>NC_069500.1:1209082365-1209721115 GCF_027579735.1 Bombina bombina | reverse complement strand
AAAGCGAGTCTCTCAGCAGGCTGTCCAAGTCCAATACGATCTATTGGGACAGGTCTAAATGGTCGCCGTTCCATTGTCTCAGCATGCATAGTTGTAAAGTTCTGAGATGGAATCTGGCAAAATGAATAATGTCCATGCAAGACACTATGAGTTCAATCACCTCCATACACTGGGCCACGAGGGTCTTAAGGAGGCCTGGAGGGCAAGACATGCTGTTACCAGCTTGCAACGTCTCTGATCTGTTAGAAAGATCTTCATGGATACTAGTCTATAACTGTACCCATGAAATTTACCCTGGTATTTGGCGTAAGCAAACTCTTTTCCAAGTTTATCTATTATCCATGTGACCGAAGAAAACTCAGAAGACATTCTGAGTGATCCCTTGCCAGATGGCACCTGTACCAAAATATTTTCCAGGTAAGGTGCTACTGCAATACCTTGGGTTCTGGCCACAGCTAATAGAGCACCCAGAACCTTTGTAAATATCCTGGGTGCAGTAGCTAAGCCAAACAGAAGTGCTGTGAACTGGAAGTGTTAAACCAGAAAGGAAAACCTCAGGAAATGGAAATGATCCTTGTGGATTAGAATGTCCAGGTATGCATCCTTCGGATCGATGGTAGTCAAAAATCGTCCTTTCTGAACCAGGGGAAGGATCGTTCTGATTGTCTCCATCTTGAAGGAGGGGACACTTAGAAATTTATTTCAGATTAAAAGTTCCCTCCTTTTTGGGAACCACAGAGGGGTTTGAATAGAACCCCAGACCTCTTTCTGATACAGGTACTGGGATAATTACTCCTAAGGAGGCTAGATCCCACACACAATCTAAAAAGGCTATCCTCTTCTCTGGTCTTGTAGACAGTCTGGAGAGGAGGAATCTGCCCCTGGGCAGATGAGATTTGAATCCTATCCTGTATCCTTAAAGGGACACTGAACCCAACAATTTTCATTCATGATTCAGATAGAGCATGAAATTTTAAGCAACTTTCTAATTTACTCCTATTATCAAATTTTCTTCATTCTCTTGGTATCTTTATTTGAAATACAAGAATGTAAGTTTAGATGCCGCGCTCATTTTTGGTGAACAACCTGGGTTGTTTTTGCTGATTGGTGGTTAAATTTATCCACCAATAAAAAAATGCTGTCCACATTTCTGAACCTAAAAAAAGCTTAAATGCCTTCTTTTTCAAATAAAGAAAGCAAGAGAATGAAGAAAAATTGATAATAGGAGTAGATTAGAAAGTTGCTTAAAATTGCATGCTCTATCTGAATCACGAAAGAAAAAATTTGGGTTCAGTGTCCCTTTAAGATACAACCTCCAGTACCCAAGGATCCTGAACATCCTGAAACCAGGTGTCTGAGAAAAATGACAGTCTGCCCCCTACACGATCCGATCCCAGTTCTGGGCTGCCCCTTCATGCAGATTTATTATCTGCGGTCTTTTTAGTCTGCTTGGACTTATTCCAAGACTGAGTAGGCTTCCAGGTACTCTTGGGTTGTTCGGTTTTGGAAGATGATTGAGTTCTCTGGGACTTGTCCGAATGAAAGGAATGAAAATTGGAGGACTGCTGTCCCTTAGGTCTTTTCTTCTTATCCTGTGGAAGGAAAGCACCTCCCCCCCCCCCCCCTTCCACTTGAAAGGTAAGGAAAATAGTCTGGATTTAGAAACCATATCCACGGACCAAGATTTCAACCAGGGAGCCCTGTGAGCTAGGACCGCAAAACCTTAAGCCTTTGTGTTCAGGCGTAAAATCTGCATATTTGCATCACAGATAAAGGAGTTATCTTATCTTAAGGCCTTAATCCTCTCCTGAATATCCTCAAGGGGAGATTCCAACTCAATAAGTTCTGACAGGGAATTCATGTTAAGGGTTTGAGGGGATAGGGTAGGCATCTCCTGGACCACAGAGTCTTGAGAGGTTGATGGCTCAGAGGAACTAATTATGCTAGGGGGGTTAGCAGATTTAGCTCCCTTCTTAGACATTAGAATGGTACCCAGGCAAGTGGAACAAAATTGAGCAGGTGGACAAACCACCACATCCTCACAATATAAAAAGGTATTATTATTCAATATAAAAGGTGCAGAACCTTCTAACATATTATCAGAGTCCTCCATTGCTAGAGATGCAATCCCACAGTAAAAAAAAAACAGTTTAAAACAACAATGAATTATTAATAAAAGACTGAGGCACCTTTATAACCCCAATGGCTAGGGCACTCACCACCTGCTAGACCCAGACAAGTTATAGAAACCTCTCTCCGTAAGATTGCCAGAGTTCCTGTAGCAGGATCATAAGGAAAACTAATGTAGCCAAACCCGATTATGTGGTGCGCAAGTAGGGACATCCCCTGATATGAGAAAAGCGTGTGAAGCTATTAGGAGATGCGCAACTCACAAAATGAAAGTGAAACCTGTCTGTTCCATTGCCAAAAGTACACAGTCTATTTGAGCCCAAACCTTCACAAGTGTTCCTTATAGAACAAAGCAGTACTATATTCCCCAATCTGTTCCAAAATAATCTCTAAATTAAATGAGATATTAACCACTGATCCTATTGAGGTTATGAGGATTCAAACTGTAACCATAATAATAGGAGTCCCTACTAAATCATAAATAAAGCCGACCTACCCTCCAGGATCTATGCTGTGGAACAAATACAGCATCTCAAATGTGACAGCTTTGCTGCAGTGTTCTGACAGGGACCTGAGTGTGGAAAGGCAAGCATTGTAACTCGTTAACACTGATTGCCCAGGAGCGGTTAGATAGACAGTCTGGATCGTTTCACAGAAAAACTTTCCCTGCATCTCCAGACTCTAATGTTCATCAACATTCACACTGAGAGATTTATATGATTACTTGAAACTCCAGTCCACTCTTGAATGGAAAATACCCATTAAAGGACTATCCAAACACTTCTCTGCCATCCTCTTCTAGTGTTGAAAGGCAAAGAATGACTGGGGGGATGGGGGAGGGATATTTGGGCCTTTGGCTGGGGTGTCTTTGCCTCCTCCGGGTGGCCAGGTGTTGTATTTCCCAACAGTAAGGAATTAAGTTGTTGGACTCTCCTTGCCTTATGGAAATAAAAAGCACATATTTTCTTCCAGAAATAAGCTAAAGGTTGGTCACTGCTGTAGTTAACAAATTGCACCAAAGTAAATCTACCAATCTGTTTCACAACAATTTATAGCTGGATCTTGTTTCTTTTAAAAAAAATGACACTGAAAAATTGTTAAAAGTTCACTGTGCATATAATCATCCCCATATATGTGTTAATATCCCCATGTGTGATGTGTACACTAGCAAATGATGAACGAATACACATTTACCAACAAAAAATATCCTTTAGATTTTGTTTTTTCTTTTCTTGACATATTTGTACAAACAATATTCACATATACATGTGACCTATAGCACCTCAAAATAAATATATCTATTACAAAACATGCAAACCCCTTTAAACAGTTGTTACATAATCTAAAATATATGTTCACTCAAATTTAAAAAAAAAATACACAAAATCTAATTTATTTTTTTAACAATATCACTGAAAATATGTGATTATGTGCACTTGGTTTCCTGGTGCACTCTTCATGTCTCACACATGTGACAAAGTGTGACAGATGATGAGTGCACCGGGAGACCACAAGCACAAATGTACTGAAGATAAAAGAAATGGAACACAATTAATATAGCGAAACACAGAGAACAGTGTTGAGCTTTCAAATGTGTTTCTACAAAACAAAATAATGGAATTGGGCATCATTACCACAGACAGGGACACCTTGTCCCTTCCAGTCACTTCATATACCTCATACCGAGAGGTATAATAAGCTGAGCAGCTGTAAATTGAACAAGGTTATTGGAATAAGGATATATAAACAGGATTATACTTAATGTATTTTTTTTTTATCTATTTCCCTTTGTTAATGTGTTTTCATACCAAAACTGAGAGCTTTTCAACTTTCAACCCTCTGGATATATATATATATATATATATATATATGTATATGTATGTATATTAAATGTTAAGTTATATATTTATATATCTCTATCTATCATCTATCTATCTATCTATCTATCTATCTATCTATCTATCTGTCTGTCTGTCTGTCTGTTTTTGCATGAAAACTGTAGGCTGTCTTGTCAGGTTAATTGTATTAAAAAAGGTCATCTAAGTAATTTTTGAGGGATAGATTATAAGTGGAGCGCAATATTTGCTTTCGCTGAAGCAATACTTGCACTCCACTTTGTAATACTAGCGCATGCTAATGTGTACTGGTATTATAAGTTAACAGCAATGAGAATGAAAGCTTGTGTTCACATTGCTGGAAAGCATTGCGTTTATGAGAGCGTGCTTCCATAGGCTCCTATGGGAGCCTTGTTCTCATGCGTCAGAGACGGCATCAGAACCTCACACAGCGAAGGCAGCATATTTTTAAATATATATGTATATGATTAAATACATATATATTTATGTATTAATATGTGTATTAGCACACAGTTCCCATAGGCTGCAATGTAAAAGCACTTTTCAGTAATGTTTTCTTTTCTAACAGCCCACTCCCACCAACTTTAGACCCCCAAAAACTGCCTAGTGCAGTAGTTTTTTTATTTAGAAAAGCTATAAAAAACTAAAAAATATATATATATATATAATGTCCTCTATTTTGAGGGCATTTGGGGCACTTTTAGAAAATTAACCAGATATCTGGTTAATTTTCAAAGCGCTAATTGCTACCATGAGCTCGTGGTAGCAATAACCAGCCACTTGTAATGGCTGGTTAATTATCACACGCCCGCAAATGATAATTAAGTGCTCCACTTGTAATCTAGCCTTGAATGTTTTGGAATGTTTTTGGAATAGTTTTACAATCTTTTTTGCATACAACAGAATTAGACTCAAAGTTTCATTATGCAACTACATTTGATCTTCAAGCATAGGGGAAGCTGTTCTCATATTTAGTGATTTAGTGATCTCTCTGACAGGGAGGTTAATATATACAGTATATCTCACATACAAAAATTTGCATAAAGACAGTTGACAAATACTAGTAGAAAAAAAAAAAAAAAAAGAAACAACAACAGCAGGAAACAAATTAAAAATGCCCTAAGTAATCTAAGTAAAGCCAAATGGCCTGGAAAAAGTGAAAAATTAAATCCAGCTCTATTGACTCAACTCAGTGATGAAAAAGAAAAAGGAATAAAACAAATATAGCCACATACATATCACTAAGTAAAGATTAAAGCACAAGCACCCCAAAAGACTGAATAAATATGGAGGCCTCAGAATACTGCACATGCCACATCTCACCTTTAAGCATGAGCATCTCACAGACTCATTATGTTAACATGGGAATATGCCCTTCTAAGGGCAAGATTACAAGTGGAGTGATATTTAACTCTCTCGCTCGAGCATTAACTCCACTAGACATAAGCTTTTTGTGCATGTAGGGTAGTGCTCGTATTACAAGTTGAAAGTAAACTGTTTTTGCTTGCAAGTTAACCCAACACAAGTAAAAAGCCAAACTTGGAATATCTTGCACATATAAAGTAGCAGACAAACTCAGGGTTTTACAGGTTTGGTCGACAACAGGAGAATCAAGGTAGTACAAAATCACAATCCAAAGGTTAAGGGTAAGCAGGAGTCAGCAACAACCAGGCAATGAAGTACCAAATCACAGGACTAAGAGAGTATGAACCAAATGCAGGATTTAAAATACCAAAAATACAATCAGGAACCAAGAAAAGCATCCAGAACAGAGTTCAACTCCAGGGAAAGGATGGATTGGCCTATCAGGATAACAGGAGATTTCCAGGTGGGCTGCAGTTACACTTTAAAGGTGTGATTACTGGATGCAATTGGGCTTTAGAGTGAATATAACAACAATCTGGAAGTTTTTTTAATATAAACAAATATAATATAATTCTAAAACAAAATATTGGGGAAAGGAGTATCCCAGTAATCCCCTGTGAGAAAAATGGGGTGTGAGCATTATACCGACTTAACGGAAAATATTGCTGTTCTCCAAATTTTCCAGTGCTGCTTTTTATTCCTAGTTTGGCCCTGTTCCAGGGTGTTACTATAAAGTGGTCTTAAATTTGTGTTTTGTTTTACTACCATTTGTTAATGTAATAAACAAAATAAGAATAAACCAATAGTGATTAATTAAAAGTTTAGAAATGAATGATTAAAACAATGATTTTTGTCATGCACAAAAAAAATTGAATTCTGGGTAATTACTTTTTGCTTTTTTCTGGAATATTTTAACCCTAAAAGTGATCTCTTGCATAAAATGGAATTGCAATGTAATTTGAATAAAATGATCTCAATAGACTTAAATGGCTTCAGTAAAAGGGTATGAAATTTCTCAGTAGTGAAAAAGATTAAAATTTGCAAGATGCATGTTTTTATATTGCCTTTTACATCAGTGTGTTTCTGTAAAGGAAGGGGTTATCTAATATAATAATAGATGATATGTGACTCCTCTGTGAAGCCAATTTGCTGTTAGAGCTATTCATTATTTTCTACTTTAAGATTAATTAGTTTAACCACATCTTTTCTGATTAATAACATATAAAAGAACTATTGTATTCAGATGGTACAGATAATATATTATGAGAACCTTACATTAAGTTCTGTTATACAGATATGTTTTTTACTTGAATGAATTAATAGGCAGGGAAATTATATTAATGGACATGAAATTACAACAATGATATTTGACAATCATTTGAAAACTGAAAACATTTTCTTTTGATGAAGATCTATGTAGAGGAAAAATACAATTATAAATCTGAACGTGTTTTTTTATATAATTTTATTAACTATTAGAAATGTACATTCAGATTTGGATGAATGCTAGAATATATTTTAATTCCAGTTATTTGCATTTGTTCAAAAACAATGATTGATCCCTTTAATAAAAAGAAAAATGAGCAAATGTTTTTTTTTTCTTTTAAAAATCATTGATTCATTCATGCGCTAAAAACACATTACTCTGAAGGTGGGAAAGGCTATTCTGAAGGTAGGAGACTTCATATTTGCACTTTTCAGAAATGATCCATCAATGTTTCTTGTCAACTGATTGATTATATATACTGTATATTCCATCATATGAGCACAGAACTCTCTGTCTTTGCACATAAAATATAACATTTATTATATAAAAAAACATTAAAATGACATGACATTTCGGTGTCACACAGACACCTTTATCAAATGTGTATTTATTACAAAAATCGGACAAAGCAATCCACCCACAGCCACAAACACCTAAATAAATACCAATATTGTGTATTTGCAACTCATGTAAACAAAGAGTATGTCTAATGGTTTATCTGCAGCTCATCAGAGAAAGAGCCAATTTTGAGCAATTTTCGCTACCTACATTTAAACCCTATTGCAAGTTGATTGTTTTTAGCAGGCCTAGCAAATTCACAATATATCAATATTATATTTATAATTGAAGGCATGTGAGATAGCTGTGGCAAAAACTGTAAAAACAAAAAATGATACTTTTTGCTAATATTTTAGTATATAACTTTGAAAATTGCCAAGTGACCACTGCTGTTGCTGTGATCACCTTACTAAATTATCATCAAGGGTAGCGACATGTGAAATATGGACCCATACAGGCTTTTGGGGGTTATACTATAGATTAGAAAGGCCCCATTGTACAGTACTAAAATAAATGCAGTTTTACAGTGATCACAAAGTTCGTTGAAAGGGACTCGTCAGCTATAAAATAAACTTTATTAGTGGTCTCTAGACATACCAGATTTTTTTTTATTGCACATATAATGACACATTCCCAAGCAAATCCCGAAGACCTAGATTTGGAGTTTGGCGGTAGCCGTGAAAACCAGCGTTAGAGGCTCCTAACGCTGGTTTTAGGCTACCGCCGGTATTTAGAGTCACTCAAAATAGGGTCTAACGCTCACTTTTCAGCCGCGACTTTTCCATACCGCAGATCCCCTTACGTCAATTGCGTATCCTATCTTTTCAATGGGATCTTTCTAACTCCGGTATTTAGAGTAGTTTCTGAAGTGAGCGTTAGACATCTAACGACAAAACTCCAGCCGCAGGAAAAAAGTCAGTAGTTAAGAGCTTTCTGGGCTAACGCCGGTTTATAAAGCTCTTAACTACTGTACTCTAAAGTACACTTACACCCATAAACTACCTATGTACCCCTAAACCGAGGTCCCCCCACATCGCCGCCACTCAATTAATTTTTTTTAACCCCTAATCTGCCGACTGCCACCTACGTTATCCTTATGTACCCCTAATCTGCTGCCCCTAACACCGCCGACCCCTGTATTATATTTATTAACCCCTAATCTGCCCCCCACAATGTCGCCGCCAGCTACCTACACTTATTAACCCCTAATCTGCCGTCCGCACGCCGCCGCCAGCTACATTATCCCTATGTACCCCTAATCTGCTGCCCCTAACACCGCCGACCCCTATATTATATTTATTAACCCCTAATCTGACCCCCACAATGTCGCCTCCACCTGCCTACACTTATTAACCCCTAATCTGCCTACCGGACATGAGCGCTACTATAATAAAGTTATTAACCCCTAATCCGCCTCACTAACCCTATAATAAATAGTATTAACCCCTAATCTGCCCTCCCTAACATCGCCGACACCTAACTTCAATTATTAACCCCTAATCTGCCGACCGGAGCTCACCGCTATTCTAATAAATGGATTAACCCCTAAAGCTAAGTCTAACCCTAACACTAACACCCCCCTAAGTTAAATATAATTTAAATCTAACGAAATAAATTAACTCTTATTAAATAAATTATTCCTATTTAAAGCTAAATACTTACCTGTAAAATAAATCCTAATATAGCTACAATATAAATTATATTTATATTATAGCTATTTTAGGATTTATATTTATTTTACAGGTAACTTTGTATTTATTTTAACCAGGTACAATAGCTATTAAATAGTTAAGAACTATTTAATAGCTAAAATAGTTAAAATAATTACAAAATTACCTGTAACATAAATCCTAACCTAAGTTACAATTAAATCTAACACTACACTATCAATAAATTAATTAAATAAAATACCAACAATTACCTGCAATTAAACCTAACACTACACTATCAATAAATTAATTAAATACAATTCCTACAAATAAATACAATTAAATAAACTTGCTAAAGTACAAAAAATAAAAAAGAACTAAGTTACAAAAAATAAAAAAATATCTACAAACATAAGAAAAATATTACAACAATTTTAAACTAATTACACCTACTCTAAGCCCCCTAATAAAACAACAAAGCCCCCCAAAATAAAAAATGCCCTACCCTATTCTAAATTACTAAAGTTAAAAGCTCTTTTACCTTACCAGCCCTGAACAGGGCCCTTTGCGGGGCATGCCCCAAGAAGTTTAGCTCTTTTGCCTGTAAAAAAAAAACATACAATACCCCCCCCCCAACATTACAACCCACCACCCACATACCCCTAATCTAACCCAAACCCCCCTTAAATAAACCTAACACTAAGCCCCTGAAGATCATCCTACCTTGTCTTCACCTCACCAGGTATCACCGATCCGTCCTGGCTCCAAAATCTTCATCCAACCCAAGCGGGGGTTGGCGATCCATCATCCGGTGCCTGAAGAGGTCCAGAAGAGGCTCCAAAGTCTTCATCCTATCCGGGAAGAAGAGGCGATCCGGACCGGCAACCATCTTGATCCAAGCGGCATCTTCTATCTTCATCCGATGACGACCGGCTACATCCTGAAGACCTCCACCGCGGACCCATCTTCTTCCGGCGACGTCCAACTGCAGAATGACGGTTCCTTTAAGGGACGTCATCCAAGATGGCGTCCCTCGAATTCCGATTGGCTGATAGGATTCTATCAGCCAATCGGAATTAAGGTAGGAATATTCTGATTGGCTGATGGAATCAGCCAATCAGAATCAAGTTCAATCCGATTGGCTGATCCAATCAGCCAATCAGATTGAGCTCGCATTCTATTGGCTGATCGGAACAGCCAATAGAATGCAAGCTCAATCTGATTGGCTGATTGCATCAGCCAATCGGATTGAACTTGATTCTGATTGGCTGATTCCATCAGCCAATCAGAATATTCCTACCTTAATTCCGATTGGCTGATAGAATCCTATCAGCCAATCGGAATTCGAGGGACGCCATCTTGGATGACGTCATTTAAAGGAACCGTCATTCGTCGTTCAGTCGTCGGCCAGGATGGATGTTCCGCGGTGGAGGTCTTCAGGATGCTGCCGCTTCGCTCCGGATGGATGCCGCTTGGATGAAGACTTCAATCGGATGGAAGAACTCTTCTGCCCCGCTTGGATGAAGACTTCAGCCGGATCATGGACCTCTTCAGCCCCCCGCTTGGGCTTGGATCAGGACATCGGAGGAGCTCTTCTGGACCGATCAGTGAACCTGGTATGGTGAAGACAAGGTAGGATGATCTTCAGGGGCTTAGTGTTAGGTTTATTTAAGGGGGGTTTGGGTTAGATTAGGGGTATGTGGGTGGTGGGTTGTAATGTTGGGGGGCTTGGGTATTGTATGTTTTTTTTTACAGGCAAAAGAGCTGTATTTCTTGGGGCATGCCCCGCAAAGGGCCCTGTTCAGGGCTGGTAAGGTAAAAGAGCTTTGAACTGTACTAATTTAGAATAGGGTAGGGCATTTTTTTTATTTTGGGGGGCTTTGTTATTTTATTAGGGGGCTTAGAGTAGGGGTAATTAGTTTAAAATTGTTGTAATATTTTTCTTATGTTTGTAAATATTTTTTTATTTTTTGTAACTTAGTTCTTTTTTATTTTTTGTACTTTAGCTAGTTTATTTAATTGTATTTATTTGTAGCAATTGTATTTAATTAATTTATTGATAGTGTAGTGTTAGGTTAATTGTAGGTAATTGTAGGTAGTTTATTTAATTAATTTATTGATAGTCTAGTATTAGGTTAATTTGTAACTTAGGTTAGGATTTCTTTTACAGGTACATTTGTAATTATTTTAACTATTTTAGCTATTAAATAGTTCTTAACTATTTAATAGCTATTGTACCTGGTTAAAATAAATACAAAGTTACCTGTAAAATAAATATAAATCCTAAAATAGCTATAATATAATTATAATTTATATTGTAGCTATATAAGAATTTATTTTACAGGTAAGTATTTAGCTTTAAATTGGAATAATTTATTTAATAAGAGTTAATTAATTTCGTTAGATTTAAATTATATTTAACTTAGGGGGGTGTTAGTATTAGGGTTAGACTTAGCTTTAGGGGTTAATACATTTATTAGAATAGCGGCGAGATTCGGTCGGCAGATTAGGGGTTAATAATTGAAGTTAGGTTCGGCGATGTTAGGGAGGGCAGATTAGGGGTTAATACTATTTATGATAGGGTTAGTGACGCGGATTAGGTGTTAATAACTTTATTATAGTAGCGCTCAGGTCCGCTCGGAAGATTAGGGGTTAATAAGTGTAGGCAGGTGGAGGCGACGTTGTGGGGGGGCAGATTAGGGGTTAATAAATATAATATAGGGGTCGGCGATGTTAGGGCAGCAGATTAGGGGTACATAGGGATAATGTAAGTAGTGGCGGTTTACGGAGCGGCAGATTAGGGGTTATAAATAATATGCAGGGGTCAGCAATAGCGGGGGCGACAGATTAGGGGTTAATAAGTGTAAGGTTAGGGGTGTTTAGACTCGGGGTACATGTTAGAGTGTTAAGTGCAGACGTCGGAAGGGTTACCGCATAGCAAACAATGGGGCTGCGTTAGGAGCTGAACGCGGCTTTTTTGCAGGTGTTAGGTTTTTTTTCAGCTCAAACAGCCCCATTGTTTCCTATGGGAGAATCGTGCACGAGCACGTTTTTGAGGCTGGCCGCGTCCGTAAGCAACTCTGGTATCGAGAGTTGAAGCTGCGTTAAAAATGCTCTACGCTCCTTTTTTGGAGCCTAACGCAGCCTTTATGTGGACTCTCAATACCAGAGTTATTTTTATGGTGCGGCCAGAAAAACGGGGGCGTTAGTTTTTCGGGTCGTTACCGACAAAACTCTAAATCTAGCCGTATGTGTTTTTTTTCTTGTGATCAACAGTCATTCACTGTCCTTAAAACAGTTGCTCTCTTTATGTGAGAGTATCCAGTGTATAACTCTATTTAGTCTTCAATACTGCTACGATACCCTCTCACCAATGGGGGACATGATTATCACCATGACTTTCAAACACAATTGGCCCCATTTATGGAGCTGCAAAAGCAACAGCAGAGCTAGCAACAGTATTAAGACCGCTGAGTAAAATCATCCCTATCCGATCAGTAAAATTTAAAGCCACTTCCTGTGGCCGATTGGCCACCCACGAGCAAGGGTGGCGTTGAACAAGCAACAGCTTGTGCAATCTGCCCCCTTGCAGCTAATCATTACGCCCGACCTTTGGTAAACTGAGCCCTATGTCTAGACAAGTGACATGCCACAGGTTAATCAGAAGTGCCATTTTAGCAGACCTGTGGTTAGCCATTGTTTCCTTAAATTATCTGACTATTTTCCTTAAATTAAACAGAAAACATGGGCAGGTGAGTAAGTTTATTACAGTTTAGTCTGTAACGAATCCTAAGTTTTTGTTCTGATGGGGATGCAAAAAAGATTTACCTATCCGCATACTATTATAAGTCGCACAGTCTCTTCATTTGAAGCCCACCTTAGCCATTTTAGGGCTAGATTACTAGTGTAGCGCTATTTTAACGTGCGCCCGAAAAGTGGCACATTTGCCCGTTTACGTGCGCATGTTAAAGGGGCAGTATACACTAATTTTAATTTAACTGCATGTAATAAACACTACAATAAAGAATAACATGCACAGATACCGCTATAAAATCTAGTATAAAACTTTTTAAAAACTTGCCTAGTAGCTCTCAATTTAGCACTGTTGATGAGATTAGTCTGGAACACCCAGTGAAAGGGTCTGAGGGCAGACCCTCCCCTGCATATGAATAGGTCCATTATACAAACAGAAGAAATGTGAAGTCTGTATTTCTCAGTATACATTTAAAACTTTGGGACTTGTCTAAGAGTCTAAAAATCAGCACAATGTTATTTAAAAATAAGCAAAACTATACATTTTTACAAAAAGAGCCCCAGATGGACTATATAAAAGAATCATCTACAACACATTTATGCAAAAAAAAAAAATCTAGTGTAATGTCCCTTTAAATAACCAGCCTTTTCAAGTGGCTGGTTAATGCTCCCTCAAGTTCTGGTTAATTAAAAAAATGAGCCCAATTGCCACCCCAAATAAAGTAGAAAGTTATTTTCCTAAAATAAAAAATATGAGCATCTTTAAAGCATCTTCAAAGCAGTTATAAAGGGTTAAATTGAGGAGATGTGGGGCGTTAGAATAAAAATGGCACTGAAAAGTAACTTTACATTAAAGTCTATGGGGACTGTGTTTTTACTTTAAATATATATGTATATGCTTATATACATATATATGTATGTGCTAATATGTGTATATACACATATAAACACATAAATATATGTGTATATATAAGTTTATATTCATATACATACTGTATATATTTTTAATTTGCTGTCCAACGCTGCATCACTTGCGTTGCACTAGGTTCTCTGCCGTGTCTGACGGCATGAGAACGATGCTCCCATTGGAGCCTATAAAAACGCACTGACATTGTGCTTAACTTTTAATACCAGCACACATTTGTGTGCTCTGGTATTACTGATTAGAGCACATATATTGTGCTTGTCAAAGAACAATATTGCGCTCCACTCATAATCTAGGCCTTAATCAGGTACTCCTCTTATAACAGTTGACTGTATCTGTTTTGACTGGCAAGTTTCTAAGATTACCACTCAAGGTGGTTTTGTATAAGCAGAAAACAATGATCGACTTGTGCTGATGATGTCCCAATATTTATGGACAGATTGATTCAGAACTGGATGAGATGGATCATAAATGGTAAGGAAATTCACATGGTTTATACACACAGGATCTTTGCAAACATGGCCCTTTTATCCCTTAAAATGGAATCCTGACTGTGATCACTGATTTTTAATAGTGTCTGGTCATTGTCTGAGTGAGCAGAGAAGAGACCACAACCCATAGTAGATAATATACATTATTTGGATCTAAACATCTTTAACATTGTTGATGATGGACAATGTAGAGTTGGTGCATCTTTATATGCTAAGCCAACTGATCTTAATTCCCTTTTGGATGCCAGCAGCTATCATTCCATTCATCACTTTTGGGTGGGGTCTCTTCTCATATCCCTAATAACACAGAGGTATCAATTATGGGACAATTATATGAGATGAAGGAGAAATTATTGAAGCAAGGTTATGATGTCAAGAATATTGCTAGGAAAATATTTAAAATGAGTGAACAAACTCAGGATTCCTTTTTACGGGATAAAAAGGATCATGTTTTAATGAACCATATCAATTTCATCACCACTTATAATCTATCTTATGCTGTTCCAAATAAATGAATCTATCAATAAATATTAAGACCTCTAGTGACATCCCCTGTCACAACAGATGGGGAAGCTCACAGAAAGGTGTGAATTAGCAATTCCTGTAGACAAAGTGTATGCCTTGTATGTTACATTGTTAAACTTAAATGGACAGTCAACACCAGATTTTTTGTTGTTTTAAAAGATAGATAATCCCTACAGGGGTCTCAAAACACTTCATATTTGAACATGGGGGATACACCAGTACGTTTACCTGGATGATTATTGATTTGGTAATGAAACAGCCCAGGGGTGGCAATAGGGTACATGCCCTTTTCAGAAAAGAGGCCTATTGGATTTTTATGCTTAGGACGCGTAAACCAAATGGCCTAAACATAGATGGAGATATTATCAATTTCTGGGAGTAAAAAAATATGTGGTAAGATGGGACATGTATAGTAATCGGATATCATGTTGAGAACAACAATTACTAATCATTCATTCTATACCAAACACAAATAAAAGGAAAATGTCAGGGTATAGGTAGTGTCCAGCACAAAATAAAGATTGAGGTATTAACTTGTTTACATGCTTGCACAATGTTTATATATATACCAATTGTTCCAGTAGATATGCTGTACTGAACAAGATTAAGATGGATTTAAAGTATATAGCATGTTTAGAAGTAGTGAAGCTACATTGTAGCCAGTTAGGGGTTTATTGCACTATAACATTGTGTTTCCCCTTTATAATGTTATTGAGGATCTGTATCTGCTGTCCCTTTAAGCCTCCATGCTACAATTTTCAGTGAGGAAATAAGCAACCAATGAAAATGTGAGGGAGCGTATTTAAGCTCCACAGGTGCTAGTCAGATTAAGTCTATGAATAAGGCTAGATAGCCGAAACGCGTCAGACTGACGGATTTCTCACTGAACTTTTATGGTTTTTAACATGTGTGCCGTGGATTTTTAAACCAACTTCAATAAAGGATACGTTTTAACTTTTGATGTGCAGTTATCATTTGACTTTCATACCTTACAAGCACCGGAGTATGCTGAGGTATAGCTGCCAGAGCAGATTGTGCTCATAGCCCGTTGAGGATCCGGGATCAGGGTTCCTACAGACCGCCAAGATCACTGACACCGAACGGGATTTTCCTATTGCAGTGCCGCACGGAGCATCTACCCTCCAATTGGTCGATTAGCCAACACGTGATACGGAAGTCACGTAGGACGCCAACAGGTGATCCTGCCTACCTTGAGAGGATAGTGGCCGGAGTCATACCCGGGTCAAGGCAAACGACACGAAGGAGCGACTGAAGAGGAAAGCAATAATACTTTTGTTAAAAGAATGGGTGTCAGTGTTAGCGGTGACGGTTGCCTGGAGACACGGTAAGAACATTTCTCGCTTACTAAGGTACTAATTGTACACTCTATTACTGTGACTCGGCAACTGTTTCATATGTACATGAACATAAATATATCACAAGCTGTTTATAAGGCGATATAGCAGGAAACCCACATATAATAGAACCTCACTATAGCACTAAGATATTTATGTGCTATCTTACTCTTCATAGTAATTAAGCATTTCTTGTCTATAAAGCAGTTACTGAGATAGAGAAATGGAGAGTGACACGGCCACATGTAACAGTAATTTCTATTCAATGTTAAGTATGGATGACTTTGAGAAAAGCAGACCAACCTTAGAAAATACCTTTAATCCTGACAATCAGATAAAGGATATGTCAGAAATCTTTATGAACATGGAACAGGCCCTTATCAGGGAGTATCAGATATGGTGGGATAAGAGATCCCTAGAAAAATATGTGGACTTAAATATGATACCCAGAGGCCTCAGATTACGTAAGAGACCATCTTTTCAAGTCTCTGATGAGTGGTTTATTTCAGAATGGAACAGTATATTAACGGAGTGTTCCATTAGACTCATGGGAGTCATAATTAAATTTAAAAACCAAAAGCTTGAAGAGGCAAGGGATTACATTAAAGATCTACAGAGAGAACTGAATTCCTTTACTACACATGACCGCTATAGAGAATTAGATGTCCTATTAAAAACTACAATTGACAGTATGAAACAGGACATTGACAGGCTAAAGTACAACAAATTTCAACGTGACACAGAAGACTACAGTAACAACAAGGTATATTACTGGAATACACAGACCTTTAGGAGACAAAAGAAACAGAAGAAGGTGAATAGAGGGAATACATCTACAGCAAGGAGCCAGGCACTTGGACAAGGGGGGAAGAAACAAGTGACATTTTCAGATACTGAAGAGTCCAATGAAGACAGTGAAGTCAGAGACTTTGTGGACTATATGTCAAGTGGTGCATCCTCTGATGAGGAGGCCTTTACACAATTTAATGAGGGTCCTACGAGTACATTATCAATAAGAAATATAGAATCACCAACAGCCTCAAATACTATAGCCTCTACAGGCATATTAAAATCAGGGAACAAAGGCAAATTTAATAACAAATATACTAGGGCTATAGAGACACAGCCTAGCACACACCTGACTACTGATAGTACTGAGGTACAGGTTTTTCAGGAGGATGGGGCCAGAGGCCGGGGGGGAGGAAGAGGAAGAGGAGGAAGAGGAAGAGGCAAATACAAGGAACTACAGTCCCAGAGAGATCAGTATACTCTGAGGAAAGGAACACAAAACAAGTACAAAATATGAAGATAATTAATATATCAAGTATAGAGCTTAGTGAGGAAGAGATGTTATCTTTGAAATTGGGCTTAAATTTTGTTCCCTCTGCAGACTTCAATGTGTTTGATACCCTAGTTGATGTCAACAGGTTTATAAGGACATTAACACTGAAAAAGTATTTCACTAGTGGTGAAGATGTGGAAACAGAAACACATTTAAGTACTGCAGATGAGTCTATTATAATGAATGATTTCTTTCAAATAAAAGATGCAGCCGATTTTCTTTCCCTTTACCATCTAGAAAGAGAAAGTTGTCCTCCCTCCACTATGAAAGGAACACACAATGGTTTCAGGCGTAAATCTAACTTTTATCCCACCCAGACAAGGGGTTTGATTTTGGAACTCTTTCATAAAAGAGTAGAGGAAGATCTTATTAGACTCAAAAGTGATGCTAAAACATATAGATCCAATCTAACTTACAAAGAGAAAGAGGGCCTTAGAAAATTGAAAGAAAGAGACAACATAGTCATCCAAAGTTCAGACAAGGGGGGTACAATTGTAGTTATGGACAAGAACACATATTTAGCAGAAGCATTTAGACAACTAGATGATGCTGATGTCTATAAGATACTCCATACTAACCCCACTAAACACTTCCAAGAATTATTAAAAGATTTACTTGATGATGGCCTGGAACAAGGGGTGATGGACTTGTCGACCTTGGAATATTTGTATATACATGAGCCAGTGATACCCATTTTTCATCACTTGCCGAAGGTCCACAAGTCCATCACCAATGTCAAGGGCAGACCTATTGTCTCAGGAATCGGCTCACTTTTTGAGAACCTGTCCAATTGGATAGAGTCCCTTCTACAGCCACTTGTTTGTAAATTGCCCTCATTTTTGAGGGATACCAAACATCTACTTAACTCAATAAAAGAAATAACCTGGAAGGAGGGGTATAGCTGGCTCACCATTGATGTGGTGAGCCTCTATTCCTCCATACCACATGAAAATGGCTTAAAGGCCATCAAAGAAATGATGGATCTCCTCATCGACTATGAGGATAGTCTGAAAGAATACATTGTAAGAACTGTTCACTTTCTGCTGACCCATAACTATTTTGAATTTGAGGGCAAGTTCTATCTGCAGAGGCGTGGGACAGCAATGGGGGCTAAATTTGCCCCTGCTTACGCCAACCTATTTATGGGATGGTGGGAGCTGTCCCACGTCTATGCAGATGGAAATCCCCATAGAGAGTCGTTGATGGGGTACAAACGTTATATTGACGACCTCCTGTTTGTATGGACAGGGTCTAAAGCAGAGAGTGAACAGTTTGTAGCTTATCTCAATAACAATCAAGTGGGTCTTGAATTTACTTCCCAGTTTGGAGGGAATAGGATTGACTACCTTGATGTAACACTGGAGGGAGATACAGGCATTGGATGTATATCTACCTCACTATACACTAAACCAATATCTGCAAATTCCCTTTTGCATGCGAAGAGCTGTCACCCCAAACACATGCATTATGGGGTGTCCAAAGGGGAAATGATAAGGATTAGACGTAACTGCTCAGATGAAGGCACTTTTCTCAAAGAAAGTAGAAATTTAATTACCAAATTGAGAGCTAGAGGTTACCCAGAGAATAGCATCATGAGAGCTTATAATGATGTTAGAGATATACCTAGGGAAGAATTACTTAAACCTAAAATGTCAAAAATGAAATGTAAGAGAAATGAGAAAAGTGCCAGTCACAAGAGTCAAACTGGAGGAATTACATTTGTGACTACCTATACCAATCAATACAATAGTATTTGCAATATTATTAGAAAGAATTTACCAATTTTGAAGGCTGACAATATATTGAAAAATGTGGTTGAAGAGGGATGCAAGTTTGTGTCCAAAAGAAATGTTACCATTGGTAATATGGTGTCCCCCAGTGTTTTGAAGAAACCCAAAAAAAGCAGTAGTTGGCTCACTTGTAAAGGGCACTACAAATGTGGTACACGTAGCTGTGTAGCATGTGACCTTACACAGACAAGTAAGGTATTTCAATCTTCCAGTACCCATAAGGTCTTTAATTGTAGCTTTTGTACAAATTGCAGATCAGACCATGCCATATATATGGTGACATGCACAGCCTGTGAGAAACAGTATATAGGATGCACTTCCAGAGAGACAAGAGTTAGGATCAAAGAACATCTATACGACATAGACAAAGAAAGAGCCACTACAGGGGTCTCAAAACACTTCATATTTGAACATGGGGGAGACACCAGTACGTTTACCTGGATGATTATTGATTTGGTAATGAAACAGCCCAGGGGTGGCAATAGGGTACATGCCCTTTTCAGAAAAGAGGCCTATTGGATTTTTATGCTTAGGACGCGTAAACCAAATGGCCTAAACATAGATGGAGATATTATCAATTTCTGGGAGTAAAAAAATATGTGGTAAGATGGGACATGTATAGTAATCGGATATCATGTTGAGAACAAAAATTACTAATCATTCACTCTATAACAAACACAAATAAAAGGAAAATGTCAGGGTATAGGTAGTGTCCAGCACAAAATAAAGATTGAGGTATTAACTTGTTTACATGCTTGCACAATGTTTATATATATACCAATTGTTCCAGTAGATATGCTGTACTGAACAAGATTAAGATGGATTTAAAGTATATAGCATGTTTAGAAGTAGTGAAGCTACATTGTAGCCAGTTAGGGGTTTATTGCACTATAACATTGTGTTTCCCCTTTATAATGTTATTGAGGATGTGTATCTGCTGTCCCTTTAAGCCTCCATGCTACAATTTTCAGTGAGGAAATAAGCAACCAATGAAAATGTGAGGGAGCGTATTTAAGCTCCACAGGTGCTAGTCAGATTAAGTCTATGAATAAGGCTAGATAGTCGAAACGCGTCAGACTGACAGATTTCTCACTGAACTTTTATGGTTTTTAACATGTGTGCCGTGGATTTTTAAACCAACTTCAATAAAGGATACGTTTTAACTTTTGATGTGCAGTTATCATTTGACTTTCAATCCCTTAATTACCCATTCCCCAGATTTGCATACCCAACACAGTTATAATAATATATGTTTTACCTCTGTG
Source organism: Bombina bombina (assembly GCF_027579735.1). Lineage (NCBI taxonomy): Eukaryota > Metazoa > Chordata > Amphibia > Anura > Bombinatoridae > Bombina > Bombina bombina. Next base: position 1,209,700,844 of record NC_069500.1, on the reverse strand, counting down.
AATACCTTCTCTCTAAGATTTTGCAGACTGCCTCCTTATTTTAGTTCATTTTGACAGACTTGCATTTTAGCCAATCAGTGCTCACTCCTCGGTAAATTCACATGCATGAGCTAAATGTTATCTATATGAAACACATGAACTAACGAACTGCAGAAGCGGCCTTTAAGGTCTAAGAAATTAGTATATGAACCTCCTAGGTTTAGCTTTCAACTAAGAATACCAAGAGAACAAAGCAAAATTGGTGATAAAAGTAAATTGGAAAGTTGTTTAAAATTACATGCCCTATTTGAATCGTGAAAGTTTTTTTCAACTTTACTGTCCCTTTAAATATAACTTTACATCTGCAGTTCATTAGAGAAAATTATGAAACAAAAGCATCCAAAAAATATTATTTCTGTGTTACCTATCTATTATCCTATCTACAATACAAGTCACCAACAGCTTTCTGAGCAGAGACACTGTTCAAAAGGCTGTTACATGAAGCATATTTAGATATGCTTCACATGCAAAGTAAAAGCTCTCACTTAAAACAGTGATAGCCTTTGCTAGAAGCATTTTTGATAATGCAAGTATATTGCAAAATACAGTATATTTACAATTGAAATGCATTGGTGTTCATTTGAGTTTTAACTGGAATCTCTCTTTAACATTGGCATTCAGTATGTATTATTTATCTGATTATTTTCTTACTACAGCACTGATTACACAACTTTCTCTATGCAGTTATACTGTCAAGGTATATGTAAGGTTAATAAATATATATTTTAATCATATATCTTAAGGTTAATAAACATATATATATTTATTCAGATCTGACTGGTCAGTAGAAAATGATTCCTTTCCTTCAGACAAACTGACTTCAATCATGTTTAAATTCTCCCCCACTGAGCATGTTCAAAAGGTAACAATTGCTCTTAATTGGAAGTGCAAACTTATGTTCAGCTCTTCCCCCATTTAGTATACAAAATTATTCTAACACCCAGTGAGGGAAATAAACATTTGGTTTGATTAAATTCAACAACAATCCCAAAAGGCCATGTGTGTGACTGCCTGGAATGGTGAGATAAAATCTCCTACCCTTTTACAACGCTGCCTGTTAATCTAGTCCAAAGTGACATGTTTTTGTGAGAATTTAAGCATTACACTTAGGTGCAAAAGACCCCATGTTGTGAGTAAAAGACGAAGAGTCTGGGGAGGATAACAAAATGAAAGCACATGGCTCACATTGTGATTTTAAAACAACTTTATTATAGGCAAGTAGAATACACTTCAGCATTATAATAATATATATCTATTTTTAATGGATATGTGACGTTTTTTTTTATATGATAATAAATATAAACACATGAATATATATTGAAATTAAACACATTATATTAAATAGATAATTGCTGCATGGGATATTTATATAGGAAATAAATTCAGAATTAGTATAGATTAAATAGCCATTTTAATAATCCCATATTTGAAGTGCATATATATAACATACATTTTCTATTTTTCAGATCGATCATAGAGGAATGCATGCAGGCAGAACTATTGGAAATGTGAAATAGGCTGAAATTGTGTAAATACATATATGACAGATGTTTAAATGCCATTAATTTCAAAATAATTAGCAGCATAATTCTTTTAATATAATGTAATATTAAAAAAAAAACATGATGTTTCATATCAAAACGATCAGGAAATTGATCTGATGCTGCTCCATCTATAATTAATATTGGGAGAGATTAATACAAGAAATTATGGCGGTTATTACACACTTTAAAGAAATATGTAACTGTCTAAAAATGTTGGTTAAATGAATTTGTATGTATTGTCATGCTGCATGTATTGCTGTGTCTGTTTGTAATGCAGCCACCTGGTTTTGCCATACGAGAACTACAACCAGAAGGCTTTTTGGCTGTTTTAAAAATGAAATCTCAAAGAACCAATCCGAGACAAGGTTTCCGTTTGGGGCGTTTCCAATTTCACCAGTGAGGAGAACCCATATAAAGTGATTGCAACATAGAGAGAGACAGAGTCTGCTGAGCTAAATTGTAACTGGAAGCTGGCGAAAAATACCATTTACTCAAGCAAAGCTAATCTACTCTTCTCATTGACTGCAAAATTATACTTATTGGTAATTCTGAGGTGAAAATATTCCTATTAAGGAATATTGGATATCGATTGGTGTATACCCTGGTAAAGTATTGAAACTACTTGTGATGTTTTGAAATAAGTTATATGCATAGTCACTACAGTTAAACTAAAATTTGAAGATTGGAGAGAGCAAATTGTGCTTTTAAATTGTATTGCATAACCTTGAATAACTCTTAGCTTGCCTATTTGTATGCAAACATTTAAAGTAAACATTTACTATTGCTGTATGTAGCAGAGTTAAGGAAATAGTTTACATTTCAAGTTAGCATTTCATAGCCTATGTATTGTTAAACTAATCCCAATCTTAAATTGTTTATCTATGCAAATATATAATAATAATTCAGAAGTGTATATTGTATTATTGTTTAAATTTGTATCTGGTAGACTAAGTAACTTATCTGTGCAAGTTCTGATGTTTTAAATCAATATTGTATTAGGATAAATTGCAGTTAAATAGCATAATATATATATTATCCTATTGTTTATAAGCACTGTTTAGGATTGTATTGTTTGGATGTTAAAAGTTAAAGGTTTTAGTCCTATTGTGTTAACTGAATGAAAGGCTATTTGTAAATAAGGCTGATTTGTGAAGGTAAATTTTTCTGGGCTTTGTAAGAAGGATAGCATATCTTAATAGTCGGTTTTAACGTATATAATATTGTGTCATATTCTGGTATTGCAAATATATTTCAAAATGTTCATGGATATTAACTAAATAAAAGAATTCAGGTATTTATATTAATTGTATGGATTCTAGTAGATGCATGTTGGTTAAGGGTTTCTATTTTTAAGGAAATTATTAAATATATTGTGTTATAACCCTGCCATAAGCTGATATATTATTTGGAGAGCACTACTTAGATTTCATAAATATACTGACAATACAGTGCCCCTGAAAGTATATAAAATGGGTCAGCCTGGAGCAGGGCCGCCATCAGGGGGTGACAGGGGTGACTCCTGTCAGGAGCCCAATGGGCCAGGGGGGCCCCATGAGGCAAGAACTAAAAAAAATTTTTTATTTTTTTTAAATTTTGGCAGCCACCAGTGGGTACTACAGCAGAGTGCTAATTGACCATGGGAAATGTTATTACAAGGAGTAAAGTATTAGCATTTGAGAGGATTTCTGAGTGTGTACTAAACCACTATGCACAGTGTGAGACTTGGCACTTTGTTTGTACAGTGTGTTCCTAAGTCAGATGGCAGATCACTTTCATTTGCAGAGGAGGTAGGACTTATTTAGCAAATGTTTTTTATTTCTTTGTGCAATTTTGGATTGTAACTTCAGTGTGGTAGTAGTTGTATGGTGGGGCCAGAGGTCCATAAAAACAATTTTTTTTAGCAGCAGTGTATTTATGATTATTTGACAATGCTGTAGAAATTCGATATTTAAAACCATGCAGAAATGTTTCCTCCTCAATACACAAATGGTAGGTGCCCTTTTGGCAGATATGCATATATATATATATATATATATATATATATATATATATATATATATATATATGAATTACATTCCAGTTTACTACCCCTTTATGCAAGGACTTTCCAGGTGCAAGGAGGCATCTCAGACTAAGATTGCTCAGTGTTTGAAATGAGACAGGTTAACTTAAAACTGTTCAGTTTACACTACAGCTGACTTAATTTTGAAATACATACCAACAAGCCTAAATCCTGCATTTAACCAGACCTAATGGTATGAGTACCACAGCTTATGGTTCCACCAAGACAATATAGAGTACAGCATTTTCAAAATCCATAAGTATAGCTGACAGATGGGAACGTTTGTACACTATATTTGAAGTGGTACTCTTGGTTGGGGAAAATGGGGAAAAAACAAACATATGTCAACCTTTTAAAAGTACGTTTCTTCATCTAGCCATCTACCAAGATCATTAATGTACAATTTTGAATTCACAGAATTATTTTTGTTTACAAATTTACAAATATTATTCTTTAAAAAGTGATCTCTTAATTTCTGCAATTTTTTTTATGATGCATGTCACACCCTGTTGATTTAGGGGATGCAAGGTGCATAATTGTTTCCTCCTGTGAGTGTTTCTGTGGGTGTCTGTGTGCTTTGGTTTGTGTCTCTATGAGTGTGTATGTATTTTTTTTCTGTGCGTCTCTCTGTGAGGGAGGGTGTGTCTGTCTTTGTGCATTTTCTGTGGATGTCTATGAGGGTGTGTGCATATGTCTTTGAGCTTTTTCTATGGGTGTCTCTGCGAGGGTGTGTGTATGTTTGCCTTTGTGTATTTTCTCTGGATGCCTCTGTGAGGGTGGGTGTGTATGTCTGTGTTTTCTGTGGATGTCTCTGTGAGGGTGGGTGTGTGTGTATGTATGTCTGTGTTTTCTGTGGATGTCTCTGTGAGGGTGTGTGTTTTCTGTGGGTGTCTCTGTGAGGGTGTGTGTATGTCTTTGTGTGTTTTCTTTGGATGTCTCAGTGAGGGTGTGTGTATGTATGTCTTTCTGTGTTTTTCGTGGTTGTCTCTCTGTGTGTGTGTATGTCTTTGTGTGTTTTCTGTGGGTGTCTCTGTGTGTGTGTGTATGTCTTTGTGTGTTTTCTGAGGCTGTCTCTGTCGGTGTTTCCTTGGCTGTATGTGCAAGTTTGAGTTTGTGTGTGTCCATTGTCTGTTCCTTTTTAGGACATTTTCACCTTACTACTGATTATTCACATCTTTCTACAGACTTTGAGACTAATGAGACCTTTACGGAAGTCACCAATCCACCATTAAACCTTTAAATTATTGTTTAGGCAGTTCAGGGCCCTTCCTTTCAGCCACTACATGCTGTTGTCATTATTTAGTTGGTATCTTCCTTTACAAAAAGATAATCAGAACTCCATATTTTGTTTTCTAAATCTCCTTTTTTTTTTTACAAAACCGTAGTCTACCTCATTACTTGTCAGGTCAATGTAATCAAGTGCTGAGTGTCTGTTTGGGTGTCTGTGTCTTAGTGTGTTTGTGTGTTTCTTTGAATGTCTGCTAGAGTGTCTATATGTGAATCCTTATGTGTGAGTGTGTTTGTATGTTACTACCTTTACAACATTTCCAAGTTTAAATAGACACTTAAGAATAAAGTGCATACGTTTTAGTCACTTGGTCAAAAATTGCACATGTCAAAGGGGGGGGGGGGGGGGGGGGGTGCTAATCAATGGTTAAGTCAGGGGCCCTAAAATTTCTAGTGGCAACCCTGGCCTGGAGAGGGGATAGGACCAGTGTAAACAACATTTTATGTCATTTAGGCAATATTTACAGGTTATAATACAGATTATATATGAAACCTAAAGGTAGTTTTATGTCACTTGTAATACTTTTTTTATACATTATACAGCAGAAATATAGTACAGTATAATATCAGAAAGGTCATATTTGTTGTTTTCAATAAATTTAGACTATTATTTGCATTTTAGAACACAGGCAGAGAATATTGTGACTGACAGGCAGGGGGAAAAAAGTTAATTAAAAAGTTTGGATTTCAGATTGAGTTTATATAAATGTATTGTACCCTATAATTTTCATATTTACTTAATGCTTGCATATATCTTTTACCTGTTACTCGGAGTCTGTCAGCACCGATAATTATTTCTTCTTCATCAGCTGAAAACAACATTTTCCCATCCTTATTTGACTTTACTTCAAATGTTTTACACTGCGCTTCTACAGCATCTGCTCCTAAAATTGTCAAAACAACAAAAGATATAAGATCTAAAGTTTAAAATGATAACGCATCACTAAAGGATTAACTGGCAATCCTTGTAGGATACACCAGCAAATACTGATTCAAGTCCCCATATAGAGTGATTTTTTATTTATTTTTTTACTCAGAAATGAATGTTGTTAATTCTCTCAAAAAACAAACAAAAGATTAAATAATTTCTACAAATATGAAAGGAATCAGGGACAAAAAGAGAGTGATATAAGTGTCTGTCTGTGTGAGGAGATACATATCAAATAAGAAGAAAACTATTGTTGGTCTTTTCTGATTTTTATTAGCTGAATAAAGCTCAAAAGATATACTGCTGTTTATTCAGTTTTAAATTTAGAGATTCGTTTTTACTTTGATCTTCGTTCATTTAAATATGTATGGCCCTTTGAATATTTTTTTTTCCAAGCATCAAAGTGAGTAAGAATTGTTCTCTGTGAAATACCTTAAAGAAAAATGATATTTTATATATATTATGTCTTATCTTTGTAAGTTTGAAGTGGTACTCTTGGTTGGGGAAAATGGGGAAAAAACGGCTTGGCATTTATTAGCATATAAATACATATATATATATATATATATAGATAGATATAGATATATAGATAGATAGATAGATAGATAGATAGATAGATAGATAGATAGATATAGTAGCCATATTAGTCCAGTAGTTTAATGTCAAAATGATAAAAGTATTGCTGTATTCTTCCCATTATAGCTATGACCAATATTATTGATGAATATGCTTCAGACCTGAGGAAGAGAGGACACTCTTTTGAAAGCTTGTCTTTTACTATGTAATGTTAGTCCAATAAAAAATGTATCACTGCATACTGCAATACTCTTATTAGTTTGACATTTATATATAGATATATAGATAGAAAGATAGATATAGACACACATTTTCCATTTAATAATTTTATAGTATTTTTTAAACAGGAATCATGTTAATGTATTAAATGAACTGAATGACACAGCTATAACTCTTTAATAAAATACTGAGAATATCCATTAAAGTAAGATATTTTTGCAGTTTTATTTCCCTATTCATAAAAGATATCCAACAAATATATTCTTAACCATTAGGCAGCAATATATTGCAATCACTTATGCTAAATAAGTTATGTATTATTTTTATGTCTTTGTCATTTCCGTATTAAAGTACTATAAAAAAAACTATATAAAATACCCGGCTTGAATGTGATTTGAACCTAGGAACTTCAAAATAGGAGTGATGCAACAATGAGGAATTCAGATTAGCTGATAAAAATAGCACTACATTTTAATATAAAGTTAAATCAAACTAGTCAGTCACCATCATTTTCAAATTTAGTACATGGTACTACCATTGTTATTTTACCCTATATAATGTTTAAAAATCGGATTGCTAAACTTAGAACATAAGATTCATTCTAAAATGTATTATCCCTAAAAATGCTTTGAAGAGCATAACCAGATAGTCATGGGAACATGCTCATTAGTCAAGTACTATTTTGCATCTTTTGTAACAATGTTTTTAACAGTTATTTATTGTAAAACACTACAGTTATGCAGCATATGCAACAATGTATAACATTGTTACAAATGTTGTAGAACATTAAGCCATAAGATATGTAGGGCATGTGAATGATCCTGATCTTACCTAAATACACATTTCAGCAAAAAAATACTAAGGGAAAAAGTAAATTATGGGGCCCATTTATCAAGTTCCAGATGGAGCCTGCAGACTCGCCAGAAACAGCAGTTATGAAGCAGCGGTCTTAAGACTGCTGCTCCGTAACCCTGTCCGCCTGCTCTGAGCAGGTGGACAGACATTGCTGCAATTCAACCGGATTAAGTACGATCATGTTAATTGACACTCCCCTGCTACCGGCCGATTGGCCGCAAATCTGCAGGGGGCGGCGTTGCACCAGCAGCTCACAATGCTGAATATGGAGAGTGTATTGCTCTCCGCATTCAGTGAGGTCTGGCGGACCTGATCCGCACTGTCGGATCAGGTCCGCCAGACCTTTGATAAATTTCCCCCCTTATCTGAATCATCAAAGTATAATTTACATTGACATGACAATTGGGTCCCCTGCACCTCAACATGAAATATTTACATTTCTCCAACATTGGTGTTTCCGGTCCACGGCGTCATCCTTACTTGTGGGAATATCTCTTCCCCAACAGGAAATGGCAAAGAGTCCCAGCAAAGCTGGCCATATAGTCCCTCCTAGGCTCCGCCCACCCCAGTCATTCTCTTTGCCGTTGCACAGGCAACATCTCCACGGAGATGGTTAAGAGTTTTTGGTGTTTAAATGTAGTTTTTTATTCTTCTATCAAGTGTTTGTTATTTTAAAATAGTGCTGGTATGTACTATTTACTCTGAAACAGAAAAGGATGAAGATTTCTGTTTGTGAGAGGAAGATGATTTTAGCAGACAGTAACTAAAATCGATTGCTGTTTCCACATAGGACTGTTGAGATGAAGTAACTTCAGTTGGGGGAAACAGTTAGCAGACTTTTCTGTTTAAGGTATGACTAGCCATATTTCTAACAAGACTGTGTAGTGCTGGAAGGCTGTCATTTCCCCTCATGGGGACCGGTAAGCCATTTTCTTAGTCTCAAACAGAATAAAGGGCTTAATATGGGCTATAAAACTGGTAGACACTTTTATGGGCTAAATCGATTGCTTTATTTGGACATTTTATACATGTTTATGCTGATAATTCACATTTATAAACTTGGGGAACGTTTTTTTAACGGCAGGCACTATGTTAGACACCTTTTCCAGCCAGGGAGGACCTTCCCAGTTGTAGGCTGAGCCTCATTTTCGCGCCATTACTGCACAGTTGTTTTTGAGAGCAAGACATGCAGATGCATGTGTGAGGATCTGAAAGTAGCTGGAAAAGTTTCTAGAAGGCGTCATTTGTTATCGTATTCCCCTCTGGGCTTGGTTGTGTCACAGCAAAGGCTGTAGCTGGGACTGTATAGGGGTTACATTTGTAAACGGCTCAGGTTCCGTTATTTTAAGGGTTAAAGCTCTGAAAATTGGTGTGCAATACTCTTAATGCTTTAAGACACTGTGGTGAAATTTTGGTAATTTTTGAACAATTCCTTCATACTTTTTCACATATTCAGTAATAAAGTGTTTCTGTTTAAAATTTAAAGAGACAGTAACGGTTTTGTTTTAAAACGGTTTTTGTGCTTTATTGACAAGTTTAAGCCTGTTTAACATGTCTGTGCCTTCGGATAAGCTATGTTCTATATGTATGAAAGCCAATGTGTCTCCCCATTTAAATGTATGTGATAATTGTGCCATAGCGTCCAAACAAAGTAAGGACAGTACTGCCACAGATAATGAAATTGCCCAAGATGATTCCTCAGATGAGGGGAGTAGACATGATACTACATTATCTCCTACTGTGTCTACACCAGTTTTGCCCACGCAGGAGGCCCCTAGTACATCTAGCGCACCAATGCTTATTACCATGCAACAATTGACGGCTGTAATGGATAACTCCATAGCAAATATTTTATCCAAAATGCCTGCATATCAGAGAAAGCGCGATTGCTCTGTTTTAAACACTGAAGAGCAGGAGGGCGCTGATGATAATTGTTCTGTCATACCCTCACACCAATCTGAAGTGGCCATGAGGGAGGTTTTGTCAGATGGGGAAATTTCAGATTCAGGAAAAATTTCTCAACAAGCTGAACCTGATGTTGTGACATTTAAATTTAAATTAGAACATCTCCGCGCACTGCTTAAGGAGGTGTTATCTACTCTGGATGATTGTGACAACTTGGTCATTCCAGAGAAATTATGCAAGATGGACAAGTTCCTAGAGGTTCCGGTGCACCCCGACGCTTTTCCTATACCCAAGCGGGTGGCGGACATAGTGAATAAGGAGTGGGAGAAGCCCGGCATACCTTTTGTTCCCCCCCCTATATTTAAGAAATTATTTCCTATGGTCGACCCCAGAAAGGACTTATGGCAGACAGTCCCTAAGGTCGAGGGGGCAGTTTCTACTCTAAACAAGCGCACTACCATTCCTATCGAGGATAGCTGTGCTTTCAAAGATCCTATGGATAAAAAATTGGAAGGTTTGCTTAAAAAGATTTTTGTACAGCAAGGTTATCTTCTACAACCCATTTCGTGCATTGTTCCTGTCACTACAGCAGCATGGTTCTGGTTCGAGGAACTAGAAAAGTCGCTCAGTAGAGAGACTCCATATGAGGAGGTTATGGACAGAGTTCACGCACTTAAGTTGGCTAACTCTTTTATTTTAGATGCCGCTTTGCAATTAGCTAGATTAGCGGCGAAAAATTCAGGGTTTGTAATTGTGGCGCGCAGAGCGCTTTGGCTAAAGTCTTGGTCAGCGGATGTATCATCCAAGACAAAATTGCTTAACATCCCTTTCAAAGGTAAAACTCTATTTGGACCAGAATTGAAAGAGATTATCTCAGACATCACTGGGGGAAAGGGCCACGCCCTTCCACAAGATAGGCCTTTCAAGGCCAAGAATAAGTCTAATTTTCGTTCCTTTCGCAATTTCAGGAACGGACCGGCCTCTAATTCTGCATCCTCTAAGCAAGAGGGTAATGCCTCACAGCCCAAACCAGCCTGGAAACCTATGCAAGGCTGGAACAAGGGTAAGCAGGCCAAGAAGCCTGCTGCTGCTAACAAAACAGCATGAAGGAGTAGCCCCCGATCCGGGACCGGATCTAGTAGGGGCAGACTCTCTCTCTTTGCTCAGGCTTGGGCAAGAGATGTTCAGGATCCCTGGGCACTAGAAATAGTTTCTCAGAGTTATCTTCTGGAATTCAGGGAACTACCCCCAAGGGGAAGGTTCCACATGTCTCACTTATCCTTAAACCAAATAAAGAGACAGGCGTTCTTACATTGTGTAGAAGACCTGTTAAAGATGGGAGTGATACACCCAGTTCCAATAAAGGAACAAGGAATGGGATTTTATTCAAATCTGTTCGTAGTTCCCAAAAAAGAGGGAACCTTCAGACCAAATTTGGATTTGAAGATCCTAAACAAATTTCTCAGGGTACCATCGTTCAAGATGGAAACCATTCGAATGATTCTACCCACTATCCAGGAAGGTCAATTTATGACTACCATGGATCTAAAGGATGCGTACCTACATATTCCTATCCACAAAGAACATAATCAGTTCCTAAGGTTCGCCTTTCTGGACAAACATTACCAGTTTGTGGCCCTCCCATTCGGGTTAGCCACTGCTCCAAGGATTTTCACAAAGGTACTCGGGTCCCTTCTAGCGGTTCTAAGAACGAGGGGCATTGCAGTAGTACCATACTTGGACGACATTCTAATACAAGCGTCGTCCCTGTCAAAAGCAAAGGCTCATACAGACATTGTTCTGGCCTTTCTCAGATCACACGGATGGAAGGTGAACATAGAAAAAAGTTCTCTGTCTCCATCAACAAGAGTTCCCTTCTTGGGAACAATAATAGATTCCTTAGAAATGAGGATTTTTCTGACAGAGGTCAGAAAGTCAAAACTTCTAAGCACTTGTCAAGTTCTTCATTCTGTTCCACTTCCTTCCATAGCGCAGTGCATGGAAGTAGTAGGGTTGATGGTTGCAGCAATGGACATAGTTCCTTTTGCACGAATTCATCTAAGACCATTACAACTGTGCATGCTCAAACAGTGGAATGGGGACTATACAGACTTGTCTCCAATGATTCAAGTAGATCAGAAGACCAGAGATTCACTCTGTTGGTGGCTGACCCTGGACCATCTATCCCAGGGAATGAGCTTCCGCAGACCAGAGTGGGTCATTGTCACGACCGACGCCAGTCTAGTGGGCTGGGGCGCAGTCTGGGAATCCCTGAAAACTCAGGGACTATGGTCTCGGGAAGAGTCTCTTCTCCCGATAAACATTCTGGAACTAAGAGCGATCTTCAATGCTCTCAGGGCTTGGCCTCAGCTAGCAAAGGCCAGATTCATAAGATTCCAATCAGACAACATGACGACCGTTGCGTATATCAATCATCAGGGGGGAACAAGGAGTTCCCTGGCGATGAAAGAAGTGACCAAAATAATACAATGGGCGGAGGATCACTCCTGCCACCTATCTGCGATCCACATTCCAGGTGTGGAAAACTGAGAAGCGGATTATCTGAGTCGTCAGACATTCCATCCGGGGGAGTGGGAACTCCACCCGGAGATTTTTGCCCAACTAACTCAATTATGGGGCATTCCAGACATGGATCTGATGGCGTCTCGTCAGAACTTCAAGGTTCCTTGCTACGGGTCCAGATCCAGGGATCCCAAGGCGACTCTAGTAGATGCACTAGTAGCACCTTGGACCTTCAACCTAGCTTATGTATTTCCACCGTTTCCTCTCATTCCCAGGCTGGTAGCCAGGATCAATCAGGAGAGGGCCTCTGTGATCTTGATAGCTCCTGCGCGGCCACGCAGAACTTGGTATGCAGACCTGGTGAATATGTCATCGGTTCCACCATGGAAGCTACCTTTGAGACAGGACCTTCTTGTTCAGGGTCCATTCGAACATCCAAATCTGGTCTCCCTACAGCTGACGGCTTGGAGATTGAACGCTTGATTCTATCAAAGCGTGGGTTTTCAGATTCTGTGATAGATACTCTGGTTCAGGCCAGAAAACCGGTAACTAGAAAGATTTACCATAAAATATGGAAAAGATATATCTGTTGGTGTGAATCCAAAGGATTCCCATGGAATAAGATAAAAATTCCTAAGATTCTCTCCTTTCTACAAGAAGGTTTGGAGAAAGGATTATCTGCAAGTTCTCTAAAAGGACAGATCTCTGCTTTATCTGTCTTACTACGCAAAAGACTGGCAGCTGTGCCAGATGTTCAAGCATTTGTTCAGGCTCTGGTTAGGATCAAGCCTGTTTACAGACCTTTGACTCCTCCCTGGAGTCTAAATCTAGTTCTTTCAGTTCTTCAAGGGGTTCCGTTTGAACCTTTACATTCCATAGATATTAAATTACTATCTTGGAAAGTTTTGTTTTTGGTTGCTATTTCTTCTGCTAGAAGAGTTTCAGAGTTATCTGCTTTGCAGTGTTATCCGCCTTATCTGGTGTTCCATGCAGATAAGGTGGTTTTGCGTACTAAGCCTGGTTTTCTTCCAAAGGTTGTTTCTAACAAGAATATTAACCAGGAGATAGTTGTACCTTCTTTATGTCCGAATCCAGTTTCAAAGAAGGAACGTTTGTTACACAATTTGGACGTAGTCCGTGCTCTAAAATTCTATTTAGAGGCTACAAAGGATTTCAGACAAACATCTTCTTTGTTTGTTGTTTATTCTGGTAAAAGGAGAGGTCAAAAAGCGACTTCTACCTCTCTTTCCTTTTGGCTTAAAAGCATCATCCGATTGGCTTACGAGACTGCCGGACGGCAGCCTCCTGAAAGAATCACAGCTCACTCCACTAGGGCTGTGGCTTCCACATGGGCCTTCAAGAACGAGGCTTCTGTTGACCAGATATGTAAGGCAGCGACTTGGTCTTCACTGCACACTTTTGCCAAATTTTACAAATTTGATACTTTTACTTCTTCGGAGGCTATTTTTGGGAGAAAGGTTTTGTAAGCCGTGGTGCCTTCCGTTTAGGTAACCTGATTTGCTCCCTCCCTTCATCCGTATCCTAAAGCTTTGGTATTGGTTCCCACAAGTAAGGATGACGCCGTGGACCGGACACACCAATGTTGGAGAAAACAGAATTTATGCTTACCTGATAAATTACTTTCTCCAACGGTGTGTCCGGTCCACGGCCCGCCCTGGTTTTTTAATCAGGTCTGATGAATTATTTTCTCTAACTACAGTCACCACGGTACCATATGGTTTCTCCTATATTTTTCCTCCTGTCCGTCGGTCGAATGACTGGGGTGGGCGGAGCCTAGGAGGGACTATATGGCCAGCTTTGCTGGGACTCTTTGCCATTTCCTGTTGGGGAAGAGATATTCCCACAAGTAAGGATGACGCCGTGGACCGGACACACCGTTGGAGAAAGTAATTTATCAGGTAAGCATAAATTCTGTTTTTTTACTCTAGACTTCATTTAAATAATTCTAGATTACACCATGACACAAATCCATAGCTCTATTATTTGTTCACAGCTCTGAAATAACCTCATAACTTCCTTAAACCCATGATCCTGTTAGCTGTGCTACTTCCTGATCCTCTCTCTCTCTTATAATATATATCTACATATACATATGTCCTGGAAATTATATATATATAATATATATACATATATTTAGTGTATTTCAGTGTTCCAAGCACTCACTGTAGTAGTGAATTGCCTGGGTGCTCTTTATGGAAAATGTGTAGAAACTTTCGGTGAAAGAAGAGGCACTCACAGGGCTTAATGGTTTCACAATATTTTGAATTTTATTATTATAACTTTTTCATCATATGGTTCAGTCAACGTTTTGGTCCTCATAGGGACCTTTGTCAAGACTGTATCAAAAGAGTAGTTAGTACATTATGTCAGACAATGCACTTATGTAACAGCACTATATTTATTTGTTGGGCAGCTTTGGCACAATTGACATTTTTTAATATATACAGACTATGGGGCCTATCTATCAAGCTCCGAATGGAGCTTGATGGCCGTGTTTCTGGTGAGTCTTCAGATAACCCATAACCCTCTGAGCAGGCGGACAGGAATCGCCGCAATTAAACCCGATCGAATACGATCGGGTTGATTGACACCCCCCTGCTGGCGGCCGATTGGCCGCGAGTCAGCAGGGGGTGGCGTTGCACCAGCAGCTCTTGTGAGCTGCTGGTGCAATGTTAAATGCGGAGAGCATATTGCTCTCCGCATTCAGCAATGTCTTGCTGACCTGATCCGCACTGTCGGATCAGGTCCGCAAGATATTTCATAAATATGCCTCTATATGTACTCAGTTATAAAAGGATATGGCTATATAATACAAAAATATAGCACACCAGAATAAACATTTTCAATAACCCAGGGTGCTGCAGAAATGTCCATATCCATAATAAAGATAGCAGTCACTGGGAATCCAGAATTCAGTATAACTTTCCAACTTTCATATGCACTTATTAAAATAGTCTGACATTGTAAATGTGTGACCTGTTTTCAGGGCCGTCTTTAATATTGACTGGACTAAATCAATTTATTTTATAATTTTTAAAAAAAATGATTAGCCCAACAGTGGAGCATCCATCTCTGAACTAATCATTAAAAAAAAAAAAATGAAATAAATTGCAATGTGTGAAACTGGACCTAAGCAGTACTAATAAGTAAATAAATATATAAATTCCTCCACTATGGATTAATTTAATATATTTATTTACTAATTAATTAAATGATGGTTTTTAATTTATTTTTATTTTATACAGAATATTTTTTCTTAAGTACATAAAATTTATGGCATTGCATAGTAAAATTCATTAGCGGACCTAATGTCTACAGGGCTCCTTTGCAAACATTAATTTTGGGCCCCCCTAAAACCATCTCACCAGTTTTGGGATATACACTACATATTTATTGTTTAGACAGCCACTGTACAGCAAAATGACCACTTTAATGAATACCAAGGGAATGCAAAAAATAACAAACTCCCCTAACCCATATACACACAAACTCTCCAGAGCATAAACATACACAAACACACACTCTCCAGAGCATACACATGTACACACACACTCTTCAGAGCATACACATGTACACACACACACTCTTCAGAGCATACACATTTACACACACACACTCTTCAGAGCATACACATGTACACACAAACACACACTCTCCAGAGCATACACATGTACACACGCACACACACTCTCCAGAGCATACACATGTACACACACACACTCTTCAGAGCATACACATGTACACACAAACACACACTCTCCAGAGCATACACATGTACACATAAACACACACTCCCAAGAGCATATACATGTACACACAAGCACACACTCCCAAGAGCATACACATGTACACACAAACACACACTCTCCAGAGCATAAACATGTACACACTCCCAAGAGCATACACATGTACACATAAACACACACTCCCAAGAGCATACACATGTACACACAAACACACACTCTCCAGAGCATACACATGTACACACAAACACACACTCCCAAGAGCATCTACATGTACACACAAACTCACACATTCCCTCTTACACACTCATATACTTTACTACATACATAATAAATATATAATTACACGGCATAACAAACAGTACACGTTAAATTAATGACAACTAAATGGCTTCTCACAGAATGAATTTAAATGGGTTGTGTTTTTTTTTATTTCCAATGAAAATGGAAAAGGTTTTAGTAATCTGTACTGGGCCAATATTAAAAATACAAAGTATGTGTGCACTGTGCAGTATACTAAGGTGTGTCTGACCTGTAAGGAGGAATCCTGACATTTTGGGGATAAAGATTAGATATGGATCATCTAATCAATCAAGCTGATGCTTTTTAATGTGATTCTGGTGTGAGGCTAGCTGGTTAGAGATTTAGGGCAGCGAACAGGAGCAAAGCAAGTTAAAAACTGAGGAAGAATAATGGAGGTGCAGACAAATATAAGTTTACTGAGTGGAACAGCAGAACTACTATGGGAAGCTGTAAAATCTAAGACAGAGAGAAAAAAAATCTATAAAAATAAACCTTACCTTAATGTGTGAAGTATCAGCATGACATATCACTTCTCTGCAAAGATTAAGTTCCCTCTCACCCTGCACTAGATGATGCTGCATGGGGGAGGGGCATGTGAGCACTCATTTATTCTTCCCACTGACACCTTTCTACAAAGCCCTGTTCCCCTAACAAACTTCAGTTAGTTGATCTGAGGGTCACAGCAGAAAGAGCAGGGCTAAGGGGACAAGCAGACTGGATGCTGTCTGCCCAAGGCTGCAGGGATACAGTGTGAGATGAGTCACACAGCCTCAAGACTGAATAAAGCAGTGTCTGCAGCTGTACAGATGTTCAAATCCTCATGTGCCTGCTGCTCCAACTTTCTGCTGCATGCACCTACAGTCAGCTCTACCCTGAACAATCCCCACCACCAGAGCAGTAACCTGGTAACAGTGGTAACCCCAGCAGGACCTTTTCTGATGCAATGGGATTGGCTGGATGCCGAGTTAGGGCTTAGCATTCAGTGCTGCACAGTGCACACCTAAAACAGCACATGACACTAGCTTGGCATATGTCAAATGACATTGGCACAGTCTGGGACAGTTTCTCACAAATACATATAAGCAGATACATTTTAACTGTGACAGTATTAGGACTGACTGTGTGTTTTTTTTTTTTTTTAGGACTTTTGGGCCCCACAACAAAGACTGGGCCCTCGGCAGCTGCCCCTTTTGCCCTGTGTTAAAGACGGCCCTGCCTGTTTTCTGGCTTTGTAAAACTGTGTGGCACATACGCACATAATTTTTTCACTGTATTGTAATATATTAATCTCCACTGTTTGTTCAGGGATTAGAAGGTATCCCCTAGGATTAGTTAATGGAACTATTTAATTGGCACCTTTAAATTAATTCCCTATTTCTCAACTTTTTATTATCTAGCAGTGAGGTTTTGCTTAAATGCAGTAGGAACACTCTCATACTCAGATTATTAGATTTATCACATTATGTATTCTGTATCGTACAGAATTATTTGCTGATATGCGTTTTAGGAATGTTTCAAAACCTGCTGACATCGTAGGTAGAATGATATTAACATTAAATGTGTATAAGAATATTACAGTACAAGTTCAATTGTATTTATAAATTGTTAGAGGATTCCCGTGAAGTGGGCTGGATCGGCAGTGTCATTACTTTTTAACCTATCGCATTGACTTTTAAGTTTTTTAAGGAAAAGTCCAGATAGGCAGGTCATACAGCTATGACAATGGCCATTGGCTGAAATACATCAGCTGACCTGTGATGCTGCCAGCACCATCCGGGTGTTTGAGGATCAGTGGATGTTCTTGTTTAGAAACGCTGCTTGGCGTATTTTAAATACAGAACTAATAAAGGACTTTTAACTTTTATACATCAGACTCCCCAGTTATCATTACTTACTTTCTTGATTTATTGCATTGCCTGAAACCGGGTAGAGCACAGAACGTAACAGCTATGCTGGGATCATGGAGGAACTTATATTAGAGCAGCGAGTAGGCCGAAACACCCCTGTCAGCCCTGAAGAGGAGAGGTGAGTGAATTAATACATACATGAATTTAAACTCTTACGAAGAGAGGATGTTTTATGGAAATTCAAATTATGGTATGACCGGGATGTGTGCTATTTAGCCCTCAGTGTGGAACTCACTCTCTGTGGACCGGGGCTAGACATATTTGAAATTTGGTGTTCGATTTAGCCTATATAGGAATCAGGTGACCGTATTATGGGCAGTTGGTAACTTGGTAATATAATTTATATATAATATCTCAATAACGAGCCTTAACGCGCCTTAAAATACCTCATTCTTCATGTGAGCTAAACCGTCACCCAGTTACACCTAAAGCATAAATCCCAAAGGGCTAGATTACAAGTGTCACGGTAAATCAAAATGTTGCGCTAGTGAAAACATCACTAACGTTATTCTTTTTGCGCTCCTCGGGTTCCGCTCGTATTACAAGTTGAAACATTTTTTTATTTTTCCCTAGCGGTAGCCCGAGAAGCCCAAAAATCGATAACAGAGTTTTTACGTGCACGGGGATGTGTTCCCTCATGGAAATCAATGGATAAAATGAAAAAAAAAAACCCTGCCTTAAGCACCTAGCCTAATAACCCCTAAACAGCCATCGCCCCACAATGCAAACATTAAATTAAACTGTTAACCTCTAAACTGCCATCCCCCTCATTGCAAACTAACTAAATAAACTATAAATCCATAAAACGCCATCCCCACACATCGCAAACTAACTAAATAAATTATTGAACCATAAACTGCCATCCCTCACATCACTAACTAACTAAATAAACTATTAACCTCTAACCTCCACCCCCCCAACACAAACACTAAACAAAACTGTTAACCCCTAATCCGACATTTCCCACATCATGAACTAACTAAATAAACTATTGATCCCTAAACTGTTATGCACCACATTGCAAACTAAATAAACTATTAACCCCTAAACCACCATGCCACCACATCGCAAACTAGCAAAATAAACTAATAACCCTTAAACCACTATCCCACCACAACTCAAAGTAATAAACTAACATCTAAAACCTCAAACCTAACACCCGCTAACATAACCCAAATTAAAATACCCATAAATGAAATCCTAACTTCCTTAAAAAAACAAAAAAAAATTACCTGTAAAATGAAATTTAAACCTAAGCTTACCTTAGAATAAGAAAAACTACCCTAACTGTAAAAAAAAAAAATAAATAACATTACAAAAACCAACCATTTACTAAAAAAGCAACATTTACAAAAATAAAAGACCCTACCATTACAAAAATAAAAAAAATCTACCCTTACAAAAAATAACAAATTAAATTACAAAAAATAAAAAATAAATAATCCTATTCTAATATCCCTTAAAAAAACACCCCCAAATAAAAAAAAAACTATTCTGAAAAATAGCCCTTAAAAGGGCCTTTTGTAGGGCATTGCCCTAAAGTGAACAGATCTTTTGGTGAAAAAAAAAAACAATAACTCCATAACATTACAAACCCCAGCCACCCAAAATAAAAAACTACCTAAAAAATCCTTAACTACTCCCCAAAAAGGGCATTTGGATGGGCATTGCCCTTAAAAGGGCATTGAGCTCTATTGCTGCCCAAATAATATTTAAAAAAATATATAACTCGGGGGCGGAGCCAACTACTGAGGCAGCTAGACGTGTTCCTGTACAGCTCCGGGCTCTTAGATATAAGTATTGGATTTAATCAATATATAAAGAGCCCAAACTTTGCTTATATTATTTTAGAAAACTAACTTTATTCATCATATACTCCCTGAAGCTGAAGATACCCTGCTTAATGAGCACAATGCTACTCTTTACTTTCAAGCCACGCCACGTGGAGTTACCAGCCAGCACTTATACTCCAGCGGCACTGCTGATATGGAAGCCCTAGAATTGTGGGAGCAACGTACCCAGCAGCTATTGGAATGGCACTTTAAGAGTCTGAATGATGATTTAACGTCGCTACTATATACTCTTACTTCACGGATGAACCATGCAGCTGAGAGCGCTGACACTGTACAGTGTGTCAGTAGCTGCGAGGCACTTGCTGACATGGAGTGTGCTGAACTTTGCGGGGTGGATCGCCTATCAGACCTTCCCCTTCTACTATCTATGCCGGTGAAACTGGAACCCGGGGAGACACAGTGCTCGGTTACTATGAGCCCACATGCTGAGACGACATCTCCGGCCTTACCGACTCACAAAAATCCTCTGGCCCAACTCCAAGCTGTCACACCGATGCTTGGAAATTGCCCCCTAGCGTTGGCCGCCACGCGAAGTCCGGCTACATTTAACCCATCCCCTGGTGTGGAACCTCTCTACGCTAGTGCCCTATTTCAGCGTGTAAGTCCTCAGCTTTACAATGGCACTTACCTTTCTATGTGCCGCGGAGACCCTTCGGTTCATTGTGCAGTCAGCCTTACTACAAGAACTGGTGTCGGCTGAGCGATAGGCTGACTCAGTGCGACGTTACCCTTCAGGGTTGAACTCTACTGCTCAGACATTGCCTTTTACGGTTTTGCAGAGACAAGCTTGTATAATAGTTTTCACTGTACAATGGTTTAATAGTTTACACTGTATGATGGACTCTCCACTATATTATAGTTTTACATATGGTTGCATGTTGGCTGACTCTTTTTTTTTTTATATATAGACGCACAACTCTGGGAAGGTTTACAGTGACTATATAAATATATTATGAGACATTGCCTAGCTCTAAACAGACTATACGCCTTCTTACATTATTAAATACTTTATGGTTATTATGTCATCTTTAAATCTATATACTACCATTTTACTGAGGCATTTAAGGTGTAGCTTGTTTAACCTCATCTCCTGATAGACTTCCTTCAATATGCTAGTCTAACTACATATGGCTTTAGGTATGTCTTAAATAACCCCTTAGTTTATAAGGTAAGGATATAATCACCATTTTCACACTAATATACAGCCTACCTTATGCGAACTTATAATGAAGTTTTTGTCTATCTAGTTGTTTCTGCTTTATGTACCTACATATTCTTCGCCACCACATAGTCTACTAAGCTACCTATGGAAATGTATAAAAGTCTTTAACAATTGAAGTTATGTGCCTACTTGACTATTATCATGGTAGATGGACCCTAGGGTTATATCATAGCCATGGTTTAAAAAACTTTTCTATGTCTCCCATGCTATGACCTTATCTAATGCTTACTATGATTATAAGTCTGCTGCCCTAACTTTACCCACACTCTATTGCAGCCTGTTCACAAGGTTCATCTAAGATTGTTGCATATAGTTGGATACTTACTACAGATTTTCTAATGGCCCCTGATATACCAAATTTCCACAGAACTGTGTATGTCCACTTATTATCATAAACCAAATATGCAGACATTTAAGTATATCATAAGCCACAGGATACTGATTAGTTCTCCCAGGTTGTGCCATACCCACAACTTAACCTAGCCTATATGTCATATTTTATATAGTTTAAAATTTTATACAATAATTGCTTTACATGTTTAAACGATGGCAGAAGTTTTTGTAGACTATTTATTGATGCTGTTTATATGTACTTTACAACAGTTACCATATACGAGGAGCTTGAACATTTACCCTCTCAATGCCTAGTGGGTCTGCCTGTTGTGCTCAAATATATAGACTGGGTGTCTCTACTAAGCTATTGTAATAAGGATAAGGCTTTCTGGCTTCTTGTTTATAATAGCTCTACAATTGCGTTCTTAAATGCTGAAATGTAATTCTATCTGTTTATAGATTAATATGAGCTGCTCCTCTGAAACTTTATGTAATCTCTGTTCTGTTTGGTTTGGGGAGAGGTTCTGATGGTGCAGAAGGTTTAGCAGGAACATTGACACCTTTAGTTAAGTGCTTCGCCTATAGCAGATCTTATACTCCTCAAGATGTGGGGGACAGTTTAAATAGGGTGTGTGCCTGCTGCCGGGTATAGGGCCCGTGCCTAGGCGGCAGGAGCATACTAAAGTTTTTTTTAGCATTTGTTCTCCCCGTAGGAACCATCCCCCTATAGCAATTGCATTTATACTTTTCTGCATACCCGAATATCTCTTCAGTCCACATGTGTAATTCTTTGGGGTGAGGAGACGCTTCCCTGTTCACATATTTTCAAGGACAAGATCCCCTTAGATAACTAGCTATTAATGATAATACCTAATAGGTTTGAGCCTGCCTACAGTAGGTTCTGTTCCTCCCCTCGACCTAGATAGATACCAATCTCAGCATAGAATAATGTTACTCCCTATTTTTTGTTTGTTATCTCATTAATATATTGATTAGCATACATATTAAAATCACGCCCAACCATAATATGTAGTGTAACACCAATTCAATACTCCAGGTATGCTCCTGTTGCGGGCTGGCCCTGCATTAAAATTTCCATTATTTGTGATCTATATACTTGTAACACTCTTAATGCAGCGTTACTATTATAGGTAGCTAATCTATATTTACTTTTCCCCTAGTTATCCACATGCTCTTAAGATCTTAATTAGAGTCATGTTAAGTTTTACCTTCCTAATCTAAACAACCACCTATAGCAGTTAGCCCAATTACAACCCATTTCATGTGCATCTGTTTGGCAAATTCAGAAGACATGCTGACATCTCCTGTCTGCTTCTCATAGGTAACCCATCACCTCCACCCCTCCACTCCACCTAATATGCCTCCCCTAGTGGGAGGACTAAATACGCGTTTTTTCTCACATATACCGCACCCTATCTACCCTCCTTTCTAGCAAAATCTTGCAGGATATCATTATACTCAGTTTTATTTCTCTCTTAACCTACGTAAGATTGCCCAAATATATATATATATATATGCACGTAATAATATTACCCCTTTAGCACTTTACTTAACCTACACACTATTCATATTAGTATGAGATAAAATTATAAAAAAATGAGGTTTACTAACGAGATCCATAAGTGGTCTCCTTCGTTTGCACATGCCTTTTTTTTTTTATCTTAATGCTTGTGACGGTCCAAGAGTGGCCTAGGATTTTATTTAAAAGGCATCCCACTGTTTGGCATTCTATGTATCTCATGGTTGCATGATATGTCAATTGTTACACTTACGTTTATTTTCTGTGTTTGTCTTTTCATTCTTGTAGCACTAAACCTTACTGTATGTGACATGCAATGCAAGAACCTGTTTTTATGACTATTGTATGCCTTTGAATATTCCTCAATAAAAATTATTTAAAAAAAAATAAAATATATAACTCTAACCCGGGTCCATCTTCATCCCGGCTGCAGTCCATCTTCTATCTTAATCCTGGTGGCGGCTGCACCAACCTCGGTCCTCCTCTTCAGACCTTCAACAGGGAGGTCCTCTTCATGCGGTCACCGGCCGCACACTGAATAGTGAATGCAAGGTACCCCTTTTATATAAGGGTGCCCTTGCATTTCAATTGGCTGATTTGAATCTTCAAATTCAAATCGTCCAATAGAATGAAAGCTATTTCATCCTATTGGCCTGATTTGAATTTGAAGATTCAGACAATAGGATGAAAGCTATTTTGTTTGTTATTTTTTGTAATGGTAGGTTTTTTTTATTTTTTGTAATGATAGGGTTTTTTTGGTAAATGGTACTTGTTTTTTTTTTGCAAATAGTAGGATTTTTTGTATGTAATTTTTTTTTCAGTAATGTTAGGTTTTTATTTTTTTTAGGTAACATTATGTAATAATTTAATTTTACAGGGAATTTTTTTTACTATTTTAAGGTAGTTAGGATTTTCAGTTAATTTATCGGTATTTTAAATTGGGTTAATTTAGGGGGTGTTAGGTTAGGGGGTTTAGATGATAGTTTATTACTTTGCATGGTGGTGGGATGGCAGTTTAGCAGTTAATATTTTATTTAGGTAGTTTGCATTATGGGGGATGGCAGTTTAGGGGTAATATAGATTATTTAGATACTTTGAGATGTGGGGGATGGTGGTTTAGGGGTTAATACTTTTAATTAGTGTTTGCGATGTGGGGGGATGGCGGATTAGGGGTTATTAGGCTTGGTTCTTTTTTTCAACTTTTTTTTCTCCATTGATTTCTATGGGGGAACACATGCACGTGCACATGAAAACTCTGCTAGCAATTTTTGCGCTTTTCGGGCTCCTGCTAGTGCAAAATCATGGATTTCTCAACTTGTAATATGAGTGGATACCGAGAAGCGTGAACAGGATCACGCTAGCATGATTTACCGCAGCACTTTTGGGGTCAATCACAATTCTTTAATTCTACAAAAACCATACGGCCAGATTACGAGTTTTGCGTTATGAGTGGCTCAGTAATAACTTGCAAGTTATTTCCACCACTCACCTTTAATAGCGCTGCTATTACAGGTTTGCAAAAATCCGGCGTTAGCAGGCAATATGGCAGCGTTGAGCTCCATACCACACACAAATACGATTTCCCCATAGACATCAATGTGGAGAGCCGGCTAAAAAAAAGCCTAACACCTGCAATAAAGGAGCGTAAAGCTCTGTAACGCAGCCCCATTGATTCCTATGGGGAAACAAAATTTATGTTTACACCTAACACCCTAACATAAACCCTGAGTCTAAACACCCAAAATCTGAGGCCCCCGACATCGCCATACACACTAAATTACACAAAATAAAAAAATAAACTATCAAATATTTATAATAATTACACCTGATCTAATAGCACTATCAAAATAAAAAAGCCCCTCCCCCCAAAAAAAAAAGAAAAAAAAAGAAAATCAAGTTGTTGTTTTTTTTTACAAAAATATAAATGTGCCTTATAAGGTAACAATGTATTATTATAGAATTGAAAAATCAGTCATTTCTTCTTCCTATGTAGGAAGTGGATATTCCTACACAAACACCACAGAAACACTACCATATGCTGGAGCAAGCACCAAGAGAAAGTACAGAAATGTGACCAGTGTGGCAAATACAGCTATGTCAGCTATGTCACTGTGATGCTGCCATACTTGGTTGTCAGCAGGGAGCAAAAAGAGCAGAATGTTGTGCACTTGTATATGATTATCTATATGATCTATGGCCTTGAAACCCCAGAAAAGGTTGTGACAGGTTAACAATCAGAGCAGCCACCCAGAAGGACACTGAGAATAAATATATATATATTATTTATTGATGTTTCACAGTACTTATATGTATTAAACGTTAGTGTTTGAAGCAATATTATGAGAAAGTCGCAAGATTTCAGAGATTCCTCCTATACCTGTCCCTCTCTCATTTATGAATGGTAATTTATTCCTCTTGCATAAGATAGAAACAAAGAAACATTGAAACATATAATTGATGGCAGATAAGAAACACAAAGGCCCATCAAGTCTATTCTTATTACATGTTGCTTATTTATTAGGAGAGCATTATGTGTGTCTGAGGCATCTTTAAAAAATGATTTTAAAGTCCTGTTATTGGAAGTTTATTCCATGGATCCAACACACTTTCTGAAAAAAACCATCTTCCTCACATTTTGACAGAATTGGCTACTGTCTACATTTAGATACAACAATGTATTATCTTTTATCATTTTCCATTGGGTGCTTGTAATTTGTGTCAGCTTAGGTTTGCAATAGTATCCAATATAATGACTGTAGCCAGTACATTTACACAATTAACTAATCTGTGCAGTAAATCAAACTGATCCTCAACTTTTCCCTGACATAACAACAAAAATAGCCAATTCATAAAAAAAAAATTGGTATGGAATATACCCTTAAAGGGATATTCCAGCCAAAATTGAAATCCATATACAAGGGTAGATGCAGTTTAGTTTTTGTAACATATATGTATTAGCAAAAATGCTTCTAATAAAAGCTATAACTGTTTCAAAAGTGTATTTAAGTATGCAAAGTGCAACAGCATTTTAAACACAGCACTTGCTCAGAGAGCTTAAGGTGCTTTTACCATCTGATAATGACTAAATTTGTTAATTGCTGACATGATACAAGTCCCACTGGTGCTCTGAGCAGCTGCAGTATTTAAAATGCTGGTGCACTGAGAATATCTAGCTATACTTCACATGCACATGCAGAGAAAAATGTTAACACTAAAACAGTGATAACTTTTACTAGAAGCATTTATGCTAATGCAAATGTGTTTCTATTCAAATATGTAATTCATCTATGTTCAATTATATTTTGACCGGAATGTCCCTTTAATGATAATTTGATAATTGTCTATTGTTAATGGATAGATGCACAGGCCTCTAGTTATCAATGTCTGTCGGACCTGATCCGACAGTGCGGATCAGGTCCGACAGACATCGCTGAATACGGCGAGCAATACTCACAAGAGCTGCTGGTGCAACGCCGCAGACTCGCGCCCAATGGGCCGCCAGCAGGGGGGTGTCAATCAAGCCGATCGTACGCAATCGGTTGAATTGCGGAGATGTGTGTCGGCCTGCTCAGAGCAGGCGGACAGGTTATGGAGCAGCGGTCTTTGTGGCCCCTGCTTCATAACTGCTGAAAACACGGGGCATCAAGCTCAATTCGGAGCTTGATACATATACCCCATTGTAACGTTTTGGATGTCTACACTAAAACTTTTTTGTTTTGATGTGCTGGCAAATGGGAATGCAGTGAACTAGTGATGTTTAGCGCATGCACAGTGTTTTGTTACTTTTAGTATAACCAATATATAACTTTAGAAATCTGTTTAAATATACACACGGAGTGCACCCCATCTATTTTTGTTTTATATCTTTAGAAATCTGTAATATTTGGACATTAGCCACATTTTTTTTCTTTTTTTTTTTTTTTGATTGTTGGGTTTAAAACAAAAATATATTTAGGCTTTATGCTGTCCCTGTAATATGTATATTTATTCTGTTGCCTTTTCGTAGTCATCCATTTTAGTTCATATTTGTGTCATATTTATAAGTAGTGTTAAATCCCATATTGACAGTCTTATAAAGCAGTGATTACACATTTCCTTATTGTATCCTCACCTATACTGAACATTTCTGGATACAACCCCCCCCTTCCCATAAAAAAACAACAATATTAATAACAACAAAAAACATTTAAACAAGAAGGTTTAGATAAAACAAAGCTCCCATTGGGGGCCTTGACAGAGAGGTGCTAAAATGTTAAAGGGATATGAAATCCAACATTTTTCTTTCATGAATCTATTATCAATTTTTTGTTCTCTTAGAATCTTTTGTTAAAAAGCAGAATAAATGATTAGGAGCCGGCCCATCTTTGGAACACAATATATAAGCAGTTTTGCAAAGATGTTATCCATTTGCCAAAGCACTAGATGGCAGCACTATTTCCTGCCATGAAGTGCTCCAGTTACCTACCTAGGTGTCTCTTCAACACAGAATATCATGTGAACAAAAAAAAAAATGGGCTAATAGAAGTAAATTGGAAATTGTAAAAAAAATGTAGCTAAGAAGAGGAGCACCACCGGAGCTGAGCACTTAGGAGCTGGATTTAAATTGGGTGAGTAGAAAATTATAGGTTCAGAGCTAGGATTTTTTGGGGTGTTTTTTTGTAGATAGGTTATTTTTCCCTCTTTAGGCGTCAGAGCAATTGTTAGTTTAGGTATCTTTAAGATAGCTTTTTGGGGGGGGAGATGGGGGGGTTACATTGATTTTAAAATAGGGATTTTTTTAATTTAAAATGTAAAAGAGCTGTAATCGCTTTAGGGCCATGCCATACAAAATGCCCTTCTAAGAGCAATTGATAGGGTAGGTTTTAGTGTTAGTATAGGGTTTTTTTAATTTGGGGTGGTCTTTTTTAAGGGGAATTTAGTTTTAGTATAGGCATAACTGGGGGTAATTTAGGGAATGTTATGTTAGGAGTCTGGGGGTTAGGTGTTAGATAATTACGTAGTGTAGGGGTAGTTTGCATTGGGTGATTAAGGCAATTTAGGGGTTAATAGGTTGGGGTTTCTTGTGGTGGGGGGTTGTGGCTGTTTAGGGGTTAATAGGTTGGTGTGATTAGGTCTTTTGGTTATGGTGTACAGGGAGTGCAGAATTATTAGGCAAGTTGTATTTTTGAGGATTAATTTTATTATTCAACAACAACCATGTTCTCAATGAACCCAAAAAACTCATTAATATCAAAGCTGAATAGTTTTGGAAGTAGTTTTTAGTTTGTTTTTAGTTATAGCTATTTTAGGGGGATATCTGTGTGTGCAGGTGACTATTACTGTGCATAATTATTAGGCAACTTAACAAAAAACAAATATATACCCATTTCAATTATTTATTTTTACCAGTGAAACCAATATAACATCTCAACATTCACAAAAATACATTTTTGACATTCAAAAACAAAACAAAAACAAATCAGTGACCAATATAGCCACCTTTCTTTGCAAGGACACTCAAAAGCCTGCCATCCATGGATTCTGTCAGTGTTTTGATCTGTTCACCATCAACATTGCGTGCAGCAGCAACCACAGCCTCCCAGACACTGTTCAGAGAGGTGTACTGTTTTCCCTCCTTGTAAATCTCACATTTGATGATGGACCACAGGTTCTCAATGGGGTTCAGATCAGGTGAACAAGGAGGCCATGTCATTAGATTTTCTTCTTTTATACCCTTTCTTGCCAGCCACGCTGTGGAGTACATGGACGTGTGTGATGGAGCATTGTCCTGCATGAAAATCATGTTTTTCTTGAAGGATGCAGACTTCTTCCTGTACCACTGCTTGAAGAAGGTGTCTTCCAGAAACTGGCAGTAGGACTGGGAGTTGAGCTTGACTCCATCCTCAACCCGAAAAGGCCCCACAAGCTCATCTTTGATGATACCAGCCCAAACCATTACTCCACCTCCACCTTGCTGGCGTCTGAGTCGGACTGGAGCTCTCTGCCCTTTACCAATCCAGCCACGGGCCCATCCATCTGGCCCATCAAGACTCACTCTCATTTCATCAGTCCATAAAACCTTAGAAAAATCAGTCTTGAGATATTTCTTGGCCCAGTCTTGACGTTTCAGCTTGTGTGTCTTGTTCAGTGGTGGTCGTCTTTCAGCCTTTCTTACCTTGGCCATGTCTCTGAGTATTGCACACCTTGTGCTTTTGGGCACTCCAGTGATGTTGCAGCTCTGAAATATGGCCAAACTGGTGGCAAGTGGCATCTTGGCAGCTGCACGCTTGACTTTTCTCAGTTCATGGGCAGTTATTTTGCGCCTTGGTTTTTCCACATGCTTCTTGCGACCCTTTTGACTATTTTGAATGAAACGCTTGATTGTTCGATGATCACGCTTCAGAAGCTTTGCAATTTTAAGAGTGCTGCATCCCTCTGCAAGATATCTCACTATTTTTGACTTTTCTGAGCCTGTCAAGTCCTTCTTTTGACCCATTTTGCCAAAGGAAAGGAAGTTGCCTAATAATTATGCACACCTGATATAGGGTGTTGATGTCATTAGACCACACCCCTTCTCATTACAGAGATGCACATCACCTAATATGCTTAATTGGTAGTAGGCTTTCGAGCCTATACAGCTTGGAGTAAGACAACATGCATAAAGAGGATGATGTGGTCAAAATACTAATTTGCCTAATAATTCTGCACTCCCTGTATTAGGGGTTAATAAAGTAGTGGGTTAGGTTACCCTGGAGGTGAAGGCACTTAAGGTTATTAGTTTAGAGTAGAATTAACTTTTCTATAAAATGTTAAAAAGATATGCATTTTCATTTGTAATGCATATTATTTTCATCATTGTATAGAAATTAAACTGCTTTTCTTGTGTGTTCTTTTTATGATTTAAAACCTAAATATATATTTACTAGGCGATAAGCCTGCCCAGAGGGCAGTATATTTAACAAAAATATATAAACCCCAAAGGTAATAATACAAAAAATAAAAAATTACAGAAAAAATAAGCAAAGTTATCCAAAAAAAAAATCTAATCTAATACCACTATAAAAATAAAAAATCCCCCCAAAATAAAAACACCCCCTAATCTAATACTAAACAAGCATTAACCCCTAAAAGGGCCTTTTGTAGGGCATAGCCCTAAGTTAAACAGCTCTTTTAAATTAAAAAAATTACCAATTACCCCCTAACAGTAAAACCCCCCACCCAACCAACCCCCCCAAAAAAAAACTAAGTCTAAAAAAACCTAAGCTACCCATTGTCCCAAAGTGGCATTTGTATGAGTATTGCCTTTAACCCCTTAATGACAGTGGACGTACCAGGTACGTCATAGGAAAAACATCCCTTAATGACAGTTGACGTACCTGGTACGTCCTCTGTTGCCTTAAGTGCTGGAAGCGATCATGCGCACGCAAAATTTACAAACAATTGTGGAAAAAAACGATCGATCTAGATGCAGTGGCATCTCGGTTATTTATTAAGGGATCTGGGAGGGGGAGGGTTGAAGATTATTTAGGGGGGCCAGCTACACTACAGAAAAATATTGTATATTTAAAAAGTAAAAAAAAAACTATTTTGGGGGGCAAATTGGGTGCTGGCAGACAGCTGCCAGTACCCAAGATGGCGGCAAATAGACAGAGGGGGAGGGTTAGAAAGATGTATGGGGGGATCAGGGAGGTTGTGGGGTAAGGGGGGGGATCTATCACTGCAGTCTTTATGCCAAAAAAATAAAAAAATAAAAATAAATATTTTTATTTCAGTACTGGCAGACTTTCTGCCAGTACTTAAGATGGCGGTGACAATTGTGAGGTGGGGAGGGAAGAGAGCTGTTTGAGGGGGGTCAGGGGGGGATCAGGGGGTGGGATGTGTCAGGTGGGAGGCTGATCTCTATACTAAAGCTAAATATTAACCCCACAAGCTACCTAATTAACCCCTTAACTGCTGGGCATATTACAAGTGTGGTGCGCAGCAGTATTTAACGGCCTTATTATTACCAAAAAGCAACACCAAAGCCATATATGTCTGCTATTTCTGAACAAAGGGGATCCCAGAGAAGCATTTACAACCATTTGTGCCATAATTGCACAAGCTGTTTGTAAATAATTTCAGTGAGAAACCTAAAATTGTGAAAAATTTAAGTTTTTTTTTTTATTTGATCGTATTTGGCGGTGAAATGGTGGCATGAAATATACCAAAATGGGTCTAGATCAATGCTTTGGGATGTCTTCTAAATATAAATATATACATGTCAAGGGATATTCAGGGATTCCTGAAAGATATTAGTGTTCCAATGTAACTAGCGCTAATTTTGAAAAAAAGTGGTTTGGAAATAGCAAAGTGCTACTTGTATTTATGGCCCTATAACTTACAAAAAAAGCAAAGAACATGTAAACATTGGGTATTTCTAAACTTGGGACAAAATTTAGAAACTATTTAGAATGGGTGTATTTTGGTGGTTGTAGATGTGTAACAGATTTTGGGGGTAAAAGTTAGAAAAAGTGTGGTTTTTTTCAATTTTTTCCTCATATTTTATATTTTTTTTATAGTAAATTATAAGATATGATGAAAATAATGGTATCTTTAGAAAGTCCATTTAATGGCGAGAAAAACGGTATATAATATGTGTGGGTACAGTAAACGAGTAAGAGGAAAATTACAGCTAAACACAAACACTGCAGAAATGTAAAAATAGCCATTGTCATTAAGGGTAAGAAAATTGAAAAATGGTCCGGTCATTAAGGGGTTAAAAGGGAATTCAGCTCTTTTACTGCCCTTTAAAGAGCAATTAGCTCTGTTACAGCTTAAAAAACCCTAATCTAAAAAAAAGAAAACACCCCAAAAAATAAAATAAAGCCTAAGAGGGATATTTATCAAGCCGTCAACCGCAATTACGCTGGAATTCCGCAGCGTAATTGTGGCGAGCTTGATTCCCCTTATTTATCAAAGCCTACAGACCGGCAAAAGTTGAAATCTGTGATGTAACATACAATCCGCCGGTCTCAGTCCGACACAGATCGATGCTTACGTCACTACAGATGTTCCGAATACAAATTTGGCACTGACTACTTTTGCTAGTTAACAAATGTCTAACAGGTACGCTCGCCACTATTCCGGTCCAGCCTACCTGCTTTTCAATCCGCCGCCCTGGATGCCATAGGAATCAATGGGAGTCTGAAAGCAGCGAAAGCTCATGTCCGTTGCTGCCAGATATCCCATTGATTCCTATGGGAGAATAAGAGTTATGTTTTCACCTAACACCTTAACATAACCCCTGAGTCTAAACACCCCTAATCTGCCACCCCCTACATCGCCGCCACCTACGTTATACTTATTAACCCCTAATCTGCTGCCCCTACACCGCCGCCACTTACATAAAAGTATTAACCCCTGAGGCGGCGGAGCGAACGGCAGACTAAGATGGCTGCAGTACACTGAAGCTCTTCTAGCAAACTGGGTGTATTTTTAATGCCAAAGAACCTCAGCACGATACTGGATACTGAACTGGATGTGTGCCCATCACAGAACTACCACAGAGCCACAATGGAGCACTTATACAACTTTTAGTGCACTGTAACTGCTGACAAGATTGAGTGCAGATTCTGGGGCCTACATGAAGATTAATCTGTGCCATGCTCGCTGTGTACAACCTTCCTGAAATAGAAACGATGACCAGATCGACCGAGTTATACGCAGCTTTGAACAATCTACTGAGTCACTATCATACTCTGATTCAGCCGATTGCAATCTTCTTCCTACTTTCTGCTACGGACCTAGCAGGCGCTTTCCAGGACTACAGGTCACCTCGCTGCGTTCTGGAGGATCAGGGACCCGCTCCGGAACTACTCTACATCAGACCGGCAGGTAGTAAGTGCTTTTCATGTTATAAGCAAGTGGCACACACTACTATTACGGGAGGCCATCTACAGTAGTATAGGGCCATTGAAAGTATATACAATCTGGCCTGAATAGACTTTATGAGCCCCTATAACATAACATAACATTGCTATATATTGAACACAACTTTATTACCTATTAGTCTCATTGCTCTAATGGGAACCTGAATGTGCCACACCTATATTGCTAGTGGTAAACTGAGAGTGGATGGAAAGCTTTTTCTTGTGTGAAATACACAACTTTATAACAGCACTTTTTTTGCTTATTATATTTGGCAATTGCCTCATCCACCCACCAGCCAACTAAGTGCCTTTACTATTTTGAGGCATTATCTAAATACATCCCATATCCTTAAATATATACTGTGCCAAATGACATCCTCAGTTTGCAACCGTTTTAAATTGCTACCTGCCTTATATACCATTAATCTTGGCAGGGCATTACCTAAGGGAATTGCGGCCTGATTCATACTACAAGTTCTGGCTACTAAGGACACACACTCCCCCCCCCCCCCCCTTTCCCAGTGTTCAGTGCATCGGGTCATATCCTCACATACCTTTTCCGTGATCACCCTGTGAGGGTAAATTCCCCTAGGGAGTGGTGTGCATTAGGGACATATTAGTGAAGACTACCAGGAGGTTTTTTTTTTAGCACATTTATATGCTTACACAGAATGTGGCAAAAGAAATCCACAAAAAATGACAGACAGCAGAATACACTGCAGAGCAGCCAAGGCACAGTAAATAACTTCTTCAAGCACACAGGCAAGAGTAAAGGTAAAAAAGACTCAGAATTACCACAAACAACGCTGGATGATAATTCTGATATGGCGGAAAATTTGGGGGTGCCTATCCCCGATAACTCCTGGAAACAGGGAGGATAGTCCTATCACTTATAGGGATATGGAAGTTCTCATTGAACAAGTAAAAACATGCATTTAGGATGAATGTGCTGACCAAAAGAAGGACATTAATGATCTTGGTCACAGAGTTGACTCATTGGAAGAGCATGAATTTGTTATCTCCCAAAAAATGGTAGATCTCTCTTCAAAGGTGTCACAACAACGTCCGTGTATCACAGATCTTGAAGACAAGCTGGATGACCTAGAAAATCGGTCACGAAGAAGTAACTTCAGATTCCGAGGTGTTCCCGAAACTATACTAAATACAGACATTCAGAACTACCTACAAGCCTTTTTCGCTAAGTTAATGAAGGATAATACAGATGATCTATCTGACATAGTCCTGGAAAGAGCACACCGCTCCCTACACCCTAAACCAGCGGCTGAATTACCGCCTAGGAATATAATTGTCCACTTCCAGAATTACCAACAGAGGGAGGAGATATACAACTTGGCTGGGAAACAGCAGGCTATAGTATTCCAAGGGCACTGCATTCAAGTATTTCAGGACCTCTCAACAAGGACCCTCCAAAAACGGAGAGACTTCTCAGCTTTGACCACTCATCTATGCACACTGAACATTCCCTATAGGTGGGGATTCCCTACTTCTGTGATCACTATGAAGAATGGCAAGAAGTTTGAATGCTCATCACTGTCTGACATTGATAAGTTTTGTAACATGATGAGCAGCTCACCTCCTGGCAAGGAAGTGCCTCAAGATCCTTGTCAGCAATTCTCACGCAAGACATCCCCAAGCCCCAAAGGCGTCCTTGGACAGAAATATCCGCAAAACAAAACAAACGTAGGCAGACCATGATGGCGGATACTGACATGGACCCACCCTGATGAGTAATTATGACTATGTTTCTCTCTCTTTGCTCTCCTATTACTTGGGAAATTAGAAAGTGGGGCCTGCTCAAGAAGGTCCACCACTCAGGTAATCCTATGTCTATTACCAAGTTGTTGAAAGTTGCTTTATATTTGATATGTTATTTTTGTTCATTTATTAATCCATGTCACTGTTTAATCCAATTACTTGTTCACTGATATTATATTTTGACAGCAATGTGTTCTGTATACAGGTCTATTCTACAAGACAATGTTTATTTTCCTGACCAGAAATACTTACACTACTGTATACACATATTGTCTCTACTGTTCTCTCTAGTCATAAGACTCAGTGTTAACCTAAGTCAATGTTGAAACCTTATGTTTGTCATTAGTTTCTATGTTTTAACAGTAATTGGTTTATGCCTTTTTTATGCACAAGCTCAATCCATAATGTATGTTTTTCCTCCTGACTAGAAATGCTCAGGTTGTATATCTAATGCTCTTAATCACTGCTCCTACACCTACCTAAGCATAAATTGACTATGGTTTCTACCTTTCGCCATTAAGGCTAGATAATCTGTTGACTATAATAATTTGCTCGGGAGACCTTGGTGACTTTTGCTAACTACACTTATTTATGAGTAATGTATTGGTCCTTAGCCCTATTTACTCTTGAACACTTACATATGTTCCTAATCTTAGTGTTAATGAAGACATTTAGCTGATTTTCTAATTTGTTTTCCCCCTCTCCTTCTATTCCTGAGAGAACGAGGGGGAACATTATATATTCACACCCAGTTTGCTATATAGCTCCCTATACACAAGCATCTATCAGGATTTGGTGGTCTCTACTGAGACACTTCCTAAAATGCTTAAACTTTAATTTATTTAATTTTTTTTCCCCTTTGTTCTATTCCTTCTTTACTATGGTATACTTCCTAGATACCCTACCCTACCAAATATCCTAAATTATTGGCTGACATATATTGATACTTACTGCTTTTATTAGATAATACTAGCATTGATGACACATCCCAAAGAGGGCTCACTTGTTATAGCGAGCCAAAATGTAAAAGGCTTTTTATCGGCTGAAAAGAGATCTATAGCATATTATGATTTTAACAAAAAGGAGATAGATGTTGTAATGACTCAGGAACCCACTTCAAAAGGCGCAATGAACCCACATTATCCACTAGGTACTACGACCAACATTTTTTCAGTTCGGGCCCACAAAGGAAAAATGGGGTTTGTATCTCTCTTAAGCGTAGCACACCATTTGAGCTTCTACAAAATACACTGATAAAGAAGGTAGAAGTTTGATTCTAGTCGGGCTTTGCTATGGAATCATTGTCACACTAGCTAATATCTATGCCCCAAATAGACCTACACCCTGCTTCTTTAGATCTCTCATCAACACATTGCTAGATATCTCTAAAGGCCCGATTATTTTAGGTGATTTCAATTTCCCCATCAATCCAACATTAGATACTTCCATTGGGATATCATACCTTCGTAACAACCAACTGAAAAATAACTGTGCAATTTTACATTCACTTACCCTATTTGACACATGGGGTTAGTACATACAACACGGAAAGATTACACTTTCTTCTCCCACCCTCAACACTCATATTCCAGATTGGATTATATCTTCTGTAATCAGACATTCCTGACGAACCTTATCCAATCGAAAATATCTCACACATCATGGTCTGACCATAGTATGGTCATCACTACCTTTAAATGGTCAGCTAAATCGCGAAATACACACAACTGGAGACTTAACGACTCCATCCTCACAAGCCAAGAAACAGTAGACGAAATTATAAAATATACTGATGAGTATTTTCTTATTAACAAACCCAAGAATACCTTGACTGCAAACAACTGGGAGGCATATAAATGCTATATCCGAGGGATACTAATCAAACATAATGCCATGCAGCGGAAACTTAAATCGGCCCAATTCTCTTTGTTAACAACAGAACTTAATACTCAGGAAAATATTCACAAACTAGATCCAACATCTATTCAAAAGCTCAACAACTTGAATCTAGCAAGAGATAATCTTAATAAGTTTCTAATCCAGAATGCGCATATGAGAGCCCTCACTACTAAACCAAATTTTTTACAGAAAGTAATAAGGCAGGACGCCTATTGGCTAGATCCCTTAAAAAACAAAAATATAGCACATTTATTAGATTGCTTACACATCCCTCGGGCATCCTCTTCAACAAAAATGAGGATATAGCTGATGTTTTGTATCTTACTATTCTAAACTATATAATCTCAACACTAACACAGTTTAGTGAAGAGAAGAGTATCTCGCGATACTAGAAACCCCTGTTATCTTAAACGAAGACAGGCAATTTTTAGACTCCCCTATCATGGTGCAAGAAATCAAAGATACAATTAAAGCCCTGCTGGCTGGTAGGTCTCCTGGTCCGGATGGTCTCACGGCAACATTTTTTCAATTACTACAGACCCAGTTGTGCCCACATTTATATAGCCTCTTTACCTCCATCGATCAGGACAATGCTTTCTCTCAACCTCTGTTGGAAGCCTTAATTACGATCATTCCAAAACATGACAAGCCCAGAGACCAAGTTGGTAGCTACAGACCCATATCACTTATAAATATAGACATGAAGATTTATGCCAAAATATTGGCAACTCGTCTAAATCTAGTTCTGCCAAAAGTTATACACCCAGACCAGGTGGGATTTGCCAGGGGCAGGGAGGCAAAAGATAATACGATAAGGGTGTAACACTCCTTGCAACTTGCTTCTGATACCAATACTCCCCTTATCCTTCTCTCCACTGACGCAGAGAAGGCCTTCGACAGGGTGGACTGGCAATTTATGTGGAAAACCCTGTCGAAGTTTGGCCTTCCAAATACATTCATTACCAGAATCCAAGCATTGTATAATGCCCCCAGAGCTAAAGTCACCGTTAAGAAAAATATTTCACACTCATTCACCCTTTTCTAACGGCACACGCCAAGGTTGCCTGCTATCACCTTTGCTATTTGCTCTCACAGTGGAAATCTTGGCTATTCAGATCAGGAATAACCCAGATATTCATGGCATACAGTATGATAACCTTACTCAAAAGTGCCTTTTGTTTGCAGACGATGTGATCCTTACCCTTACACTCCCACCTACATCATTGCCTGCATTGACGCAGACATTAGAGAATTATAAACAAGTTTAAAACTTCTCCATTAATATGGGGAAATCCGGGTTAATACCAATAAACTTATCAACACAGGACAGACCACAAACATTGCAACACAACAGATATATCAAAGCCACTCTGGAGGTTTGGGACTATGTAGTTAATCACACAAAGGGAGTGTCCACTCTAATCTCCCCTTTGACTCCGTTGTTGAACAACCATTTGTTTATACGACATAGTTCCTTTACCCACACTAATGTAACCGAAAACCTGCAAAATCTCCCCATATATTTAATAACAGACTCTGTTGGCGTAAAAGATAGAACTTTATTAAATGAAGAACTAGGCTCCCCATTCCATAATTGGTACTCCTATTTGCAAATTAGACATGCGATAAATAATAGCTCATACAAACAGGACATCTTGAGACCACTAATGCTCTTTGAACAAATGTGTGTCAATACTAATATCAAAAATAGGATTGAGCTCACATTCTATTGGCTATTCCAATAGAATAGCCATAATGCAGGTGGAGGCAGTGTCCGGGAGCGGCGGGTTTGGGGTTAATAAGTTTATTAGAGTTGCAACGGTGTCGGGGAGTAGCAGGATAGGGGTTAATAACTATTTAGTTGCAGAGGGGTCGGGAAGCGGCAGGATAGGGGTTAAACATTTTAGTATAGTGGCGGTGTTTAGTGACAGGATATAAATAAAGTTGTGAAAAAGCCGAATAGCAGCGAGATCGATGACTGTTAGTTAACAACAGTCCGCTGCTCATCGCCCCATACTTGGCGCACAGCTTTTTGACAGCTTTTTTGTTAAACATGGAGAGCGTATTCAGGTCTGTGGCCGCGATGTTAGGCGATGTCAAGCGAGCGTATTGGTGCCGTCGAATGCAAGTAAGTTGACTGCTTGATAAGTAGGCCTCCTTGACTAAGCCCCAAATAGGTACTTACCATTCCTGAAGTCCGGCGCTGAAGGTCTTTTTCCAGGCAGCTCCATCATCTTCTATCTTCATCCAGAGGGAAGGCGACATGGAGCAGACGTGCGGAGCAATCTTCCCCGATGCGTGGATCTGGAGCGGTGATCCTCAGCGGCGGTCTTCAGCGGCGGCGTTCCACAGCGGCGCAGAGGCTCCTCTTCATCCGATTTCCGGCGTACACTAAAAATTTAATGAAAGGTACCACATTCAATTTGGGGTACCTTGCATTCCTAGTGGCTGGAATGTTTAAATCAGCCAATAGGATTAGAGCTACTGAAATCCTTTTGGCAGGTCAAATCAGCCAATAAGATTTCAGTAGCTCTCAGTAGCTGACTTCAAAATTTCAGCCATTAGGAAAGCAAGGTACCTCATTTTTAAACGGGTACCTTGCATTCCATCTTCAGTGTGCAGCGACGATGTATGAAGAGGATCTTCACGATTGATGGCTCTGCGGTTGCCGGTCTTCTGTTCCGCGGTCACCTCCACTCCATGCCAGCTTGGTCCTGGATGAAGATAGAAGAGGTCGCCGCGCTGGAAGAAGATATTGCCGCCTCCAAGAAGACTTCACTGCCTGGGAGAAGACCTTCTCTGCCGGACTTCAGGAATGGTGAGTACCTATTTGAGGGGTAGATTTAGGCTTTATTTTATTTTTTTTATTTTTAAGATTAGGGATTTAATGGGCTTGTAAAAGAGCTGAATGCTCTTTTAAGGGCAGTATAAGAGTTGAATGCCCTTTTAAGGGCAATGCCCATACAAATGCCCCTTTAGGGGTAATGGGTAGTTAAGGTTTTTTATTAGTGTTAGTTTTTTTTTATTTTGGGGGGTTTGGTGTGTGTGGGGGGTTTACTGTTAGGGGGGGACTTAGTATTTTTATTTTTTTTTAAATAATTTTTTATTGAGGCAGGTGGAGGCAGTGTCCGGGAGCGGCGGGTTTGGGGTTAATAAGTTTATTAGAGTTGCAACGGTGTCGGGGAGTAGCAGGATAGGGGTTAATAACTATTTAGTTGCAGAGGGGTCGGGAAGCGGCAGGATAGGGGTTAAACATTTTAGTATAGTGGCGGTGTTTAGTGACAGGATATAAATAAAGTTGTGAAAAAGCCGAATAGCAGCGAGATCGATGACTGTTAGTTAACAACAGTCCGCTGCTCATCGCCCCATACTTGGCGCACAGCTTTTTGACAGCTTTTTTGTTAAACATGGAGAGCGTATTCAGGTCTGTGGCCGCGATGTTAGGCGATGTCAAGCGAGCGTATTGGTGCCGTCGAATGCAAGTAAGTTGACTGCTTGATAAGTAGGCCTCCTTGACTAAGCCCCAAATAGGTACTT
This sequence comes from Bombina bombina, assembly GCF_027579735.1. NCBI lineage: Eukaryota > Metazoa > Chordata > Amphibia > Anura > Bombinatoridae > Bombina > Bombina bombina. Next base: position 1,209,660,885 of record NC_069500.1, on the reverse strand, counting down.
ACCATTCCTGAAGTCCGGCGCTGAAGGTCTTTTTCCAGGCAGCTCCATCATCTTCTATCTTCATCCAGAGGGAAGGCGACATGGAGCAGACGTGCGGAGCAATCTTCCCCGATGCGTGGATCTGGAGCGGTGATCCTCAGCGGCGGTCTTCAGCGGCGGCGTTCCACAGCGGCGCAGAGGCTCCTCTTCATCCGATTTCCGGCGTACACTAAAAATTTAATGAAAGGTACCACATTCAATTTGGGGTACCTTGCATTCCTAGTGGCTGGAATGTTTAAATCAGCCAATAGGATTAGAGCTACTGAAATCCTTTTGGCAGGTCAAATCAGCCAATAAGATTTCAGTAGCTCTCAGTAGCTGACTTCAAAATTTCAGCCATTAGGAAAGCAAGGTACCTCATTTTTAAACGGGTACCTTGCATTCCATCTTCAGTGTGCAGCGACGATGTATGAAGAGGATCTTCACGATTGATGGCTCTGCGGTTGCCGGTCTTCTGTTCCGCGGTCACCTCCACTCCATGCCAGCTTGGTCCTGGATGAAGATAGAAGAGGTCGCCGCGCTGGAAGAAGATATTGCCGCCTCCAAGAAGACTTCACTGCCTGGGAGAAGACCTGGGAGAAGACTCTTGTAAAAGAGCTGAATGCTCTTTTAAGGGCAGTATAAGAGTTGAATGCCCTTTTAAGGGCAATGCCCATACAAATGCCCCTTTAGGGGTAATGGGTAGTTAAGGTTTTTTATTAGTGTTAGTTTTTTTTATTTTGGGGGGTTTGGTGTGTGTGGGGGGTTTACTGTTAGGGGGGGACTTAGTATTTTTATTTTTTTTTAAATAATTTTTTATTGAGGAAATACATTATACAATTGACATGCTTATATAGGCATACATAATACGGATGTAAAGCTTGAATAAAGATATACCGTTGTTACAGATTTTGTTTGAAACAAAAAAAAAAAAAAAAATCAAAACACATGTGTGTTTACTATTTTTGATACACGTTTGATACACGGTGCCAGAGCTGTTGGCCCTTTATTTGTTTTAGATAGATACACTAGACAACATAGATAGATTCCTAGTTGTCTTATACTTCACAATTTACACTATAAAGCTACACTAAGTTATTTTTTATTTTTTCATTTTTTTTTTTTCTTCACGCTATTAGAGCTGCTCGCTCTGGTTTTTCCTTTTTCCTTTTTTTTATTTTTTGATAAATAAATTTGACAACGTAGATAGATTTCCAGTTGTCACTTATTGCACAATATTCACTACAAGGGTTTTGTAAATTTTGTATAGACTCATCTAGAATTCACTTAAAAAGAAAGAAAGAAAAGAAAAGAGAAAGAAAGAGAAAAGAAAAGAGAGGTGGAGGTAATATTCTATGCTACATGGATAGATATATCACTAATACTAAAGCTAGTTCCCCGGCCATGCCACCCAAACAGAAAGATAGGAAGACACGTACATCCGAAACTCAATTAGAAAATCCCAATGAAGCACTAATGCACAAAATAGATACACAACCACTTATAACTCAGATTTCTGAAATTTTTCTTCCTCAATTTGAACTACTTAAGTCACAAATGTCTAACATAATGACAGAGTTTAAACAATTTTCAAGTAGGCTGACGGAACTTGAAAACAGAGTGTCAACAAATGAGGATTTAATATATAAACAAGAGCAAAACATAGAGGATAATAATAAAACATTAAAAAAACTGCAAGATAAAATCTTTGAACTAGAAGACCGTTCACGCCGAAATAACTTGAAAATTATTGGCCTCCCGGATAACGGTGAGTTCACGGATTTGATAATCTTTGCCAGTATCACACTTCCCACAGCGTTAGGTATACTACCAAACAATCCCCCAATCTTAGTGGAAAGGGCACATAGGCTGGGCAAAGGTAGCGATGACAAAAAAGACCAAAATTATAATAGACCAGTGATGGTCAAATACTTAAATTACCAAGATAAGATAAATATATTAAGATCTTATAGGAAAATGGGAAATCTCTATATAGGTCAAACCAAAATATTAATCTTTCAAGATTATTCTAGCGAAACCACTTACAGAAGGAAAGAGTTGGCCCCGTTTTGCACCAGATTAATTAATGCAGGTTTCAAAGCTAAACTATTATACCCAGCAAGAATTGTTGTTGAAGAAGCAGAGGGCAATGTGAATATAACCAATGAGACAGAGGCAAGAGAATATTGTAAAAAAGTAAGGGCACTCTAGTCTCCTATCGGGAGAACATATCTTTTACAAGTATTAATGCTTTATGGATCTGAATGTTTTTAGTTTGTTTTTTTTTCCATTTGTCTTCCACCGCACCTTCTTGTTTTTCTTTTTTTTTATACATGAAGGGTTGGATCATGTTATATTAGAATTTTATGCAAAGGACAAATGTACGCTCATTATATCTATTACTGATGGGAGTGTAGACGAGAAATGTGTGTTGGGTTTTTTTTTTTTTTTTTTTTTTTTTTTTTTTTTCCCCTCTCCCCTCCCCCTCTCCTCTCTCTCTCCCTCAACCTCCACTTTAGCGGCCGGTAGTTAACTATATATAGATTATGAAGAAAATTAAGATTATTTCTTGGAACATAGGGGGAATAACATCACCAAAAAAAAGGAAACAGATTATTAAACACTTAGCAAAGTTACGTCCAGACATTGTATTATTACAAGAGACACATTTGAAAAAATCAGAAGCAGACAAGCTTAAGTGTAATTGGGTTGGCCAAGTCATTTCTTCAGACTGTTCTAAAAGGAAAAGAGGGGTTGCGTTTTTATTCAATAAAAGTTTTGAGTATAATATATTGGAATCTCGCATAGATATAAATGACAGATGGATAATTCTCTCAATTGAAGTAGCGAAGGTCAATTATACAATGTGTAATGTATATGGCCCCAACAAGATAGACCACATTTTTTGGGAAAATCTCACTGCTAAATTGTGTCTATGCACAAATCAAAACATAATATTAGCTGGCGATTTCAACCTTACACCAAATTCCATATTAGATAGATTTTCACCTAAACAGACTTGCCCGGCACCTCAGAAATCTAAGATTTTCTCACAAGTATGTAAAAATGTAAAACTTCATGATATATGGCGCATTCAACACCCGGATAGCAAGTTATATACATGCGAGTCCAGGGTATATAGATCCTTCTCAAGGATTGACCTTTTTCTAGTTTCGAACTCCCTCCTAAGAGATGATACTGAGTCAGATATACATGACATAGTACTTTCAGACCACTCCCCCATATCGTTAGTAATAAGCGCCCAGATAGGCCAAAGAGTCATGAATAATTTTTACTTCCCAAAACATATGATAAATAATATCCCGTTCCATAATTGGCTTAAAAATAAATGGAGAGAATACAGTATTAATAATAAAGACTATATAGATAGACTGGAGGTCTTCTGGGAGGCTGCAAAAGCATTTTTGAGGGGGGAGATAAAAGCCTACATGATACTGACCAAAAAGAAATTCAAGGCACGAGAATTACAGCTGGCCAATACAGTGACTAGGGCATATCAAAAATATATAAATACCCCACTTAGAAAATATTGGAATAAATACAAGGTAGCAAGACAAAATAGAGATCTGTTCCTCTCTACTAAAATAAATAAAGAGGAGATTAGAATGAATGCACGCTATGCGGGACACTATGGGAGGTCTGCAAAACACCTCGCAAGGTTAGACAGGGCAAGGAAAAAGAATAATATAATTGAAAAAATTGGTACGGGAGATCAATGCTATACACAACCTAGTGATATTCAAAAATTTTTTCTAGATTATTTTAAAAATATATATACTGCTAAAGTAATAGACCCTCATAGTAATACACTTTTTTGGGAGAATATTTCCTGTCCTAGGGTTACGATAGAACAGGTCGCCTTAATTAATGAGCCTATCTCCATGGATGAAGTTTTAAAAGCCATAGAGGAAGCTAAACTAGGGAAAGCCCCCGGTCCAGACCAATTACCCGCGGAATTCTACCGAATACTCAAATCAGAAATTGGACCTATGTTAACATGTCTGTTTAATGAATATTATATGGACGGAAGAACAATGTCACGGTTCTTCTCGGCGTCAATCATCACGCTTATCCTCAAAAAAGATAAGAACCCATTAGACCCAGGGTCATATAGACCAATTTCTTTGCTAAATATAGATTATAAATTGCTTACCTCTATAATTGCTAATCGTTTAAAAACATCTTTACAAGAAATTATACATCCAGATCAAGCAGGTTTTATGATAAACAGATCTTCCACAAAGAATATTAGGAAAACCTATATGATCCTGGAATATTTTTGGAATAGGCGCTTGCGGGATAAAATTATACCTAAATTTGACCTTGCGATGATGATGGTTGACGCCGAGAAGGCCTTTGACTCTATAATATGGGAACATCTATTTAATGCCTTGACTAACTTCGGCTTCAGTGGCAAGCTGATGAATTTTATCCGTCTGTTATATAACTACCCGATATCAGCAATCATGATCAATAACAGCCAATCTACCTTTTTTAGGTTAGAGAGAGGGACGCGGCAGGGATGCCCCCTCTCCCCTCTCCTTTTCAATATAGCCGTGGAGCCTTTAGCAATTTATCTGAGACAAGAATTGAAAGGAATAGAATTCGGGAATCAAAAATGTGTGTTATCATTATATGCTGATGACTTACTACTATACTTCGAAAACACCAGTGTAAATATACCTATAGCTTTGAAGTCACTACACTTATTCGGGGCTATTTCAGGGTATAAGATTAATACCTCAAAAACTGAGATTTTATGGATCTATAAAAATAAAGATAGCCTGAAGCTGCATGAATTGAAGGAAGTAGAGAGTTTTAGATACTTAGGAATCATACTACACAGAGACCCGAATATGTGGTACAAATTGAATTATACACCGTGTTTCTCTAAGATAATTGCGAAGTTGCATCAATGGTCTTTCTTTCCGATTTCCCTCACTGCTAAAATAATGATGATTAAAACCATTGCTTTCCCTCAAATAATTTATATAATGAATAATCTCCCACTATATGTTAAAGATCGGGACGTTAGATCTTTTTATCAGGCTTGTGCTAGATTTTTCTGGAATACTTCAAGACACATGCTTTCAATAACTAAACTTTCAGTCCTGAAAGATTCTGGGGGTCTAGCATTTCCTGATATAAAGGCTTACAATCTTGCGATCCTCGCCAGATATGGAGTAGATTGGTTGTTATCAACTAATTACCTGACAAATTTAACAATAGAAGAGAACCTTATACAACCGTTTTCTCTTAAAGCATTATTACATTATCCATACTTACAATTAGCGGATAATATTAAGAAAACATACAGCATTTATAATGTGATCAAGGCCTGGCAACAACTATGTGGCCATTTCCAGATTAACTTCCGAATCTCCTCTTTTCTGCCCATCAGGGGGAATCCTGATTTTATACCTGGCCGACAATATGTGATCTATAAACGCTGGGCAGAGAAAGGTATAACTAATTTAATACAACTACTCGATGAAAGTTCCCATATAAGAACATTTGATGAGATAGTTGCTAGATATAACATATCTAATAAAGACTTCTATGCATACTTGCAAGTCCGGCACTTTATTAATAAAAAATTAAAGTCTGGTACTTGGTCAGAGAATTTTGACAAAATTGGGGACTTTATAAACATATATAAGCAGGGGAAGCGGTCAATCTCCTTATTATATAAGATACTTCTGGCCAAGCAAGGCCAATTAAATATAGAACAACTAGCAGCACATTGGTCAAAATATCTTGAAGTAAGTAATTACGATAATATCAAGAAAGGTTTTTTGTGGATAACCACGGCTCCTGTACGTTCCACATGGAAAGAATCGCACTTAAAGCTCCTCAATAACACTTATATTTCACCAAAGAGGCTGGCTAAATGGAATATAGGCCATTCAGGTTGTTGTTATAAATGCTCCGGGCCGGGGGCTGACTTACTGCACTGCTTTTGGTCCTGCCCTAAAATATGTCAATTCTGGCAGAAAATTAATTATTGGTTAAATAAATATGTATTGAATTTTCCTTTTTTCACCCCAGTTAAAATTTTCTTGCTTCATACAGAGGATCGAAATCGGGGTATCATTAATACGATAATTTTATTGGTACGCAACCTAATTTTGAGAAACTGGAAGAGTAAAAAGGCCCCTTCATTTCGAGCATTCATTGAAGCACTTAAATTACAAATTATTTTCGAACAACACAATATAATTAATACACAGAATAGACAAATCCAAAGCTTTTTTAATAACTGGCTGAGGATTATTCAAACATTCCCCATTTCTATACAATACATGTTGACTAAAAAGTTCCATAAATCGGATTATTTTGAGGGCCTTATATTAAGAGGTCTTTTTCCAAGCTCTTGGTATTAAAGAGGGTACTACAGATTCAGAGCATAGACATGTACTGAGGGGCTACGGGAGAGAGGGGTGAGAGAGGGTAGAGGCCGGGGTTTTTTTTTTTTTTGTTTTTTTTTTTTTTTTTTTTTCTCGTTTACTGGTCCTTGAATAGGTACATTTAAGTATGTTCCGATCCTATGTTTGTTTTTCAAATTAGGTTATGTAAAGTCTGAGGTTAAAAAGGGAAGGGAAGAGGGCAAGGGGGATAAGATTGGAAAGGAAAAAGGGAAAAGATTAGAGAAAATTCCCAGTAGTATATTCACAGAATCAAGAGAACCACCCCGGGCTAAACTTTAAGGTTGTATAAAGTCTACAATGTTATAATTATACCCGCTGATGTTATGCTCTCCTTTACTATCACCATTTTATGTTATATTGTATGTGGCCCTGCGTGGCGCACTAACTATAATGTGATTTACTTTTCTTTTTTCTTGATGATGTGTATTGCTGGTTATAAATAAACTTATAAAAAAAAAAAAAACACATGTCTGTGGATCTTAAATAACAGACCTCATTTTTGTCCCTGTAATTGGCATTGCAGACCACTCTTGGGTCTTCCATGTATATATAAACATATAGGTAGGGATTATATAAAAATAAAACAATCAAAAAAGGAAGAAAAAACTTAGCTATACGATTCAAATATAATGAGATATGCTTGTTAAAGACCACAACTAGATTGTGCAGAGTAATAATATTAATACAATTAGATTGCATCATGCTTTGACCTGCATCCCTCTGAGATTTAAAAGACATTTCTACTGGTTAAGTGTTGTATAGTTGGGGCATTTAATGAGTTGAGGCTATAAATGAGTGTTCTAAGAAATAAAATAGTTTAGCTATATGAATGGACTAGGGACCTGGACACCAGTGCAGGAGTAATTGCAAACAAGAGCAGTGCCATATTATGATCTTCTGCTTGCAGGGACTTCAGCTAATATGTGTTGCGCTCATATCCTGCAGCTCCGGCCGCTAGCCACAGAACATGGTACTTGTATTTCCTTAGTCCCCCATTTGAGAGTGTTATAAATGTGTTAGTAACCATGCTTATTGTACAACTATTCTGGTGTGGGTGACAATAAAAAGTGTTACCAGGTCTAGGCTTCAAAGTAGTGGTTAGAGCTAAGGCAGGTCAATACATTTTTCTAATTGATAAGAACATAAGAGATAATAATATTTAATTTTTAAATATCAAACTGTGATAAAGAAAAAATAAGCCATACTCATTACATTAATTACACCGAATAACATAAACTGTCCTGTTGTTGTATGCCATAGTACCGCACAGTCATTTTAATATGAGTGGTAATATAAGGTGTTGCAAGTAGTATAGCTTCCAGATGACAATTAGTGAACTCTTCAAGTATATACAAACATAATAGGAGATAACATTCAAACATTAAACTGTGAAGAAACAAACTAGTTATTCTTGATACCGTTAAATGTCCTGCTGCTATGGAACAAGACCTCCTAAAGTAGTGGTAGGAAATATCAAGTCACTGTTGCGTTAGTGTCCGCAGGATTCAATGCGTAAATGGAGTTAGAAAAGTTCCTTGACCTAATGTGTTACGGTAGGCCGAAGGAAAATAGTATCCTGAGCTGTCTTCATGTGGTGCTCCTTTCGGAGCATTCATCGAGTACGAGCTACCGGTCAATTGAAATATGGCTTCAAATCCCCTACAGCTCACAATATGTGCCTCCAACGCAGCATCAATAACAGACCCAGAGTATTTCAATTTATTGGCTGTAGTTTCCCAGGAGCACCCCTCAAACTCTCGCGATCCCATGTCCATCAATATCTGACCTCCTATCTGAGATATTGTTTCAGGAGTCCCCATTACATTTGTCATCCCTACTTTAATCTGTGCCGACTCCAGCTTAGGTGATGCCGCGTGAGGGCCGCATGATACCTCTGGAGGTTCTGTGCCACGCCGTGGACCACACGGTAAGGAAGAAGTTGCGTCTATGCAGCTGAGCCTTTTATGTAGTCAATCATGTACAGGATAATTAGCCGTCAGTGGCCCACTTACGGGCATGGTTGGTGCATTCTCTGTATCATGATGGGTTTTCAGTGGATCCGGTCGTGCACCAACGCTGCGTGTCTGTCGCCTGGTTTCTGGAGATGCAATAGGTGGTATTATAGAAGCTTGTTTATGGTAAAGAAGCTGTATCATATGTTCCGATGTTGCTTTAGCTATCAATTTCTGCATTAGGGTCTCAAGTTTCTGGAAGTGCGCATCATGTAGCTGCCACATGGTCTTGGCCACCATATTTGCCATCCAATATGTATCTATAGTGAGAAGGATCTTAGATGTGAGTTGATGCTAGGTTGTGGATGTTATGCTGTGATATGTTGAGATGCCTTTTCTGTTGTGGTCCGTTACCTCGGCGTGCCAAGGGGGGAACGCTGCCTGTTTCAAGCCGCCGCTCTGCTCCAATCCTGGGCTCTAGTTTCACAAATACAGCTGGAAGACAGTGTTATGCTCACTGTAGAGCGATATGATATCGTTATAGTCAGAGTTGTACTTCAGCTGTAAAATATAGACAATAATCGGCGGATTATTAGTCAATCTACCAGAGCTCATGGAGAGTGCGACCATTCAGGTTCACTGCTAGGACACGCCCCCCGGGACTTAGTATTTTTTAAATGTAAAAGAGCTGTTTCACTTAGGGCAATGCCCTACAAAAGACCCTTTTAAGTGCTATTGGTAGTTTAGTTTAGATTAGGGGGTGTTTTCATTTTGTCGGGGCTTTTTTATTTTCATAGGGATTAGGTTTAATTTTAAAATTTTTGATAATAGTGTTTATTTTTTTCGGTAAGTTTAGACTTTTTTAAAAAAAATTAATTATAGATAATTTTTTTGTAATTTAATGTTAGGTTTTATTTTTAAATTAATGTTAGGATTTTTTTATTTTAATTGTAAGTAAGTTTATGTAATTGGGGTTAATTCAGGGGATGTTAGGTTAGGGGACTTAGTAATTAAATTAGTTATTTGCATTGTGGGGGGTTGGCGGTTTAGGAGTTAAAAGGTTAAATAGGTTAATTGATATGTGGGGGGTTGGTGGTTTAGGGGTAAATAGTATAATTAGGTAGTTGGCATTGTTTAGCGGGTTTAGTGGGTTAGGGGTTAATATTGTAAATGATTTAGTTGGCGTTGTGGGGATTTGGCGGTTTAAGGGTTGGGTAATTTTTGTTGTGGCGGTTTGGCGGTTGAAGAGTTAGTTGTTTTTTTTCAATGCTTTGTGCGGGCGGTTAGTTTTTTTCTTCTTATTACTTTGTGTTGACGATTAGATTTTTTTTTTTTCTTAATACTTTGTGCAGGCAGTTATTTTTTTTTTTTTTTAATACTTTGTGTGGGCAGTTAGTTTTTTTTTTTTAATACTTTGTGCGGGCAGTTAGTCTTATTTTTTTTCGTTCTTCGTGCAGGTGGTTAGGTTTCCAGGTGGATTCTTTTAGCTTCGGGAGCAGCCAACATTCTTTTGGCTGCCTCACGCAACCAACATTCCTTTGAGGATGAGTGCGCAACTGGAGACAGCGACAGACACGTTACAAATGCAATGATAGTATAGATGTTATCTAAGTCAGTATTGGAAAGCAGTTTAATTTCTATACAGTGATGAAAATATAATATGCATTATACATGAAAATGCATATCATTTTATCATTATATATACATGTATCGACATAGCTCTAATAGTTATAATAGGGAGTTTTTGTTTTTTTAATCTACATAATGCAAAGACATTACATAGATGTAGGCATTCTTTGGGAGATAGCTGGGCATTCTAGGACCCATTGCTAGTAGTGTTATATATTCCAATCTTTGAACTGCAGGTAACTTGTAGGGTTTCAGCCGGGTTTCTCTCGCAAACCCTTTCAGTTCCGAGACTTTACAATATGAGGTAGGTAGTGTAGGTTTAGTGACAGTTAGGTTACACAGGCATCATTTGAAATGTTCCTACACAGAAACCGTTTTTGGTTTTAGTGAGTGCACAGTCTGTGCTTTGTAGGAACACTTCAAATAAGCCCCCCCAACCGCTGAATGTGCCACCAATGGCGATGTTGTCAGCATTGAGCAGAAGCCACAATACCCATTATTTCCAAAGGAAGGCACATCACCATTCGGCGGCACTTCTTGGGAGGCGAGCCTGGAAAGGCAAAAGAGACAGTTTCCCATTGGTCTGTCGAGATTTCCCAGGAAAACTGCACTCACTGGATTTTAAATAAACATAAGATTTATTCCTTATAAGTAGTTAAAATGAAGTTCCATGATGTTTCTGTACTAACTTGTACCTTTATCAAATGGATACATAAAATGAATTGTCATTCATATATATATATATATATATATATATACTGTATATATATATATATATATATATATATATATATATATATATATATATATATATATATATAAATATATAGGTATTGAATAAATATATATTTTACATATAAATAAATATTTACAAATAAAAAGAACATTTTATCCTATGTGAAGAACATAGGAATGTAAAATATGTATTGCTCACTTTCGCAAGCTATTGGTGTTAGGTTTTTAAGCTGTGATCTCCATTCAAATCTATGGTATAAATAGTCAGCATGGTCACGATTTCTGAAGTCCTGAAGTTAGTGCACATCGGCTTTCACTCGCATGCAATTTACTTTCAACTTATAATATGCGCGCTAACCCGTACATGTTAAAAGTTTGCTTCTGTTGGTATTTGTGTACAAGCACAAGTACTAAAAACCACACCCCTTCTAATCTGGCCCTGTATTGGGTTTTGGTTTCAGTTAGCAGAAACAGCTATTTCATATACAAATATATGCCTAAAGGGGCTATTTTCCATATATTTTATACTCTGCAGCTGGTTTAACAAGTAATCGCCAACCATTTACAGTACACTGTCTCTTTAACCCCTTTTGCTAGTTTATATAAAATATTATTAACCTAACATATCCCTCTTTCTCCCAGCCATGTGAATATGTGCGTGAGTGTGTGTATGTGTATGTGCATGTGTGTATGTGCGTGAGTTTGTGTGTGTATGTGTGTGTGTGTGTATATATATGTGCGTGGGAGTGTGTATATGTTTATGTATGTGTGTGAGTGTGCGTGTGTATGTGCGTGAGTATGTGTGTGTATGTGCATGTTCATGTGTGTGTGTGTGTATGTTCATGTGTGTATATGTGTGTATGTGTATGTGTGTGAGTGTGTGGGTATGTGAGTGTGTGTATATGTGTATATATGTGCGTGTATATGTGCATGTGTGTATATACGTGAGTGTGTGTATATGTGTGTATGTGCGTATATGTATGTGTGTGTGTGTGTATATATATATGTGTCTGTATGTTCACGAGTATGTGTGTGTGTATATGCGTAAGTGTGTATGTGCGTGTGTGTATATGTGTGTGTGTGAGTATGTGCATGAGTGTGTATGTGTGTATGTGCATGAGTGTGTATGTGCGTGTGTGTATGTGCGTGTGTGTGTGCGTGTGTGTATGTACGTGAGTATGTGTGTGTGCATATGTGTGTGAGTGTGTGTGTGTGCATATGTGTGTGAGTGTGTGTGTATATGTGAGTGAGTGTGTGTGTGGGTGTGTATGTGCATGTGTGTATATGTGTATTTGCGTGAGTGTGTGTGTATGTGAACATTTTATATATCATAAAGGTTGACAAACCTTTTGACCAATATGTGGATATAGAACATTAGGAGTTTTAGAAAAATACGTCTGATCCTAAATAAAACAGTAGACCCACAGACCTCCAACAAAAGGGCACTGAGAAAATATGCTTATTGTTCTGTTTACTCTCTTTCATGCTGCCCATTGTTACTGCTTCCATAGCATTTAAAGTGATTTCATTCACATTTCAAAAAAATTCTGTGCTTTACAATATCAGGATCCAAAAGAGATAGTTATAGTGCTTACTTTTAACCCACATCTTCCTATATACACAGCAGGGACATAACACATTGTGTGGGTATTCAGAACCATCCTGAGGCAGATTAATGAGTAAACGGGTTAACACTCGTAAACATTGAAATCAATAGCTGTTCTTTACTATCCAAAATTTTTTTGTCTGTTTTCTAGTGGATGGCTCAAAGAGCTTTTGTAAAATATGACTGGAACAATAATAGATATGAGGGAAAAAAAGTAAATATATATACATTCACTAACAATGGTCAAGATTACAAGTTTTGCGGTATGGTGCGGTATGGCTAGTCTCCCATATTACAAGTCTCTGCGGTATAGCTATAATGCAAGCATTTTAGCCTGTAACGCAATGATCCATTACGTTTAAATGCGGGATTTCCATAGTACCGTATTACAGGTTGTGCGGTCCGGCTAAAATGCTTGCGTTATAGCCTATACCGCCCTGATCCATTCCGTGATCTGAGGACCAGTAGTTATGGATTGTGCAACACAAAAATGTTTCACAATGCTTATAATTAAAATGTTACAAATAACACTAACACCCATAAATGACCTATTACAGTAACCCCTAAACCGCCACCCTCCTGCATCGCAAATACTCTATTAAACTTATTAACCCCTAATCTGCCTAACACTAACCCCAGAAAATCTACTTGCAGTTCCTGAAGTCCGGATTTTTAGATTTGGGATAGGCAGTAAAAGAGCTGAATTTTTATTTTGGGGGGTTGGTTGAGTGGGGGGGGTTTACTGTTAGTGGGACTTTGCAATTTGTAGCTAAAAGAGCCTTTAAAGGGCTATTGGTAGTTTATTGTGAGGTTAGGGAGAGTTTTTATTTTGGGGGGGCTTTTTTGTTTTTATCCGCGTATTAGAATAGGTGTAATTTTTATTATTTTGTATCATTTCGTTTATTATTTTTTGTAATCTTAGAGCTTTTTATTTTTCGTAATTTTAGAGGGGTTTTTTGTAATGTAATTTTTTAGTATTTTTTCGAAGTGTAAGGATTTTTTTAATTTGTAATTTAGTTTTTTTTTTATGGTTAGGTTACTTTATAGTTTAAACTTAGGGTTTTTTTATTTCAAAGGTAAGATTGTATTTATTTAAAGATAGTTATATTATATATATATATATATATATATATATATATATATATATATATATATATATATATAAATTTAATTCAAAATTTTTGTGGGTATTAGGTTTAGGGGTTAATAGTTTAATTTAGTGTGTTGTGATGTGAGGGGCCAGCGGTTTAGGGGTTAATAGGTTTATTATAGTAGTTGTGATGTGGGGGGTCGGCGGTTTAGGGGTTAATATGTTTATTATAGTAGTTGCGATGTGGGGGGCCGGCGGTTTAGGGGTTAATAGATTTATTTATTGTTGGTGATGTTGGGGGTAGCGGATTAAGGGGTTATCATTTTATTTAGTGTCGGCGATGTCAGGGAGTGGCGGATTAGGGGTGTTTAGACTAGGGGTTTAAGTTAGGGTGCTAGGTTTTAACATAACTTTCTTTTCCCCATAGACATCAATGGGGTTGTGTTACGGCGATCGCCATTCCGCGATTGCAGGTGCTAGTTTGTTTCTAACACTCTCTCTCCATGTATGTCTATGGGGGAAAAGCTGCACAAGCTCGTAAAGTCAGGCCTTGGGTTTTGTGCGGTATGGTGTGTTAATCACAACAAAAGAAGGTTTTGGCTTAACTTGTAATGGCAGTGCTATGGAAAGTGCGATAACGATCATTTGTTTGCATTATTTATGCACCCGGTATAGCACAAAACTTGTAATCTTGGCGAATGTTCTTTAACGTACAGGCTTGTTAATATAAGTGCTTAGATTAGTCTTCCTCTGGACAGAATTTTTATGCTGATGGCCTATATTTTTCAATATAATAACCTGTTTTTGTGTTAACTGCTAATTCATCACTAAAGTGTTAATGTTCTAATTAAATTTCAATCAAATTTTTCCTCCGATAATATTTTTTTATATCTTTTTTTTTTGTATCTCTTTTATTATCTATTACTATCTTATAATATCATATTGTATATGTTAAAGTAAAATGAAGCCCACATTTTTTTCTTTAGATAGAGAATACAATTTTAAACAACTTTAATTTACTTCTATTGTTTAATTTGCTTCCTTCTCTTGTTATCCTTTGCTGAAAGGTTTATCTAGGCAGGCTCATGAGTAACAAAGAATCTAGGTTCTAGCTGCTGATTGGTCGTTGCATACAAATACCGATTTTTATTGGCTTACCCATGTGTTCATTTAGAAACCAGTAGTGCATTGCTGCTCCTTCAACAAATGATACCAAGAGAATAAAACAAATTAGATAATAGATGTAAATTAGAAAATTGTATCCTCTATCTGAATCATTAAAGAAAAATTTGGGTTTCATGTCCCTTTAATCTAATTATAAATGATATTCTGCATTCAGCGGAAGAAGGCGTCCTCCCATGTCGTGTGACTACTTTCGGTCCCAAAAATGTATTACATGTGTTACAGCTTCACGAGAATATATTCTGCTCCAAAATAGCTGAATGGCATAAGCAGCCACCTTTATTCGCATTTGGGGGTATCCGAAACTTCAGAATGCAACTGCCTATTATATTTTAACTAAGTGAATGTTGGATTCACCTTTATAAACATTCATTTACACTTTAAATAAAACAGGGATTGACAATCTTATTTAAGATGTAGAAGCTAGCAAAAAAATAAATAAATAACCAGCCAGAATAATCTTAGAATTATGAACCAGAATTAAAATTTTAAAAGTAATGGTTCCCCAACTCATAGAATATGTCAGTTCCTGGTATAAAATAAATCATTACGCAGAATAAATCATTGTTCTACTGCAGACGAATCAACACACACTTCAAAGGGCTTCAGTATAGATTTTGGTTCCTATTCCCTATGAGTTGGCATTTAATTAGGTATATCGCATTGTTAGAAGGCAGCTTGAATTTAAGCTGAAATATGTTTTATGGATAAAAATAAAGGTCAGAAAAGTTGACTAAGAGCCAAATATAGTTTTGTAAAGCAATAAATTTAAGACAAACAATTCTAATTGTCAAAGTTATAAGAAAAGGTCAATGAAATGCATTGGATTATTAACAGATTATGCCTCAAAGCCTTTTAAGATGTGCTAATAATGTTAAATAAATATCCATGTCATAAAACTCACCTATTGTCATTTGCCCTGTTAACTGTCCATTGTGGTTTCTTGCATTTACTGTTACGTTCCTGTCAGACTGTAATACCAGGGGACTTTCCTGAAAAACAAAATGTTTAGACCTTTAACTACGACAGAAATTTAACAAAGTTCAGCAATTAATAAATATATGGAGCCTTCCTTATCTACAATGAATTTGAAATTTTTCTTATGCATAATGGGTTCCATTTACCAAGCTCCAATAGCAGCTTTGGAGCCCTAGCGTTTGAGGCTCGCTCAGAGCGATCTTGAAACACTAGTTAGGTAGCAGCATTCTAGAGACCGCTGCTACTAAACCTGTCTGAGACACTTTGAGAGACAGTTTGCAATTAACTCTATCTAATCAAGATGATTGATAGCGCTCTCTAGCACGCGGTTGGTCGCACGCAAGCAGGGGGCGCATTGCACAGTCAGCGGATTGTGCATTTAAAATTTAAAAAAATAATATCAAGTAGTTTTACACTTATAAAATGTAGCAAAAGCAATAATTCAACAAACACACACACCCACTGTATCCATAATGCTGCTATTAAAATATTTTAAAGATATTTACTAGAGGTGCATCGCCCAAACATTTGTCTAGTCCAAATCTTTTGGAATGAATATTCGGGGAAATTAATTTTCATGAATATTCATCTGCTGCACCATTCAGTATTCCTTTATTTTAAAGTAAAATGCTGATAGCATCCCCACCTTATATCATATTGGTAGCAGAGTTTTTTGCTGCTGCACTTTGGTTACTGGAATCAAAGTGACTTCTCAGCATCTTTGGAGGGTGCTGGAACCCTGAATGGCCTTTTAAAAACATGAGTGACAATCTTTGAAGGAATGTCACTGTTCCACTAACCCATGTTTTTTTTAGACAGCTCATAGCTTGATTTTATTTTTTTTCTGTGTACTGGTGCTGCTACAGTCATAGGCTAGAATGGAGCATTCTAAAACTGAGTAGTGCACCACGCACCAATCAGCAGCTGGGCCATTCACTATGTCTCGCAATGAGCAAGGTTCCTTCCTTGCCTACATTAATGTAAGCAGAGCTGAGTATGTGAGCTACTCTATGGAGTAGCTTTGTCATGTCCTACACTATGGAGCAATTTGATCCTGTGCTAATCTATGAAGCAGATTGGTCCTATTGGGTAGCTGGGCTCACCCCTTGGTTTACACAAGATGCTGCCCTCTCTCCTCTGTGTGTGATATGAACCTAAGGTATGTCAGTCAGAATCGCGGTGGCTATGAAAGTTTAGCAAGGGAAGTGAATACTCTATTCATTGGTTCTTTCCACATTTAATCTGTCAGTAAAATTACAGAACTGCATGGGCTGCTTGTCAGAACTTGGCTACTTGAAATTAGTTAAAACTCCCCCCCCCCCCTTATTCTTAGGCTTTGCAGTGGTAAATGTTTATGAATCTCATACATATTTTCTTTTTATCACCTTGCAGCAATGTCTGTTACAATAATTAAAGCAAGGCTGACCCTCTTAATAGATTTCTGCATGATGCCTGTAACTCATGTGGAGTCCTTCTGTGCTACTAACTTAGTCTTACACTTGTATGAAGTCTTGAACAGATTTTCATACATGCAAATTGTAAGCAGCAAGCTTAAGGGAGATAACATCTGTAAGCTCTCTAAATAGTTCATTATGGTAGTGAGCAGACCAGCTTTATTTTATAGCACAACTAAAAAAATGTTGCAGCTCTTACAATAGAAAAACAAAGGATATAATGATGGTCTGCATACATAATCATATTAATAGGTGTGCGCAGCATACCGCATTAGGGTGTGCACTGTGCAAACACTGTATTTCTGATAGATAAATATATATATACCTGTATATATAATCCTCCTCAGACAGCACTCACTGGATTTTAACTTAAAATGTATCATTTATTAAAGAAAGTCCATAACAAAATGTCCCATGACATTTCGGTGCCTAACTGACACATTAATCAAATGGATTCAGTCCCCAAGCAGGATGGTATCAACTTTCAGTAAGTGCTGTCTGAGGAGGATTATTATATTTACAATTTGACATGTGAGCACCCTGGTATATGCCACTTTTTATTGCAGGTGTTCATATTCTTCTTTTGGGACTATATATACATAAAATATGTTAGTATACACTTTCCATGAGTAAACACACACACTAGCATATACACATGTACACACTCATATAGACACACACTCACACAAACTAGTTATAAACACATATAGACACATATGCACTCACCCCCTCCGATGCTGATACCCCTTCTCTCTCCCTTTCCCATGCTCATACCCATACCCATTGTCACTCTCCCCTCCAATGCCCATACCACTGTTCTCTCCCCTCTTCTATGCCCCTTCTCCCTCCTTCAATGCCTCTCTCGTGCATCATTTTGATGCCTATACTCATTATCTACTGCCCCCAAACCCCCTAAAAGGCCCCAAGCCCATAACATCATATCCCTTGATTCCCTCACACATTGGCTCATGCACGCCAGGATGTCTGGCGGGGAAGCCTGGCAAAACAAGAGCCAAGATCCCGCAAGGACCCTGCATAGGCACATCTTAAAAGGAGGGAGTGCTGTGTGAAGGGCATAGGGTCGGTCAGGTGAGATTGTTGACCTCCCTACTGGCCCTTTCAAAAGCTCCAGCCCTTCTCCCACCTTGTGTGCATGAAGGTGATTAGGGTGTGCCCAAGCACACCTGGGACACCGTGTGAGCACGCCTATGATTAAATTTACACTTTGTGTACAATTCAAGTCATTGCAATTTACTGTGTGAATTATATTTTGTTTAGTACAAAATGTAACAAATTTTTAATTATTCATTTCATTTGGACAAAAATTAATAACACACTGCCACCAACACAAATATTTGTTAATATATTTCTTTTAAAAACAAATGAAGTGCGTAACAACATTTTTTGTTCATGCACATGTTTTATATGGTTTTATGTCCGTTTAACTCTTTTTGAGGAACACTGGCTTTGACAGAGGCTAGACAATCTAAAAGTATTCTAAATGTTCTTACTATTGCAGATAGCGACATAATATAATGCAAATTACTGTGGTTTGATTGCATTTTCCCCCTGGTGTCTCGTTGACAGTAATTAAAAGTAACATATTTTGTAATATTAATGATCTTCTTGTTATAGAGGCAAACAATAGGTTCTGTTCATAGTATGCTGCTTCCTGACACATTAACAAAAGTTGGGGGGAATCAAATATACCCTTGGGTGAAAGACCCTGGTCTTTTTTCCATATAACAACATCACTGAGACTTCTATAATTTAGTAACACTCAATCAGCAAGCTGTAAATTGAAAAAAAATAAACAACATGTTCAATTTAATTATAATCGTGTTGCAAAAAAATGGATCCAAGTTGAATAAAAACAGTTAAAGATTTTATTTTCTCATATATAGCTCAGTTTCTGGGACAGAATTTGGATTTTGCCCTTTGTCTTCTGGTTTGCACATTTTATTGTACAATAAACTAGTGTAGTGACTATTCCTGCTCCTTATAGAAAGGCATAGAACATATACTATAACTGATTTAAGACTACCTAGATCTGCATATTAATACATAACATTACCAATGTGTGATCAGATGGGGTTACCCAGTGTTAATTGTGTTGCAGGTCAGTTCTCAGCAAGCACGTTACACCAGGGAGAGACACGAAACAATACTAAATTGAACATGAATAAAAACTGCAGCATTCAGTATTAAACTGCACACACACACACATATACAGTATATATATAAATATACAGGTATACGCTGCTCATACAGCGGGTTAGGGACCGAAGCCCAGCTGTAAAGTGAAAACTGCCTTAAAGTAAAACAAGGCAGTTTTAGCTTTCTTTTCACTTGTCAGTGCGTTTAAAATCTTGAAAACATGTTTGAACTAACATATATTAGGGGTGCAATAGTGCTATGTTTAGTTTTATACTAGCACAGCACAGTATTCAATTAGTATTCAGTAAATATTGTACCTGTAAAATAGTGACAATTACTGTAGTAAAATTTGCCAGACTATAGCACGGAGACACAGATTGCACTGTAATGCTGAAAACTGAGCATAGCAAAATGGTGCCAGTCACTTTTCTCGCCAATCTCACAAAGATTACAGCACTGTTTCAAAATCCTTGGAGGTAGAACTTTAGTTCCACAACACAAAGCACTGTAAAGTGAGGTATACCTGTGTGTGTGTATATATATATATATATATATATATATATATATATATATATATATATATATATATAAATATATATATATATATAAATATATAAATATAAATATATATAAATATAAATTTTTGATAAATAAAATATAAAAATGTAATTTATAACATGACTGCTCAGTCTTCTAAGCCTGCCCCCATGGCACTGGAGCTGCCCTCCATCCAGTTCTAAATTACAAGTGGATCGGTATTTAGTGCTCCGGCTCAAGAGTAAACACTGCTAGAAGTAATCTTATGGTTCATGCAGGTTAGCACGCGTGTTACAAGCTGTAAGTTAAACTTGCATGTGAGTGATAACTTTTTCTCCTTTAATGTAGAGTGCAGAAGAAAAAAACTAACACATTACTCACGTGCTAACCCAACAAGAGTTATTAATATTTCACATGTACTCATACAGAAAAATGTAATTTTTATTTTAAATAAATATCTTTATAGATAGCTGTATATACCTTCACACATATTTATATATATATCTATATAGGTTTATATATATTTTAAATTATCATAATCTCTTATATATATATATATATATATATATAATTATATTTTTAATAATAACATTTTAAAAAATTGATGGGAAGAACATTGGAATGTTAAATATTTACATTAAATACACAGTAAAACACATTATTAAATATTTTATGAAATTATATATATATATATATGGATTAAATATCACCCTTTAAAAAGGACCACCGAGTGCCTCATTTAATTTATTCTTTATATATATATATATATATATATATATATATATATATATATATATATATATATATATATATATATATATATATATATATTATGTTTAGTGCAACTTTTACTTTAGTCCTAACCCTTATTCAAAGTCGTTAGTTGTACTAACCATGATGCACGTCAAATTATGATTTTTGCACAAATATATATTTATACATAAAGTATATATATATATATATATATATATATATATATATTTATATATATATATATATATATATATATATATGGTGTCATGGCGGCTTCCACAGATTGGCAAGAATCTAATTGAATCAGATTACAGTGTATTCAAGTCCTCATCTTTAGGGCAACCGATTTGATACTCTGACGTCTATGGACCACAGTCACTGAACCTTTACTGGCCGAGATCTGATATGAGGTATTGTAGTTATCCGAAGGTCACTACACAAGTATTAAAAGACACAATCATCTTTACCCATGCAGAGCAGATACCTTACCTCATATGATTGAGGCCTAAGTTGGTAAGGAGGAATTCCTTACTTCATTACACTACACACAAGTCTTCTACAAAAGAAATCCATTTCAACAGCACACATTTGCTATGTAAAAACTGTCTTATTCTAAGAAAAAAGGTTTATATATCCGAAAGAAGAAAAAAGGTTTATATATCAAAAAGACTAAGTCTAGCAGAGCGCCTTTTCACCTCTATTGATTTCTATTTTCAGAATATATATATATATATATATATATAGAGAGAGAGAGAGAGAGAGAGAGAGAGATGATTATAAATAGGTATATATATATATATATATATATATATATATATATATATATATATATATATATATATATAGGAATATCTATTTAAAAATACATATAACATATTTTGCTATGTGCAGAACATTGGAATGTCAAATATTTACAGTAAATACATAGTTAAAATCTTTCATCAAAATTACAAGTTTTGCGGTACAGCTATACCGCTGAAAAATTGGCCTTTGCATGTGGAATAATAATAATAACTAGTATTTATATAGCGACTTTCTCCCAGTGGGACTCAAAGCGCTTTTTCAGCGCTCGCTCTCGGAATTAACCAAATCGGCAGCTGAATAGTAATGGTTGTTATTATTACCCAATTTAATGGTACTCATTTTATCGACCTCGGAAGGATGAAGGGCTGAGTCGGCCGTGCTGGGATTTGAACCTGTGACCTTGGATCCTTTAAACAGGCTTTTTTGTAGTCAAGGCATTTACCAACTGAGCTACCTCACCGGCTTCCAGGTCTCCCATATAACAAGTCACGGCGGTACAGCTATACAGCTAGTGTTTTAGCCCACACAAAGTATTAACAACAACAAAAAACTAACTGCCCGCTCAAAGTATTAAGAAAAAAAAAATAACCACCCAGACGAAGTATTAAGGAAAAAAAAAAGAAACGCCTGCAGGAAGTATTAAGAAAAAAAAAATAACCCTTAAGTCGCCAAATCCCTACAACACTACTAAATATATTACAATATTAACCCCTAAACTGCCAAACCCTACAACGTCAACTACCTAGTTATACTATTAAACCCTAAACCGCCAATCCCCCACATCGCAATAAACCTAATTAACCTATTAACCCCTAAACTGCCAACCCCCTACTTCGCAATAATCCTAATTAACCTATTAACTACTAAATCGCCAACCCTCACAAAGCAAATAACTAATTTCATTACTAAGCCCCCTAACCTAACACCCCCTAAATTAACCCCAATTACATAAACTAAGTTACAATTAAAATAAAAAATCCTAACATTAATTTAAAAATAAAACCTAACATTAAATTACAAAAAAGTCTAAAATTACATAAAAAATAAACAAAATTATCAAAAATTAAAAAATTAAACCTAACACTAAAAAAAACTAAACTACCCATTGCCCCTAAAGTGGCATTTGTATGGGCATTGCCCTTAAAAGGGCATTCAGCTCTTTAACTGCCCTTAAAAGGGCATTCAGCTCTTTTACAAGCCCATTACATCCCTAATATTAAAAATAAAAAAAAAACAAAAAATAAAAAGTCTAACTCCCAAATAGGCGGCACTATCTTCTTCAAGTGCGGCAACCTCTTCTATGTTCATTCAGGACCAATTTGGCACGGAGCAGAGGTGACCGAGGAACAGAAGATCGGACACCGCGAAGCCATCGAGCATGAAGATCCTCTTGGTATGATCATCGCTGTACACTGAAGATGGAATGCAAGGTACCTTGCATTCCTATTAGCTGAAATTTTGGAGTCAGCCAATAGGATGAAAGCTTCTGAAATCTTATTGTCTGATTTGAACAGTCAATAGGATTTCAGTAGCTGTAATCCTATTGGCTGATTTCAAAATTTCAGCCAATAGGAATGCAAGGTGCCCCAAATTGAATGCAGTACCTTCCATTAAATTTTTAGTGTACGATGGAGATGGGATGAAGAGAAGCCTCCACACCGTTGAGGATTGCCTCACTGAAGACTGCTGATGAGGACCGATGCTCTGGATCCGCACATTGGGGAAGACTGCTCCGCACCTCCCCTCTGCGCCGCCTTCACTTCGGATGAAGATAGAAGATGATGGAGCCGCCTGGAAGAAGACTTTCACCACCGGACTTCAGGAATGGTGAGTACCTATTTGGGGCTTAGTCTTAGGCTTTTTATTTTATTTTTTTGATTGGGCTTTTTGGCCTGTAAAAGAGCTGATTGCCATTGTTTTTTTTTATTTTGGGGGGGTTGGTTGTGTGTGGGTTTTTTACTGTTAGGGGTACTTTGTAATTTTTTTAAGTAAAAGAGCTGTTTAACTTAGGGAAATGCCCTTTGAGCAGGCTTATTGCCTAGTACCCCTATAAAAACAAAAAAAGCCCTCCCAAAATAAAAACACCCCCTAATCTAACAATAAGCTTCCAATAGCCCTTAAAATAACCTTTTGTAGGGCATTACCCTAGGTTAAAAAGCTATTTTATCTAAAAAAAATAACAAAGTACCCCCTAACAGTAAACCCCCCCACCTACCCCCCAAAATAAAATAATAAAAACCTAAGCTACCCATTAACCCTAAATGGGCATTTGTATGGGCATTGCCCTTAAAAGAGCAATCAGCTCTTTTGCGCCCATTAAACACTAACCCCAGAAAATGTACTCAAAGTCCCTAAAATCCGGACATCCATCTTCATCCAGGTGGCAACATCTTCATCCATCGTGGGGGCATCTTCTATCTTCATCCTGGTGGTGTGGAGCTGTGGCAGAGCAGAGCTGACTAGGACTGGCGGCGACATCCAGCGCGCAGCCTCCTCTTCGCCCCCCGCACACTCAAGCTTGAATGCAAGGTACCCCTTTTATATTTGGGTACCGTTGCATTCTTATTGGCTGAAATATTCAAATCAGCCAATAGGATGAGAGCTGCTTAAATCCTGTTGTCTGATTTCGAAAGCCTTGGCTTATTGCACCATTTGGCACAACAAAAGAAGGTTTTTTTAGTAACTTGTAATGGCAGTGCTATAGAGAGTGCAATGCAGCTAATTTTTTTGTGTTATTTACACCCCCGGTTTAGTGCACAATTTGTAACCTTGGTCTATATTAATTACGAATATTGCATAGTTATGATTTTTATGTTTTCATCTACTTCACTGCAAATGGCTCCAGTTCATATTTTTTTTTATTTCTATATATGTATTTATGTTTTTATATATATATATATATACAGTATATATATATATATATATATATATATATATATATATATATATATATATATATATATATATATATATATATATATATATTGTAATTTCCAATGTAATGACTGCACTCACCAAATTTGAAAAGGTAAAAAATAACTTTTATTCAAAACATGTAGTTAAAAAACAGGGAAAGTCCATTATATTTTATCTGTTTAAATCCGGCAAGTGCAGTCATTACATTGGAGATTACTATTATTGAAGACAGACTAGCACCCTGGTTGCTGCTACCTATATATCTATATATAAAAGAGTCCAGTCTACGGACCAACCCACTAGATTCCAGCTGCCTGGGTGCAAAAATGCAATGTAATATTCCCACAGACGAATTCAGGAAAGAGAGTGTCTGATGGTGTATATATGATTGGTATGGGGATGGTGAAAGGTTTTGATTGCAATTAAGCCATTGCACATGGTGCATCCCAAGCACTTGTATGATCCCTTAATATTCATTCTGGGCTTTCACTATCCCCATACCAATCAGATATACACCATCAGACACTCTCTTTCCTGCAACACCACATATGTGGTCTACTTATTATTCTGTCCATGTTCAAGTTTCTATTTTGGCAGGACGATAGGAACATTGCGTGAGTGAATGGCGAACCATAGGCGGGCGATTCTGCAAGCCCTTGAAAAAGGCGAATCAGAGCAAAAGGTTGCAAAGCATTATGCTGTGATGTCACATCCAGTATCATCTATATTCTACATCCTGATTGACCATGTGCCAAAATTGGACAGAGGAGGCATTAGGAACAAAGCACTCTTGATCCGTGAAGCCCAGTGGATATACAGACTGGGCACAATATACCCAGGGGGACTGAATTCAGCACCAGGCCTCAAACTACTGATATAAGACAAGATGAGGATACACACCTGGGGTGCGATTCCTAACATTGTGGCCCCAATTGGGAAAGAGGGGACACTTGCCTACTTTGTAAGGCTATTTTACCCTTACAAAGTAGGCACATTTGTCTATGTCTATATTTCTTTTGGAGTATGGGTGAAATATGCATAGTCTGTGTATGGGTAGATGTGCACTTTGAAGATGGTATTTATAACACAGTAAGCACACTAAGATACATATATTAGCCAATGTGGGCCAACTAGTCCTTGTATATATTATTGTTCCCATAAAAGCTACACATATGTTCAGTTTAATGTATTGATATTCGATTTAGCTTTTGCCAATATAGGGCATTAGTAAGATACATTGCAACAGGGTATCTGTATTTGATTCTGTTTTTAAGTGAGTTTATTATTTGATAGTCTGAAACTACATTGTTTATAGGTTTAGAATTCATTAGGTTAGGCTATTTATTTGTTTTTTTGTTTGTTTTTCTTAATTTACTTTTTATTGAGATTTTAGACAGATACAACAAAAGACTTTTGTCCATTCACAATAACAGGAACTATACATAGTATATGCAGCAAGCAAAGAAAAGATACGCTGGCTCAAATGTAGATTTTGCTGGAGAATCAAAGGTTTATTTTCAGACCAAACAGTTAAACGTATGGGTCACAGTCAGGAACGCCTGATGCATTTCGTGCATGCGTGGATGCGCTTCATCGGAGGCTAATGGAGTGAGACTGTGCAAGCCTTTTTAAACTAAATTTTCACCAATCATAAAGGGGCTGAGGTTTAAACCAATCGGTGTGGCATCACTGAAACTTGACCAGACGACATCAATTGTAAAATCCTCCTCATATATTGAGGACAATTAATGTGAAATATTGGGTCAGTGGTGACACAAGGTGGTACTCAGATGTAATAACATAAGAAATACAATAAACAATAAAACAATGTAAATAGTGTAAAAAATAACAATTAAGGAAAATATCACTAAATTAATAATAACAGTAAATATAAAGAATTAATAATCAATAATGGAGAAAATTGTAAAAAGTAAAAAATGAATAAAAATAAATAAAAATGAATAAAAATAATAATAAATAAAAATGAATAAAAATAAATTTCCTACCATACATGTGTATAAAAGTGGAATAAAGGATATAAATCTAAGTGTCTATTCCAGCTTAATAAACGTTATTAACACAAGTCTATTCAAAGGAAGAATAGAGTACGGATTAAAATATATATTAAATATATATTTGTGGTAATCAATCCAGAGAGAAACTTCCAATCTGGTTAATTTTATTAATGTTGGAATACAAAGATATCTTTAGCTATACTCTATCTCAATGTATATGTTTATGTAGATATATGTGTAGCTAAGTAGACCACTGAATTAGGCAAAAGTACAAAAGGGTCAGCTTGATGATGTGTATGGGGTGTTAGGTGAGATCATGTATACCTTACATTCAACTCTGTTTGAAGTAAGCTCTAGGTGTGTCTTTAAGTGTGTCTTTAATATGAAACCTGAGATAGTGCTACATTGGGCCATGGCGGATTCGTAAATATCTAAATTTAAACTCATCTAATTAGTCCGAGAGGGACCCAGGTGTGACCAAATATTAGTTAGAAAGTTTGTATTGCTATTTGTGGGCCCACAGTGCAGACCAGAAATGGTCTACACATATAGGTCCACATCCAGTCGTCTGTTAATCCCATAAGGGTATCTAGTGTTTAATTTGACTATCCAAAAGACTTCTCTTTTTAGGAGCTTAGCAATTCTATCGCCCCATCTGGCATCTTTAACTATCCTCTCTATTCCCTGAAATGAGAAGTAAGCAGTACCAATGCCATGTTGGCGAAAATGTTTGGCCACGGGGGTTCTAGCTTCTTTTTCAGTAAGAGATAATAAATGCTCCCTAATACGGTCTTTTAAAAGGCGTGTAGTGATGCCTATATATTGCTGGAAGCAAAATTGACATGTAATAAGGTATATTACTTGTTGTGAAGTGCAGTCTATCCTCTGTTTGATAGTATAGGTTTCATTAGTATTGGTTGAGGTGAAAGTGTGAGATTTATTGGTAAACTCACAACATTTACAAGGCCTGTGGCCACATTTAAATGAGCCAGGATTGAGGCTCAACCAATTAGTCTGTGTCTGTGGTTTCTCTGAGAATTTTTTGTTTGTTAAGTCTCCAATTGATGGAGCTTTTTTTGCTACAAATTGTATTCCTTTGGAGACTACCTGTTTCAATATATCATCGCTCTTCAGTATGGTTAGATTGTTCTTAATTACTTTGCAAATCTTGTGATATTGCCTACTGAACTGTGTGGAAAAAACAATGGTTTCCTCATTTTGTGTTTTCTCCTTTTTTTGGAATAGCGTATTTCTCTGTATTTTCTCTACTTCTTTATTGATTTGATTAAGTTTGGATCTATTGTAACCTCTATTCACTAGTCTACTAGTTAGCTCATTAGCTTCTTGCCTATACATTTCAAGATTAGAGCAATTTCTGCGAAGCCTTAATTATTGGCCTTTCGGTATGCCCCTCTTGAGGTGTGGGACATGGCATGAGTCTGCTCTTAAGATGGTATTTTTTGATGTGGGTTTTCTATATGTAGATGTAAGAATTGTCAAATTTGTTAAATTTGCACTGAGTTTCAGGTCTAAATAATCAATAGAATGATTATCACTTTTGTGTGTAAAGACTAAATTTAGTTGGTTACTGATAATGTAAGTCATAAATTGCTCAATGGTGTGCTCATTCTGGCCTAGATTTAGAGTTCGGCGGTAGCCGTCAAAACCAGCGTTAGAGGCTCCTAACGCTGGTTTTGGCCGCCCGCTGGTATTTGGAGTCAGTGATTAAAGGGTCTAACGCTCACTTTACAGCCGCGACTTTTCCATACCGCAGATCCCCCTACGCCATTTGCATAGCCTATCTTTTCAATGGGATCTTTCTAACGCTGGTATTTAGAGTCGTTTCTGCAGTGAGCGTTAGAGCTCTAACGACAAAACTCCAGCCGCCTGAAAAAAGCAGGAGTTAAGAGCTTTCTGGCTAACGCCGGTTCATAAAGCTCTTAACTACTGTACCCTAAACTACACTAACACCCATAAACTACCTATGTACCCCTAAACCGAGGTCCCCCCACATCGCCGCCACTCGATTAAAATTTTTAACCCCTAATCTGCCGACCGCCACCTACGTTATACTTATGTACCCCTAATCTGCTGCCCCTAACCCCGCCGACCCCTATATTATATTTATTAACCCCTAACTTGCCCCACACAACGTCGCCGCAAGCTACTTAAAATAATTAACCCCTAATCTTCCGACCGCAAATCGCCGCCACCTACGTTATCCCTATGTACCCCTAATCTTCTGCCCCTAACATCGCCGACCCCTATGTTATATTTATTAACCCCTAATCTGCCCCCCACAACGTCGCCGACACCTACCTACACTTATTAACCCCTAATCTGCCGAGCGGACCTGAGCGCTACTATAATAAAGTTATTAACCCCTAATCCGCCTCACTAACCCTATCATAAATAGTATTAACCCCTAATCTGCCCTCCCTAACATCGCCGACACCTACCTTCAATTATTAACCCCTAATCTGCCGACCGGAGCTCACCGCTATTCTAATAAATGTATTAACCCCTAAAGCTAAGTCTAACCCTAACACTAACACCCCCCTAAGTTAAATATAATTTTTATCTAACGAAATAAATTAACTCTTATTAAATAAATGATTCCTATTTAAAGCTAAATACTTACCTGTAAAATAAATCCTAATATAGCTACAATATAAATTACATTTATATTATAGCTATTTTAGGATTAATATTTATTTTACAGGTAACTTTGTATTTATTTTAACCAGGTACAATAGCTATTAAATAGTTAAGAACTATTTAATAGTTACCTAGTTAAAATAATTAGAAATTTACCTGTAAAATAAATCCTAACCTAAGATATAATTAAACCTAACACTACCCTATCAATAAAATAATTAAATAAACTACCTACAATTACCTACAATTAACCTAACACTACACTATCAATAAATTAATTAAACACAATTGCTACAAATAAATACAATTAAATAAACTATCTAAAGTACAAAAAATAAAAAAGAACTAAGTTACAGAAAATAAAAAAATATTTACAAACATAAGAAAAATATTACAACAATTTTAAACTAATTACACCTACTCTAAGCCCCCTAATAAAATAACAAAGACCCCCAAAATAAAAAATTCCCTACCCTATTCTAAATTTAAAAAATTACAAGCTCTTTTACCTTACCAGCCCTGAACAGGGCCCTTTGCGGGGCATGCCCCAAGAAGTTCAGCTCTTTTGCCTGTAAAAGAAAACATACAATACCCCCCCCCCCCCAACATTACAACCCACCACCCACATACCCCTAATCTAACCCAAACCCCCCTTAAATAAACCTAACACTAAGCCCCTGATGATCTTCCTACCTTGTCTTCACCATGCCAGGTTCACCGATCCGTCCTGGCTCCAAGATCTTCATCCAACCCAAGCGGGGGTTGGCGATCCATAATCCGGTGCTCCAAAGTCTTCCTCCTATCCGGCAAGAAGAGGACATCCGGACCGGTAAACATCTTCTCCAAGCGGCATCTTCTATGTTCTTCCATCCGATGACGACCGGCTCCATCTTGAAGACCTCCAGCACGGATCCATCCTCTTCTTCCGACGACTAGACGACGAATGACGGTTCCTTTAAGGGACGTCATCCAAGATGGCGTCCCTCGAATTCCGATTGGCTGATAGGATTCTATCAGCCAATCGGAATTAAGGTAGGAATTTTCTGATTGGCTGATGGAATCAGCCAATCAGAATCAAGTTCAATCCGATTGGCTGATCCAATCAGCCAATCAGATTGAGCTTGCATTCTATTGGCTGTTCCGATCAGCCAATACAATGCGAGCTCAATCTGATTGGCTGATTGGATCAGCCAATCGGATTGAACTTGATTCTGATTGGCTGATTCCATCAGCCAATCAGAAAATTCCTACCTTAATTCCGATTGGCTGATAGAATCCTATCAGCCAATCGGAATTCGAGGGACGCCATCTTGGATGACGTCCCTTAAAGGAACCGTCATTCGTCGTCTAGTCGTCGGAAGAAGAGGATGGATCCGCGCTGGAGGTCTTCAAGATGGAGCCGGTCGTCATCGGATGGAAGAACATAGAAGATGCCGCTTGGAGAAGATGTTTGCCGGTCCGGATGTCCTCTTCTTGCCGGATAGGAGGAAGACTTTGGAGCACCGGATTATGGATCGCCAACCCCCGCTTGGGTTGGATGAAGATCTTGGAGCCAGGACGGATCGGTGAACCTGGCATGGTGAAGACAAGGTAGGAAGATCATCAGGGGCTTAGTGTTAGGTTTATTTAAGGGGGGTTTGGGTTAGATTAGGGGTATGTGGGTGGTGGGTTGTAATGTTGGGGGGGGGGTATTGTATGTTTATTTTTACAGGCAAAAGAGCTGAAATTCTTGGGGCATGCCCCGCAAAGGGCCCTGTTCAGGGCTGGTAAGGTAAAAGAGCTTGTAATTTTTGTATTTTAGAATAGGGTAGGGAATTTTTTATTTTGGGGGTCTTTGTTATTTTATTAGGGGGCTTAGAGTAGGTGTAATTAGTTTAAAATTGTTGTAATATTTTTCTTATGTTTGTAAATATTTTTTTATTTTCTGTAACTTAGTTCTTTTTTATTTTTTGTACTTTAGATAGTTTATTTAATTGTATTTATTTGTAGCAATTGTGTTTAATTAATTTATTGATAGTGTAGTGTTAGGTTAATTGTAGGTAATTGTAGGTAGTTTATTTAATTATTTTATTGATAGGGTAGTGTTAGGTTTAATTATAACTTAGGTTAGGATTTATTTTACAGGTAAATTTGTAATTATTTTAACTAGGTAACTATTAAATAGTTCTTAACTATTTAATAGCTATTGTACCTGGTTAAAATAAATACAAAGTTACCTGTAAAATAAATATTAATCCTAAAATAGCTATAATATAAATGTAATTTATATTGTAGCTATATTAGGATTTATTTTACAGGTAAGTATTTAGCTTTAAATAGGAATCATTTATTTAATAAGAGTTAATTTATTTCGTTAGATAAAAATTATATTTAATTTAGGGGGGTGTTAGTGTTAGGGTTAGACTTAGCTTTAGGGGTTAATACATTTATTAGAATAGCGGTGAGCTCCGGTCGGCAGATTAGGGGTTAATAATTGAAGGTAGGTGTCGGCGATGTTAGGGAGGGCAGATTAGGGGTTAATACTATTTATGATAGGGTTAGTGAGGCGGATTAGGGGTTAATAACTTTATTATAGTAGCGCTCAGGTCCGCTCGGCAGATTAGGGGTTAATAAGTGTAGGTAGGTGTCGGCGACGTTGTGGGGGGCAGATTAGGGGTTAATAAATATAACATAGGGGTCGGCGATGTTAGGGCAGCAGATTAGGGGTACATAGGGATAACGTAGGTGGCGGCGGTTTACGGAGCGGCAGATTAGGGGTTAAAAGTGTAATGCAGGGGTCAGCGATAGCGGGGGCGGCAGATTAGGGGTTAATAAGTGTAAGGCTAGGGGTGTTTAGACTCGGGGTACATGTTAGAGTGTTAGGTGCAGACGTAGAAAGTGTTTCCCCATAGGAAACAATGGGGCTGCGTTAGGAGCTGAACGCTGCTTTTTTGCAGGTGTTAGGTTTTTTTTCAGCTCAAACAGCCCCATTGTTTCCTATGGGAGAATCGTGCACGAGCACGTTTTTGAGGCCGGCCGCGTCCGTAAGCAACTCTGGTATCGAGAGTTGTATTTGCGGTAAAAATGCTCTACGCTCCTTTTTTGGAGCCTAACGCAGCATTTGTTTGAACTCTCGATACCAGAGTTAAATTTATGGTGCGGCCAGAAAAAAACCCGCGGAGCGTTAACAGCCCTTTTACCGCCAAACTCCAAATCTAGCCGTCTGTGTTTTATCCCAGATAATTATGAGGTCATCGATAAAACAACCGTATAATTTGATATTGTTCTTAAATGGGAATTCAGTTGAAAAAATAAAGCAAAATTCCATCCAGCCCATATAAATGTTGGCATAGGCCGGGGCAAATTTTGACCCCATGGCCGTGCCTCTTTTCTGTAAATAATAATCACCCTCGTGTACAAAATAATTATGTTTTAGTAGGAATTCAGCAGTTTCAACTATGAATGTAATGTAATCTCTGTCAAAATCAGTGTGTCTGAGCAACATTTCATAAAGTGCTCTAAGGCCTGTCGTGTGGGGTATACTTGAATAAAGCGCAGGCACATCAATTGTGAGCCAGGTGTATTCACAATTCCAATTAACAGTACTGAGTTGTTGGATTAAGTGGCCACTGTCTTTAATGTAACCAGGTAGGGCTTGAACTATGGGTTGTAATATATGGTCTAACCACCCACCTAGCCTTTCACATAGGGATCCTTGGCTTGCCACAATGGGTCTGCCCGGTGGTCTAGTAAGACTTTTGTGGATTTTTGGGACAATTCTGAAACTTGGTATGGTAGGGGCTTCTGTCAGGAGAAATGAAGAAAGTTCTTCTGTCAAGTGGCCCATTTCCATACCTGTGTCTAAGTGGTTTCTCAGTTTGTTGACAAATGTTGTGGTGGGGTTAAAAGTCAATTTCATATACTGATCATTATCTGCTAGTGGTTTGTGTACTTCATCTAAATAATCAGTCGTGTTAAGGACTACAATGGCACCCCCTTTATCCGCCTTAGTGATGACTATATTGGGGTTGTCTTGTAGATCCTGTAGTGCTTTTCTCTCATGGTTGCTTAAATTATCTCTGGCTTTACTTCTTGTGACTTACTGTAGTGATTTGCTCAAGTCTGTTAATTCTTTTTCTACTGTTCTTTGAAACAGATCTATTATGTGATCACGTGCATTAACTGGGTAAAAATGTGATTTATCCTTGAAAGAATATTGTTGAATAGTGGTTTGAGAGTGATCAGTAGAATGAAGTGAGTGTTGTTGGAGTGTAGTAAGAGTGGTTAAATCTGTAAGATCAGAAAATAAAAGTCCTATCGTGTTTGAGTGTGTTTCATAGTATATGCAGGTTGATATGGTATATAATAATATTATATGGTATATAATAAGCAATGAATAACAACCAATGAATAAGTGAGTGGACTGGGCTTAGTGAAATCTCTTTTTTGAAAGGGTTAATATATAGAATGTAATAATAGATAAAAAAAAAGAATAAAAATAAATTGGGGGGAGATCAGCAGACAGAAGCTGCCAGAAAGTTATGGGGGTAAGTGGGGGGGGGGGGGGCGTGTCCATTGGATTTTTATGATATTATTATAATGGGGCTTATTAGCAAATAGGTTTCTCTTGGGGTCACTATAGAGCTAATATAATGTGTAAGTAGAGGGCTAACATACATTTAACATACATTTAAGAGATGTTCCATGAATAACTTGGAGTCATAGAAGATATATAGAGCTATAATCTGTTATTCAAAATATTATTCATATATCATCAAGACATAGTAATATGAGTTATTGCCTGGGAGATGTTAAAGGTAAGCATATTGACAGAGTACAAGTAGACAAATACCATAATAACTAGATATCTAGATCACAATGAACGTGTACAAATATAACAATAATACAAATAGGAAATATACATAAATAAAACCTTGGTTTTTCTAACATATGTCCCTCAAGGAAGTAGAGGGTCACTCTTGGAACTTGCTAAACTATTGTCATAGGCAAGAGGAACTATAATATTAACATTATAAAAGTTGTGTGAGGAAGAGATATGGAACTCAATTCGGGCGTCGCTAACTCTAGAAATGAAGTGTAAGGATTGAATTCTATTGTGGGTTATCTGGGATATAAATATGTACCTAGTGATTGTTATAAAGGACCTAAGAATAGCATGGTGATGCATAGCTTACTAAAGGGTATCCTAATGTTTAGGTATGTAATGCTCCTAGAATAGTGGTTCCTCTCCACAACTATATATTTGAAGTAGATGAATGAATGATAACTAATGCATAAAATATAGGAGTAGGAGTAATAGTAAAATAGTAAAATAGTAAATAGTAAAATATAGGAGTAGGAGTAATAGTAGTCAGGAGAAGCCAGGCACCAGTATACTCCCTTCATCTTTTAAAGTATAAACCTAGGTAGTAAACCTATATTGTCAAATTTTTTATAATTTTAAACCTCCCAGGGAATGTGTACATCTCGCTCTATGGAGTTGTTAAATATGAGCATCTTATTGGAGAAGGTAGCCCACACCCACCATCTCGACCGCTAACAGTGGAGTCGAGCCACCCCATCCAACAATTGAGCTAGAAACTTATACATCCAAAAGAGTTATCCCTTCAGTTATACTAATGAGGCATGTATAAAATGTGGACAGTATAATATACACTGGATATACAATGGTAAATATAAATGTACACTAGCTACTTAACTAACTCAGGTACTAACTAGAATATTTTAGAACATATATAGGAATGTAAGAAGCATTTTGCTATATCAGATTTGTGTCTCAGGTCAGAACCCTATAGTAGAAATGAGAACAGCCCCTGTCTAGGGAAATGTTACTGTTTAAGCTGATAAGGCTACTATTAGGAGATGAGATGCGACTAATCAACTGTTAGGGTGAGATATTAAATATATAATGACAGTATTCTATGGTCTCACTTATCACTTGGTATAATGTAAAAACAAACGAATGGAAGTGTTTCCAACATTATACACAGTATACTAACCAGTTTGGGGTGGGGCTGAGGTTGAGCAGGTAAGTTCAATGTCATCTTACTTAAAAAAAAAAAAGCTACATGGGTTCAGGACTTAGTAAGCGTGCATACAAACCGAGACAAGCGAGAAGAGTGTGATAGGGTCTCCCCTCTAGAATGGTTGTAAAGAAGGTCTTATGAGACTACAGTGTAGAATAATGCTTGCATGTGTAGTGAGATTCAGCTATAGAGTTACTAATAATTCTGCAATGTGACACCCCTGCTATACTTATAAATAACAAAAACATAATTTATACTTACCTGATAAATTTATTTCTCTTGTGGTGTATCCACAGTCCACGGATCATCCATTACTTGTGGGATATTCTCATTCCCAACAGGAAGTTGCAAGAGGACACCCACAGCAGAGCTGTCTATATAGCTCCTCCCCTCACTACCATATCCAGTCATTCGACCGAAAACAAGCAGAGAAAGGAGAAACCATAGGGTACAGTGGTGACTGTAGTTTAAAATTAAAAAATACCTGCCTTTAAATGACAGGGCGGGCCGTGGACTGGATACACCACAAGAGAAATAAATTTATCAGGTAAGCATAAATTATGTTTTCTCTTGTAAGGTGTATCCAGTCCACGGATCATCCATTACTTGTGGGATACCAATACCAAAGCTAAAGTACACGGATGAAGGGAGGGACAAGGCAAGTACTTAAACGGAAGGTACCACTGCCTGTAAAACCTTTCTCCCAAAAATAGCCTCCGAAGAAGCAAAAGTATCAAATTTGTAGAATTTTGAAAAAGTATGAAGCGAAGACCAAGTCGCCGCCTTGCAAATCTGTTCAACAGAAGCCTCATTTTTAAAGGCCCATGTGGAAGCCACAGCTCTAGTAGAATGAGCTGTAATCCTTTCTGGAGGCTGCTGGCCAGCAGTCTCATAGGCTAAGCGGATTATGCTTCTTAGCCAAAAGAAAGAGAGGTTGCCGAAGCCTTTTGACCTCTCCTCTGTCCAGAGTAGACAACAAACAAAGCAGATGTTTGACGAAAATCTTTAGTAGCTTGTAAGTAAAACTTTAAAGCATGAACCACGTCCAGATTGTGTAATAGACGCTCCTTCTTTGAAAAAGGATTAGGACACAAAGACGGAACAACAATCTCTTGATTGATATTCTTATTAGATACCACCTTAGGTAAAAACCCAGGTTTGGTACGCAGAACTACCTTATCTGCATGGAAGATCAGATAAGGAGAATCACATTGTAAGGCAGATAACTCGGAAACTCTACGAGCTGAGGAAATAGCTACCAAAAAAAGAACTTTCCAAGATAAAAGTTTGATATCTATGGAATGAAGAGGTTCAAACGGAACCCCCTGAAGAACTTTAAGAACCAAATTTAAGCTCCAAGGTGGAGCAACAGGTTTAAACACAGGCTTGATTCTAACTAAAGCCTGACAAAATGCCTGAACGTCTGGAGCATCCGCCAGACGCTTGTGCAAAAGAAATCTGTCCCTTTAAGGAACTAGCTGACAATCCTTTCTCCAATCCTTCTTGGAGAAAAGATAATATCCTGGGAATCCTGACCTTACTCCACGAGTAGCCCTTAGATTCACACCAAAAAAGATATTTACGCCATATTTTATGATAGATTTTCCTGGTGACAGGCTTCCGTGCCTGAATCAAGGTATCAATGACTGACTCGGAGAAACCACGCTTTGATAAAATCAAGCGTTCAATCTCCAGGCAGTCAGCCTCAAAGAAATTAGATTTGGATGGTTCAAAGGACCTTGAAGTAGAAGGTCCTGTCTCAGCGGCAGAGTCCATGGTGGAAAGGATGACATGTCCACCAGATCTGCATACCAAGTCCTGCGTGGCCACGCAGGCGCTATCAAGATCACCGATGCTCTCTCCTGCTTGACTTTAGCAATCAGACGAGGGAGCAGAGGAAACGGTGGAAACACATAAGCCAGGTTGAAGGACCAAGGCGCTGCTAGAGCATCTATCAGCGTTGCCTTGGGGTCCCTGGACCTGGATCCATAACAAGGAAGCTTGGCGTTCTGGCGAGACGCCATGAGATCCAGTTCTGGTTTGCCCCAATGAAGAACCAATTGTGCAAACACCTCCGGATGAAGTTCCCACTCCCCCGGATGAAAAGTCTGACGACTTAGAAAATCCGCCTCCCAGTTCTCTACACCTGGGATATGGATAGCTGATAAGTCGCAAGAGTGAATCTCTGCCCAGCGAATTATTTTTGAGACTTCTAACATCGCTAGGGAACTCCATGTTCCCCCTTGATGGTTGATGTAAGCCACAGTCGTGATGTTGTCCGACTGAAATCTGATGAACCTCATCGTCGCTGGATGAAGCCAAGCCTGAAGAGCATTGAATATCGCTCTTAGTTCGAGAATGTTTATTGGAAGGAGTGACTCTTCCTGAGTCCACGATCCCTGAGCCTTCAGGGAGTTCCAGACTGCACCCCAACCTAGAAGGCTGGCATCTGTTGTTACAATTGTCCAATCTGGCCTGTGAAAGGTCATACCATTGGACAGATGGACCCGAGATAGCCACCAGAGAAGAGAATCCCTGGTCTCTTGGTCCAGATTCAGTAAAGGGGACAAATCTGTGTAATCCCCATTCCACTGACTGAGCATGCATAGTTGCAGCGGTCTGAGATGTAGGCGTGCAAACGGCACTATGTCCATTGCCGCTACCATTAAGCCTATTACTTCCATGCACAGAGCCACCGAAGGGCGAGGAATGGAATAAAGAACACGGCAGGAATTTAGAAGTTTTGATAACCTGGACTCCGTCAGGTAAATTTTAATTTCTACAGAATCTATCAGAGTCCCTAGGAAGGAAACTCTTGTGAGGGGGGATAGAGAACTCTTTTTCTCGTTCACCTTCCACCCATGCGACCTCAGAAATGCCAACACTATGTCCGTATGAGACTTGGCAATTTGGAAGTTTGATGCCTGAATCAGGATGTCGTCTAAATAAGGGGCCACTGCTATGCCCTGTGGCCTTAGGACCACCATGTATTGACCCTCCTGGATCATAAGTAGGATGGTACGAATAGTCTCCATCTTGAATGATGGAACTCTGAGGAATTTGTTTAAGATTTTTAGATCCAAAATTGGTCTGAAGGTTCCCTCTTTGTTGGGAACCACAAACAGATTTGAGTAAAATCCCTGTCCCTGTTCCTCCTTTGGGACTGGATGGATCACTCCCATAACTAGGAGGTCTTGTACACAGTGTAAGAATGCCTCTCTCTTTATCTGGTTTGCAGATAATTGTGAAAGGTGAAATCTCCCTTTTGGGGGGGAAGCCTTGAAGTCCAGAAGATATCCCTGGGATATAATTTCCAACGCCCAGGGATCCTGGACATCTCTTGCCCACGCCTGGGCGAAGAGTGAAAGTCTGCCCCCTACTAGATCCGTTACCGGATAGGGGGCCGTTCCTTCATGCTGTCTTAGAGGCAGCAGCAGGTTTTTTGGCCTGCTTACCCTTGTTCCAGGTTTGGTTAGGTCTCCAGACCCTCTTGGACTGAGCAAAAGTTCCCTCTTGTTTTGCATTAGAGGAAGTTGATGCCGCACTTGCCTTGAAGTTTCGAAAGGCATGAAAATTAGACTGTTTGGCCCTTGGTTTGGACCTATCCTGAGGAAGGGCATGACCCTTTCCTCCAGTGATATCAGCAATAATCTCCTTCAAACCAGGCCCGAATAGGGTCTGCCCCTTGAAGGGAATGTTAAGCAGCTTCGATTTTGAAGTAACGTCAGCTGACCATGATTTAAGCCATAGCGATGATTAAGCTCTGCGCGCCTGGATAGCAAAACCAGAATTCTTAGCCATTAGTTTAGTCAAATGAACAATGGCATCAGAAACAAAAGAATTTGCTAGCTTAAGTGCTCTAAGCTTGTCAAGTATTTCATCAAATGGAGTCGCTACCTGTAAAGCCTCTTCCAGAGACTCAAACCAGAACGCTGCAGCACCAGTGATAGGTGCAATGCATGCAAGGGGCTGTAGGATAAAACCTTGTTGAATAAACATTTTCTTAAGGTAACCCTCTAACTTTTTATCCATTGGATCTAAGAAAGCACAACTGTCCTCGACAGGGATAGTAGTACGCTTTGCTAGAGTAGAAACTGCTCCCTCCACCTTAGGAACTGTCTGCCATAAGTCCCGTGTGGTGGCGTTTATTGGAAACATTTTTCTAAAAACAGGAGGGGGAGAGAACGGCACACCTGGTCTATCCCATTCCCTAGTAATAATTTCTGTAAACCTTTTAGGTATTGGAAAAACATCAGTACACACCGGCACTGCATAGTATTTATCCAGTCTACACAATTTCTCTGGCACTGCAATTGTATCACAGTCATTCAGAGCAGCTAAAACCTCCCTGAGTAACACACGGAGGTGTTCAAGCTTAAATTTAAATGTAGAAATATCAGAATCAGGTTGCATCATCTTCCCTGAGTCAGAAATATCACCCACAGAAAGAAGCTCTCCTTCTTCAGCTTCTGCATATTGTGAGGCAGTATCAGACATAGTTCTTAAAGCATCAGTATGCTCTGTATTTCGTCTAACTCCAGAGCTATCTCGCTTTCCTCTAAATACAGGTAGTCTGGCTAATACTGCTAACAGTGTATTATCCATGACTGCCGCCATGTCTTGTAAAGTAAACGCTATGGGCGCCCTGGATGTACTTGGCGCCATTTGAGCGTGAGTCCCTTGAGCGGGAGTCAAAGGATCTGACACGTGGGGAGAGTTAGTCGGCATAACTTCCCCCTTGACAGATTCCTCTGGTGATACATTTTTTAAAGACAGAATATGATCTTTATTGCTTAAAGTGAAATCAGTACATTTGGTACACATTCTAAGAGGGGGTTCCACCATGGCTTTTAAACATAATGAACAAGGAGTTTCCTCTATGTCAGACATGTTTATACAGACTAGCAATGAGACTAGCAAGCTTGGAAAACACTTTAAATCAAGTTAACAAGCAAATATAAAAAACGGTACTGTGCCTTTAAGAGAAACAAATTTTGTCAGAATTTGAAAAACAGTGAAAAAAGACAGTAAATCAAACAAAATTTTTACAGTGTGTATAATAAGCTAACAGAGCATTGCACCCACTTGCAAATGGATGATTAACCCCTTAGTTCAAAAACCGGATCAAAAAAACGATATAGACGTTTTTTAACATTCACAACAAACAGCCACAGCCTTACTGTGGGCTTACCTTCCCCAACAAACTATTTTGGAAGCCTAAAAGCCCTTTAGAGATGTCCTGTAGCATTCAGGGAATTCCTGGATGCCTCAGTCTGTAATAGTTAATGCACAAAAAAGCACTAAACTAGGCCCCTCCCACTCATAGTAACACAGTGGAAAGCCTCAGGGAACTGTTTCTAGGCAAATTTAAGTCAGCCATGTGGAAAAAAACTAGGCCCCAATAAAGTTTTATCACCAAAGTATATATAAAAACGTTTAAACATGCCAGCAAATGTTTTATATTGTAAATATAAAAGAGTTTTACCTCAGAAAGTAAGCATGATACCAGTCGCTATTAAATCACT
The DNA here is from genome assembly GCF_027579735.1 of Bombina bombina. Lineage (NCBI taxonomy): Eukaryota > Metazoa > Chordata > Amphibia > Anura > Bombinatoridae > Bombina > Bombina bombina. The sequence continues at coordinate 1,209,620,401 of NC_069500.1, read as the reverse complement.
GTATTCAGGCTTACCTTACATATATTTGGTATCAGCAGCATTTTCTAGCCTTCATTTCATCTTCTAGAAAAATATTAACTGCACATACCTCATAGCAGGATAACCTGCACTCCATTCCCCCGCTGAAGTTATCTCTCTCATCAGACATGTGTGAGGACAGCAATGGATCTTAGTTACAACCTGCTAAGATCATAGAAATCCCAGGCAGATTCTTCTTTTTTCCTGCCTGGAACAAAATAGCACAACTCCGGTACTATTTAAAAATAATAAACTCTTGATTGAAGCAAAATAACAGCTACATTTCACCACTTATCTCTTACTACCTCCATGCTTGTTGAGAGTTGCAAGAGAATGACTGGGTATGGTAGTGAGGGGAGGAGCTATATAGACAGCTCCGCTGTGGGTGTCCTCTTGCAACTTCCTGTTGGGAATGAGAATATCCCACAAGTAATGGATGATCCGTGGACTGGATACACCTTACAAGAGAAAGAGAAAACTCAGAGCTACCAAGTTCTGTGAAGGTTATAACAAGTAAATAAATAGAGTGAATATGATGGCTAAATGTGAAGAGAGGTACAATTGCTTCTTGGCTGAGGATGCAAAAATATTAAGTCAATTCTATATTATGTAAAAACGAACAGCTCACAACTTTAAACAGAAAAAATAGTATATAAAACATAAGAGAAAGCAAAATCTCTAAAGTGAGTGGGGACCTTCATGACTTAGTACCCTCCTAATCTCCAAGACTGTGTTGTTAGAGTGATGCTATCATTTTGAGACAAAGGGATAAAGGTGTAGTTCCAGCGCCATGCCAGTGCAAAAAGAGCGGAAGGCTCCTTACAAAAATCAGCTACCCTCAGCCCATTCCTTCTTTAATCTGGGCAGGCGAATAGGGATGAAGTGAACACCAGCTCTTTTTATGGTTGTGCCCATGTGAGTACATGTATGACCAGGTTCTAAGAGGGGATATCCAGACTTCGATAGGTAGTAGTTTACCTCTCTGTGTAGCCCACAATTTGTCAGTCTTTAGACCTTGAGTCCCAAGAGGCAAATAACAACTCAATGACTGATTTAGCTGGGTTGTCAGATCTACGGAGGTTCCAGTTCGGCAAAGGGTGGCCAGAGTCAACCGGGCTGCTGTGTTAGGATTGGTCGGTAAGTCCTGTATTATCTGAACTTCAATTAAGAGCCCAACGGGCCGGTTGGAATTTTTGATCGGCTTGGCTACCTGTATATCTACTTGATGGTCTGCTGCGTCACGTACCGGAGGACCGATTGCATCCCCCTCTGTATGGGCCGAAGTGACCTGAGGAAACTGGGTGACCTGGGGAAGCAGTGCTGGGGCATCAGGCTCTTCAACACATCTCTGCTCTGTAAGCGCATACAAATCTTTCTGCCAATCTAGGAGGGTAGTATCCATCTCCCGCAGTTGGACAGTGGGGACTTGATCCGTGTTAGTATAATGTATAATCAGCTTCTGAGCCAGCTCTCCCAGCATTTTCTTTATAGCCAAGTAGCTTTCATCTCTGCTGATTGCCATGGTCAGATTTTATGTTCAGATCAATGTTAGCACTTTAGATTACTCCGTTAAAAGTGAGAATGTTGAGGCCTTCATAAACATGGCCACCGCCAGTCTAAGTTGATCCGACTTCTACACTGGTGTTTCTTATGAAGGCATGATCGTTAGTTGCTATCAGTTGTAGGCATCATAATATGCTGTTTTCAAGCTTAGATGATAGGATGCATAGCTGATATTCAGTGGATATTCAGGATCGCCCTTTACCAGTGTAAAAAAATGCTGGCAGCCATGACATTGGTCCGGACACGCCCCTATTTATTTGGTTTATAGTCACAAAGTAATTTAGGGGTATACTGTTCTAATATTGCAGAATAACGCAATACTTTAATATTCGAGGTGACAATATGTAACTGGAACCCAGTTAATTAGAGCGGTTCAGTGTAAGCATTATGCACACGCAAGGAAACACATTGTTTGTGATCACACTAACACGTTGTATAGCCTTTGGTGTACTACCAGGACCACTTGAAGCGTGTTGAATGGGACATAAGAAACAAGATTCTATATCCATGGTTACAGTATCATATTAGCTGTGTTAACTTGCGATCAATTTCTTATAAACTGGTCATATTTGCCTCTGTCAAACTCCACCATGTAAGGGTGTAGGGTATAGAGGGACCTCTGTGGACAAGTCGTAATGAGTAGGATCTGTGATTATGATAAAACAGTGACCCATATCGTGTGCAGTAGTAGGTTCATCCTAAGTGTGGTGTATAGACTGAGTAGTTAACCCCCGGTTCCAGTTGGTAACTATAGATACAGGTTAACAAAAGGTGTTTTGTGCAATGGTTTTACTTTACTTTATGGCAATATTAACTTATCCTGATTATCACAATATTGAGGTTATGCATAACAAAGGTACACCGCTATGTTTTTTTCAATGTTTTTTGCTATACTGGAAGTGACGGAAGTCAGGTTTGTGTTCCAATACAGCAGTTTGGCGCCACTGTATGAAAAAGAGGAATGCACAATGTTTGATTAGATGCTTTCACACAACTATATATAAGTATATTTCACATATTTCAGATTTGTTTCACATGCTTAAGAAGGCATTTGTATCTCAGCAAACGTTCCATTAAACTGTGGTTTGTGCAAGTCCTGTAAGTGCATTCATTTGTGGGAATATTACAATGCATTTTATATAAATCTAAATATATATATATATATATATATATATATATATATATATATATATATATATATATATATATATATATATATATATATATATATATATATAGGGAGTGCAGAATTATTAGGCAAGTTGTATTTTTGAGGATTAATTTTATTATTGAACAACAACCATGTTCTCAATGAACCCAAAAAACTCATTAATATCAAAGCTGAATATTTTTGGAAGTAGTTTTTAGTTTGTTTTTAGTTTTAGCTATTTTAGGGGGATATCTGTGTGTGCAGGTGACTATTACTGTGCATAATTATTAGGCAACTTAACAAAAAACAAATATAAACCCATTTCAATTATTTATTTTTACCAGTGAAACCAATATAACATTTCAACATTCACAAATATACATTTCTGACATTCAAAAACAAAACAAAAACAAATCAGTGACCAATATAGCCACCTTTCTTTGCAAGGACACTCAAAAGCCTGCCATCCATGGATTCTGTCAGTGTTTTGATCTGTTCACCATCAACATTGCGTGCAGCAGCAACCACAGCCTCCCAGACACTGTTCAGAGAGGTGTACTGTTTTCCCTCCTTGAAAATCTCACATTTGATGATGGACCACAGGTTCTCAATGGGGTTCAGATCAGGTGAACAAGGAGGCCATGTCATTAGATTTTCTTCTTTTATACCCTTTCTTGCCAGCCACGCTGTGGAGTACTTGGACGCGTTTGATGGAGCATTGTCCTGCATGAAAATCATGTTTTTCTTGAAGGATGCAGACTTCTTCCTGTACCACTGCTTGAAGAAGGTGTCTTCCAGAAACTGGCAGTAGGACTGGGAGTTGAGCTTGACTCCATCCTCAACCCGAAAAGGCCCCACAAGCTCATCTTTGATGATACCAGCCCAAAGCAGTACTCCACCTCCACCTTGCTGGCGTCTGAGTCGGACTGGAGCTCTCTGCCCTTTACCAATCGAGCCATGGGCCCATCCATCTGGCCCATCAAGACTCACTCTCATTTCATCAGTCCATAAAACCTTAGAAAAATCAGTCTTGAGATATTTCTTGGCCCAGTCTTGACGTTTCAGCTTGTGTGTCTTGTTCAGTGGTGGTCGTCTTTCAGCCTTTCTTACCTTGGCCATGTCTCTGAGTATTGCACACCTTGTGCTTTTGGGCACTCCAGTGATGTTGCAGCTCTGAAATATGGCCAAACTGGTGGCAAGTGGCATCTTGGCAGCTGCACGCTTGACTTTTCTCAGTTCATGGGCAGTTATTTTGCGCCTTGGTTTTTCCACACGCTTCTTGCGACCCTGTTGACTATTTTGAATGAAACGCTTGATTGTTCGATGATCACGCTTCAGAAGCTTTGCAATTTTAAGAGTGCTGCATCCCTCTGCAAGATATCTCACTATTTTTTACTTTTCTGAGCCTGTCAAGTCCTTCTTTTGACCCATTTTGCCAAAGGAAAGGAAGTTGCCTAATAATTATGCACACCTGATATAGGGTGTTGATGTCATTAGACCACACCCCTTCTCATTACAGAGATGCACATCACCTAATATGCTTAATTGGTAGTAGGCTTTCGAGCCTATACAGCTTGGAGTAAGACAACATGCATAAAGAGGATGATGTGGTCAAAATACTCATTTGCCTAATAATTCTGCACTCCCTGTATATATATATATATATATATATATATATATATATATATATATATATATATATATATATATATATATATATATATATATATATATATATATACTGTATGTATATATATATATATATATATCTAAAACAGCAATTTAAAATATGGGGAGGCAAAGAGTGAGTTTAAAATCCTCCACTAAATCCAAAATATAGAGAAAATAACTCATTGTGTAAACCATTTACAAATCTAGACAAGTCAGAAGACTTGCGTTTACCACAGAAACTCTCTGATTACACTGTTTCCAATGCAGCAAAGGATTCTGGGTGAAATATGCAAATGAGGTTTACAATGACTAGGGAAGTATGCCTTAAAAAGCAGGCTAGAAGTAAAAAAGTGAGTCATTGTGAACCTCATTTGCATATCTCACCCAGAATCCTTTACTGCATTGGAAACAGTGTAATCAGAGAGTTTCTGTGGTAAAAGCAAGTCTTCTGACTTGTCTAGATTTGTAAATGGTTTACACAATGAGTTATTTTCTCTACATTATATATATATATATATAGTATATATAGTATATATTCATAAAATCTCTCTCTCTCTCTCTCTCTCTCTCTCTCTCTCTATATATATATATATATATATATATATATATATATATATATATATATATATAATTATACATACATACATACATACACACATACACATCTTTAGACATGTAGATGTATGCATCTCAATGTTAACGCCCTTTGCCTGCCTTTTTTTTTAATACCTGTGACTAAATACATTTTATTGTATGGTGTTATTATGTACTTTGTAATGTATTTTTGTGACACTTTTTTGGTTTGTGAAACAGTTAACCTGAGCTCTGAGGTCGAGCTAACCCAATGCATGTTAACTTCAATCACGCTTAAGCGATCGCGTTTACTTTCCAACCGTAATCTAGCCCTTAATGTAGGAAATTTAAGGGGGGGGGGGACTTTACTATAAGAGATATTAGCCATAAGCCTTAGTTCCCCTGTAAAAACTTAGAACACTATCAATGCAGTAGATTGAAACATCTTGCTAAAAGACTGGAATACCAGAAGACTATGCTAAACTATAAAGGTCAGATATTAGAGCAAGTAGCATATTATATCATATGGTTTATATAAGATCAAAATCTAGCAGCAGTGAAGCACAAAAAAAACCCTTAAGAATAAGTGAAAGTATACTATCCCTTGGTTTAAGTATGCAATAAGTTACTATTGAGATAAGCTAAACATTGTGAAACATCAGTCTAGTATTCCATTAGTAATGCTACATATATCCCTAACTTACATCTATTCATATTAGTGAATGGCTACCCTGTCAGACAGCACTTATATGTGTCTTGTTGCAGATGGACATATTCTTTCATGTACTCTGCAGGCTATTGCAGATCACTGGAGATGCATAACTTTGAATCTAAAGAGATATAGGCAGTTTTAAAGAAGACTTTGTGTTTGGAAGACTACAAAAAACCTGGTAAAATGTTGAATTGAGTCTAAAACAAAACATAGCAAACATAATATCAGGTGTCTCCAGGAAAGTCTTATAACTCCTGGTATTACTTCTTTAAGTACTCACATATTAACATAGTAACATAGTAACATAGTAGATGAGGTTGAAAAAAGACAGAAGTCCATCGAGTTCAACCTATACAAATCTAAAATATATACAAAAAGCTCCAGTTAAGCTTAAATAATCCCTCTAAAAGGTGACCCATTTAATACTAGCAGTCATATCCATGAATTTTGTTTATAGACAGAAATGTATCCAAATAATTTTTAAATGTATCTAGGGTATTGGTATTCACTACCTCCTTTGGTAATGAGTTCCAAAATGTTATTGCTCTTACAGTGAAAAAACGTTTCCGTTGCAGGAGATTAAATCTCCTTTCCTCCAACCTTAAATTGTGACCTCTGGTTAAGCATGATTAATATCATAGTTTCCACTTGCTAGTAACTGAAATGGGTTCTCTTCTTGTAGCTGAGTTTCCCAACCCAGTTGAAACAGGGAGTGACATAGACTCGAGTCCAGAAAGAAGATGCAGACACTAACTGGGTGTATAATTAAAAAATCCAAAATGTATTAGAAAACAGCATTAAAAAGGTATAGCCCAGACAAGGCAAACAGACATGGGCAACTGCCTTATGTGTTTCACGCCCCCCTAGTGGCCCTTAATCATAGACTGAACAAAGGGGCTCTATTTATACCATGTTAGCACAAATTAATCCCTAGTTGGCAAGGACAATATATATAACTTAAAAACAAAATGGACATAAAATGCACATGTAGCATGTTCCCTGATATAATCATAGTAGAAAGGGTTCTAAGAAAAAACCCTTTTAACTTTGTGTGTAACACAAAGTAATAGTAAATAAATGATATTGATTTGTGCAATAATTTCAAATATTTGCATTTTGAAATTTGACTTACTTTTACAAGGCAACAAAAACACCAACATAGTGTAGTGAATAAATTTACAAAACATAAATTCATCATAAATTATGTTAGAATGGCTTTAGACATTTTACAGAATGTATAACAAAAAAGTATTTATATCATTCTCTTTATGAATATATACTATATATATATATATATATATATATATATATATATATATATATATATATATATATAATGTAGAGAAAATAACTCATTGTGTAAACCATTTACAAATCTAGACAAGTGAATTACACTGTTTCCAATGCAGCAAAGGATTCTGGGTGAGATATGCAAATGAGGTTCACAATGACTCACTTTTTTTACTTCTAGCCTGTAATCAGAGAGTTTCTGTGGTAAAAACAAGTCTTCTGACTTGTCTAGATTTATAAATGGTTTACACAATTAGGTATTTTCTCTACATTTTGGATTTAGTGGAGGATTTTAAACTCACTTTTCGCCTCCCCATATTTTAAATTGCTGTTATATATATATATATATATATATATATATATATATATATATATATATATATATTGATAGATATATTTAATTGACTCAGATATGAGACTCTAAGATAGACAGAAAGTAATGATGAAAACTAATAATGATGCTAAGTACAACCCAGCGTGGATGGGGACCAGACAATTATCAATAAAATAGCTGATGTCACATTCTCTATTCATCCTCAGAGGTAATTGGGGTTTTCATTTTAGAATCCAAAACAATTCTTTTTGCCAAGTATTTTACCCTTATTGCTTCCTCTGGGAGGTATTCTAGCTATATCTATCACTTGTACAAACATATCAGCTACATCGGTAAAGTGGGTGCCATTCAAGTGGCTTGCTACTGCCGACTCTTTGACATCATTTTTTACATCTCTGATGTGTTCCCCCACTCTTTTTCTAATTTCTCTAGAGGTCTTTCCTATGTACTGACATTTGCAAAGATTGCAAGTTTGCATGTAGACCACCCATTGGTTACTGCAATTAGCATAAAAATTAATCTCGTATTTTTGATTTGTTACACTAGACTCAAATGTGTTACCTTGCAAAATGGTTGCACATGTGTGACAATTTCTACTAATTTAAAATTGCCTTTGCTACGTAGCCATCTAACAGTGTCAGTAGATGTGTTTTTTTCACTAAGCTAGGGGACAAAGTTTGGGCCAGGGATTTTGGTTTCTTAGATAAAAATCTGCAAATATTTACAAAGGGCTTCAGCACATTGTCACCTAATAGAAGGTGCATGTGTTTTCTTAAGATTTTAACTATGGTTTCATACTGTGAGGTATATTCAGTGGTAACAACTATATAGTTTACAAAACCATTAACCGTATAGCCTTTGTTTTTTTGTTGTTTATTGTGTGTATCATGAAATTTCACCTCTTTGTGACACTTTTCCAAATTGTGTTTCCTGTATTCTCTATTTGCAAGTCTATCTCTCAATTAAATTGATTGATTTTCATAAATTTTGTCAGATTGTGTATTCCGTCTCAATCTGATAAATTGTCCCTTTGGTATGGCCTGTATAAGGTGCTTTGGGTGTTGGGAAGCAGTGTGTAGGATCGTATTGCCTGAAGTGAATTTCCTATATGTTCTGGTACTGATATGATTATCACTAATTTGCAGGGTTAGATCCAAAGGCCCCAATTTATCAAGGTCTGTCGGACCTGATCCGACAGTGCGGATCAGGTCCGACAGACCTCGCTGAATACGGCGAGCAATATGCTCGCCATATTCAGCATTGCACCAGCAGCTCACAAGAGCTGCTGGTGCAACGCTGCCCCCTGCAGACTCGCAGCCAATAGGCCGCCAGTAGGGTGGGGTCAATCAACCCGATCGTACTTGATCGGGTTGATTTCCGGCGATGTCTTGCATTAAAAATAAAGATACCAAGAGAATGAAGAAAATGTGATAATAGGAGTAAATTAGAAAGTTACTTTAAATGTCATGCTCTATCTGAATCACGAAAGAAAAAATTTGGGTTCGGTGTCCCTTTAACTTTGCTCAGCAGAGGCTTTTTATTTGTGTCATGTTGTGCTCATATTACAAGTTAAAAGTAAAAAGTTTGCGCGCAAGCAAAACCCAACCCAGACAAAAACTTTCGCCTAGATTACGAGTTCTGCGTTAGCTTTAAAAAGCAGCGTTAAGGGGTCCTAACGCGGCTTTTTAATGCCTGCTGGTATTATGAGTATGGCAGGTGCAGGTGTACCGCTCACTTTTCTTCTGCAACGTTTCCATACTGCAAATCCCCTTACGTCAATTGCATATCCTATCTTTTAATTGGGATTTGGCTAACGCTGGTATTACAAGTCTTGGAGAAAGTGAGCGGTACAGCTCTACCTCCAAGACTCCTACCGCATAAAAAAGTCAGTAGTTAAGAGTTTTATGGGCTAACGCCGGAACATAAAGCTCTTAACTACAGTGCTACAAAGTATACTAACATCCATAAACTACCTATGAACCCCTAAACCGAGCCCCCCCCCCACATTGCAAACACAATAATAACATTATTAAACCCCTAATCTGCCGACCGGACATCGCTGCCACTATAATAAATGTATTAACCCCTAAACCACCGCAATCCCGCCTTGCAAACACTGTAATACATTTTATTAACCCCTAATCTGCCCACCCAACATCGCCGCCACCTACCTACAATTATTAATCCCTAATCTCCCGCCCCCAAAGTCGCCGCTACTATAATAAAGTTATTAACCCCTAAACCTAAGTCTAACCCTAACACTAACACCCCCCTAACTTAAATATAATTTAAATAAAACAAAATAAAATTACTATAATTAAATAAATTAATCCTATTTAAAACTAAATACTTACCTATAAAATAAACCCTAATATATCTACAATATAACTAATAGTTACATTGTAGCTATTTTAGGATTTATATTTATTTTACAGGCAACTTTGTATTTATTTTAACTAGGTAGAATAGCTATTAAATAGTTAATAACTATTTAATAGCTACCTAGTTAAAATAATTACAAAATTACCTGTAAAATAAATCCTAACCTAAGTAACAAATACACCTAACACTACACTATAAAAAAAACACTAAATTACAAAAAATATTACATTCATTTTAATCTAATTACACCTAATCTAATCCCCCTAATAAAATAAAAAAGCCCCCCCAAAATAATAAAATTCCCTACCCTATACTAAATTACAAAAGTAATCAGCTCTTTTACCAGCCCTTAAAAGGGCTTTTTGCGGGGCATTGCCCCAAAGTAATCAGCTCTTTTACCTGTAAAAAAAAATACAAGACCCCCCCAACATTAAAACCCACCACCCACACACCCCTACCCTAAAACCCACCCGATCCCCCCTTAAAAAACCTAACACTAACCCCCTGAAGATCACCCTACCTTGAATTCTTCATCCAATCTGGGCGATGTGGTCCTCCATCCGGCAGAAGTCTTCATCCAAGCAGGGCAGAAGAGGTCCTCCATCCGGCAGAAGTCTTCATCCCTCGCATTCTATTGGCTGTTCCGCATCGGAGGTCTTGAAGATGGAACCGAGGATGGATGAAGACTTCTGTCGGATGGAGGACCTCTTCTGCCCCGCTTGGATAAAGACTGCTGCCAGATGGAGGACCTCTTCTGCCCCGCTTGGATCAAAACTTCTGCCGGACGGAGGACCTCTTCTGCTCCGCATTGATGAAGATTTCTGCCGGATGAAGGACCACATCACACGGATTGGATGAAGAATTCGTCCCGGCTGGGTGAACACGGCTCAAGGTAGGGTGATCTTCAGGGGGTTAGTGTTAGGTTTTTTAAACGGGGGATCGGGTGGGTTTTAGAATAGGGGTGTGTGGGTGGTGGGTTTTAATGTTGGGGGGGTCTTGTTTTTTTTACAGGTAAAAGAGCTGATTACTTTGGGGCAATGCACCGCAAAAAGCCCTTTTATGGGCTAGTAAAAGAGCTGATTACTTTTGTAGTTTAGTATAGGGTAGGGAATTTTATTATTTTGGGGGCTTTTTTATTTTATTAGGGGGATTAGATTATGTGTAATTAGATTAAAATGCTTGTAATATTTTTTTATTTTTTGTAATTTAGTGTTTGTTTTTTTCTGTACTATAGTTTAGTTTATTTAATTGTATTTTAGTTTAGATAATTGTAGTTAATTTATTTAATTAATTTTTTGATAGTGTAGTGTTATGTGTATTTGTAACTTAGGTTAGGATTTATTTATACAGGTAATTTTGTAATTATTTTAACTAGGTAGCTATTAAATAGTTAACTATTTAATAGCTATTGTACCTAGTTAAAATAAATACAAAGTTGCCTGTAAAATAAATATAAATCCTAAAATAGCTACTATGTAACTATTAGTTATATTGTAGCTATATTAGGGTTTATTTTATAGGTAAGTATTTAGTTTTAAATAGGAATAATTTATTTAATTATAGTAATTTTATTTAGATTTCTTTAAATTATATTTAACTTAGGGGGGGTGTTAGGGTTAGGGTTAGACTTAGGTTTAGGGGTTAATAACTATTATAGTAGCGGCAACGTTGGGGGCGGCAGATTAGGGGTTAATAATTGTAGGTAGGTGGCGGCGATGTTAGGGAGGGCAGATTAGGTGTTAATAAAATGTATTATAGTGTTTGCAAAGCGGGATTGCGGCGGTTTAGGGGTTAATACATTTATTATAGTGGTGGCGATGTCCGGTCGGCAGATTAGGGGTTTATAAGTGTTGGTAGGTGGCGGCGACGTTGGGGGCGGAAGATTAGGGGTTAATAAGTGTAAGATTAGGGGTGTTTAGACTCGGGGTTCATGTTAGGGTGTTAGGTGTAGACTTAGAAAGTCTTTCCCCATAGGAAACAATGGGGCTGCGTTAGGAGATGAACGCTGCTTTTTTGCAGGTGTTCGGGTTTTTTTCCAGCCAGCTCAGCCCCATTGTTTCCATTGGGGAGATCGTGCACGAGCATGTTTTTCCATCTTACCGCTACCATAAGCAACGCTGGTATTACAGGTAGAAGTGGAGCTAAATTATGCTCAACGCTCACATTTCTGAGGCTAATGCAGCCATTCAGAAAACGTATAATACCAGCGTTGTTTAAAGTGAGCGCTGGAAAAAAAGGAGTGTTAGCCCCGCAAGTTTTTACCGACAAAACTCGTAATCTAGCCGATAGATTTTACAAATTCACAATCGTGTTTACTTATTGCCCCATTGACTTCAAAGGAGCGGGCAAACTGAAAAAAAAACCTAACACCCATTCTAACCTGATTCGAGTGTACTGAACCCGACATGAATTATGGATATTTCACATTCCAATGTTCTTCACATACAGAACAAACAATGTACTTTTTATTGTAAATACATACTGTATGTCTCTATGTATATATATATCTATATATACCTATACCTGTATATCTATTCCTATAGATATATATATATATATATATATATATATATATATATATATATATATATATATATATATATATATATATATATATAGATATGCAATTTACACTAACAGTATCAGATATATATATATATATATATATATATATATATATATATATATATATAAAGACAAAAAATTATCAGAGGGAACGCAATTGCTGTTTGAGAGCTAATATATAAAGTTCCAAGCTGACAGTGACTCTCCTAGTTCTGTCAGTATAGTAATTATGGTGGTGCAGACCCTTAAAAATTATTTATTATGGTTTAAGAAAGAGAGAAATGACTAGGAATGTAATCCTAGTTAGATAAAGACAGGGATTTCAGCACTCTTTTGAGAAAATAAAGCTCATAAGACCAAGATACGTTTTTGAACAGTGAATTTTTTTAATTCAATTGTGAACAGGGAAATCCTCCAACTGCATGCACACTACTCCCCAGATGAGAAAGATACAAAACACTGTATAACATTCGTTATAGGGAGTTAAATAGAAAACAAAATCTACTTCTATACATACTAGAGTTTGTATTTGAAACCTGACCGGTCAGGGGTGCACATTTTGTACAGAGAAAAGACAGCCAACGCTAAGTAAATTTGATGTATGATACCTTTATATAGCCTCTACACCCTGCTGCACACAGAACCCCTTGTGAAGAGGTATATCCTGGGCAGGTATAGAAAAGTGGGATCTAAGAGGTTAACTAGGGGTATCATAGACAGAAGCAAGTCACAACTTATTGTCACAGTTACAATATGGTATACAATGAATAGCGTATTTTTGTATATAATCAAGAAATATAAAGCCTTAATTTTAGACTCACTACACCCAACTGCTCTCAGTACTCCAACCAAGGAGAGTATAATACCGGGCAGTGCATAAAATGGTAATTGTTACCAGGATCTAAGTGGTCTCTAAGTTAGGCTTTCTTGAATTAAACAATATGCATGTAGAGCGACATGTTTAGGCAATGATAACAGACAGTATGTGCCCTTATAGTGCTATTTTGTTAGCTCTTCATGCAAAGCTTGCAGTAGGAAAAAGTAAGCAAAGGTAGAGGGTTATAGCATAAAGCACAGTGGATGATATTTCCTCAATATTGCTGAGATCCTGAAATGCTGACAAGTGAGGCTGCATGCAAAGAGAATTGTAGCAAGCAAGAAGAAAAGCAGGTCATAATGTTGTTACTATGAGGTCAGCGTAGCATATAGGTAACAATGTTGCTATCCTCGGCAAATGTTGTAACAGTACCCAGAGCTTTCTTTGTAAATATATTCCTCACGGATCAGTTAAACATGCAAGTTTTCACAATTAAATGGCAATTGTATCCATAGTTGTATGTGACCGTGATACAGTCCATATTAGTGAACCATAATGTAACATATACGACCTTGCTAGTTCATTCAGACATATCGCTGTGGCAAGGTACGTCCGTGTTACTTCTCTGATCCTCAGGTTACACTTGTTGCGCTTCTGTTTCACCGCAGGTACCATCAACCATGCGGTTTGGAGGCTGTGTTAGTAGCGTGCACCACGTAGGCCGGTCGGCTTAGCCAATGCCGACGCGCGTTTCACCCGCAGGGCTGATAGACAGACCGGGCTTCGTCAGGGCGGTATATTGAAAGGACTCCCTAGTCCTTCTTTATAGCATTTTGTGATAGCGCCCCTGCTGGAGGTGAAAGTATATTGCATACCTATACATAGAATATTTTAATTGAACAAAAAAAAAAAAAAAAAAAAATCATTTTGCAGATGTACTGCACTTTAAAAACAAAGGATAACTCTAGATAGATATTCCTATAACTGAATAGCTTGTCTTGATACACATAAGGTTTTTCTCACCTCTATCATTATTATGTCATTTTTATTTTAATTTTTAAAAAAATGCAATTCATATATATTAATGTCCAGAAACAGTGTTTTTGAAAGGGGCTTTCATGAAGTTTTTCTGTCCTATAGAAAACAGGCCATGTCAAGTTTGTCATTTAAACCATCCGGCAGTTGAGTCCCCAACTCAAAGATCCACCTGCATTCTTTCTGCAGGAGGACCTTGTCGTTGTCGCCCCCTCTGCCATTGGTAATTCCTCTATCTATACAAATGAATTTTAGAGAGTCAGGATTACAATCGTGTACCAGTTCATAGTGTTTTGCAACATTACTCTTCTGGTTTTTGTTTTTTACATCATCTCGATGTTCTGTGATTCGGTCTTTTATGGCTCTCCTCGTTTTTCCCACATAGAAACGTGGGCAGCTGCAGGAGAGTAGGTAGATTACTCCTTCTGTGTTACAATTAGTAAAGTGTTTTAACTCGTATCTTTTCCCTGTGTGGGTGCCAAAATCTTTTGTTTTGACCATAAATTTACATGCCACGCATCAACCACAAGGGTGGTTACCAGATGACCTATGTCTTGTCAGCCAGTTTGTCTGTTTTTGTTCAGACCTATATTGGCTTCTTACCAGCTTGTCCTTCAGGTTGCAAGCTCGTCTAGCTGTGATGTTTGGATAATCCCCAACTTCTTTTGATACTCCCACATCACTTACAAGAATTTTCCAATTCTTGGCCAGAATCTCCTTTAAGGCATTCCAATGACAGTTGTAGTCTGTGACCAGCCTTATTTTTGAATCTATTGTTTTTTCTTTTTGTACAAGAAGTGTATTTCTGTTTGTATGTGCAGCATTACTAAATGCCTTTTTTACATTTCGCTTGGAATATCCTCTGTCCAAGAACCTTTTTTGCATCTCTGTGCCATGCTTCAGGAATCTTTCTTTTGTCGAGCAATTTCTACGAAGTCGTAGAAATTGCCCTTTCGGTATACCTCGTATCAAGTGTGTTGGGTGGTGACTTGAAGCTAGAAGGAGGCTGTTAGTAGCAGTACTCTTCCGAAAGTTTTCAGTCACTATCATTCCTTGTTCAATTTTTACATTGACATCTAGAAACGATATTTCCTCCTTACTATATTGCAGGGTTAGAGAAATGTTGCTGTCATTTATGTTGAGGGTACGAACAAATTCTTTAAGAATGTTCTCTGATCCCTCCCAAATTAAAAAGACATCATCCACATATCTTATCCACATGTGGATGTTTTCTTCAAAAAGGGGGCTTTGGAAGACTTCATCCATTTCCCACTTTCCGAGATGTAGGCAAGCATATGTTGGGGCACATGTGGCACCCATTGCAGTGCCTCGTTTCTGCTTGTATATTTTATTATCAAACATGAATATGTTGTTACTGAGCACAAATGTTAGTAGTTCCACCACAAAGTCTGTGTGGTTTTGGACATTTGTGCCTCTTGTCATGAGATAGTGTTTACACGCTTCTATTCCCACTTCATGTGGGATGGATGAGTATGAACCCTCAACATCTAGACATACCAACCATGCTTCCTGAGGGACTGATAGTCCATCTACTTTCCTGAGGAAGTCTGTAGTATCCAGAATGAAGGATGGCATGGTATTTAGGAATGGTCTTAAAAAGTGGTCAATATAATTCCCCAGATTTTCTGTAAGGCTGCCTATTCCTGCGATTATTGGGCGGCCTGGAGGATTATTGGAGTTTTTGTGTATCTTGGGGATACAGTAAAAGACCGGCATCACAGGGTGCTCAGGGTATAGATATTTGAATTCTGTTGCAGTGATAATTTTCCTCTCTTTTGCCTTCTTTAGAATATTAAAGAGGGAAAACTGCAGAGAAGAGGTAGGATTGAAGGTTAGGCTTTGATATTGGCTTTTATCTAGGAGTTGGCGCTTTGCCTCAAGGACATACATATTTTCGTCCCATAGGACTAAATTACCGCCCTTGTCCGCCTGTTTTATGATCAGTCCTTTAGCACTCATCAATTCTCCAAGGGCTTTTCTTTCTGACTTGCTTAGATTATCATTTACTAGTCCAGTGAAGGAAAGGCCAGCCACTTCTCTCTCTACCTGCTTTACAAAGATGTTCACAGCAGGTACCATCGATAGTTGTGGCATGTATTTAGATTTAGCTTTAAAGTTAGTTTGGATCGTTTTACATCCACTGGGATCAATGGTTTGTGAGGGATCATATTGACTCCCTTCATTTTCAGCCAGTAAAGCTTGAAGATCTACAATTGAGGCACTATCTTCCGTGGTAAGAGATACATCTTCCACTAGATGTCTACTCTTTCCTTTCATTATCTGAGACAGGACTACCCGTCTAGCAAACAGATGAAGATCTTTGATGAAATTAAATTTGTCAAGGGTATTTGTAGGGCAGAACGATAAGCCTTTTTTAAGAACCTCAACATGAGATATGCCAAGTTTAAAAGTAGATAGATTGATAATTTGCAAGTCATTTTCTGGTTGGTTTAGAATCCCCTGTGACTGCGAAATCGTCGGGGTCTGCCCTGGGAATAATTCCTCTGGGTTTGATCGTAGCCCTGTTGGCGACGTTGCCTGGAGGGGTACCGTCTCTCTTCTGAGTTTGAACTTGTCCCCCCTCTTTCTTCTCTTCCTGCCGCCTCTCCTCCTTCCCCTAAAAAAGAATTCTTATTTTCAAGGGTAACTCTGGAATGATCTACTTCCACGTCAGAGCTGTCTGTACCCGAGTCATAAGCTCCTTTCGCTGATTGATAACTATAAACTTTGTTGTTTTTGTAGTCATCGTTGTCTCTGGAAAATTTTCTTCCTTTTCTTAGTTTTATGTCGGTTTGTAGTCTTGCTATCTGTTCTTTTATTTCATCATTTAGTTTGGCAAAATTTGAATTTGTTTCAAACATATTAACTACTTTTAGAGACTCTTCAGCTTGATTTATAGTTTTTTCTAGTCTTTCTTTATTTCGTTTCACCATTTTATTCATGAGGATGATGGAACAGTCTGAAAGACTGGTATTCCAATCCTCCATAAACTCCTCCCCACCTTCATCTTCTCTCAAATTTGTCCCAGGGTCTAGCCTAAGGCGTAGACCTCTGGGTATGATCTTTGTTTTTATATAGTTCTCAAGACTAGATGTCTCAGCTCTGAGTTTTACTTGTTTGACCAGTAATTTCTTATAGTTTTTAAAAGCACCATAAATATTTACTGGTGTGTTGTTTTTATCCTGACTCTCTTCTAGATTTGATATAGATAGAGATGCTGTAAGTTCAGCTTCCCAGTTTTCATCAGACAGCATGAAAGCCATGTTGTAACCTTAGTCTCTGGGCAGCTTTGCACAAACAGCTCAAAGAAATCCCTAATTGTTCACAATTGAAATGGTCAGAAAAAACCAGCTAAAGGGGTTCTCCACTCTGGAAACCTTATGAAGTTTATGGGCCTAGGCCCAAGTATACCAGGTATACAATACAAAAAGACAAAAAATTATCAGAGGGAACGCAATTGCTGTTTGAGAGCTATTATATAAAGTTCCAAGCTGTTTGATAATAAAATATACAAGCAGAAACGAGGCACTGCAATGGGTGCCACATGTGCCCCAACATATGCTTGCCTACATCTCGGAAAGTGGGAAATGGATGAAGTCTTCCAAAGCCCCCTTTTTGAAGAAAACATCCACATGTGGATAAGATATGTGGATGATGTATTTTTAATTTGGGAGGGATCGGAGAACATTCTTAAAGAATTTGTTCGTACCCTCAACATAAATGACAGCAACATTTCTCTAACCCTGCAATATAGTAAGGAGGAAATATCGTTTCTAGATGTCAATGTAAAAATTGAACAAGGAATGATAGTGACTGAAAACTTTCGGAAGAGTACTGCTACTAACAGCCTCCTTCTAGCTTCAAGTCACCACCCAACACACTTGATACGAGGTATACCGAAAGGGCAATTTCTATGACTTCGTAGAAATTGCTCGACAAAAGAAAGATTCCTGAAGCATGGCACAGAGATGCAAAAAAGGTTCTTGGACAGAGGATATTCCAAGCGAAATGTAAAAAAGGCATTTAGTAATGCTGCACATACAAACAGAAATACACTTCTTGTACAAAAAGAAAAAACAATAGATTCAAAAATAAGGCTGGTCACAGACTACAACTGTCATTGGAATGCCTTAAAGGAGATTCTGGCCAAGAATTGGAAAATTCTTGTAAGTGATGTGGGAGTATCAAAAGAAGTTGGGGATTATCCAAACATCACAGCTAGACGAGCTTGCAACCTGAAGGACAAGCTGGTAAGAAGCCAATATAGGTCTGAACAAAAACAGACAAACTGGCTGACAAGACATAGGTCATCTGGTAACCACCCTTGTGGTCGATGCGTGGCATGTAAATTTATGGTCAAAACAAAAGATTTTGGCACCCACACAGGGAAAAGATACGAGTTAAAACACTTTACTAATTGTAACACAGAAGGAGTAATCTACCTACTCTCCTGCAGCTGCCCACGTTTCTATGTGGGAAAAACGAGGAGAGCCATAAAAGACCGAATCACAGAACATCGAGATGATGTAAAAAACAAAAACCAGAAGAGTAATGTTGCAAAACACTATGAACTGGTACACAATTGTAATCCTGACTCTCTAAAATTCATTTGTATAGATAGAGGAATTACCAATGGCAGAGGGGGCGACAACGACAAGGTCCTCCTGCAGAAAGAATGCAGGTGGATCTTTGAGTTGGGGACTCAACTGCCGGATGGTTTAAATGACAAACTTGACATGGCCTGTTTTCTATAGGACAGAAAAACTTCATGAAAGCCCCTTTCAAAAACACTGTTTCTGGACATTAATATATATGAATTGCATTTTTTAAAAAATTAAAATAAAAATGACATAATAATGATAGAGGTGAGAAAAACCTTATGTGTATCAAGACAAGCTATTCAGTTATAGGAATATCTATCTAGAGTTATCCTTTGTTTTTAAAGTGCAGTACATCTGCAAAATGATTTTTTTTTTTTTATTTTTTTTTGTTCAATTAAAATATTCTATGTATAGGTATGCAATATACTTTCACCTCCAGCAGGGGCGCTATCACAAAATGCTATAAAGAAGGACTAGGGAGTCCTTTCAATATACCACCCTGACGAAGCCCGGTCTGTCTATCAGCCCTGCGGGTGAAACACGCGTCGGCATTGGCTAAGCCGACCGGCCTACGTGGTGCACGCTACTAACACAGCCTCCAAACCGCATGGTTGATGGTACCTGCGGTGAAACAGAAGCGCAACAAGTGTAACCTGAGGATCAGAGAAGTAACACGGACGTACCTTGCCACAGCGATATGTCTGAATGAACTAGCAAGGTCGTATATGTTACATTATGGTTCACTAATATGGACTGTATCACGGTCACATACAACTATGGATACAATTGCCATTTAATTGTGAAAACTTGCATGTTTAACTGATCTGTGAGGAATATATTTACAAAGAAAGCTCTGGGTACTGTTACAACATTTGCCGAGGATAGCAACATTGTTACCTATATGCTACGCTGACCTCATAGTAACAACATTATGACCTGCTTTTCTTCTTGCTTGCTACAATTCTCTTTGCATGCAGCCTCACTTGTCAGCATTTCAGGATCTCAGCAATATTGAGGAAATATCATCCACTGTGCTTTATGCTATAACCCTCTACCTTTGCTTACTTTTTCCTACTGCAAGCTTTGCATGAAGAGCTAACAAAATAGCACTATAAGGGCACATACTGTCTGTTATCATTGCCTAAACATGTCGCTCTACATGCATATTGTTTAATTCAAGAAAGCCTAACTTAGAGACCACTTAGATCCTGGTAACAATTACCATTTTATGCACTGCCCGGTATTATACTCTCCTTGGTTGGAGTACTGAGAGCAGTTGGGTGTAGTGAGTCTAAAATTAAGGCTTTATATTTCTTGATTATATACAAAAATACGCTATTCATTGTATACCATATTGTAACTGTGACAATAAGTTGTGACTTGCTTCTGTCTATGATACCCCTAGTTAACCTCTTAGATCCCACTTTTCTATACCTGCCCAGGATATACCTCTTCACAAGGGGTTCTGTGTGCAGCAGGGTGTAGAGGCTATATAAAGGTATCATACATCAAATTTACTTAGCGTTGGCTGTCTTTTCTCTGTACAAAATGTGCACCCCTGACCGGTCAGGTTTCAAATACAAACTCTAGTATGTATAGAAGTAGATTTTGTTTTCTATTTAACTCCCTATAACGAATGTTATACAGTGTTTTGTTTTTTTTTTTTTTGTTTGGTTTTTTTTTGTCTTCTTTATTTATTTATTTTTTGCTTATAACACAGCAAAACAAGTTTTTGTAATATATAAGTAGTATGGTGAAATTGAACATGCTAAACTCAAAACTTGTAACTCAATTTGTAAGTGAAGCTTAACAATTTCGCTTGGCAAGGTAGTAGAAATAAAGTCCATTTTATGACAGAGTGAAAAGCTACACATAAAAACATAGAAAATAGATGGGGTAAATTGCGGTACTGGTTAGAAAAACCGCATAGGTAGTCCTCCTTACCTAGGAGGTACATTATGAGATGGGGGGGGGAGGTGGTCATTGAAATGTGAATGGAAATTAAGACTAAAAACCATGGCTAGAGGATAATTGTTAATAGTGAGGAATAACATAGGAGTAGCTGGGCATTTGAATAAGGTGGGTATGATAGAATGTACTTCACATTATTATAATATCTGGTTAGAGACTAGGAGTCAGAGGAAGTGTATAAAATGTAGGGCATCCAATAGATAATGTTGTTATGCTGAGGAGGGGACCAAGTGGAGCTGCTAAGAAGGCGAGGTATGGCTAAGGGTTATAGATTTAGCTAATTAGTATTATTGTTGATCAGACCTGCTGACCTATAAAATTTAGGTAAAGTCCATACCATGGTACTATGGGTAAATACTGAGAGAGTAAATTGGTTACAGTATGGCCACAAAGAACCACACATGTCGCCCTTCTGATCCGGAGGGTTCATTTTGTTGCAGGGGAAAGAAGTGATGTCTTATGAAGGCAATAGGTTATAAGAATTCCTTCATATCTAGAGTCAAAGGGGTTTACTAGGGAGACTGTGCTATTGATAGATGGTTGATCTATGATGCTAAATGTATACATTAATAGACTGTGGGGGGGATCAAAGTTGCTGTTGTTGTGGAGCTGAAGCAAATATCGCTGGGCATTTTTAAATCTGAAGGTCAGTCTAGCGGAGCAAAAAATGGGGAGCTAAGCTTAACAAGGTAGCTAAAGGTTGTGTAAATCATTCTGGGCAGTAAGATAATGCTTGGTATTAGGGAAATATAGCTGCGTACATATAGTATAGACCAGAATGTATCTACAGTGTCACTGCGTCTGTGGGAGTGTGGAGTAGGGGCAAAGATCAGCTGTTGTGACAGTGATGTATTTTAACAGCCTTGCTAGTTGGATACGGGCCCTATACCCAACCGCAGGCTGGCATGACAGAAAGTAGAAGACTACCCCATCATAAAACAGTGTACACAAATCAGTTGCCTCCCTCCAGCACATATAACATGTAGGTAGTCATTTAAGTCTCAACATGTCTATAGTACTTAGTCCTGGCATGATATATAAAGATTACACTATTATCTAGAAGAAGCTTTTGTAATTAATATCTGTCAAAATAAACTTATATCTTGGTAATCAGGGATTAAAAGATACCATGGCTTTCACTCAAAATACTCATGAACGCAACATATATTCTTGCAGAGATAGGCCTACAATAACAATGCGAAGCAGCAAATTTATAAACTAGTAATGCTTCATGATATTTCAGGAATTGTTACTTAGGGTGCTTTTAGGGAATTGAGAAATATTTTTATTTAATACTGACTGCTAAAGATGCCACAAAAACATACTGTTATTTGAATAGGTCACACCAGATACTTAACACCCTGTAGGCTTAACATAGCAGAACAAACAAATTATAACATAAAAAATGTATGTTGACTTTATAACAGAATAGTCGCAACAAGACCAAAATGAGTGTGGAGAGGAGTCATAGCAAAGTTATAACTCCGGTTCGCACGTAGACTCCCCAAGGAGCTCACATGATAACCGGGGCTTTTCAAAGAGCTATATACATCTGTTGGGCCAGAGCCAGTTAGCTCTTTGACTATATACATATTTTTATGAGAAGTGACAGGCTGCTAAATACAGTATTGAAGACATAATAAGATAGCAAGTACAGAAAAAAAACGACTAACATGGGGTTTATAGGTTCCATATAGCAGTAGTAGAAGTGAAATAAAGACATCTAAGGTTTAAGTGTAAGATGTAATCATAATGAAATATATTTACAAGAGAATCTCCAAGTTTGTTGAAGCCTGTGGGAGATAAAATGAGCAAGTGCTTAACTAATTTGTTAACTATTCTCACCATGGTTGTGATATGTTCTCATGTCCATTTTCCAGGTGATCTGCTTGCCTGTTATGTTCAATATTAAATGGAGGTAGTACAGACTGCTAGATATTGCTGAGTTCCGTGTGAAGAGACTTCAGCTTATGAGAATAAAATGTCTTAACATGAATGAGTGTTAATATGTATCTATGCTGCCATCTAGGGGGCCAGGAGAGATACTGTCAATAGTTTGAAAAAAGGGAAACTTCTATCGCAAGAGTGCAGTCAGCCGGTAGCTATGTTAATAAAGAGTTACCTATACAAAGTATACGGGCAATCTCCTGAAGTTTGGTATTTACAGACCAACACCCTAGATGACATATCTCAATAATAGAGAAAGCCGTAAAAAAAAATATTTTTGATACTTCAGGTACATCCATTGGAGTAAAAAACACCATTTAGCTTATGTGAAAATATAAGAAATTAGGTAACAGTATGAAGTGTTAAGACATCTATTCAGAATACCTCTCCTCGATATATACCATAATGTGAGCTTGGTAGGTGTCAATAAAATAGTAGATTGCAAAGATTGAATATGAACTTGGAATAAGTGTCTAGACACACAAGCAGAACATTTAGGGATATCTGTGAGCAGCGTAATATCTGTTTAGCAGTACTGTGATATAAAAGTAATAGCCAAGGTGTCTTAAGGGGACATCTATTAACTAATCCCCACCTGGTAGCTAAATCTATAGCCTGTAATGTGGAAGTGAGGAACCTGTATGCTGCGCCTATAGCACTATAGCATCAAACATGTCACTGCAAAATAAGTAGGAATGTGATATAAGCCATGATAATGTGAACTGACACAAGCACAACATACGTACCGCTACAGCATTGACAAAGAAAAATACAGGAGCATACATAAACATCGTAAAAATGGCCATTGCAGTAGAAATTAGTGTGAGCTAAGATACGAAGAAGAGTCTAAAGATATACAAACTTTGGTAGTCACCAGTAGTGAGTAACAGGCTCAGCCAACATGCAGACATACAGTAAACTATTGCAAGAACATTACGCACCAACAACAATGTTAGTCTGATGGCATCAGAAATTCTATGCCTCAAAAATTCGACAAAGGTTTCCGTTTGATAATTTGCTATACAGTTCTCTGCAACTAGCAAGGAAGGTCTAACCAATACCAGATTTAGAAGTTGCATAAAGAGTCATCAGGTGTCCGGTGATTTGGACGCAATTTAGCTGGCCTCCCACTGCTGGCTTCATCAAGCCCTTGCGAGTCTGTAGTGATGTCGGAGAGCCTTCTGGCACCTGTCCCCTGTAGAGTTGCGCAAACGACACACCGGGCGGACCAGCCGTCACCGATCGGGTCACCAAATGAAGGTAAGTTATAAGAGTCTCAGGAGCAGGTGCCGTAATATTGAGGGTTAACTTCTGTATTGCGTCTGCTGCTATAGGACTTAGACCGCCATTACTTGCAGCAAAGGCCTCCTCAACAATCATTACCTGGGACTCCTGTGCAGGCTGTTCAGATCCCAAACAGGTTACTCCTCGATCTGTATTTGTAGGATGCCCAAGGTCTGCTGCGGCCGTATGCTCTCTCTGCCTGAGGGCTGACCGAACGGGCATCCGGACAACTTCAAAGTCGCTTACATGGAACGCCGTGTGCAGGGCCTGCTCAAGTGTATCGTGGTGCTTCGCCAGTATGCGGGCTAGTTCTGCAACAATGCCCCGGACTGTCATCTGATAAGCCATATTCATAGAAAGCAGTTCTCTTAGGTTGAAATCTGCTATGTCGCTGACGTTCTTTTATCCACGTGGAGATGTTAAAGGCTGGAACTCCGCATGTAGCTTCTGCTTATGGTTTCCTTCCACCACGTGGCAATATTGAGAGGTGCATGGCGATTAAACAGTCTAAAAAAAAGGCATCTCTGTATCCCTCAGTATCCCTAAGGGTCTTTCAATGTAGTTGTGGAGAGTTAGATCTTATAGTAATGGTTTAGCTCAGGATTTTATGAGGAGCTCCACACAGACACGTCTGGATGCCTCGATAGTTGGCTCCGCCCCCGTTATACAGTGTTTTGTATCTTTCTCATCTGGGGAGTAGTGTGCATGCAGTTGGAGGATTTCCCTGTTCACAATTGAATTAAAAAAAATTCACTGTTCAAAAACGTATCTTGGTCTTATGAGCTTTATTTTCTCAAAAGAGTGCTGAAATCCCTGTCTTTATCTAACTAGGATTACATTCCTAGTCATTTCTCTCTTTCTTAAACCATAATATATATATATATATATATATATATATATATATATATATATATATATATATATATATATATATATATATATATATATATATATATATATATATATATATATATATATATATAGGTATCCAAAACACCAGAACTCGCCCACAAAGGAAAACTGCCTGGGTGCAAATTTGTAGAAGATATGCAGCCAAAAGAAAATGCACTCTCAGGACTTTCATAAACAGATTACTTTTATTTCTGTAACGTTTTCGGAGGTCTTGCCTCCTTCATCAGCATAAATTTATAATTTATGCTGATGAAGGAGGCAAGACCTCCGAAAACGTTACAGAAATAAAAGTAACCTGTTTATGAAAGTCCTGAGAGTGCATTTTCTTTTGGCTGCATATATATATATATATATATATATATATATATATATATATATATATATATATATATATATATATATATACAGGGAGTGCAGAATTATTAGGCAAATGAGTATTTTGACCACATCATCCTCTTTATGCATGTTGTCTTACTCCAAGCTGTATAGGCTCGAAAGCCTACTACCAATTAAGCATATTAGGTGATGTGCATCTCTGTAATGAGAAGGGGTGTGGTCTAATGACATCAACACCCTATATCAGGTGTGCATAATTATTAGGCAACTTCCTTTCCTTTGGCAAAATGGGTCAAAAGAAGGTCTTGACAGGCTCAGAAAAGTCAAAAATAGTAAGATATCTTGCAGAGGGATGCAGCACTCTTAAAATTGCAAAGCTTCTGAAGCGTGATCATCGAACAATCAAGCGTTTCATTCAAAATAGTCAACAGGGTCGCAAGAAGCGTGTGGAAAAACCAAGGCGCAAAATAACTGCCCATGAACTGAGAAAAGTCAAGCGTGCAGCTGCCAAGATGCCACTTGCCACCAGTTTGGCTATATTTCAGAGCTGCAACATCACTGGAGTGCCCAAAAGCACAAGGTGTGCAATACTCAGAGACATGGCCAAGGTAAGAAAGGCTGAAAGACGACCACCACTGAACAAGACACACAAGCTGAAACGTCAAGACTGGGCCAAGAAATATCTCAAGACTGATTTTTCTAAGGTATTATGGACTGATGAAATGAGAGTGAGTCTTGATGGGCCAGATGGATGGGCCCGTGGCTGGATTGGTAAAGGGCAGAGAGCTCCAGTCCGACTCAGACGCCAGCAAGGTAGAGGTGGAGTACTGGTTTGGGCTGGTATCATCAAAGATGAGCTTGTGGGGCCTTTTCGGGTTGAGGATGGAGTCAAGCTCAACTTCCAGTCCTACTGCCAGTTTCTGGAAGACACCTTCTTCAAGCAGTGGTACAGGAAGAAGTCTGCATCCTTCAAGAAAAGCATGATTTTCATGCAGGACAATGCTCCATCACACGTGTCCAAGTACTCCACAGCGTGGCTGGCAAGAAAAGGTATAAAAGAAGAAAATCTAATGACATGGCCTCCTTGTTCACCTGATCTGAACCCCATTGAGAACCTGTGGTCCATCATCAAATGTGAGATTTACAAGGAGGGAAAACAGTACACCTCTCTGAACAGTGTCTGGGAGGCTGTGGTTGCTGCTGCACGCAATGTTGATGGTGAACAGATCAAAACACTGACATAATCCATGGATGGCAGGCTTTGGAGTGTCCTTGCAAAGAAAGGTGGCTATATTGGTCACTGATTTGTTTTTGTTTTGTTTTTGAATGTCAGAAATGTATATTTGTGAATGTTGAGATGTTATATTGGTTTCACTGGTAAAAATAAATAATTGAAATGGGTATATATTTGTTTTTTGTTAAGTTGCCTAATAATTATGCACAGTAATAGTCACCTGCACACACAGATATCCCCCTAAAATAGCTATAACTAAAAACAAACTAAAAACTACTTCCAAAACTATTCAGCTTTGATATTAATAAGTTTTTTGGGTTCATTGAGAACATGGTTGTTGTTCAATAATAAAATTACCGGTAATCCTCAAAAATACAACTTGCCTAATAATTCTGCACTCCCTGTATATTTTATAATAAAAAGTACATTATTTTCTATGTGAAGAATGGGATGTAAAATATGCATAACACGCATCAGGGTTCACAATTTAGGACTAACATGATTAGTGCACGTGAAGTTTATATTATTATTAAATATAACCTATTAAAAAATATTAATTAAAATTATTAGACATAATGTAAAATTATTCTCTCTCTCTTTCTCTCTCTCTCTCTCTCTCTCTCTCTCTCTCTCTCTCTCTCTCTCTCTCTCTCTCTCTCTCTCTCTCTCTCTCTCTCTCTCTCTATATATATATATATATATATATATATATATATATATATATATATATATATATATATATATTCTATGGATTATTAAGAATCATTTACAGTAATGTATATTATTTACTGTCCCTGAAAATATTTTTATACAGTCAGTTTATTATGTGAGAAATATTGTTTTTTTCTATCGAATTGATAACATTTATGTTTAAAACAATGCTTAATTCTCTGCCTGTAAAAAAAATACCAAATTTATAGACATATCCTCTTTTTTTGCAAAATAGTAAAATTTGAAAATGAATGGATCTAAACTGGTATTTATTAATCTTTTAAGGTAGTAGTTGTCAAAATACCTATTTTTTAATATCTATTTAAATAAATATGTAAATGATATATTATGATTATTATTATTATTATTATTATTATTATTATTATTAAAAATGCATGTTTTATATCTTTATGTTATATTTTAAATGTGTGTTTATAAAATATTTATTTACAACAAAAAATATAAGATTAGAACATAATGAATAAAATTTACAAATCGTATGTTACATTTTTTATTTAAAATGGTTTTGCTTGCCCTAAATCCAGGAGTGCGGGTAATATGATATATGTGTTACAATGTTGTAGCACATCTCATATGAAATATTGTACTTTGCTACCTAGCACTACTCTTAAGCTTCCTGAAAAACACTATAATATGTGATACCTGCTTAAAGTGACATCAAATACATTGTAATTACAGCGGTTTTTGCACTTTTTCAAAAGATTAACATTACAAGAGTCTGAATGTTATAAGAACAGATCAATGCCGTGTTTGCTGCACTTGTTTCCAATAGTCAAAACACACCCACATTTTTTGTTCATATTTGGAGGAGCCAATCTGAACTTAAGTCTGGAGATTACTTTGCTTGCCACTGTCATTGTGTTAACATAATGTACATTGGCTTTAGCAGAAATGATCAGATAACAAGCTGATATTTAGAATAAGATATATGACAAGGGAAGGCTTGTGAAGCCTGTCATGTACTCTTTCTGTGTTTAAGACTGGAAAAGCCACAATTGTAAGACCTAAATTAAAGGGAAATTGTCTAAATCAGGGGTGGGCAATTATCGGCCCTCCAGATGTTATGGACTACATCTCCCATAATACTCTTGCAACCATAATGCTGGCAAAGCATCATGGGAGATGTAGTCCATAATATCTAAAGGGCCGATAATTACCTACCCCTGGTCTAAATTAATGATACAATTTTATTGCAAAATTGTTTAACTAGGCAATGCATAATTAAGCATTTTACATTACAATCTTAATATTTTTATTGCCCCTTTAAGTACATATAGGATGCATTTGGGATAGCAACCTGCTATCATTTTTTGCTTTATGTGCTGTACAGTGAAGATCACTGTACAACACATAAAGCTATGTTTGGCACCTTTAGACTTTATAACATAAACACATTTAGTATTAATGGTATTCTCAGTGAATGTATTAATGCTTCTAGACTATTTTTCACACCACTTCCAGATGCACAAACATTGATTATTCTGACACTTACCCTTGTTTTTCATGACATTGATTACCAATAATCTATATTTTCAACACCATTATCTCTGTTAAGAGTGTGTATAAATTTACATCCACTGCACCAGCAATTATAATAAGTTCTCTAATTTAGCAACTCCAATGGATTTTCAGCTAAACAGATAAATGTTATATTTGTCCCATACAATGAGCATTTTATTGCTAAAAATGTGAGTATGATGAATATTTCTGTAATTATATATTGTATTTTATACTTCATTCCATATAAGAAGCTATTTAATCATTGAACTAGATATTTGAAGACATTAAAAGAAACTGTTTTTAATGAAAATTTTAATGAATAAAATG
The DNA here is from genome assembly GCF_027579735.1 of Bombina bombina. Classification (NCBI taxonomy): domain Eukaryota; kingdom Metazoa; phylum Chordata; class Amphibia; order Anura; family Bombinatoridae; genus Bombina; species Bombina bombina. The sequence continues at coordinate 1,209,591,426 of NC_069500.1, read as the reverse complement.
CTTTATGTTTATATTCACTCCACAAATTGAATGTTATTATTATAATATGTTATAATATGTACATATATTATAAGCAAAATATGTATCACCTAGATTACAAGTTTTGTGCTATAGAGGGTGCGAAACGAATGCAATAAAAGTTGCGTTATTTCACCCTCCATAGCGCTGCCATTACAAGTTTTTAAAAAGCCGCCTTGTGCGTGCGATATGGTTGCGATGAGCTCCAAACCGCACAAAATCAAAGGGCTGAGAATATGTGGGGCTCCATTACATATGCAGCTTCGCCCGCAAAAGCCGGCGCCACCGGTTTTTACGCAACTTTGGTATTACATATAAAGCGCCGCATATAAATGCGGCACGTATATTTCACCCGTCGCCCGCAATTTTTACTCCTATAAGCTAACATAGAACCACGTCGCAAATCGGTATCACATATTCAGTGCAAGGACTTACGTGGCGAAAATGGAGAAATTTTACTCCATTTTCACCTCGGCACACAAAGGCAGCCACAGCAAGCCTTATTCTGAGTATGTGAGCACCGTAACTCCCATAAATGCCTGAAAATATTAACTAACACGTAACGCATGCGCAATAGCTATCTACCTGTCAACCGCAATCCCCCACAGCATAACTAATATAGTATATAAACCCCTATATCCACCATCAAACGCACATTGCAACTAATAACTATAGTATTAACCCCTAATTCCGCCAACCCCAACATCGCAAACTACCTAATAAATGTATGAAGCCCTAATCCGCCATTAACCCACATTGCAAAGTCCCTATTAAAACTATTAACCCCTAATTCGCCAAAACCCACAAAGCAAATAACTAATTAAATTACTAAACCCCCTAACCTAACACCCCCTAAATTAAACCCAATTACCTATATTAATAATAGGACATTACAATTAAAATAAAAATCTAACATTACTTTAAACATAATAAAACTAAGTTTAAATTAAGCTACAATTACAGAAAATAAAAAAGTCTAACAGTACATAAAATAATAAACAAGATTATCCAAAATAAAAAAATTAAACCTAATCCCTATGAAAATAAAAAAGCCCCCCTAAAATAAAAACACCCCCTAATCTAATGCATAACTACTAATAGCCCTTAAAAGGGCTTTTTGTAGGGCATTGCCCTAAATAAATCAGCTCTTTTACATAAAAAAATAAGCAAAGTCCCCCTTAACAGTAAAACCCCCCACCCACCAAACCCCCCAAAATAAATAAACCTGACAACAAAAAACCTAAACTACCCATTGCCCCTAAAGGGGCATTTGTATGGGCATTGCCCTTAAAAGGGCATGCAGCTCTTTTACTGCCCTTAAAAGGGCATTCAGCTCTTAAAGGGACAGTCTAGGCCAAAATAAACTTTCATGATTCAGATAGAGCATGTAATTTTAAACAATTTTCCAATTTACTTTTATCACCAATTTTGCTTTGTTCTCTTGGTATTCTTAGTTGAAAGCTTAACCTAGGAGGTTCATATGCTAATTTCTTAGACCTTGAAGCCCACCTCTTTCAGATTGCATTTTAACAGTTTTTCACCACTAGAGGGTGTTAGTTCACGTATTTCATATAGATAACACTGTGCTCATGCACCTGAAGTAATCTGGGAGCAGGCCATGATTGGCTAGACTGCAAGTCTGTCAAAATAACAGAAAAAAGGGCAGTTTGCAGAGGCTTAGATACAAGATAATCACAGAGATTAAAAGTATATTATTATAACTGGGTTGGGTATGCAAAGCTGGGAAATGGGTAATTAAGGGATTATCTACCTTTTAAAACAATACAAATTCTGGTGTAGACTGTCCCTTTAATTCTTTTGTTGTTGCTTTTTTTTAGATTAGGGTTATGGGCCTTCTTAAAAGAGCTAAATGCCCTTTTAAGGGCAGTAAAAGAGCCCATACAAATGCCCCTTTAGGGGCAATGGGTAGTTTAGGTTTTTTAGTGTTAGGTTTATTAATTTTGGGGGGGTGGTGGGTGGTGGGGTTTACTGTTAGGAGGGACTTAGAATTTTTTTTCACTGCAAAAGAGCTGTTTAACTTAGGGCAATGCCCTACTAAAAAAAACTTTTAAGGGCTATAGGTAGTTTAGCATTAAATTAGGGGGTGTTTTTATTTTGAGGGGAGGGTTAATTTTCATAGGGATTAGGTTTATATATGTGTGTATAAATATAAATATATATGTGTATAAATGTGTATATAATATATATATATATATATGAGAAAAAAAAGGAATACCAACACAACTCCCAAATAAATTAGTCACCCATAGATAGACGGTATTGGGAAACCCCAGTAGAAACCATCTATCCATGCACGGAGAGTCATACGCCTAGATTTGGTCGGTAAAGACCTGCGGTGCTAACAAGCCTTTTTTTCCAGCGCACCCTTAAGACAACGCTGGTATTACGAGTTTTCTGAATGGCTGCGTTAGCCTCAGAAAAGTGAGCGTTGAGCCAAATTTAGCTCCACTTCAACCCTCAATACCAGCATTGCTTACGGTAGCGGTAAGCTGGAAAAACGTGCTCGTGCACGATTTCCCCATAGGAAACAATAGGGCAGTTTGAGCTGAAAAAAAACCTAACAACTGCAAAAAAGCAGCGTTCAGCTCCTAACGCAGCCCCATTGTTTCCTATGGGGAAACACTTTCTAACTCTACACCTAACACCCTAACATGAACCCCGAGTCTAAACACCCCTAACCTTACACTTATTAACCCCTAATCTGCCACCTCCACTATCGCTGACACCTGCATTATACTATTAACCCCTAATCTGCCACTCCGGACACCGCCGCAACCTACATTATAGCTATGAACCCCTAATCTGCTGTCTCTAACATTGCCAACACCTATATTATATTTATTAACCCCTTATCTGTCCCCCCCAATGTCGCTGCCACCTGCCTACACTTATTAACCCTTAATCTGCCGACCTGACATCGGAGACACTATAATAAATGTATTAACCCCTAAACCGCCACACTCCCGCCTCGCAAACACTATAATACATTTTATTAACCCCTAATCTGCCCTCCCTAACATCGCCGGCACCTACCTACAATTATTAACCCCTAATCTGCCGCCCCCAACGTCGCTGCTACTATAATAAAGTTATTAACCCCTAAACCTAAGTCTAACCCTAACCCTAACACCCCCTAAGTTAAATATAATTTAAATAAAACAAACTAAAATTACTATCATTAAATAAATGAATCCTATTTAAAACTAAATACTTACCTATAAAATAAACCCTAATATAGCTACAATATAACTAATAGTTACATTGTAGCTATTTTAGAATTTATATTTATTTTACAGGCAACTTTGTATTTATTTTAACTAGGTACAATAGCTATTAAATAGTTAATAACTATTTAATAGCTACCTAGTTAAAATAATTACAAAATTACCTGTAAAATAAATCCTAACCTACGTTACAAATACACCTAACACTACACTATCAATAAATTAATTAAATAAATTAACTACAATTATCTAAACTAAAATACAATTCAATAAACTATAGTACAAACCCCCCCCCACTAAATTACAAAAAATAAAAAAATATTACAAGAATTTTAATCTAATTACACCTAATCTAAGCCCCCTAATAAAATAAAAAAGCCCCCCAAAATAATAAAATTCCCTACCCTAAATTAAATTACAAAGTAATCAGCTCTTTTATTTTTGCGGGGCATTGCCCCAAAGTAATCAGCTCTTTTACCTGTAAAAAAAAATACAATCCCCCCCCAGCATTACAACCCAACACCCATACACCCCTACTCTAAAACCCACCCGATCCCCCCTTAAAAAAACCTAACACTACCCCCCTGAAGATCACCCTACCTTGAGCCATCTTCAGCCAGCCGGCCACCGATGGGACAGAAGAGGACATCCGGACCAGCAGAGGTCTTCATCCTATCCGGGCAGAAGAGTACATCCGGATCGGCAGACATCTTCATCCAGACGGCATCTTCATCCTTCCGGAGCGGAGCGGAGCCATCTTCTATCCAGCCGACGCGGAGCCATCCTCTTCTTCCGACGGACTAACGACAAATGAAGGTTCCTTTAAATGACGTCATCCAAGATGGCATCCCTCAAATTCCGATTGGCTGATAGGATTTTTTCAGCCAATTTAAATTAAGGTAGGAAAAATCTGATTGGTTGATTTAATCAGCCAATCAGATTGAAGTTCAATCCGATTGGCTGATTGGATGAGCCAATAGAATTGACCTCGCATTCTATTGGCTCATCCAATCGGATTGAACTTCAATCTGATTGGCTGATTAATTATAGTGGAGGCGATGTCCGGTCGGCAGATTAGGGTTTAATAAGTGTAGGTAGGTGGCGGCAATGTTGGGGGCAGCAGATTAGGGGTTAATAAATATAATATAGGTGTCGGCGATGTTAGGGAAAGCAGATTAGGGGTTCATAGCTATAATGTAGGTGGCGGCGGTGTCCGGTCAGCAGTTTAGGGGTTAAATAATTTTATTATAGTATTTCTGATGTGGGGGGGCCTCGGTTTAGGGGTTCATAGGTAGTTTATGGGTGTTAGTGTACTTTGTAGCACTGTAGTTAAGAGCTTTATGTTCAGGCATTAGCCCATAAAACTCTTAACTACTGACTTTTTTTTGCGGTTGGAGTCTTGGCGGTAGAGGGTCTACCGCTCACTTCTGTCAAGACTCATAATACCGGCATTAGGCAAATCCCATAGAAAATATAGGATACGTAATTGACATAAGGGGATTTGCGGTAGTCTCGAGTCACGGAAAAAAAGTGAGCGGTAGACCCTTTCCTGCATGACTCTAAATACCAGCGGGCGTTAAAAAGCAGCATTAGGACCCCTTAACGCTGCTTTTTAAGGCTAACGCAGAACTCTAAATCTAGCCAATAGAGATTAATTGGCAAAGAAAAAAGAGGGAAAAAGTGACTCTTAAACCAGCACTAAGGGATCACAAAAATTAGTTAATAAGACTAAGGAAACACAAAGAGAAACAGATGAACCAATAAAGTACTATATTATTGTGACTTGATTCAAACAATTAATAACAAAACATATATAGACAATATATGCAAAAAAAGTAGTAGTAAAGAGTCCCAAATTAATAGGTTACTAATAATCGGCAGTCCTATATTACGCGCGTTTCACCCATAGGTCAGCAGGCTTTTTCTGGCTGAGTTTAGGTCAGCCAGAAGAAGCCCGCTGACCTATAGGTGAAACGCACATACTATAGGACTGCCGATTATTAGTAACCTATTAATTTGGGACTCTTTACTATTTTTACATATGTTGCCTATATATGTTTTGTTATTAATTGTTTGAATCAAGTCACAATAATATAGCACTTTATTAGTTCATATGTTTCTCTTTGTGTTTCATTAGCCTTATTAACTAATTTTTGTGATTCCTTAGTTCTGGGTTAAGAGTCACTTTTTTCCTCTTTTTTTCCTTGCCATATATATATATATATTGTATATTTAATGAAAAAAAGAGTGCACTCCCACTCAGACAACATCTACCAGGGTGCAGGCAACTGTAAGTATAGAATTAGAAGAAGGCATGTACTCACTGGATTTGTGAAAAAAAAGTGCTTTTATTGGCACATCAAAAACAGGTAACGTTTCGGGGATCAATCACCCTTTCATCAGACCAAGAGGCTGAATTATCAAGCTGTCAACTATGCTGCATTCAACGCACCAATACGCTCGCCTAACATCACGGCCACGGACCTGAATACGCTCTCCTTATTTATAAAAAAAGCTGTCAAAAATCTGCGCACCAAGTACGGGGCGATGAGCAGCGGACTGTTGTTAACTAACAGTCATCTATCTCGCTGCTATTCGGCTTTTTCCCAACATTATTTATACCCTGTCACTAAACACCGCTACTATACTAATAAGTTTAACCCCTATCCCGCCGCTCCTGGACCCCGCCGCAACTAAATAAAGTTATTAACCCCCATCCCGCTGCTCCCGGAGCCCACCGCAACTCTAATAAAGTTATCAACCCCAATCCCTCCACTCCCAAGCCCACCACAACTCTAATAAAGTTATTAACCCATATCCCTCCGCTCCCAGAGCCCACTGCAACTCTAATAAAGTTATTAACCTCTATCCCGCCACTCCCAGACCCCTCCGCAACTAAATAAATGTATTAAACCCTAAACCCCTGGCCTCCCACATCACTACCACTTACTAAACCTATTAACCGCTAAACCGCCAGCCCCCCAAATCGCCATAAACTAAATTAAATTATTAACCCCTAAACCTAACAAACATTAAATATAAACTCATCCCTATCTAATAATAAATTTAAACTTACCTTTAGAATTAAAATAAACTATATAAAAATACTAATTAACCTACCCTAACTTTTATCCTACAATTACATTAAACTTTATTAAACTATTAATTAACCTACACTAACTAAAATTACATTAAACTACAAATTAAATTAACTATATTACATATTTAAAAACCTAACCCTACTCAAGTTATTTAAATCTACAATAAAGAATTACTAATTTACAAAAAAATAACAACTAAGTTACACAACATAAAAAACACTGTTACACAAAATAAAAAACACTAAGATACACAAAATAAAAAATAAATTATCAAATATTTAAACTAATTACACCTAACCTAATAGCCCTTTCAAAATAAACCCCCCCCCCAAAAAAAAAAACTAGCCTACACTAAACTGCCAATGGCCCTTTAAAGGGCCTTTTGCGGGGCATTGCCCCAAAGAAATCAGCTCTTTTACCTGTAAAATAAAATCCAAAAACCCCCACAACAGTAAAACCCACCACCCACACAACCAAACCCCCCAAATAAAAACCTATCTAAAAAACCTAAGCTCCCCATTGCCCTGAAAAGGGCATTTGGATGGGCATTGCCTTTAAAAGGGCATTTAGCTCTTTTTCAGCGCAAAGTCCGTAACCTAAAACCCACCCAATAAACCCTTAAAAAAACCTAACACTAACCCCCGAAGATCCACTTACCAGTTTTTCGAAAGATCGGACATCCATCCTCATCCAAGCAGCATAAGTCCTCAACGAAGCCAGCAGAAGTCTTCATCCAGACGGCATCTTCTATCTTCATCCATCCGGCGTGGAGCAGCTCCATCTTCAAAACATCCGGCACGGAGCATCCTCTTCTTCCGACGTCTGTTGCAGAATGAAGTTTCCCTTTAAATGACGTCATCCAAGATGGCGTCACTTACATTCCGATTGGCTGATAAAATTCTATCAGCCAATAGGAATTGTCACGTTTACATATTGTTTAATAATAACCAGTTACTTGTACTGTGTATATCCCTTTAATTCTCTGAGCAATTTACCTGCTATGCTATTTAAGCCTCCTCCCCCCTCTCCACTTTGCTTGTTATTGTTTTCCACTGACCATAGTGTGATTCAAACTGAGCTCTAATTTACCTCCTTGGATTTCAACCTAAATTATTCTTATGAGGATTCACTACACTTCTCTTGCTGAAATCAGCCTACATCTTCTGTTACTGGATTGTCATTTTCTCTCAAGCCGTTGCTGTCAGCTTGCTTCATTCAGCCTAATCCTCCGCCCTGCATCGTGGAGCTGTGACGTCACACGCCAACATTTTCGGCATCAGCGCTGCAACCGCTTCACCTATTCAAGCCGTGAGATTTCTCCTTAAACTTTCTCAATACTTTGTTTGCCCTCAAGGTACAGTCTGTAATCGCTTACTTATTTTTCATGATATTATTTCTCTTCTGTAATAACTGCTACACATACTTGCCATAATTCCTGACATATTGTGGTAAAGCTTTTTACTTTCATTGTAGCTAATTTTTGTGTTAACACTGTTTCATTTTTCCTCTTTGGTTATACTGATGGTTTTTCTGTTGTTCCTCAAATAATCAGTTATTGATACAGCTATAGAAATATCTAATCCTATTTAACCATATAACAAACTTGCAAAGTTTATACTCGGATTCTAACATTACTTCCTTTAGTAATCCATGTTATTATCTAGTTTAAACCTTGCTACAAAACCTTTTTACTCAGCAGTTGTGATTCATTCATATATTTTTCATACTACAACATAGTATCTTTAACATTACAGAATAACAAGCCCTAAAATATGGATCCAGCTGAGATGTCTAATCAGATACAAACTCTCTCTCAAAAAGTGGATGCCTTAACTGATGGCCTCAATACCCTCAAACAAGAAAACCAGGGACTGAAAACTTATATTAAAGACTTTGTAGATAGTAGAACCCGGTTCCAAGAACCACAAGTTAGTCTCCCAGATGTATTTTCAGGGGATAGAAAACAATTTAGAGATTTTAAAAACGCTTGTCTTCTGTTGTTTGCATTAAAACCATACACATATCCCACTGACAGAGTTAAGGTGATGACTACCATTTCCTACTTAAGAGCAGAACCCAGAAGTTGGGCTAATTCCTTCCTGGAAACAAACGATGATATACTTAATTCTCTAGACTCTTTCTTTTCTACCCTTGGTCAGCTTTATGACGACCCTTACAAACAATTAACCGCTGAAACCGCAATGCGCTCTCTTAAACAGAGAAGAAGAGATGTAGAAGATTATATTGCAGATTTTAAGAGGCTAGCTACTGACACTCAATGGAATAATTTGTCTTTAAAAAATCAGTTCAGACTGGGTTTGTCAGAATCTATTAAAGACGAACTTTCTCGCATTGAAATTCCTCACACTTTGGAGGAACTAATTAATCTTAGTATCAGTATTGACAGAAGACTTAGGGAGAGACAAAACGAGAAAGGATATCATGAACCAACACATAAAAAACAAAACCCTACTTCACCAACATATTCTCATGTTAAAAATATCACTGAACCTATGGAAATTGGCTTTCTTAAAGGCCCATTAAGCAATCAAGAAAAGTTAAGAAGACGTTCCCAGAATCTATGCATGTATTGTGCATCAGAAGAGCATACTGTCAAGGCCTGTCCCATTCTCCAGAAACAGAATAAGGGGTAAGAATTCCCATCCTTTTTTAAATGCTGTGTCACACTCTGCAAGCTACTGTAACCTATGCCTTCTTTTACAGTGGGATCAACTTCGAGTGAACGTCTCAGGGATAATTGACTCTGGTGCTTCTGCTTCTTACATTGATGTGTCTTTTGCCACAAAAAATAAAATTCCACTTATAAAAAAAAAGGCTCCTGTACCTTTAAGGGGTATTGATGGGGAGGTTTTGTCCTCTGGACCGGGTAATGTATGAAACAATACCATTGCTCCTATCCACACCAGACCACCATAGGAGTACATTTCTTTTGATGTCATTACATCCCCAGTCTTCCCTCTCATTTTAGGCCTCCAATGGTTAAAATTACATAACCCTCTGATTTCATGGTCAGATCTAAGTGTGAAGCTTAATTCTGAGTATTGTCTATCCACTTGCTACCCTACCCTGCTTCTACAACCACCTCAAATCTCCACTGATATAGAGATACCTGATGTTTATGCTGATTTTATTGATGTTTTCAGTAAAAAAGAATCTCAAAATCTACCGCCCGCATCGTATTTATGACTGCCCTATTGATTTATTACCAGGTGCAGTCATACCTTGCGGTCATGTGTTCCCGTTGTCCAAACCTGAACTGGAACACTTAAAATCATATATTGAAGAAAATCTACAGAAGGGGTTCATCAGACCATCTACTTCTCCCGCTGCGGCCGGTATGTTTTTTGTAAAAAATAAAGATGGCAGTTTAAGACCCATAGTGGACTACCGGCAGCTTAACAAGGTTACCGTTAAGAACCGGTATCCTTTGCCCCTTATTTCAGAGCTAATTGAGCGTTTGGAAGGTGCCAAGGTCTTCACTAAACTTGACCTTCGAGGTGCATATAATCTCGTTCGGATGAGGGCTGGAGACGAATGGCTGACGGCATTTCGTACTCGTTATGGCTTGTATGAATATACCGTCATGCCATTCGGTCTCTGCAACGCCCCGGCAACCTTCCAACATTTTATTAACGATATTTTCAAAGATATCCTAGACACTTATATTGTAATCTATCTTGATGATATTTTGATCTATTCAAAAACATTAGAAGATCACATAAAACACGTCAGGCAGGTATTATCACGCCTACGCTCACACTCTTTATATGCTAAAGCCGAGAAATGTATATTTCATACAAACCAGATCACCTTTCTTGGTTATCATATTTCGGAATTTGGTATACAGATGGATGACTCAAAAATCACTACCATAAGACAGTGGCCAGAGCCAAATAATAAGAAACAGGTACAAAGCTTCCTTGGCTTTGCAAATTTTTAATCGAAAATTTATAAAAAATTTTGCAGCAATTGCCAAACCACTTACCAACCTCACAAAATCAAATGTTAAGTTCATCTGGACTGCAGAATCCCAAAAGGCTTTTGATCTCTTAAAACAAAAAATTACTTCTGCACCTATATTACGTTACCATAACACCAACTCCAGTATGTATTAGAGGTTGATGCCTCCGATTATGCCATTGGAGCCGTTCTTTCACAAAGAGAACATCTAAAGAAACATCTACATCCCGTAGCTTTTTATTCAAGATGTTTGACGGCTCCTGAGTTGCATTACCCCGTGGGTGACAAAGAATTATTGGCTATCAAGGTTGGCTTTTGAACAGTGGCGTCATCTCCTTGAAGGTGTCACATTCCCCACCATAGTGTATACTGATCACAGGAATTTACAGTACCTCAAAAGTACGAAAACCCTCACTGCAAAGACATGTTCGTTGGAATTTGTATTTCTCCAGATTTGATTTCCTTATCACTTACAGACCAGCTAGTAAGACAAGAAGGCAGATGCTCTCTCACGACTGCCTACTTCCTCTGATCTCTGTCTTCCAAAAGAATCTGTAATTCCAGAGAATAAATACCTGTTGTTTCTCATTGATTCTATTCCATTCCTAAAAGAAGAACAACATAAAGAACCAAACTAAGCCTCTTCAACAGTTACAAATGAAACAGGATTCCCTCTATTATTTTGATAAGAAGTTATATGTACCCCCTTCCATCAGAGATTTGATATTACATTCAGCTCATGAATCTTTATTTCGGGACATACCGGAATCCACAAGACACAAGAGCTTATCAAAAGGAGTTACTGGTGGCCTGATATGAATACCGACATAATGAAATACATTAACTCCTGTTCAGTTTGTGCCACCACTAAAAGATCAAAACATAGACCTTATGGCTTACTCATGCCTTTACCCTACTCCATCACGACCTTGGGGCCGATATAGCTTTGGATTATGTCGTTGATCTCCCCAGATCCTCCAATTATACCACTATCCTTGTCGTGGTGGACTTATTCAGTAAGATGATACATCTTATACCCTACCACAAGCTACCTACCGCTGCCGAACTATACAACTGCTCCTACTACACGTCTTCAGACTTCACGGTCTCCCTCGACGCATTTTAACAGACCGTGGTTCCCAGTTACTAGTTCCCTCTGGGACTGAATTTTGCAAGATTTTCAATATTGACAAAAGACTTTCAACCTCTTATCATCCTCAGACTAATGGACAGACTGAAAGGTCTAACCAAAGCATTGAACAATTCCTAAGGTCTTATTTGTCATGTCGACCAACACTCTTGGTCTCAACATTTGCCTTACGCCGAATTTACATTCAACACACAGTACATTCCACAACCAACCAGACTCCATTCTTCATTAACTATGGATTCCATCCAACATTTCAACTACTACCCCAATAAGTTCATTACCATATATCTCTGATTTAACAACTTCCAATCACTTCTAATTTTACAAAAGTCAAGAACGCTATTGAACAAGCTAAAACCAAACAGAAACTTTATTACGATTTAAGAAGGGGATGGCTCCACACGGTATTCCCTTGGAGATTTAGTTTGGCTCTCAACAAAAATTTACATCTTAATACTCCTAGTAAAAAAACTTTCACCTTTATTCATTGGACCTTTTCAGATAATCAAAATCATAAATGAAAATGCAGTTCGGCTACAATTACCTAGCACTTTGAAATACACCCAACCTTCCATGTTTCCCTACTAAAAGCCCTACCGTTCTGTACGTGATGCCACTTCACGCCAAAGTATTCCTCCTATCTCCATTGATCCCAACATTGAATATGAGGTTAAATCGCATACTTGACTCTAGAAGGTATAGGGGTAACTTACAGTATCTGATAAGATGGAAAGGCTAGCACTTCAGAACATGACTCTTGGAGCCAGCTTGTCAATATACTGCCCCCAGACTCATCTCACAATTCCATCAACAGAATCCGGATCGTCCACATCCCTGATCCACAGAGTGGATCATTTAGGGGAGCAGTCCTGTCACGTTTACATATTGTTTAATAATAACCAGTTACTTGTACTGTGTATATCCCTTTAATTCTCTGAGCAATTTACCCTGCTATGCTATTTAAGCCTCCTCCCCACCTCTCCACTTTGCTTGTTATTGTTTTCCACTGACCATAGTGTGATTCAAACTGACTCTAATTTACCTCCTTGGATTTCAACATTAAATTATTGCTTATGAGGATTCACGTACACTTCTCTTGCTGAAATCAGCCTACATCTTCTGTTACTGGATTGTCATTTTCTCTCAAGCCGTTGCTGTCAGCTTGCTTCATTCAGCCTAATCCTCCGCCCTGCATCGTGGAGCTGTGACGTCACACGCCAACATTTTCGGCATCAGCGCTGCAACCGCTTCACCTATTCAAGCCGTGAGATTTCTCCTTAAACTTTCTCAATACTTTGTTTGCCCTCAAGGTACAGTCTGTAATCGCTTACTTATTTTTCATGATATTATTTCTCTTCTGTAATAACTGCTACACATACTTGCCATAATTCCTGACATATTGTGGTAAAGCTTTTTACTTTCATTGTAGCTAATTTTTGTGTTAACACTGTTTCATTTTTCCTCTTTGGTTATACTGATGGTTTTTCTGTTGTTCCTCAAATAATCAGTTATTGATACAGCTATAGAAATATCTAATCCTATTTAACCATATAACAAACTTGCAAAGTTTATACTCGGATTCTAACATTACTTCCTTTAGTAATCCATGTTATTATCTAGTTTAAACCTTGCTACAAATACCTTTGTTACCTCAGCAGCTTGTGATTCATTCATATATTTTTTCATACTACAACATAGTATCTTTAACATTACAGGAATTAAGGTGGAAAAAAGCCTATTGGCTGTTGCAATCAGCCAATATGATTGAGCTTTCATCCTATTGGCTGATCCAATCAGCCAATAGGATTGAGCTTGCATTCTATTGGTTATTCAAATCAGCCAATAGAATGCAAGCTCAATCCTATTGCTGATTGGATCAGCCAATAGGACGAAAGATCAATCCATTGATTTTTTCCCACTTAATTCCTATTGGCTGATAGAATTCTATCAGCCAATCGGAATATAAGCGGACGCCATCTTGGGATGAAGTCATTTAAAGGGAAACTTCATTCTGCAAACAGACGTCGGGAAAGAGAGATGCTCCGCGCGCTGGATGTCTTGAAGATGGGAGCCCGCTCTGCGCCGGATGGAGAAGATAGAAGATGCCGTCTGATGAAGACTTCGGCCTGCTTGGATGAAGACTTCTGCCAGCTTCGCTGAGGACTTCTGCTCTCTTGGATGAGGATGGATGTCCGGTCTTTGAAAACTGAAGTGGATCTTCGGGGGTTAGTGTTAGGTTTTTTAAGGGTTTATTGGGTGGGTTTTATTTTAGGTTAGGGACTTTGGGGCTGAAAAAGAGCTAAATAGCCTTTTAAGGGCAATGCCCATACAAATGCCATTTTCAGGGCAATGGGGGAGCTTAGGTTTTTTTAGTTAGGTTTTATTTGGGGGGGTTGGTTGTGTGGGTGGTAGGTTTTACTGTTGTGGGGGGTGTTTGTATTTTATTTTACAAGTAAAATATCCTGATTTATTTGGGGCAATGCCCCACAAAAGGCCCTTTTAAGGGCCATTGGTAGTTATTGTAGGGCTAGAGGTTTTTATTTTTATTTTGGGGGGCTTTTTTATTTTGATAGGGCTGTTAGATCAGGTGTAATTAGTTTTAAATATTTGATAATTATTTTTTATTTTGTGCAACTTAGTGTTTTTTATTTTGTGTAACTTAGTTGTTACACAATACTTTCTTTATTGTAGATTTAAATGACTTGAGTAGGGTTAGGTTTTTAAATATGTAATATAGTTAATTTACTTTGTAGTTTAATGTAATTTTAGTATAATAGTTAGGGTAGGTTAATTAATAGTTTAATATAGTTTAATGTAACTTTAGTAGAATAGAGTAGGTTAATTAATAGTTTAATATAGTTTAATGTTATTTTAGTATAATAGTTAGGGTAGGTTAATTAATAGTTTAATATAGTTTATTTTAATTCTAAAGGTAAGTTTAAATTTATTATAAGATAGGGATGAGTTAATATTTAATGTAAAGTTAGCGGGTTGTTAGGTTTAGGGGTTAATAGCTTAATTTAGTTTATGGCAATGTGGGGGGCTAGCGGTTTAGGGGTTAATAGGTTTAGTAAGTGGTAGTGATGTGGGAGGCCAGGGGTTTAGGGGTTAATACATTTATTTAGTTGCGGAGGGGGCTCCACGGAGTGGCAGGATAGGGGTTAATAACTTTATTTAGGTTGCAGTGGGGTCGGAGTGGGCAGGATAGGGCTTAATACTGTATTTAGTGTGTGGTGGGGTCCAGGACCAGCGGATAGGGGTTAATAACTGTAATTAGTTGCGGCAGGGTCCGGGAGCGACGGAATAGGGGATAATAACATTATGTAGGTTGCATCGATGTCGGGGCAGCAGATTAGGGGTGTTTAGACTCGGGGTATATGTTAGGGTGTTAGGTGTAATTGTTACTGGTTTTCTACCATAGAAATCAATGGGATATCGGGCACCATCGAACATAAGCTTTCGCTGCTTTCAGGACTCCCATTGAGTTGCTATAGCATCTGCAGCCTCCAGGGTGGCAGATTGAAAAACCAGGTACGGTGGGGCGGAATAGTGACGAGCGTACCTGTTAGAAAGTTGATAACTTACAAAAGTTGTCAGATAGTGCCGAATGTGTATTTGGAATATCTGTAATGACTTAAGCATCGATCTGTGTCCGATTGAAGGACCCGGCGGATCGTATGTTACGTCACAAATTCAACTTTTGCTGGTCTGTAGGCTTTGATAAATGGTTGAATCAAGCTCGCCACAAGTTACGCTGCAGAATTCCAGCGTATTTTTGCGGTTGAACGGCTTGATAAATATCCCTCCAAGTGAAAATTGAACAAACAAAGAACAGGACAGCCCCCACTTAGAACATGTGTATACGTTTTCACCATTGGCATATCCATTGTATGCCAGTCAGAATAGTGCAACAAGTAAAAACAATGAAAATACAAAAATACAAATTATCTCATAGCAAATCTAAGGTGAATAGCATTGATACAAACTGTGTACTAAATATAATATAAGGGGCTGAATCAGTGCACAACAATATTCTTATAGTGATAAATAACCACCTATTAAAATGAAATAAAATGCAATAAAGTATACTCCTGATACACTGGGTAATAGCAAAATAACATTCTCTTCTGTGGTTGAACAATATAATTACACAGGAGCCTCATCAACCTTAATCTAAAGATACATACGCTGAGGTTCAAATAAGTGTATATGTAAGAGTACTTACTCAGAACTGTACAATATGGTCTCGTAGCGTAGAACCCCCCCACTATTGGGGTTCTTTGAAGTCTTGCAGCATAGGGTCCGTTTTTTGGCCATGCCCACGATGTGATTGTTTGGCGGTTTTGGTAGACGTCTCTGAACAAGAGAAACAACAACCCCAGACGATCGTTTTGACCTTCTGTGGCCTCTTCAGCGAGGTGCAGTTGTATCTCTCTAAGGGCATGTGGCACCGGAGTCCACGTCTGGTTTCCCCATTCCTCTTAGGGAGACCCAAGAGTAATTTGCATAAATATCAAAAGAGAGAGATCTGCACTCACTGAGATAGAAGAAAAGCTAGAAAAACTTCCATGCCTGTTAATTTTTATTGCAACTCAGGGTGCGCATTCTGTTAGACACTTTTGCCCCTTCATAGAGAAAAAATATCCTATAGCATATCAGTCTGACCCTGCCCAATGAGCATTTTAGCACCAAAATACCAGGCAATTCTTCTCTGTGAAGGCGCATAGTGGGCTAAAGGAACACGCCACCCTGAGTTGTAATAAAAATGAGCAGCGCAAAAATGAGCAAGCAAGTTATTCTAGCTTTTGGTCTGTCTCAGGAGAGCTGTTTTCTCTCTTTTGATACTTATGCAATTACTCTTGGGGTCTCCCTAAGAGTAATGGGGAACTCAGACGTGGACTCCGGTGCACACATGCCCTTAGAGAGATACAACTGCACCTCACTGACGAGGCCCCACAGAAGGCCGAAACGATCGGACGGGGGTTGCTTGTTTCTCTTGTTCGGTACTGACCTGTCATAGGGCGGAGTCAGACTGATATGCTACAGAATTTATTTATTTTTCTCTGTGAAAGGGCATAGTGTGCTAAAAGAACGCACCGCCCTGATTTGTAATAAAAATGAACAGGCATGAAGTTATTTTAGCTTTTGTTCTATCTCAGGAGTGCTGTTTTGATAGTTATGCAAATTACTCTTGGGTCTCCCTAAGAGTAATGGTGAAACCAGACTTGGACTCCGTGCACAGCATGCCCTTAGAGAGACAACTGCACCTCATTGACGAGGCCCACAGAATAGCTTTTTATCTGTCTCAGGAGTGCTGTTCTCTCTCTTTTGAGGATATAGTATATAATATATATAGATATATATAGTATATATATATATACATATGTGTGTGTGTACATATATAATATATATGGTGTGTGTGTGTATAGTATATAAGCCCTATAGGATGAGAGCTACTGAAATTCTATTGGCTATTCAAATCAGCCAATAGGAATTTCAGTAGCTCTCATCCTATTGGCTGATTTGAATTTTAAAAATCAAATCTGCCAATAGGAATGCAAGGGATGTCATTTTGACAAGGCTCCCTTGCATTGAAGATTCAGTATACAGCGGCGACCGTATGAGAGGATGGCACTGCATCGGATGTCTTGAAGGATAGACCCCGCTCCACATCGCCAGGATGGAAGATAGAAGCCGCCGTCTGGATGGATGAAGACCTCGCTCGCCCAGGATGAAAACTTCGCCACCTGGATGTGTCGGTGGGTAGTGTTAGTTTTTTTAAACTTTTTTGGGGTGTTTTTTTTTTTTAGATAGTGTTTGGGCGTTCTTAAAAGAGCTAAATGCCCTTTTCAGGGCAATGGAAAAGAGCTGATTGCCCTTTTAAGGGTAATGCCCACACAAATGGCCCTTTTCAGGGCAGATGGGTAGCTTAGGTTTTTTGTTAGAGATAGTTTTTTTATTTTGGGGGGGTTGGTTGGGTGGTGGTTTCCTGTTGGGGGGTCTTTGTATTTTTTTCTTTAAGTGCTGTTGGTAGTTTATTGTAGGGCTAGGGTTTTTTATTTTGGGGTGCTTTTTATTTGTATAGGGCTATTAGATTAGGTGTAATTGTTTTTATTTTGGGATAATTTTTTTTGTTATTTTTTATAATTTATTGTTTGTTAATATTTGTAATTAGTGTTAAATTTTTTTGTAATTTAGTATTTTTTATTTTTTTAACCTATATATTTAATTTGTTTAGCAGTGTTAGGTTTTTTAAATGTGTAATTTAGGTTTATTTAATTTGTAGTTATTTAATTTTAGTATAATAGTAATGTTAGTTTAATATATAGAATGATAAGGTATGGAGGGAATGGATTCAATATAACTAGACCCCCAAAATAATTATAAGCTAGTATATAGTATATCTAGGGTAATCAAACCCAAGTATCTGTCCTGTCTTAGCTATTAACTATAAATCTGGTGGGGGGTGCTCTTATCCGGTAAAGTAGTAGATAAACAAAGAAAAAAATGGATAACCAGAGCACTCTAGTATTTCAATTATAGACAGTGAGGTAGTATGCAGTGGGTGTAAAGTAAAACTTAACATTTAAATTGTATTAGTTAAAAAGGTAGTAATGACTACCAGTGTAGTGCATTAAAAAGCTGTATTGTGGGTACAGTAGATCTGGTGAACCTAGGAGGAGTATCCTAAAGACGTAGCTGCAACAATGTAACCAAGTATAAAGTCTATAAGCATAGAAGGGTGAATGGGTCTGCTGCAAAAACACCATAAAATGCTCGCGGGATTGCACTAAAACTAATCTACTAAAGAGGACAAGCCTCAACCAATTATGCTAAGCTGTGCAGTACTGGAGCGGTGTATATGGCAGCAGAAATTCCAAAATAAAATAACGGAATGGATACAAAGTAGCGCTAAGTAACGTCTATGAGGTTTGCAGAGCTCTCAATTAAGCGCCTGATGCGCATTTCGCCCCTATCCGGGCTTTTGTCAAAGGCTAACCCGACTGGGTAGAGCCTCACTGTTTAAAAATAGTATGGTGGCCAATCAAAGGGGTTGTAGTCCTACACACCCTTTCCCCATTCGTACACATGGGCGTCATTTCTAATTGGCTATGGTTTACCACATGACATCACTCGAGTAAGTCACATGGAGCAGGAAAATATTGACAGCGCTTAAGATTGTCAATACAATCTGCGCTAGAATGACAGTGAATATCATCAAATGAAGACTGTTACAATGATTTCTGCATTGCGTAATATCTAGTAATTCCGCACTTAAAATTAATTTATGCAGTAAATACTCTGCGGGAAGGGGAGATCTTACCATTGTTTCAAAGGTTAAAATAAACACTGCGATTAATTCTTACAAATATCTATCTTTATATACTCCCATCATTAGCAACTATCAGAAGTTATAGAGTACAACTTGTGACGTTATTGATCAAAAATTATGGGGTTACTCTCATATAGCGGTGGTCTCAGATATAAATGAGGGGTTATGGTATGGTTATTATATGTGTGGTAAAAGAAACCCGATTACAGATAATATAGATGAGACAACTGGTGTAATGTATCTCCGGGATGTCTGTATGTACTTTCAATCGTGGTTCAAAGACTGGACACCTCATCTATACTCAAAAATAAGTCTCACAATAGTAATCTTGGTTACATGTAATTACAGTATTTTTAACCTTCAACAAAGGATAGACTTGAGAAAAAGGTCAATGGTTTGTAATTTTACATTTTTCACTAAGGAATGGACATAATACACTTGTTAGGTCTCTTAGTTAAGTGGCAAATATCCTGGTTGATTATTGCTATCAATCTTATTTGCTTCAACAAAGGATAGGCATTAGAACAAAATCAAAAATTATTGTATTTTAGTATTATTTCTTTTCAAACGATATATCAAAAATGTGAATCTTAGTGGCAAAAATCCAGTTAGACCTGGTCATAGACTAAAGTCTCGCGGAAAATGCTATATTCTTCTGGATCATAACAGCAAGATTAAAGAGGGAAGTGTGCTAATGTCAATGTTATTTATTAGACTTTAATGAGCACGTAATTCATTTTTATTAGTATGGATTATAAGAAGGGAGTTATATCCGTCCTGTTCGTTCAATCCATGTTGGTGTTAAGGTTTTCAGCCAAAAAATCCATCGGCACTCAGCTGTAACAACATATTTTCCACATTTCCTCCTCTAAATGCCTGTCTTAATTACTTGTAAGACTGCAATTTTTAGATCTGGTTTGTTCCCATGTTTGCGAAGATAGTGTTTCGGCCACTGGTGTTAGGGTTTTGCCTTTCTTACTGTCTGTTTCACCAGTTTTTTATACTATTAATGTGTTCCTCCCAGTCTGACGCGGGAGTTCCCGTGTTCGTGATGCCTATGTATTTCATTCCCACATTTACAGAAAAGGCAATAGACCACATTTTTAGTTTACAGTTTGCAAACTGAGCATTCCGTTTAGTGTCGCCCACAACAGGTAGTGAATTCCCTTTCGTATTGTCATAAATTTACAGAAACTGCAATTCCACAGGCATAGGTTTCCGGTAATATTCCTATTACTTGGATTCTCTTCTTGTAAAGTGACTCTTGACCAGTCTGTTCCCCAATGGTGGGCGCTCTTCTCCAAACTGGTTAAAATTCTCTTACCCAACGCATTTCGATAGGGATTCATCTGATTTCAGTATGTTACTGTGTGGTTTGTTCAGGAATTTCACATATTTTTGTGCAGTTGTTATTAAAAGTCGTCACAAAATGCTAATTTCGTTGGTACTACTTTCTATTTTGTTCTTAGGAGTTAGGAAGGGAGTCACATAAAGTTCTTTTAGCCCTTTGGTAAGCTACACGTATTACTTTTCGGCTATATCCTCTTTCTCTCAACCTTATTTTCATTCTTTGGCTCTTTTGTTAAACACTTCAAAATCAGTGCAATTTCTCCTAATCCTCAGAAATTCTCCAGTAGGTATCGCTTTTTTGGTACTTTCAGCATGGGCAACTATCATATTGTAAGATAGAGTTGGTTGCTGTGTCTTCCTGTAAAGATCCGTTTTATTTTATTGTTCACATCCTTATAGATTGAGATGTCAAGAAATTCTACTTTATCCCTACTTAGATTGTAGGTCAGTTTTAGGTTCATTGTGTTCTGATTCAGAATGGAGATGAATTCCTTGAAGAGTGTTTTCGTTGCCTGTCCATAATTATGAAGAGGTCATCAATATAGCGGCACCATACACTGATGTGTTCCGTATATGCTGTTAGATTTTCATTAAAGACATGTTCTCTTTCCCACCATCCAAGATATATGTTCGCATATGTGGGTGCGCAAGATGACCCCATGGCAGTGCTTGTATTTGGAGATAGAATAGTCATTAAAGACAAATAATTTATGTTTTAATACGAATGTAAGTAATTCTATCACAAATTTATTGCGCTCCCATTCTGTCACTTGATTGCATAACTAAGAAAGTACTCTACTGCTTGAACAACCATATTCATGTTTTGATTGACGTATATAGTGATTCAACATCACATGTAATTAGTATTGAATCATCTTCTAGTGTTAAATCATTCAGTTTACTGAGGATGTCCATCGTATCCTGGTATATGATGTAAAGTCCAGACTATTTCCCTTAGGTATAAATCAAGGAATCTGCTCGCTTGCTCACACAGGCTGTTTATGCTTGACACTATCGGTCTTCCTGGTGGAGATTTCTTTATTTTTGTGGACTTTGGGTAAGTAGGTAGGAGTGTTGCAATTCTTGGTGTCGTTTACGTGTAAAAAAGAGTATTCTCTTTGACTTATTAGGTCATTATCTTCGCATTATCAATTAGCTTATTGTATTCATTCAAAAATTGTTCTGTTTGGATTAGAGAAAAGGCATTTATAACACGTTTTGTCATTTAGCTGTCGTTTGGCTTCAATGATGTACTTGTCTTTTTCCCATACCACTATGTTGCCCCCCTTTGTCGGATGGCTTAATGAGGACATCTTCCCAAGAATTGATCTCCTTTAGAGCTTGTTCTTCAATTTTACTAATATTGTGTTTAGTATTGTTGTCTAGTTTGAGGAAATCAGTCATTACCATTTTAAGATATACTTCTATTTGTGGAAATTTTCGATATTGGAGGCATGTACTTAGATTTTAACCTAATCTTTTTGTCCAAAAATTGTCTCAGTATCTGTTGTGTCATGTCCTCACTCTCATTCCATAGCCCAATTAGGGTATCAAGTGTTTGTATACTCAGTAGTTGTTACATCATCCTGAGTATTATACAACTTATGTAGTGCCAATTTCCTACAAAAGAGATGTAGATCTTTAACTAGTTCAAATTTATCAATAGAGGGTGTTGGTGAGAAAGATAGGCCTTTAGATAGGGACAGATAAATGGTTCTCATTCAGTGTTCTTTTAGATAAGGTTAATTACTTGTAGCTTATCAGATTTTGTTTCTACATTTTGGGCGTTTGCCCCAGGTCCTCCCTCCTCCTGTATCCATTCTCGTTCCTGTATCCCCACCTGGCTCGATCTCTCAGTGTTCTGTTTCCCCCCTTGGCCCCTTCTTGTGGGTTTTTTATGGTTTCTTTTTCTAACTGGCTGGAATTCCTGCCTAAAAAACTCTGATTGTTAGTTCTTATAGCATTGTTTTCTGAGTCACTATCTTCAATGGCTGAAGATTTCACAGTCAGATTGGTGTGTGTTAGTAGGTGGGGGTAGGGCTATTGATTGGTCTACGTCTGGACTGTTTGTCGTCCCATGTAAATATTCTCCCTTTTTTGAAATCTTTCAGATCTCTTTTCATTTTTGAACATTTTGTCTGTATGATCTCTTCTCTCTTTTATCTAGTTCTTCCTCATCTCTTTGTATCGTTTGTTTGATTTGTCTAAGTTGTCAAATTTCTGTAGTTTCATGTTATACTCAGATATTTCTTTATCTAATCTGACATAAACTTCTACTTCATAGTCAGACAGGATAGCTACCAATATTTCAGAACAGTTAATTAAAGCCTGTTCCCACCTATCTTTGTATGAATCAATATGAAAGGAGAAACTTGGGAATAGCCGGACTCGTAACCCTCGTGGTATTATGTGTTTGGCTAAATATTTATCATATGCGCTCTTATTCCAGAATGAGCGTGTGTGTTTTTTAATTAGGTAGCTTAATGATTTAAGACCCTCTTCCCAATTGTCAATTTCAGTTTCTGTTGTGTTTTCATTGTCATATGCTAGCGAGAAGGTTTTGTCAATATCTTTTATTCTTTGTTCCTGTCTATTTTTGTAATCCTGCGAGAGATTAGACGCCATTGTGTGTGGATTGGCTCTGAATTGACTAAAAAGTCACAGAAAAATCCCAAGAAATGCTGTCATAAACAGCGGATAGAAGATAATATAGAATGATAAGGTATGGAGGGAATGGATTCAATATAACTAGACCCCAAAATAGTACGTGTAGCTTACCAAAGGGCTAAAAGAACTTTACGTGACTCCCTTCTAACTCCTAAGAACAAAATAGAAAGTAGTACCAACGAAATTAGATTTGTGACGACTTTTAATAACAACTGCACAAAAATATGTGAAATTCTGAACAAACACAGTAACATACTGAAATCAGATGAATCCCTATCGAAATGCTTGGGTAAGAGAATTTTAACCAGTTGGAGAAGAGCGCCCACCATTGGGAACAGACTGGTCAAGAGTCACTTTACAAGAAGAAATCCAAGTAATAGGAATATTACCGGAACCTATGCCTGTGGGAATTGCAGTTTCTGTAAATTTATGACAAACGAAAGGGAATTCACTACCTGTGTGGGCGACACTAAACGAATGCTCAGTTTTGCAAACTGTAAAACTAAAAATGTGGTCTATTGCCTTTTCTGTAAATGTGGAATGAAATACATAGGCATCACGACACGGGAACTCCGCGTCAGACTGGGAGAACACATTAATAGTATAAAAAACTGTGAAACAGACAGTAAGAAAGGCAAAACCCTAACACCAGTGGCGAAACACTATCTTCGCAAACATGGGAACAAACCAGATCTAAAAATTGCAGTCTTACAAGTAATTAAGACAGGCATTAGAGGAGGAAATGTGGAAAATATGTTGTTACAGGCTGAGTGCCGATGGATTTTTTGGCTGAAAACCTTAACACCACATGGATTGAACGAACAGGACGGATATAACTCCTTCTTATAATCCATACTAATAAAAATGAATTACGTGCTCATTTAAAGTCTAATAAATAACATTGACATTAGCACACTTCCTCTTTAATCTTGCTGTTATGATCCAGAAGAATATAGCATTTTCGCGAGACTTTAGTCTATGACCAGGTCTAACTGGATTTTTGCCACTAAGATTCACATTTTTGATATATCGTTTGAAAAGAAATAATACTAAAATACAATAATTTTTGATTTTGTTCTAATGCCTATCCTTTGTTGAAGCAATATAAGATTGATAGCAATAATCAACCAGGATATTTGCCACTTAACTAAGAGACTAACAATTGTATTATGTCCATTCCTTAGTGAAAATGTAAAATTACAAACCATTGACCTTTTTCTCAAGTCTATCCTTTGTTGAAGGTTAAAAATACTGTAATTACATGTAACCAAGATTACTATTGTGAGACTTATTTTTGAGTATAGATGAGGTGTCAGTCTTTGAACCACGATTGAAAGTATATACAGACATCCCGGAGATACATTACACCAGTTGTCTCATCTATATTATTGTAATCGGGTTCTTTACACACATATAATAACCATACATAACCCTCATTTATATCTGAGACCACCGTATATGAGAGTAACCCCATAATTTTTGATCAATAACGTCAAAGTTGTACTCTATAACTTCTGATAGTTGCTAATGATGGGAGTATATAAAGATAGATTTTTGTAAGAATTAATCGCAGGTTTATTTTAACCTTTGAAACAATGGTAAGATCTCCCTTCCCGCAGATGTATTTACTGCATAAATTAATTTTAAGTGCGGAATTACTAGATATTACGCAATGCAGAAATCATTGTAACATCTTCATTTGATGATATTCACTGTCATTCTAGCGCAGATTGTATTTACAATCTTAAGCGCTGTCAATATTTTCCTGCCCCATGTGACTCTACTCGAGTGATGTCATGTGGTAAACCATAGCCAATTAGAAATGACGCCCATGTGTACGAATGGGGAAAGGGGTGTGTAGGACTACAACCCCTTTGATTGGCCACCATACTATTTTTAAACAGTGAGGCTCTACCCAGTCGGGTTAGCCTTTGACAAAGCCCGGATAGGGCGAAATGCGCATCAGGCGCTTAATTGAGAGCTCTGCAACCTCATAGACGTTACTTAGCGCTACTTTGTATCCATTCCGTTATTTTAGTTTGGAATTTCTGCTGCCATATACACCGCTCCAGTACTGCACAGCTTAGCATAATTGGTTGAGGCTTGTCCTCTTTAGTAGATTAGTTTTAGTGCAATCCGCGAGCATTTTATGGTGTTTTTGCAGCAGACCCATTCCCTTCTATGCTTATAGACTTTATACTTGGTTACATTGTTGCAGCTACGTCTTTAAGGATACTCTCCTAGGTTCACCAGCTCTACTGTACCACAATACAGCTTTTAATGCACTACACTGGTAGTCATTACTACCTTTTTAACTAATACAATTAAATGTTAAGTTTTACTTTACACCCACTGCATACTACCTCACTGTTCTATAATTGAAATACTAAGAGTGCTCTGGTTATCCATTTTTTTCTTTGTTTATCTACTATTTTAATATATAGTTTAAACTTAGTTTTTTTTAAATTTCACAGGAAAGTTTTTATTTATTTTAAGATAGGAATATTGTAATTTTAATATAAAATTATGGGGTTGTTAGTTTTAGGGGTTACAAGTTTAATTTAGTTTTTTTGTTATGTGGGGGGCTGGCGGTTTAGGGGTTAATAGGTTTATTTAGTGGCAGTGATGTGCGAGGCCAGAGGTTTAGTGGTTAATAACTTTATTTAGTGGCGGCGATGTTGGAGAGCGGCAGAATAGGGGTTAATAACTTTTATTAGTGGCGGCGATGTCGGAAGCGGCAGATTAGGGGTTAATAAATTTAATTTAGTATTTGCGTTGTGGGAGGGCCTCGGTTTAGGGGTTAATAGGTAGTTTATGGGTGTTAGTGTACGTTGTAACACTTAAGTTATGAGTTTTGTGTAACAGTTTTGTTGCCCAAAACTCATAACTACTGGTCTCAGATTGTGGAACGGATCGTGTCAGTATAGGCTGTAACTCAAGCATTTTAGCCTCACCGCACAACTTGTAATGGCAGCGCTTTAGAAATCCTATGCAAAAACATAAAATTTTTGAGTGCGGGACTCACGTTGCGTTACAGGCTAAAATGCTTGCGGTATAGCTATACCGACAAGACTCGTAATGGCTGCGTTCCGGTTTTTAAGCTGAAATGGTCAGTATTAAAACCGGAACGCAAAACTTGTAATCTAGGTGTATTTCATTTATATACTCTTATAAGCCAAAATATTATACTGAATTTCAAGGAATTATTTAATAATTTAACTAGATATCAGTTTATAGGAAATACTTTTTAAAGAAAATTCTGAGTAAAAATGTGTATCTGTTTTAAAATATTTCATCATTTAATTTAAAACTAGGTGTGATATGTAGAATATAAATATGTATGGTACATAAGATCCTAAAAATGATCAAAGTGATGCAGTTGCTGGGAGATTTGTTTACAGTAGATTAAAGATGAAGGGGACATGAAAAAACTCACAAAACACCTATTTCTACAAACATTTCTTTGTAGGTACCTGTTAATTAGTACAGAAAAAATGCGAGGTCAGAGTTGCTAAACCTTTTTTGAAAATTATCTTATTAAATATAGCAAAACTAGATTGTATTCTTTCTTCAGCTATCATATTGAACAATGACGGACAACTCCCTAGCACATGGGGCAGTATATACAATATTTTAGAAGCCTTAAAGGGACATTTAATACTAAACAAGTTTCATTAGCTGTATAAATAGTTACAAAATACAAATGTAAAATTTTAGTGTCTTTGAAACAATGGGAGCTGCCATGTTGTAACTTAGGTTACCTTCTCTGCTGTGGCCAGTTAGAGACAGTTATAAATAGGACACTAGAATGTGTAGCCAATGACTGTGTGGAATATAACAGTGTTCTGCACTTCCATTTCTAACAGGAACTGAAAAGTTCACATTTTCATAATGGAATTACAGGAAAAGGGGACAAAAATAATAAAAGTCTATAGCAAACTTATTTTATATATATACAATTTATCATTTTATTTTTACCATCTCAAAGTGTTTAATGACCCTTTAAGGGATGCATATTTACAGTATTTATGGCTATCAAATAAATGAATAACATTTTTCCTAAAAAATGTTTAGTGGCACAGGGCCTGTTTCTGTAAGGTTGAAGGGTAGTATCTGTTAGTTCTTCTCTCCAGAGGGCTTTTTTGAGCTGTGGTCACCCCAATGCATACATATTTAGTTCCATTTTTTCCTAGGGCAACATAAACTATGGCACATGTTAATAGTTTTGCTTTGCCTGAATGACAGCAAAATCTAGGGCCACACTTATTCATTGGGCCACCAATTGACCATCCCTGATTTAGAACATTATGTACAGGTGTCAACTCTGCAGCCTAGTACATACAATATTTATTCTAGAAAATCTGAGACTTTTCAGCGACTTTAGAACATCAAGCAGATTTTTTTTTCATTTAAGACTCCAAATTTTGTAGGCCATCAAGGTTCTAAATAATAAAAAAAAAGTTTTACCTATTTTCTCTCTAGCAAAAAATTGAGGCTACAAAGGGAGGCCTCTACAGAGGTGAGTTAAAGGGAATGATGAAATACATAACTCAGCATAAACCCATTTTTAAAGGGATAGTAAACTTCATTTTTGTTTAATCTTTCCTAAAACTTCAATATATATTTTGATTATTTGTAATAAGTACCTATTAAAAGTTTTCAGCTGTTTTCTTGGTATTTGTCATTAAAAATCTTTATTTTGCCAAACCCAGTTTTTATCTTGTGTGCCCTATAACGATGTTCTACCTAGGTAGAACATCATGGTGGCCCGCATGCGCATTTAAAGTCTTTAAAGGCTAACGCATGTACTTATTCAGCCCCCTCCTCTCCTGCAGGATGTCATTAACAAAGTGCTTGATACAGGGATAGTGACATAGACGCTGGTATAATTGAGGAAAGGCGGCTCATTATCCCTTCTGAATACTGACTTCCCAGAGCACTACAAAGCGTGTGGCCACTATTACGGACCCAGCTGGCACTTGAGAGGGGGCGGCACTTCAGTCAGTTACTATATCACATTTATAGTCAGACTGCCACTCCTGTCTGCCATTCTGTGACAGTGACTGACTGTCCTCCCTGCTCTGGATCATATCTGACTGACAGGCTCAGCAGCATAATCAGCATTGTGATATTATATATGTTGAGCTATACAAAATATATTTATCTCTCCAGCAGTCTAGTTCTGACGAACTGCAGTGCGATTTCATTCACATTTTAGACAGGCAATATAGCGGCTGACCCGCCGCTGTCAATCCCAATCTTAACAGCAACGGGTCAGTCGCTATATTGCATGTCAAAATGCAACTGAAATCGCATTGCAATTTGTCAGAACTAGACTGCTGGAGAGATAAATATATTTTGTATAGATCACCATATATCCAAGCACAAGTTGCACAACAGAACACTCTCCTATTTAATATACTCATCACTGGAATGTTACTATATTTTAAGAGCCGTAACATACATTAGTGTTGTTAGTCAGTGCGTCTGAAGGCAGACTGCCGCTTGCTCCTCCTAAGTCCTAACCCAGTCTCAGTCTGTCTCACTCTCAACGCAAATAATATAAGCAATAGTAAATTTGAATGTTAATAATTAACCTTAGTCACATCCAATTTACTATTGCTTATAATAGCATCAGCATAGTAAATATGGCCGCTGAGCATTCTATGTTAAACTGCACATGCAAATCCAGTAGATTACAAGTGGTTATGCGATGTGGTGATGATCCGGTCATGAATATTAAAATGACAACTGCTGCACTATTGGATGGAACACGTTACATTATTTTAAAAAAACAAAACACTGCCTACTTTTATGGGCGGTCAATCCACTGGAGTTATGAGATTTTCAAAGTTATTTATAAGGTGTTTCATTTACAGGAAAAAGTAAGTTTATTTTATTATATATAAATGCTGTTAATTCTAATACTGTCTTTTATTTCAGTATCATTGGGCTAAGTTTTCTAACCCTTTAAGAAAGATACCCTGAATGTGACCATGTAAAAGTTTGAGAGTCTAGGTGCATCAGGCATAAGCAAATTTTAAGCAGGAGAAAGAGCCAAGGAGACTGTGATTTACCCTTTTTAGTATTAATAAGAAATAACTTTAATGTTGCCTTAGAAAAGGCTAGGAACATGGAAGCATGGAATAGCAGACTGGTTATGCTGCAGCTGGTACTAGAACTCAGGAGGAAAGACTATGGTTATGCTTCATCTGGTACTGAAACTCAGGATGATAGACAATGGTAAGGCTGCAGGTGGTGCTGGAATTTGATAGTCTTAACAAAAAGAAGTTTGGAAAACAGCACACTTGCTGCACTAGGACCCAGAACCTTAGACCTGCCAAGTCTCCTTCAATAGTAAATATCAACAAGGATTCCAGCCACCAATAAGTTTAAAAGGATATTTACTGTCTCCGTAATAGGTCCATAGGAAAAACAATGTTTCAAGCCTACAATAGGCCCTTAGTCATGTACATGACTAAAGGTGGGTTGAATCCTTGTTGATATTTATTGGAACTTGAAAGGACAGACTATGTTTAGGTCTGAGCTGAATACAGGATGGTAAACCATAGGACAAGACAGTAGACAGCGGACCCTACCTGGGTTATAAAAAATAAGTGAGGATTTCACATTGTGTGTTTTCTGATGGAAACCTCATGTTTTCTTAAAATCATTTGGTGGCCTACAACCAAAACCATCTGGCAGAGGGTGGCTGCTTATTTTATTACATAAATATGATTGTTTGTAAGCTCTTACAGTTAAAGAAAATATTAACAGGGGGGGTGGGTACTCTGAACTTACTATGATATCAGGTAGCTCGTTTTCTGCTGGATTTTTTGACAAAATTATAAAGGTATTTTGCTAGGACAATTATTAGGATAAAATATTTTTATTGTATTGTATCAAATATTGTTTTTTTTTTTAAATATCACTATTGTTTTTTAATCATTGCAGCCATAAGTTAAGTGTATTATTTTTGTATGATATTCAACATATAGTATCCCACAAAAGTGAGTACACCCTTACATTTTCGTAAATATTTTGATTAGAACTTTTATGTGACAACACTGAAGAAAGATGACACTTTACTACAATGTAAAGTAGTGAGTGTACAGCCCTGTACACAGTGTAAATTTCGCTGTCCCCCTCAAAATAACTCAACACACACCAATTAATGTCCAAACCATTTGGCAACAAAAGTGAGTACAACCCCTAAGTGGAATTCCAAATTAGGCCCAAAGTGTCAATATTTTGTGTGGCCACCATTATTTTCCAGCACTGCCTTAACCCTCTTGGGCATGGAGTTCACCAGAGCTTCACAGGCGGCCACTGGAGTCCTCATCCACTGCTCCATGACAACATCACCGAGCTGGTGGATGTTAGAAACATTGCACTCCCCCACCTCAATTTGAGGATGCCCCCACTGATGCTCAATAGGGTTTTAGGTCTGGAGAGATGCTTGGCCCAGTCCATCACCTTTATCCTCAGCTTCTTTAGGCAAGGCAGTGGTTGTCTTGGAGGTGTGTTTGGGGTTGTTATCATGTTGGAATACTGCCCTGCGGCCCCAGTGTCCAAAGGTAGGGATCATGTTCAGCTTCAGTATGTCACAGTACATATTGGCATTCATCGGTTCCCTCAATGAACTCGTAGCTCCCAGTGCTGGCAGCACTCATGCAGGCCCAGACTATCGATTGTATTAACATATAGATACAATTTTATGTTTTTTATAAATTAATCTAGAAGACACCGGTGTCAAGCTTTTAAAACTGGCTCATAATGTTGCATTAAGAGAATTTAATAAAACTGCATAGACTTTTTAATCTAAATTTTTGTCCAGTATCTGTTTTTTCAAAGAGGAATATATAATTAGAGGTGTGGTTAATGACTTACTAAATATAAAAATATTATACCTTTTTTATAATTTAAATATGCCTACCATTGGGAATAGCATCTTTCACATTGCGCCACCTTATACTAGAAACAAATGGCCCAGACCATGATACCCCCACCACCATGCGTCACTGTAGGCAAGACAACACTTGTCTTTTGTACTCCTCACCTGGTTGCCACTAAACTTGCTTCACTACCATATGAACCCAAATAAGTTTATCTTGGTCTCATCAGTAAACCATGGTCCTTAGTCTGCTTGTCTTCAGCAAACTGTTTGTCGGCTTCTTGTGCATCATCTTTAGAAGAGGCTTCCTTCTGGACATCAGCCATGCAGACCAATTAGATGTTTGGGTCTGAGAACTGACAGGCTGACCCCCCCACCCCTTCAACCTCTGCAGCAATGCTGGCAGCAGTCATACGTATATTTCCCAAAGACAACCTCTGGATATGACGCTGAACATGTGCACTCAACTTCTTTGTTCGACAATGGCGAAGCCTGTTCTGAGTAGAACCTCTCCTGTAAAACTGTTGTATGGTCTTGCCCACTGTGCTGCAGCTAAGTTTCAGGGTCTTGGCAATCTTCTTATAGCCTAGGCCATCTTTATGTAGAGTAACAATTCTTTTTTTCAGGATCCTCAGAGAGTTCTTGCCATGAGGTGCCATGTTGAACTTCCAGTGACCCGGTATGAGAGAGTGTGAGAGTGATAACACCAAATTTAGCACACCTGCTCTCCTAATCACACCTGAGACCTTGTAACATTAACGAATCACAACGACACCTGTGGGATGGGAAAATGGCTTAATTGGGCCCAATTTGGACATTCCACTTAGGGGGTGTACTCACTTTTGTTGCAACGTTTAGACATTTATGGCTGCGTGTAGAGTTATTTTGAGGGGACAGCAAATTTACACTGGTTATACAGGCTGTAACTCACTATTTTTACATTGTAGCAATTGTCGTTTCTTCAGTGTTATCACATGAAAAGTTATAATAAAATATTTTACAAAAATGTGAGGGGTGTACTTACTTTTGTGGGATACTGTATATTGCTAAGAAGCTGGTTACATATAATTAGATTTTATTAATTGATACCAGATTCGGAAGACCTTATCAGCATTAACTTATTTAAGTGGCACATACACATAAAACACATAATACACATATATATTACACATTTACCAGTATAAAATAACTATAATAACTAAAAGAAAAGCTTAGATTTGGCTTATCAATACTGCATTACTTTAGAGACCAATGCAAATTTATGTTTTAGTTTAAAAAAGCATATGTTGTTGTTGTTTTTTATACTTGGATGTTTCAAAAAGCTTTTTCCCCCATTTGCATGCTTATAGACGTAAAGAAAAATAAAAAATAAATAAAACTTTTAAGGAGAAACCACCTCCTATACGGTTTTATGTCAGATCCTCTTTCCACTCCACACTACCCACAGAGACACAACAGAGCTGTAAAATACAAAAGATAGAGGGCACCACATGGTGCAGATCAAACTAACATAGGACAGTGGTAGGTAGATAAAACTACTCACGTGATCCAATGCACCAATGTGCAGTGTAGGCAGGCCGGAACCAAAGAGTCGCCCGGCAATGTTGCTGGTGTTGTTTTAAATTTTTTAATAAATAATCACTTTGTCAACTTGCTGCTGCACTTTATCTTATTGGACTTATCAACTTCTGTCCCACTTGTGGTTTTACACATCGACCACTACATCCAGGAGAGTTTTTGCCACTTTATCTGCTGTGGCCACAGATACCCTGCGGGATTAACACTGCACCTTTGAACTCTCTTTGGTGGAACGAGGATCTGACCAGTTTCCAGTTGCCTGGGAGTCTGCCGGGCGACTCTTTGGTTCCGGCCTGCCTACACTGCACATTGGTGCATTGGATCACGTGAGTAGTTTTATCTACCCCCCACTGTCTCCTATCCTATGTTAGTTTGATCTGCACCATGTGGCGCCCTCTATCATTTATATTTTATAATTTTCGTTTTTGTGTTGTGGCGTGACACACCAGAGGAGCCGCCGGAGGACTGTCTATGGACTTGGTCTTCTACATCCCTATGCTTTTTTATATGTTCTATTAGGATTTTAATTATTACTATTTCATATATTTCATATGTTACAATATTATTGTGTACTATATGTGTTATATATTTGATGTTTGACTTTTATCATCCATACCAGATTTATTTGATGGGCAATATAATCATCATTGATATATCATTTTATTGATTTTATTGTTTTTATTTATTATCTAATCCTGAGATCAGTTGAAGGCATTTTTTATCACTGTTAGCATATCTGATATATTTTTCTCGTACATCACTATTTGTTTTTAATTCATATATTGTATTATATATTGGCGCCTCTTATTTATACCGGTCCGGCATACTGTGTTTACCGGCGGTGTATCTATTTATTACAACAGAGCTGTATTTGTCTCACTTTAGTGCATTGCATTTAGCTCTGTATTTCAATGGAGCAGAGCCCTGCAAATTGGTAAGTCCTTATCAGTTCTTCAAAGGGGGAAATGCATTAAAAAAGAACAAAAAAAGCAGTGTCTCTGAAGTGCCTTTCTCAGTCTCAACAGCCTTTGAGAGAAAATTCACTGCAATAACCTGTAAGGGCAGATAAGCCCATGGAAAGTTAGGGGACCTTAATACAGATGCTGTATTTTCTGCCTAACCAAGAAGAGAGATTAACAAAGAGAACTGATCCATGCACAAACTAGAAATAATTATACCACCTTAATAGAACATAGTGCGGATACCACCTTAATAATTGTACCACCTTTTAGATAAAAAATCCACTAATAAGGACCTCAACCAATAAGAAGAGAGAGGGTCCTTTAAAAGAACATATCCAACAAGCTACACTTATTTTGATAAAGCCCTGGAAAGGGTGAAACGTGTCGAAAGCAGTGGCATTTGTTGTTTGGAATCCCAATAATTTCTTTTAACTTTGGAATTCATTTTAACCCGGGTTAACTTATAATTTTTAACATGTACTAAGAGTAAGTACTAAGATAATCCTGCGTGCACAGCACTAAGGGCAGGATCAAAGACCTCCATCAGAATACACAGGATACCAGTCTGAACTTACAATATTATTATCCTAAACGACTGTCAAGAATCAGAGAGGTAACGATAAGTGAGTGTCACCTGTGACATCAGATGCCATCGGTCACATGGGGTGAACTCGCAGAGAGCAAGAGATTTAAATAGGGAAGCATTATTATCAGCAGCTTCTGTTTCAGACCAATATAAAAATAAGGAGGAGATGACTTTTAATAAACAACCACTCTTTGTTACACAGTATAATTCCAATCATAGAATTATTAATAAAGTCCTAAAAAAACATTGGCCGATCCTCTTAAAAGATCCAGTCTTAAATAAAACCCTTCCATCACAACCGAAATTGGTTTTCAAAAGAGCACCTACATATAAACAAAAACTGGCCCCAAGCAAGGTTGTTATGTCAAAAAGGAAAATTGTTAATATATGTAGATCAGGAAGAAAGATAGGAAATAACACTTCCAACAAGATGGGAGTATACAGATGTGGAAAGAAACTGTGTTTCATGTGTGAACACATAACTCATGGATTCACCAACATAGTATCACATAATAACGGGGAAATATTTCATATTAAAAGTAAAATGACCTGTGATTCCAGTTTTGTCATTTATGCACTTACGTGCAAATGTGGGATCCAGTATATAGGTAGGACCTGTAGAAAGGTCAGAACCCGATGGAGTGAACACCTAAGGAACATCAAAGTAAAGTCCTCTAAACATAGTGTATCCCAACACATTTGTGAGAAATATGTATCCGGAAAATGCTCATTCAAAATTACTCCAATAGAAAGTATCCCCAAAACTAATTTGTACAATAGGTTTAACAAGCTTAGACAAAGGGAAACCTATTGGATTTTCAAATTCAATAGTCTATTTCCCACTGGCCTTAATGAAGTTATAGATTCAGCTGCATTTATATGATTGTTCTTTACATTCAATAATTACTAGTCATATGTGTAGGGTCCTCACTGAGTTTATCGTAGATTAATATTTCTAACCATCCCAACTATCTAAGTTTTAACGACCATCATTATTATCATTTTCGATGTTTTATAATTTTAATTTATTTGCATTTTTTTAATAATTTATATTTTTGTTGTTAGTGTTTAGGAAGATTTTGTACACTGGACTTTCCCTGCCCACTTGTTGCTTAGCTATATGTTAAAGCATTGTTTGTAATTTTTTTAGCTATATGAATAATATATTTAGTATCATTAGTACAATATCATTAGTCTGTAGGTTACCACTCACATAGTGAGTGTATATATGCTTAGGTGATGTGGCCTTTTAAATACCCTTGAGAATTTTGTTTAAATAATTTCACTTAATGGTTAGATTCACTTAAGTATATATTAGAATATAGGTCATTACCCATGTAGTGAGCACATATATTTTTAGATTATGTGGTGATTAATATATCTACATGTTCTCACAGTCACTTTTAGATAATATATTTATATCATCTCTCACATAATTGTTAGATTAACTTTAGGTATATACATGTACACATATTTAGGTGTTAGATCCACTTTAGGTAGATACATATACACATATTTAGGTGTATATAAATATACACACATATTCACACTATTACAGGTTTTCATCACACATTCGTAATAATCACATCACCAATAATTTCTATGATACGTTCTTAATGACCATCCACACACAGGAGGTATAGCATTGTTTATTATAGCACTTTCATATAAATATTCGGCCATAATCACGGACATTGCACTTTTTTATTAGGTATTATTCAGATACATGTCACATATTATTCCATCACACTAGCACATTAGGTATTGCTCAGATATCTATCTATGTATCATTATATCATTTACTTCATAGATGTATTATGCACAATGCGTACTCGCGAGTGCCTATATTTTTTACAATTGATATGATGGAACATTTAGAGATGTACTAACATTGCACTACATCTAACAATCTTATCGATGTATTATGTATAGTGTGTACTCGTAATTGTCTCATTCTGACCATTCGGGTGCCTTTGCTTAGCGCATTGGGTTAATTTATTGCTTATAATTATGCAACCCGAGTGCTTTGCTATTATATCACTTCCGCCATCGGGAGGGCACTTAGCAAATCAGACGGTCATGCTGATACACTTCCGGGAAGCTCTATACATGAGTGACACATAAAGGCATGACGGTCTGTGTAGTCTTTCTTATGATCAGGGCGCACACCAATCAGATTTGTCATGAGACACAATCCCCCATAAGATTGGTTGTTATTGGTTAAGGAGACTTTATTTGTTTATATTAGTCCAATTTGTAATTATTTCAAAATCGGCATAGATTCACACTTATGTAATTTTATAGTTACCAACGTATGGGTCACAACTCACAGGAGATTATATTGGTTTACTCATATATATATATATACATTTCATAGTATTTCCCTAATTATTGCAACAAGTGGGCGTTTAGGGAGAGAAAGGTTCTATTGGTTTATGTAAAGGAAGGGGAGGGTTCATTGGAAACATATGGTTACTGAACCCTATTTAAAGGGAACTAAAACAGGGTCAGAGTATACAAGCCTGAGGAAACAGGGTTATCCCTGAGAAACGCGTCGCTATTATCTCTGTACATACAAGGAGATTTGCCTTTCAAACACACCCAGCTGTATTTTGATGCACTGATGGTATTTTTATTCTTGCACAATAAAATACTTGTTTTAATTTTTATACAAGCCTGGTGTTAGTGTGGCATTTCACTTGCAAGTAACCTAAGGGCTGTTTAGCCTTTCTCACCTCTTCACTCCAGTTCCTTTCTGCTGAAAGTGACCCAGGCAAGGGTCACGGTTGGGACAACAAGAACCATAGGATATCACGACGGGGATTCCCTTGTACAGCCAGCTGGTTTGCTGTGAAAATACCAGCCTGTTCCTATAGGCACAATTGAGTGCCTTCACGTTTGTGAGTATCCTGTAGCTTGTTTCACTTGGATATTGTTGGTCCTTATTGATCTACACATGTGGCGCCTCTGTTTTTGTTGTCATTACAGCTGTCCATTTTATAACTCGCATTTGCAGCAACACGCTAAAGGAGCAAAATAGTTGCCTACACCCTTCTGTTGTACTAGAACTGCTGGGATTATAAGGTATCAAGTAATATAACAAAGACTGTGTTATTAATCTGCTGACCTCATATTGACAGACAACAGTCTACTAAGGATCCTTTTATTTGGTGGTATAATATCTCCTTGTATCACTCTAATGCCGGAATCACATGGTACCAAGCAATGTATTAAGAGACTGCGTTTACAATAATTTGCTGATCTCTCACTATTAAGAACTTTAGTTGGTTAAGGATCCTCTGGTGGTATAATTTTAACGGATACATTTAATGGAGGATTGTATCAGAGGCTAATAAGTAAATCAGGATATTATGTTACAACACAAAAACAATGGCACTACACAGGCTTTTCCCTTTTGGGCTTTACTATAAAATAGTATGTGGTATATCTAGGTACAAAAAATAGAGAGAAGTTTGACAGTACCCAGCACTCACAAAACACTATATAGTAACAGTATGCATTGAAAACCGGATTGTGTCAAGAACTGGTTATTAAAACGTAACTTTTACTAATGATAGAATAAAAAAGTGGTAAATAGTACCAAATGTAAAACATAAATATGTGAGACATACATTTAAAACTTAGATTAAGAAACAAATCAGGACTGTGTGTGTGAGACTTCAAAACAGAATTACTTCCCTGGGTAATAGTTCAAATACACCGTAACCCTCAGGACTCAGAGAATACACGGATTGCTCTAAAGCTAATCTAAAAAGGGGATTGACCCCAACAACATTACCTAATCTGAGCAATACTGGTATCTAGAGCAGGAGAGGAAATGGTTTGTAAATGACTGATTAAGGAAGGCAATTGCCACATCAATATGAGCTTAGAGAGGTCCCAGGTAAACACAAATTAGCAAGTCTCACAGACAATGCCTGATGCACATTTCGCCGCTAGCACGGCTTTCTCAGAGGCTAACCAGAGTCAGGGCCCCAACCCGGTATTTGTATCGTCATTGACCAATAGAAATTGGTTCTAAGCACACACCTCTAGATGCAGCCTATCACATGAGGCTTAACATAATTGGTTAAAGATGCATCACATGATCGTATCAAGCAGATGTCAGGCTAGTAACCTGTTGAAACAATTTTGTAATATAAGATATTAGATATTCGCTACATTGTTTCAAAATCAAGAATAGGTGTCAGGAGCATTGAAAGATGTCAGCAACCGTTCCATCCCAACATGATTTACTAAAATCGATTGTAAATTTCAATCATGCAGGTCTAGCTTACTCAAACTTGTCACTCCCACCTGGTCAAAGATTAATTCTATCCACCAATTGGATTCGAAAGTGTCTTACAATACAAAAATCTGCGTTCATTACCAATAACAGATTTTCATTCACACATTTCAACACACATATAATGAGATTCATCCTTCCTATGTCACACGAAGGAAAATCCTCAATTGATGCATAAATCCTCTCCATGTATGTTGATAGAAAATTTGATTGCGTTTTTCAAAAAACAATCATAAGAGAATGATGTCAACATCCTTCCTATATCACACGAAGGTAAATACTCTATTGATGTAGAGAAATAAATAAATAAAGCCTCTCCATGTATATTGATAGAAATATCTACCCATCTATTAACCAAAGGGAATGGTGCTATTGCATTAAAAATCTTAATAAGACACAGAGTAGAACGTCGCTAGAGATTTGCGAATATCTACTGAAAAGTATGCACATAAGCACTCTGAGCCCTGACTACTGGACAGTTGTGGTAGTACAAGGTTTATTTTAAAATATAACATTTATTCACTTATAAACTTAAAATAAGGGTAACAAACTATTAAAATTGTCACAGACACTCACTGGTGTGATATTATAATATATGTCATTGGGGAATTAATATTGATTTTATTTCAGCGCCTCTCAGTGACTTTGTATATAATTCCCCTGAACTTGCTTGAACTGACTTAGTATATTATAAATTATTATTTGTTCTCTGTGTGAACAAATTGCTTATCACAATAATGTATAGTTATTTTTGGAGTTCAAATATAAAATTGAATTTGCTCTAGTCAGAGTTTGTGTACAATTCAATGTGCTCTGAGTCAGAGTAAATATTGTCACTTGTATTGCCCACACTAGTCTTGTTTGGTTGCGTGTTCTAATAAGGTAATATAGTCTTCTATTTGACTTATATAGCAATGTAGATGTCTACTAAGTAACAATGAGTAACCAAATTTGCCTTTATGATTGAAAACTACACGTTATTTGATCTGCACATTGTCCTGAGTAATGAAATTGCTGATATTAAATAGTACTCAAATATATGTAACGTTTACCAGTGTTTTTCTTGCTTCTAACATTCATAATCTTAAGTTCACTTGTTGGAAAAAGTACTATACTTGATTATACCCAAAGTAAAGGCTACTAATTTGCCTGTGTAGTCAGCGATATATACCAGCTATTGATTAATTCTGTAGGTGTAACATCAATAACCTATGTGTTGGATTTTTAAATGTTTAATGAAAATGTGATAACCTCAGTAGTTGTAAGTAACATTCTCTATGTGATAAGTGCAATTATCCCTTATATATGGTTGCGTCAAATTTCTTTTACGTTACCCTACCTTTTTTAATGTTATATTATTATTATATCAACCAGTTCAATTTAAGTCTAATAAATCTCTTTGTCAATGGGAAGAAGGTTTACCTTCCAACATGACAATGACCCAAAGCACACAGCAAAAATGACTACACAGTGGTTGAAGGGGAAAAAGGTAAATGTCCTTGCATGGCCTAGTCAGAGCCCAGACTTAAACCCCATTGAATATCTGTGGCATGACTTGAAGACTGCAGTCCACAAACGGTCACCATCAAATGTAACGGAACTGGAGCAGTTCTGCAAAGAAGAGTGGGCAAATATTGCACAGTCTAGATGTGCAAAGTTAGTAGAGACATATCCCAACAGACTAAAGGCTGTAATTAAAGCAAAAGGTGGTTCAACAAAATACACAAGGGGGTGATCCTTTTTCCAACTCAGTGATTCTGTTTTTGAATTGTTTTTATTTTTGCCTGACATGTTGGCATTATATCTTTCACTTAGATGTTATAAGTTGCACTGAGAAATTACAACTGGATAAAAAAACTGTGTCTGTCTTTATTTCAGCAAAATTTGATTATTTTCAATACCCACTGTATGCAGGAATACAAGTTGGGCCTTTGTGACTGAAATACACTGAGAAATGTAGTGTAGGTCTCTGTGATTAAAGCAATGCAAGAACACAGGTAGGGTCACTGTGGTTGGAACAAAGAAGGAACACAGGCTGGGTCGATTTGACTGTAACTAAAACAATTAAACAACACAGGCTAGATCTCTTAGATAATTCAGGGAGTTCTGCCCCTGTGAGGTCTGCAATGTCACTACAAGCTGGACGTCTTTGAGAATCTTTTTCAAATTAAATAACATGGTTTTAAGGTTACTAAAAAATGTTCTGTTATGCATAGTAAACCGTTTGCTAATGGTAATTTCAGATAAAAACTTGCCCAAAGTACCAGAGAATTTTCAGCATTTTTTGATATCACTCTGATTAAACAGAAATAAAGCTTTTGATTTTTTTATGAACACTATATATATTTTTAAAATAGACAACTAAAGGTATTGATCTAGGCCCGTTTTGGTATATTTAATGTCACTATTTGACCGCCAGATACGATCACATAATAAAAAAATGTTAAGTTTTTCTCAAACTTTGGGTTTCTCACTGAAATTATTTACACACCAATACTGCAGTCCTATGACAAATCATTATATAAACTTCTCTGGGATCCCCATTGTTCAAAAATAACAGACATTCATGGCTTTGCTGTTGATTTTTGGCAATTAGAAATGCTGCCAATTTGCAGACTGTGCACCTTATGTGGATTTCTTGGCAGTGAAGAGTTTAATCAATTAGCTGCAAAGTTAATTTTGATGCAAGAGTAGAGATTACTCTCCCCATCTGACACCTCCCACTCCCTGATCCATACCTTTTATTTTTAGTTTTCTTATTTATATTTGTATTATTATTATTGTCCTCACAGTGTAGTGATCACTCTTCAACCTTCTCAAAACTCTGGATCCTTCAAACACTCTTTACTACTGATGGCCATCTTTGGCAATGGCAGCCATCTGCCAGTACCCAGTTATTTGGTTTTTTTTTATTATTATAGTAGAGGTGTTCCCTGTCTCCCTGAACATTTATTATGCCCCCTTCATATTCCAATTCTCCTTTTTTCTGCAGTGTATCTTCCCATCCCTCCCTCCCTCTCCCTTAAAAAATGTCTTAGCATAGGACCCCTCAAACTTCCTCCCCCCTCCGTCTCTGTGTCCACCCACCCGCCTCCAGACTTCCTTCCCTCACCTCCCGCTGGCACAAGAAGCTTATTATTTCAGATGTTTGAAAACACAGTGTCACTGTCTGTAACGATCTGCGCATCTTGCTCCTGTTTCCATATGGCAGACAGCTTCCTGGAGCTCATGAACTCCAACTCTCACTAACTTACAGCCAAAACTGCTGGAGCTTCCTGCAGCTCAGACATATATATACATTATGCGGTACAATGGGAAAAGCACCAAATGACGTATATATGTTTATTTGGGTTTAGGGGTTAAAGGGACATGAAATCTAATTAATTTTGTTACCTTGGTATCCTTTGTTGCAAAGGATATCTAATTAGGTTTTAGAGCTGCTGATTGGTGGATGCATATATATCCTCCATGTTATTAGCTCAGCCAATACAATATAGATGGCTCCCAGTAGTGCATTGCTGCTCTTTCAACAATGGATACCAAGAGAACGAAGCAACTTAGAAAATAGAACATAATTTTCAACATTTGAAAAGCATCGAAGGAGACTTAGCAGGACAACCACGCCCATTTACAGTTTGCACCCACTCAGATACACTTATTGCTTGAAGGGACAGGAAATATGAAATTACATTTTCATGATTGAGACAGAGGGGCATATTTATCAAGCTCCGTAATGGAGCTTGATGCTCCTTGTTTCCGGCCAGCCTTCAGGCTCTCTGGAAACAGAAGTTATGAAGCAGCCGTCCACTTGTCCACCTGCTCTGAGGGGGCGGACAGAAATCAACTTGATCGAATATGATCGGGTTGATTGACACCCCCTGCTAGCAGCCGATTGGCCGCAAATCTGCAGGGGGCAGCATTGCACCAGCAATTCACAAGAACTGCTGGTGCAATGATAAATGCTGAGAGCGTATGCTGTCGGCATTTATCGATGTGCAGCAGACATGATACGCTACTTCGTATCATGTCCGCTCGCACATTGATAAATATGCCCCAGAGTATACCATTTTTTTTAAATTCACTTTTACTTTGTTCTCTTAGGTAACTTAAAAAATGATATTTACGAATCCTCAGCTGCAGCAATGAACAACTGGAGCACACACAGTGTATTGCTGCTCTGGCACTGACTTTAAATAATGATTTTAATAATTTTGCAGGGGTTATGCATATGG
Source organism: Bombina bombina (assembly GCF_027579735.1). NCBI lineage: Eukaryota > Metazoa > Chordata > Amphibia > Anura > Bombinatoridae > Bombina > Bombina bombina. The sequence continues at coordinate 1,209,549,023 of NC_069500.1, read as the reverse complement.
TTATATGCAATAATAGTGCAATAAAAATGCTTTAACATATTAGAAGACTTTTATGCACTGTTATAGCTCTTTAATGCAGGTTAAAGAATCAAGCTCCTCATCATCTCCCTTAATCTAAAGCAAAACACCCTGAAATTAATATAATAATATGTTTAACTTGATAACTGCTGTCTTGGGGCTTCTGAGAATAATATATGCAGATATTTTAAGGACTTAATAAGACACTATTGAACTTTCAAAAGTAGATGGCATTTTATAAGGTAACTATTTCTATTTTTATCTTTGCTGTTTCAGTGATTGTAAGCAAAAGGTTAATAGTTCCAGAAATACTCCAGTTATTCTGGATTTTTTTATGTCCTGTAAATTCCAGTCCCAGCACATGAAACATCTGATATGTTAAGCCCCTGCTAAGCAAAGCCTCAGTGTATACATGGGGGAGATTATATGTTACAAATTGTTTTTTTTTCCTAACCTGACACCTCACTGCTTAATTTCAGTGTAACAGAAAACCATAGATAGAAAAAAACCTACAGAAAAAACATACTGTATTGATGAGACTAAAGCCACAGTGCCCTCTTCTGGTAGGAGTACTGCACTGCACACAATATTAATAAACTATATACAGACTGAAATAAACAAGGGGCAAGCATAAAAGGCTGATACAGGAAGCCACAAATGGGACTGTCCAGAAAAAAATCGGACAGTTGGCAACTATAATAGAAGTAATACAGAAAGTTGTTTAAAATTGTATTCTCTAACTGAATCATGAAAGAAAAATTGTGTATCTTGTTCCTTTAAAGAAAAGCATTTACAGATGTCCAAAAGTAATGAAAAAAAAATATGAAGTAAAAGCTGTTTAAATTAAAATATATAACAGTGCTGTGCTGAATTCTCAAAGCTGGTTACTACTTTCAGTAAATAAGCTGACTCATGCAGATAGTATAAGAATGGGCGGTATCCAAAACTCCTCAATTTAAATGAATGTTTAAATAAAAAATTATCATTTATTTTTATTGTTTCTTAGGTCAAATCAAATGCATATGATTACTTAATCAATATGTTGTGGCTATTGTTAATAGTACATAGGCATGCTAATACTGGGATTTTGCCATCTTTATACTGTTGCATCCAGCTATACACTTACCCTGTTCTCATTCAACTGCAAAGCTGTGATTTTATTAGGTGCAGATACTTTGACATCACTAGTTTTGACAGAGACCAAAATGCAATTGGAGAAAACAGCATCACAAACCTTATTGAAAATGAGTATTGAACCAAAGAAAAGTATATGTTGAGGCCCATTAAACCAAAGCAATATCTGTTATTTCCTTACTCCTGTGGGATGAATTGTTTTTAAATAAGTGTTTTGTTTTCTTGCTCTAGCTATAAATATTAAATAAAAAATGTTTTGCCGCTTTATTTTCTTGAAAACACAAATATCTTGTTGGTGTTTAATCAAGTAAAAAAAAAAACAATCAATTTTCTGCTAAGCGCTCATATGATACATCAATCCCTGTCCAAAATTAAAAAAAATGTATACAAATAACATTGTTAAAAAATTATTTTATGTTGTAAGTTTATTTTACTAATATGCTAATAATTCTATAAAGCAATAAAATAATAAAGGTAGTACTCCTTGTGTTAGGTCAGTGTAGCAACACTTTGTGGCTTCTGTTCTTTTGTGAAGCTCAATTGCAGGAGTGGTATTTTTAATTTTTCATTGTTTGAACTATTGTTGGTCTTAATAGGAGGGGAGATCTTGAAGGGGAGCACTGGGACACAGGAAGTATATTGAGGTAAAAAAAGGTGGAGGGGTGATCTTTGACTATGGTTCGTGAATTACTCATATAGTTGATTCAAAAATATAATTTATGCCTACCTATTAAATTAATTTCTTTTATGGTGGAGTCCAACAACCATTACTCCTGGGAAATACCACTCCTGACCAATAGGAGGAGGCAAAATGCCAAAAACCATTTAAAACTCCTCCCACCTTAATGAAAACTAGTCTGACATATAGATAGGAGAAGAAATAAGGTAGGAAAAGATAAGAACAAAAAAAATAGAAGCAGTGAAAAAAAGAGGTGCATACTTGAACTGCCACCAGAAACATTTTACATGCAAATATAATAACAAAATCTATGAAAAAATGGGTAGGATCTCATGGACTCTCGCTAACATATAAAATAAATACATTTATCAGGTAAGCATAAATTACATTTTCTGTCATAAAGATGGTGAGTGTCCACAAGCCATTACTCTTCGGAAAACTAATACCCAAGCTGAGGAGTCCACGATTATTGAGGGCAAGACAAAATGATTACTCATTATTTATTTTAAGTGTTTCGTTTTTTAAATCTAATTTTCTCCTTTTCTTTTCTTTTTTTTTAATGCAGAATATATATATATATATATATATATATATATATATATATATATATATATATATATATATATATATACATACATACATATACAAAATACTTCATGACTAGAAACAGCTGCCTAAAGGCCTTTCCTACTAAAGGTTGCAAACATATAAAAATGGTAGAATTTAGAAAACATCTGTCAGGAAGACCAAGTAGCTGCTTTGTAAATTTGATCAAAAGATTCCTCATTCTTAAAAGCCCAGGAAGTAGCCACTGACCTAGTAGAATGGGCAGTTACACAATTAGGAGGAGACTGTCCTATGTCCAAGCAAGCATTATGAATCAAACGTTTTAGCCAATAGGCTTGAGAAACAGTTGTAACCTTATGACCCTTCTTGGACCCAGAAAAATGAACAAGGAGGTTTAAAGGATATATATATCCTACTTACCCACTACCAAAGACTCTACACAGATACCCTAAGAGCTGAATTTCACCCACCATCTACTGTAATCCCCACTTCTAGGCCAACAACCTTAGTGTGCAACAGGAGTGGAGCAATGCTATGGGCATCAACCACCAAATATATACTTCATGGCTCAAAAGCACTTGGGACAGCTAGCCCAGCTTCAAGGGAGACCAAGTATGCTGAGGATGTGGCTCAAGGAAATTAAAAGATTGTGGAATAATTTGAGACTGCTCCTGCAGAGAGCAATGCATTGGATTCTGTAGTGCCAATGTTGGTATAAGCAGTCTAAAAAGCTCAGGAAGCTTCATACATTTGCTCATCAGCATGTGTATGCTATGGGATTGTGGCAGTGAAACTTCCCCAGGGGACACAGCAGTGGAAACTACTAGATTCTCCTTTTGTTGGAGCTCTGAGCATCTGGGAAGATACATGCATCAGACTCTGAGGTACCTTTCAAGTAAAGAAGCCCCATTCTCTAACATCACAGTGGCAAGAGGAGCATATTAGAGATAAGTATTGCCATCTTAAAAATAAATATTTTCCCATCTTCTCTCACTGTACAAGTGACCGAGGGAGACTTCTTAGATACCATAGACCCTATTTTATGGGCTCATATTATTCTTTTTGGCTTATACATACTGCATTATTTTTCCCCACATTGTGGCCCTTCACAGGGATAACAAATAAAATGTCACTAATTCAGCCATTAACAGGTTTTAGATGTGCTGAGGTTAGTTCAAAATAGGAGGGAATTGTTTATAGTCAGTCAATAGTACTAGGGGGCTCAATTCCAGAATATAAACAATAGACAGTTATGGCTATCCCCATGTTCCCACTATATCCCCATATTGAATGGAGTATACTGCTTGTTTTAGTGTGACGTGAGCAGATTAAAGTGGTAGACCCATTACCTTTAAAAAAATAGGTGTATGAGCTTTACAATTAATACAGAGCATAAGCTCCAATATAAGTTTTGCTGTTATCTTTTCACATTATCTATTATCCCCTGAAATTTCCCCTGCTATAATATTGGAAACCAGAGGATTAACATGTGAGACCCCAAAATGGTCTCTTCACACCTGGATACCTTCTGCTACTACACGGCTAGATTACGAGTTTTGCATTATGAGCTGTGCGTTGCTAACTTGCACGTTATTGTCACCGCTCACTTTCCTGCAGCGCTGGTATTACAGATTTTTATCAACCCAGAGTTAAAAGGCAAGAAGTGAGCGTAGAGCAAAATTGTGCTCCATACCGCACTCCAATACCAGTGCTGCTTAAGTGAGCAGTGAGCTGGTTGTACGTGCTCGTGCACGATTTCCCCATAGACATCAATGGGGAGAGCCGGCTGAAAAAAATCCTAACACCTGCCAAAAGGCAGCGTAAAGCTCCTAAACGCAGCCTCATTGATTCCTAAAGGGAAAAAAAAATTATGTTTACACCAAACACCCTAACATGAACCCAGAGTCTAAACACCCCTAACCTTATACTTATTAACCCCTAATCTGCCGCCCCCAATGTCATCGCCACTATAATAAATATATTAACCCCTAAACGCCATACTCCAGCATCGCAAACACTATTTAAATATTATTAACCCCTAATCTGCCACCCCTAACATCACCGCCACCTACCTACATTTATTAACCCCTAATCTGCCACCCCCATCGTCGCCGCCACTATATTATATTTATTAACCCCTAAATCTAAGTCTACCCTAACACCCCCTAACTTAAATATAATTTAAATAAATATAAAGAAAAATTCCTATCAATAACTAAATAATTCCTATTTAATACTAAATACCTATAAAATAAACCCTAATCTAGCTACAATATAACTAATAGTTACATTGTATCTAGCTTAGGGTTTATTTTTATTTTACAGGCAAGTTTGTATTTATTTTAACTAGGTAGAATAGTTACTTAATAGTTATTAACTATTTTATAACTACCTATATAAAATAAATACAAATTTACCTGTAAAATAAAATCTAACCTAAGTTACAATAACACCTAACACTACACTACAATTAAATAAATTCCCTACATTAAATACAATTAAATAAATTGAATAAAATTAGCTAAATTACAAAAAAAACCCCACTAAATTGCAGAAAATAAAAAAACAAATTACAAGATCTTTAAACTAATTACACCTAATCTATAGCCCTATCAAAATAAAAAAGCCCACCCAAAATAAAAAAAACCCTAGCATAAACTAAACTACCAATAGCCCTTTAAAGGGCCTTTTGCGGGGCATTGCCCCAAAGAAATCAGCACTTTTACCTGTAAAAAAAAAATACAAACAACCCCCCTAACAGTAAAACCCACCACCCACACAACCAAACCCCCAAATAAAAGCCTAACTAAAAAAAACTAAGCTCCCCATTGCCCTGAAAATTGCATTTGGATGGGCATTGCCCTTTTGCAGCCCAAAGCCCTAACCAAAAAAATAAACCCACCCAATACATCGTTAAAAAATCCTAACACTAACCCCCGAAGATTCACTTACTGGGAGAAGTCTTCAGCCAAGAGGCAAGATGTCCTCAATGATGCCAGCAGATGTGGTCCTCCAGACGGGCAGAAGTGGTCCTCCAGATCGGCAGAAGTCTTCATCCAGACGGCATCTTCTATCCTCATCCATCCGACGTGGAGCGGCTCCATCTTCAAGACATCTGGCACGGAGCATCCTTTTCTTTCGATGGCTAACGACGAATGAAGGTTGCTTTAAATGACATCATCCAAGATGGCGTCCCTTGAATTTAGATTGGCTGATAGAATTCTATGAGCCAATCAGAATTAAGGTTGAAAAAATCCTGTTGACTGATCCAATCAGCCAATTGGATTGAGCTCACATTCTATTGGCTGTTCCAATCAGCCAATAGAATGCAAGCTCAATCCTATTGGCTGATTGGATCAGCCAATAGGATTGAAGTTCAATCCTATTGGCTGATTGCATCAGCCAATAGGATTTTTTCTATCAGCCAATCGGAATCTAAGTGACGCCATCTTGGATGACATCATTTAAAGGTACCTTCATTCAGCAAGAGGACGTCATTGGAAGAGGATGCTCTGCGGTAGAGGGTTGTACTGCTCACTTTTTGGCCTCCCAGGACAAACTCGTAATACCGGCGCTATGGAAGTCCCATTGAAAAAAGCCTTTACGAAATTAAGTTGATTTGCGGTAATGCCAAAAAAGTGTGCGGTACACCTATACCTGCAAGACTAGTAATACCAGCGGGCATAAAAAAGCAGCGTTAGGACCTGTCAACGCTGCTTTTTTTAATGAAAAAATATGTCCCCAATTGCCCCAAAAATAAAGTCTTTAGTTCCTTTATAAAAAAAATAAATATATGAGCATCTTTATTTTATTTTTTTTAAAATAACTGCACAAAGCAGTTATAATGGGTTAAAGTGAGGGGGATGTGGGGGTGTTAGAAAAAAAAAAAAGGCACTCAAAAGTGAATTTACATTGCGGTCTATGGGGGCTGCGTTTAAACTGAAAATATATATGTATTTGCTTATATACATATATATTTATGTGTTAATATTGTATAAACACATATAAACACATAAATATTTATGTGTGTGTGTATATATATATATATATATATATATATATATATATATTAAATATGCTGGCCATCATTGCGCTAGGTTCTCTGCCGTGTCTATCGGCATCAGAACGCGGCTCCCATTGGAGCGCAAAGCTTCAATGTAATGCTTTCCCCTTTAATCTGGCCCATTATGTATTAAAACTGCAATGTAATTGCCTATTATTTCTGCCCACTGCTTTTATGCCTGATTTGAACTTTAATAAAAAATAAATAAAAACACCTCTTGCTTTGGAGATATAATGAAAATCAAACATGAAATAGAATTCTGAAGTGGCATATGTGCTGTAACATTGATATAAAAATCAATTTACAGTTCTATATTTTCTGGTTTATATTGTTTAGATAAATAAGTTTTACTTCACAGTGTGATTTTCTTTATTAAACATCAACAAGATTGATAAGTTTATTGGTAACTTTTTTTATATATATTATGTTTTACCACAAACTTCCAATTATAAAATCTAGTAAACTCTGCAACGATTATAAAGCCTTTTGTTTTTGTAAGAAAATAGAGCAAATAGTTCTAGCCACTTGAGCTAAATAAACAGCATTGACATTGAAAAATGTCCGGGGAATGTAGAGAGACCTAGATTTGTAAAGGCCCAGCAGTGTACAAAGAATAAATGCATAATAAACAGATCTGTGCAGGTTTTCACAAACACAAACAGCCAGCATACAGTCCAATTTACCTTTATTTTTTATATATTTCAAAAAGGTTCTTTTGTCAACAGAAACTATAAGGGTCTGCCTATGTATTCATGATATAAACAGGTCAATTTTGTATGATTTGATTGCTATTTTTTTCAGATTTTCATATGAATGATCAAAGTTTCCAACTCAAAAAATGCATCCTATACAAAGCTGTCATTCCATTCTGAAGCTAGGAAAACAAGGTACTGTCTGTTTTTTACATTTATAAACTATACAGTACTACAGTATTTGTAAACTATGTTGTGCATTTCATGTTTTATTTTAGGTAATTTGTGTAGTTTTGGCTATCTTTGCAGAAGAACAATGTACATTCATTTTGGTTTGCGTAATGTTTCTGGGTTGATTAGCCAATTGTCTACAATTCTTCAATTATTTATTATATAGTAAATATCACAACTGTAAAGGTCTTTAGTTGTTATTTAACATACTAAATCACAAAGCTGTGTAATTAAATTCAACCTTTACATCACAAAGGGAACTAAATGCTAAATACATCCTGGCTAACTAGTCAAAGTAGTTCTCTCCTTCATAGGGTACCAAGGAAGCTAAGGAGGAAATACAAACTAAAAGGCATGATAATGTTTTTTCTGTAAGCTTTTGGAAGAATATCATATTATCCAAGAGTAACAAAAAAACGTCACAACCATGTCCTCTGCATAGGTTAATCCAAAGTAAGACACTGAGATATTCTTACACATCAATTCTCTGTGGATTTACCATGCAATTGTTTTGTGGGAAGATCAAAGGATATGCTTTCAAATAGTTGCCCGTTTTAGAAAAATTATTACAAAAAGAAGAATTTTTGCCATGATAGAAATTCAACCTACACTTATTCTTTCATTCAACAGAGAAAAAACATTTTACCATAAATGAAAATATTTCAGTTAAGAGCTGAAAATATACTTCTATTATCACATGGTTTGTTTATTCCTTCTAAATCTTGAAACTACTATAGTCCAGTTAAAGGAGCCGAATTATCTAACTAAAGACCGCTGCTCCATAACTTGTCCGCCTGCTCTGAAGCTGCGGACATCAATCCGCCTGATCCTATACAATTGGGCAGATTAACACACCATGATAGTGACTGATTGGCCGCGAATCTGCAAGGGGCGGCATTGCGCAAGCAGTTCACAAGAACTGCTTGTGCAATGATAAATGCTGACAGCATATGCTGTTGGCATTTATCGATGTGCGGCGGACATGATACGCTACATCGTATCAATGATAAATATATTTTTGATTTAAAGATAAACTTTTTAACCTGAAGTTGTTTTTTTTACAGTTTGTACAATTATTTAAGTTTTTCTACATAAAAAAAAGTAAATATAATTGTCATGAAGACCTCATGATGTAGCTTTTTATAGGTTAATTTTTTTGGATTGTGTGCTAAAAACGTTTGTTTTTTTAGAAGAAATGTGTTCCTGTGTGTTTCCCGTATATAAGCCAGAGCCCTCATAAATAGTTTATAAGATCCACAAGAGAGAACTTTATGGCCTGTGGTCAGTTTATTACCACAACCTTTCAGCACAGAGAATGATGGAACACAGTGCCTCTATATTCAGGCACTAACCTGGGGTCATTGACAGGACAACCAACCTTCCAAATAAATACACTTTTAGAAGTTAAAATGCCTCAGAACCATAAAGAATGCAAAATATATGGTGTTTGGTATCAAAATACTTTTCATGACATCCCAAAGGGATTGCCTATCTGTGTATATGAAATAAATATACATAAAAGTTATAAGAGGTTATTTAATTTTAGTCAAAGATTCTGAGCTTTATGACATGTCATAAAGGAGAGGGCTGGGTGTTTTCCTGGCCCCTCTAGAAGGAGGTTTTGTCAAACAACCTGATATCAGAGAACAGGTATAAAACTTTGATTATAACAATACATGGGAGCCTGTTACAGTGTGAGTGTTTATCTTTTCCTGCCAATCTCCTTGGCGCAGACATCAGTATTAGGTTCTGTTATTTCTCCTTTTTATTTTAAAATCTGTTTGCTTGTGTATAATTCTATTTGTCAACATATTTTTATTAACAATGAACTGTGACTTGATTTTTGCTCATAATAAATATTAATTTATTAAGTTTTTGTCTTTGTCTAATATTTGAATCATGTTACTGAAAGAGACTGGTAGTATTCATACTGTGTTTTTTAGATAATTTGTTTGCTAAATTGTATTCTGGATTTAATTTGGTAGTTTGGGTTTTTCTTAAGATTTCCCATTTAATAATTTTAAGTGGTGTCAGCTTAGAGATAGTTTAGTGTGGGTGGCATTAAAGGGGAGTTTGGGGATTTTATCTAGGTCTTGAACATACTAGAGTGTGTTGTTAATTCTTGCACCCACTGAACTAAGTCACAGACTTGCCTTGAGTGGCTAGACTGACAGATTGGTTAAGGTGGAAAGGGTCTGTTAACCCATTCTGTGCCAAACAAGTGACTGTTGCAGGGTTGATTAACCCTGTTCGTCACAATAATATTTCCAAGGATCCTGAGCAACAATTATAATTTCTATAAACATATTTTGTGACCATTCTTAGATTGTATTTATGTTAGTATGTTATTGCTTTACTATACTGTATTTGTATGTAAATAAGTGTTTGTAGTTGTGATGTGATAAGTAAATATGTTCAGAATGTTCTATACGTTTAGTTATTTGTTTGTTGTGCGTTTACAAAATATAAATTATACCGTAAAATCAATAAATATAACTGTTACTACTGGTTTATAGACTGTTTTTTAAGCTTAAAGGCAAGTACAATTTTCGCAAATGTACTCTGCATGGAAATTACTTCTGAGCTATCACATTTCTGAGGTTTCATTTAAAGATGCTAAAAATATATAGTCCACAGTCTAAAATCAACATAAAAATTATGGTGTATTTCTCTAAGGTAGCATTTATGGAAATATTAGTTTGGAAAGATCTTTCACTAAATGATATGTCCCTTTCAAAAGCTTTTGACAATTTTATCATTGCAATTCCTTGATATTCAACCATGGCTGTGACCTGAAATTCTATTATACATTGTAATTTCTTTCTGTCATAGTGAAAGCCATAATACACCCTCTGTTGTGATAGTGTTTCCGATTATGGGTAAACAAAATATACATATTTCCCAAATGTCTTTCTTTTCTTTGTGAAAAAATAGATCAAGCCAGTTCATATTTTGATAAAAATGTGACACATACAGTATGTAAGAATATAAACATTTTATAGTGTAACATTGTAATTTTCTTTATTCTGTAAAGCAGGATTCTTAAAACTTTTTTTCCAAAGACCCAGGCAATGATAACACATACCTTTGTGATCCAATTTGTTTGCTTTGTCTGAAAAATTCTGAAGTAATTAACAAGATAGGTGCAATTTTTGGCAACGTGACTAAAATGTGTGTGTACTTTATTCTTGATACAACACACACATATCATATATATATAAAACACACACACACATACAGACAACATGCCACAGGAACTTATTTTAGTTATTTCCCCCACACTTAGATTAGTCCCTTGCGCTTCTGTTCTCCCCCTTTTTTTGCTTGTTTCTTACTACCACCCTATCCTACCGGTGTGTTTAAATGGAGCTGCAGTGTGGACTACACCTCATCACACGAGACATCTGTGAATCCAACATATCCTTTATATATGTATGTTTATATATTTGTATAATTTGTCACGTTGAATATCAATATCTATACTTTTTGGATTATGATTTACAATAGGAGTGGATAATAGATTTCACTCTTATCAGTGCTTTTTCATTATTAACGGTTTTAGTACCTATTGTTTTATTATTATCGTCTATTCAGACATTTTATTTTTGTAAGACTGTGCATACAACGATAATACACATATATATGTATATCCTGTGTTATATCTAGATACATTTGTTGTACATACATACTTGTATAATACTGTAATTTTTGGTATGCACACTTATATTCATCTTTTATAGTTGTCACATTTTTACTAACAATTTCCGGCCCACAAACCGGTTACAATGCAGCCCTCCACTTACTCCCCATAACTGAGAGCTGTGGGCTGATTAACATAATGCCGGGGGCAGTCCTAGGCCTATGCCTCTATATAAGCCCCTGAGTGTCTAGCACGCCAAAATTGGCACCGTAGCTGTTTGTGGGTTTGGCAGCAGAGGAGCAAAGCAAGCGAGTGAGCAGGATTGTTTTGCCCAGAGCTTGTGTTTGGCAGTGACGAGGGGACCCAGGACTTCACTGGGGGAGTGTAGTGTAACTCTCAGTGAGACTGTGGGGCAAACTGAGTATAAGCAGGCAGCAGCAGAGATGGTCAGGAGCAGCAGCAGAGGAGGACAAGCAATTTTGTGTGTGTATGTGGGGGTCTGTGTGTGCAGGGAGTCTCTATGTGTGGGTCTGTGTGTGTGTATGTGTGTCTGGGTATGTCGGTCTGTGTAAGGGTCTGTGTGTGCTGGGGTATATCTGTCTGTGTGGGGGTCTTTGTATGCGTGGGTGGGTGTGGGTCTGTTTGTGTGTGGGGGGGTCTGTGTATGTGTGAGTCTGTGTATGTGTATGCCTGGGTGTGTATGTAATGATTAAAACCATCACTATAGTACCTGTTTTATATATACTGTATATATATATATATATATATATATATTTGATTTTGTTCGAAGTTTTGGAAGCAGCCCCCATGGGAAAAGAAAAATTTACCAGTGGCCCCAAGGTAATTTGAGTTTGAAACCCCTGCCTTAGTGGTTTGTATTTATCTAGTGTATTTCCCCAATCTTATTTTTAGAAAAGCACTTGAGCACTCACTACTGAATAAGAATAAGTGCAGAATGATAATTAAAGATTAGGACAATAATAATTACAACGTTAATATATAAATATATACACATATATACATGTTTACATACAAGTGCAGTGCAGTTTATAAGAGATATAATTCACAACTGTGTAAGATGCAATAATATAAAAATATATACTTCATTACCCAGTTTGAAATTAGGTGAAATAAAGCTAGTACAAAGATTAAGAAGCTTTGCCGCAGTTTTGAGCTGTGGATAAATGTGAGTGTTTAAACATTGTTGGCCAGATTACGAGTGGAGCACAAACATTTGCGCGCAAGCAATAAGGGGTTTATCATGGGTGTTTGTGCTCTTCAGGCTTACCACTGGTTTTACGAGTTGAAAGTAAGCGTGATTGCTTGAGTGCAATCGCAATTCACGCTAGAATAATTACCGCAACTTCACGCAGTTGCCCAATACACATGGAAAATACAGAACCTAGAATAGTTACACTCATAATAAATCTATCTAATATAAATTATTTAAAAAAAACATATTGCAAACAAAAGTTATAAGGGCTCAAAGATATGAGGTCTCAGGTATCTGTATGTATATATATATATATATATATATATACACATATATATATATGTGTATATATATATATATATACATATATATGTATATATATATATACCTATATATAGTCATGTATATATATATATATATATATATTTATAAATATATAGTGTACCAAAAACCATCAGATATATGTAAAAATATTTTTTATGAATAAATAGAACATGTTGTTTTATGTGAAGAACATTGGAATGTGAAATATTCATATTATAATGTCGGGTTAGGGCACATGAAAATATGCGATCAGATTTGTGCAAGATTAGGGTGTTAGTTTTTTTGACACTTGTTTGCTCCATTGCCTTCCATGGGGGAATATGTGAAAACAGTTTACTTTCAACTAAGTTATAATACAAGCACAACCTGATGAGCGTAAAAAGCTTACTTCTAGCATAGTTAACGATTGAGCGCTCCACTTGTAATCTGGCCCTTAATCTTCTTTATACCACACGCTTTCATCATCAGAACCTCTGTCCTCCATTCCTCTTGGACTAAAAAAACCAGTACTGTCGAAATTAAACTTTCGTGATTCAGATAAAGGCCTCTAGTTATCAAGCTGTCAACCGCAAATACGCTGGAATTCCGCAGCGTATTTGTGGCGAGCCTGATTTGCCGTAGTTATCAAACCCTACAGGCCGGTAAAAGTATAATATAGTGACGTAACATACGATCCGCCGGACTCAGTCCGACACAGATCGATGGTTACGTCACTACAGATGTTCCGAACGAAAGTTCGGCACAATCTGACTACTTTTGGAAGTTATCAAAGAACTACCAGGTACGCTTGCCACTATTCCGGCCCAGCGTAACTGGTTTTCAATCCGCCGCCCTGTAGGCGGCGGATGCCATAGGAATCAATGGGAGTCTGACAGCAGCGAAAGCTCATGTTCGCTGCTGCCCAATATCCCATTGATTCCTATGATAAAAGTCTACACCTAACACCCTAACATGTACCCTGAGTCTAAACACCCCTAATCTGCCGCCCCCTACATCGCCGCCATCTACATTATACTTATTAACCCCTAATCTGCCCCCCCTACACCGCTGCCACCTACATTAAAATTATCAACCCCTAAACTGCCGCTCCCGGACCCTGCCGCAACTTACATTATACCTATTAACCCCTAATCTGCCGCCCCCTATTCCGCCGCCACCTACATAAAGTTATTAACCCCTATCCTGCCGATCCTGGACCCCGTTGCAACTAAATAAATTGTTTAACCCCTAAACCACCGCTCCCGGAGGCCACCGCCAACTACATTATTTTTATTAACCCCTAATCTGCCCCCCCTACACCGCCGCCACTATAATAAACATATTAACCCCTAAACCTAAGTCTAACCCTAAACCTAACACCCAATAACTTAAATATAATTTAAATAACTCTAAATAAATATTACTACAATTAACTAAATTATTCCTATTTAAAACTAAATACTTACCTATAAAATAAACCCTAAGCTAGATACAATATAACTAATAGTTACATTGTAGCTATCTTAGGGTTTATTTTTATTTACAGGCAACTTTGTATTTATTTTAACTAGGTACAATAGTTATTAAATAGTTATTAACTATTTAATAGCTACCTAGTTAAAATAAAGACACAAGTACCTGTAAAATAAAACCTAACCTAAGTTACAATTACACCTAACACTACACTATAATTAAAATAATTAAATAAATTAACTACAATTAAATAACATTAAATACAATTAAATAAAATTAACTAAAGTACTAAAAAAACACTAAATTACAGAAAATAAAAAAATAATTACCAGAATTTTAAACTAATTACACCTAATCTAATCCCCCTAATAAAATAAAAAAGCCCCCCAAAATAATAAAAATCCCTACCCTAAACTAAATTACAAATAGCCCTTAAAAGGGCCTTTTGCGGGGCATTGCCCCAAAGTAATCAGCTATTTTACCTGTAAAAAAAATTACAATAGCCCCCAACATTAAAACCCATTACCCACACACCCAACCCTACTCTAAAACCCACCCAAACCCCCCTTAAAAAAACCTAACACTAACCCCCTGAAGATCACCCTATCTTGAGACGTCTTCACCCAACCGGTCTGAAGTCCTTAACGAAGCCGGGCGAAGTCTTCATCCAACTGGGCAGAAGAGGTCCTCCAGACAGGCAGAAGTTTTCATCCAGGCGGCATCTTCTATCTTCATCCATCCGACGAGGAGCGGCTCCATCTTGAAGACATCCGACGCGGAGCATCCATCCAGACCGACGACTACCCGACGAATGAATATTCCTTTAAATGACGTCATCCAAGATGGCGTCCCTTGAATTCCGATTGGCTGATAGAATTCTATCAGCCAATCGGAATTAAGGTAGGAAAAATCCTATTGGCTGATGCAATCAGCCAATAGGATTGAGCTTGCATTCTATTGGCTTATTGGAACAGCCAATAGGATTGAACTTTAATCCTATTGGCTGATTGCATCAGCCAATAAAATTTTTCCTACCTTAATTCCGATTGGCTGATAGAATTCTATCAGCCAATCGGAATTCAAGGGATGCCATCTTGGATGATGTAATTTAAAGGAATATTCATTCGTCAGGTAGTCATCGGTCTGAATGGATGCTCCGCGTCTGATGTCTTCAAGATGGAGCCGCTCCTCATTGGATAGATGAAGATAGAAGATGCCGCCTGGATGAAGACTTCTGCCCATCTGGAGGACCTCTTCTGCCCGGTTGGATGAAAACTTCGCCCGGCTTCATTGAGGACTTCGGCCCGGTTGGGTGAAGACCTCTCAAGGTAGGGTGATCTTCAGGGGGTTAGTGTTAGGTTTTTTTAAGGGGGGATTGGGTGGGTTTTAGAGTAGGGTTGGGTGTATGGGTGGTGGGTTTTAATCTTGGGGGGGTATTGTAATTTTTTTTACAGGTAAAAGAGCTGATTACTTTGGGGCAATGCCTCGTAAAAGGCCCTTTTAAGGGCTATTTGTAATTTAGTATAGGGTAGGGATTTTTATTATTTTGGGGGGCTTTTTTATTTTATTAGGGGGATTAGGTGTAATTAGTTTAAAATTCTGGTAATTATTATTATTTTTTTTTATTATTATTCTTTATTTTTTATTGATATTTCAATTTGGATACAAAAATAACAAAAAGGATGAGGGGGACATTTTCTTTAAATTTACATGCTTGGGGATTATTGCAAAACCAATTTTTGACATATATAGACCACAAATCCCCAAGTTATAGTGAATGAAGTTAACACCTTGTTGATTAACTAAAACAAAAAAACATACTTTGGTTACAGTATTATCCCCTCTGCCTTGAGTTACCAGTTGTTCTTACATCATCCAAAAGAAAAAAAAAATAAAGTATATAAAAAACAACTAGAACAAAAAAACAAAAAAAAAAGGAAAGGAATAAAAAGGAGGGGGAAAAAGGGGGGGGGGAGAGACAATTACCTCTAATTACCAAATTCCTAGTAGGATTAATTCTGTATCTCTAAACGGGTGGATTATATATTCAATTTCACTGTCAGGGAGAGATTTTATAAATATAGACCACTTTAAGAAAAACCTCTTTACATCTTCATCATTCTGTAAGTCAGTATCCACTTGCTCAATAATGCACTGTTTCTTTAAACAATTTTTATTTTATTTTATACTCGGTATTGTTTTTGTTTTCCATTTCTTCAGAATTAGGTATCTACCAGCCACAATAGTCAGGTTAATAATTTTGACCTTATTAGAGGATAAACCCTCCTCCTGAACAAGAAAAACTATATTTGTTGAAGAAAAAGACAGAGAGGGAAGGCCTAAATTGGTGTTTAACCAGTACTGTGTCTTGAGCCAAAAATTTCGAATTTTTGGGCATTCCCATAACATGTGCAGTAGGCTAGCCGAGGGGAGAGAGCATTTTGGGCACTTGTTAAATCTGACCTGACACTGTGCACCTTTTTTCGGTGTAAAATGTGACATATGCAAGATCTTAATATGCGATTCCCTCCAAGTTGTGGAAAGGGTTATCCGAGAAACCTCTTGTATTGAAAGAGTAAGTGTAGTGAGAGTGAGAGAATCTTGTCTTAGCATATCAGCCCATTTGTGTCGAATTTTTTCCAATGTCTCTGGGCCTTTAAATGAAACTAATGTTTGATAGATATAAGAAATTGAAGTGAGCCCATTCTTTGCTAAGAGAATCCAGTTATCAATGCTCCCGAGCGACCAATCCCAACAATGCTCACTTGTTAACTTAGTAGCATAGTGTCTTGCTTGTAAGTAAGCAAATAAGTTTTTATTGGGGATACCAAATTCCTCTTTTAACTGGTGAACCTGGCCTAAACCTTGAATCTGCCATTGTGCAAATAGAGCCGACTGCATCCCCGCTGGAAACTGTGGGTTATTTAAGAGTGTGTTATATCTTGATACCTTAGATTCAATAGATAATTGTTCACACATCCTCTTCCACATTTGAATTGGGTTACAGATCAAACTTATTTTTTTTAGTTCAAGGGGAAAAAGATTGTTATTACAATGTATTAGAACCCTTAACTCAATTGGATAAAGAATATCAGCATCAAGTTCAAGATTTGTGATATAATCACTGTTAGTTAACCAGTCTACTATGATCCGAGCTAGGAATACTTGATTATAACTCCTTAAGTCAGGAAGAGATAATCCTCCTAATTTTGAAGGTAATGTTAATTTAGCTAATGAAATTCTAGGCTTCTTACTTTGCCATATAAATGAGCGCAGAGATATATTAAATTATAAAATATCTTTCCTTTTAAGGATCAATGGGGTATTCTGGAGAACATAGAGTATTTTCGGGAGGAGAGTCATTTTATATAAGGCAATACGTCCTGACAGAGAAAGGGGGAGCTTCTGCCAATTTTTAAAGGCTTCTTTGACAGTCTTAAGTACTGGAAGTATATTCAAAGAGTACCAGTCATCAGGGTTATAAGATATCCATATACCTAAATATCTAACTGAGTCTTGTACTATACTAAAAGGAATTTCTGTTGCTGAGTCCTTTGTCTGTTTGATCCAGAGTAACTCTGATTTTGCTGTATTTACCTTATAACCAGTGAACGATCCAAACTGACCTATTATCATGAGGAGCTTAGGTATATTATTAGCCGTATTTGATAAATAGATTAGAACATCGTCAGCATATAGTGCCATACACATCTCTTTTTTTCTTACCTTGATTCCTTCCAATTGTTGGCGAATTGAGATATCCAGAGGTTTAATTGCCAGGTCAAATAATAGGGGGGAGAGAGGACACCCCTGCCTGGTTCCCTGTTCTAGTTTTATGTCCTGAGTAAGATCTCCATTTACTACGATTTTCGTGGAGGCATTTTTGTACAGATTATTAAAAAAACGAAGAAAGTTACCACCTAGCCCGAATTTCTTCAAAGTATATGAAAGATGATCATAATGTACTGAGTCAAATGCTTTTTCAGCATCAATAAAAATAATCGCCATGTCAGGGGTCTCCTCTCTCCTCCCAGTACGCATCTCCTCCATTACCTTAAAGTATTTAATTGTAAGGAATAGTTCCCTAATTTTAGCTGAGGAGTTCCGTTTCGATATAAACCCTGCTTGATCTTTATGAATAATGGATGGGAAGAAGGGTTGCAACCTAGTTGCCAAGATAGCTGCTAACAGTTTGTAATCAGTGTTCAGAAGTGCTATAGGTCTATAAGATTCTTTCCTCACCGGGTCCTTCCCTGGTTTTAGAATAAGAGTTGTGTAAGAGGCAACAAAATCTGGTGACGGCGTACCCCCTCTGAGATAGAGATCATTAAATAAAGAGGGAGAGAATCAGGTCCTGGGGCTTTATTATAAGCTAGTTTATGGATTGCTGTGAGAGTTTCTTGCTCGGTAATAGGAGAGTTTAAGGGATCGATTATTTCATGCGATAGCAACGGGTACGTAATTTTTTTCTAGAATTCTTCACGCTGTGTAAGATTTGACATCCTACCATTATAAAGAGTTCTGTAATAGTCCTCAAACACTCGAAGAAGTTCTGCTGGTGTTTTGAATTGCCTACCTTCCGATAGTATAAATTCTATTGTAGGAGATGCTTTCTCTCGTTTAACCAGATTTGCCAGAAGTTTGCCTGTTTTATTCCCGTAATGGTATAACTTAGCCTGTAATCTAAGGTCCTTTTGTAATGTTTTATAAAGGTAAAAAGAATCTCTGTGTGCTAACGCAGAGATATATCTGGACCAAGTTTCTGCGGTTTGCTGGTAAATGTGCCTGTTGTATGCGTTTGTTACTGCTCTAAGAAGCTCTCCTTCCCTCTTCTTGTATTTTTTAGTCCTAGTAATAGAATATGCGAGTATTTCCCCTCTTAAAACAGCTTTGGCTGTTTCCCAGAATAGTACTGGTCGTGAGATATGTTCCTGGTTGAAGTGGGCATAATCACAAAACTTTGCTATCAGACAGTTTTTTAATTTATTGTCAGTGGTTAGGTATTGTGGAAATTTAAACCCTCTTTTCCCTCCCTCTGGATAGTTAGACTGAAATACTAGAGAAATAGGAGCATGGTCAGATGTAGTGATTGGAAGAATTCCAGCTATAACTTTAAATTTACATAATCTCTCATCGATTAAAAAAAGGTCTATTCTGGAGAGTGTCTTGTGTGCACGAGAATGGCATGTATACTCCCTTACTTCCGTATTTTGTGTCCTCCAAATGTCACAGATCTTTAAATTATTAGTTAGTTTAATGAGTTTTTGATTCTAAATTGTCTCTCTTCGTTTTTTGAGAGGTGGGGTTCTGTCTCAATCTATTGAGTGGGTATTTGGGTGCCATGTTATAATCCCCCCCCCCCCCAGAATCAGGTAAACCTTTGTAAGTAGCATAAGTTTGTTTTGTAAGTTTTCCCAAAACGGGAGACTAAAAACGTTAGGAGCGTACACATTGCAAAGTGTGTACATTGTTTTCATTATTTTTATTTTTACAATCAAGTACCTTCCCTCTCTGTCTGTCTCTGTATATATGACTTCATAAACAAGCTTCTTCCCTAAGAGAATTGCTACCCCACTTTTCCTCTTAGTTGTGGACGAGAATAATACTTCTTTAACCCATGTGGTTTTGAGCTTAAGCACTTCTTCAGGTTTTAGGTGGGTCTCTTGAAGAAAGGCAATATCTGTGCTATTTTTCTTTAGGTCGGACAACATTGTTTTTCGCTTAACAGGGGATGTTAGACCACCTATGTTCCAAGATATCAATTTAAAAGTATTCTTTATGTCCATCTAAACAACATTAAGGAGGGGGGGAAAAGAAGAGTAATAGGGAGGGAAAAATAAAATTAAAAAAAAAAAAAAAAAAAACCAAGGATTTAAAATCAATTACCCAGTTAACCCATGCAAGGCAAGTTGTAGGAGGAAGTTTAGCCTTCCTTCCTCCTCCAGCCCTCACTATGAAATTTGTCATCTTTATTGATCCAATAGTGAGGAAAAGAAGAAAAAAAAAGAAGAAAGAGAAAAAAAAACAATATCTTACAATCCTGTCTATCCTTCCCACTGTTCTAATTTGGTACTGTGGGATACGTTTCAACATAAAATTTTTCAGCTTCCTACGCTGATTCAAAGATATGAGTATAGCCTTCAATCACTATTTTCAGTTTCTCAGGGTATAATAATGTAGCCCATGCCCCTTGTTTTATGAATTTTGTGCAGTGTGGGGCAAGTTCTTTTCTTTTAGCAGCTGTTTCTGCAGAGTAATATTGAAATATCATAATTTTTGCACCGTCTAACAATATGGGTTGATGTTTGCGGTATGCTTGAAGCAGCGTGACCTTGTGCTGAAAATTTTAAATTTTTGCGATAATTGGTCTGGGTCTTGTATTCACTCTGCTTGAATTAAATGATCCTATTCTATGTGCCCTTTCAATGATTTTCTGAGGATAAGATTCAGGAATTTGGAGTACCCGGGGCAGAATGTTTGACATGAAGTTTTCTAAGTCCTCATATTTTTTTCCCTCTGGGACCCCAACAACCCTTAGGTTATTTCTTCTTGACCTATCTTCTAAATCTTCGATTTTACTCTGCATTTTTAGTAATAAGCTATTTGTAGAATCAAGGATAGATTTATAAGATATATTTTGGTACTCAAGATCTGAAATTCTTTTTTCTGCTTCAGAAATTCTATGCACAAATTGTTTGACTTCATTAGACAGGGATGCAATATCCTGTTTTATTTCATCTTTCAGTAATTCAAATTTAGGTGTTAGGGCTAGCGAGATACTATTAACCAGTGTTTGAATATCAAAAGTTTCCAACGTAGTTGGAGGGTTTACCGTTAATGGTTGTGACTCTGTTAAGGTTTCAGGAAGAGGTTTATTCTTCTTCTCTCTCTGTCTCCCTGTCATAGTTAAAGAAGGTGTTTTGTGATGACCATGCAGATATTTGTCCATGTGCAATTTGATTTAGTAAAAGTGCTACGTGAGTTTGTGAAATGTGAGAAAAAAAAAAAAAAGGGGGTGGTGGGGAGAAGGGAAAAGTGAGGGAAGTGAGGGGAAGTTTTGTGAAGTGATCTTGTGTGGTATAAGGAAAAGGGTCAGTGATTATAAAAAAAAAAAAAGAGTTAGATGGGGTGTTAGCCACCCAGTTATTTCATTTATATTGTGAAAAAATGGTGAACAATGAATTTGTGATGTGAGTGAAGGTTATGTGATTATGTGCGTATTATCTCCTTTAATCCTATGAGGGGAAGCAGGCTTTTAATTTTATTGAATCCAATTTTTTGAGTTTTCCAATTGGTGATCCCCTTCTAGCCTTTTTATTACAGTGAAGAGGAGTATTTGGCTCTTATTTAATCCGACTAAGCTTAGTTAAACCCTTTAGTTACTATGCTTGTTCAATTTAAAAAAGTCTGTCAACTCAAGACTTGCGTTAAGGCAAGTGGAGAGGGAATTTGTTATCTTTTTTTTTTCTCTCCCTTACTCTACCTCTCCCTGAGTCGATTTTTAAGGAATTTGTGTTTATATGTCACCTCTCTTTATCAGTTACAATGTATGGTGGAGCTAAGTGAGAGTGATAATCTCTGCTTTATTTTACTGTCTCTTTTCCCTCTTTCTACTCTGCTCCTTACTCTCTTTTGGACAGGGACTGACCTATGTGTTTAATTAGTTTCCTGTATCAGTGAAATCTCTTTCTTTCTTTCTTCCCCTCTTCCCTCCTTTCCCCTCTCCTTGTTTTTTTCTTTTTTTTTTTTTTGAGTCCTACTAAGAGGGGCAGAATGCTATGTTATATAAGGATTTCTATTTGTGGAGTTTTATAATTTACTCAATAAGATACTATTTTTTCCCACTTTTCCCACCAATCAGCCAATAGGATTGAGCTTGCATTCTATTGGCTGATTGGAACAGCCAAAAGGATTGAACTTTAATCCTATGGGCTGATTGCATCAGCCAATAGGATTTTTCCTACCTTAATTCCGATTGGCTGATAGAATTCTATCAGCCAATCGGAATTCAAGGGACGCCATCTTGGATGATGTCATTTAAAGGAATATTCATTCGTCGGGTAGTCGTCGGTCTGAATGGATGCTCCGCGTCTGATGTCTTCAAGATGGAGCCGCTCCTCGTCAGATAGGTGAAGATAGAAGATGCCGCCTGGATGAAGACTTCTGCCCGTCTGGAGGACCTCTTCTGCCCGGTTGGATGAAAACTTCGCCCGGCTTTGTTGAGGACTTCGGCCCGGTTGGGTGAAGACGTCTCAAGGTAGGGTGATCTTCAGGGGGTTAGTGTTAGGTTTTTTTAAGGGGGGATTGAGTGGGTTTTAGAGTAGGGTTGGGTGTGTGGGTGGTGGGTTTTAATCTTGGGGGGGTATTGTAATTTTTTTACAGGTAAAAGAGCTGATTACTTTGGGGCAATGCCTCGCAAAAGGCCCTTTTAAGGGCTATTTGTAATTTAGTATAGGGTAGGTATTTTTATTATTTTGGGTGGCTTTTTTATTTTATTAGGGGGATTAGATTAGGTGTAATTAGTTTAAAATTCTGGTAATTATTTTATTATTTTCTGTAATTTAGTGTTTGTTTTTTGTACATTAGTTAATTTTATTTAATTGTATTTAATTTTATTTAATTGTAGTTAATTTATTTAATTATTTTAATTATAGTGTAGTGTTAGGTGTAATTGTAACTTAGGTTAGGTTTTATTTTACAGGTAGTTTTGTCTTTATTTTAGCTAGGTAGCTATTAAATAGTTAATAACTATTTAATAACTATTCTACCTAGTTAAAATAAATACAAAGTGGCCTGTAAAATAAAAATAAACCATAAGATATCTACAATGTAACTATTAGTTATATTGTAGCTAACCAAGGCCTAGATTTGGAGTTTTGTCGGTAACGACCCGAAAAACTAATGCCGGCTTTTTTCTGGCCGCACCATAAAAATAACTCTGGTATTGAGAGTCCACATAAAGGCTGCGTTAGGCTCCAAAAAAGGAGCGTAGAACATTTTTAACGCAGCTTCAACTCTCGATACCAGAGTTGCTTACGGACGCGGCCAGCCTCAAAAACGTGCTCGTGCACGATTCCCCCATAGGAAACAATGGGGCTGTTTGAGCTGAAAAAAAACCAAACACCTGCAAAAAAGCCGCGTTCAGCTCCTAACGCAGCCCCATTGTTTGCTATGCGGAAACACTCCCTACGTCTGCACCTAACACTCTAACATGTACCCCGAGTCTAAACACCCCTAACCTTACACTTATTAACCCCTAATCTGCCGCCCCCGCTATCGCTGACCCCTGCATATTATTATTAACCCCTAATCTGCCGCTCCGTAAACCGCAGCTACTTACATTATCCCTATGTACCCCTAATCTGCTGCCCTAACATCGCCGACCCCTATATTATATTTATTAACCCCTAATCTGCCCCCCACAACGTCGCCTCCACCTGCCTACACTTATTAACCCCTAATCTGCCGAGCGGACCTGAGCGCTACTATAATAAAGTTATTAACCCCTAATCCGCCTCACTAACCCTATCATAAATAGTATTAACCCCTAATCTGCCCTCCCTAACATTGCCGACACCTAACTTCAAACATTAACCCCTAATCTGCCGACTGGAGCTCACCGCTATTCTAATAAATGTATTAACCCCTAAAGCTAAGTCTAACCCTAACACTAACACCCCCCCTAACTTAAATATAATTTAAATCTAACGAAATTAATTAACTCTTATTAAATAAATTATTCCTATTTAAAGCTAAATACTTACCTGTAAAATAAATCCTAATATAGCTACAATATAAATTATAATTATATTATAGCTATTTTAGGATTTATATTTATTTTACAGGTAACTTTGTATTTATTTTAACCAGGTACAATAGCTATTAAATAGTTAAGAATTATTTAATAGCTAAAATAGTTAAAATAATTACAAATTTACCTGTAAAAGAAATCCTAACCTAAGTTACGAATAAACCTAACACTAGACTATAAATAAATTAATTAAATAAACTACCTACAATTACCTACAATTAACCTAACACTACACTATCAATAAATTAATTAAATACAATTGCTACAAATAAATACAATTAAATAAACTAGCTAAAGTACAAAAAATAAAAAAGAACTAAGTTACAAAAAATAAAAAAATATTTACAAACATAAGAAAAATATTACAACAATTTTAAACTAATTACACCTACTCTAAGCCCCCTAATAAAATAACAAAGCCCCCCAAAATAAAAAAATGCCCTACCCTATTCTAAATTACTAAAGTTCAAAGCTCTTTTACCTTACCAGCCCTGAAAAGGGCCCTTTGCGGGGCATGCCCCAAGAAATACAGCTCTTTTGCCTGTAAAAAAAAACATACAATACCCAAGCCCCCCCCAACATTACAACCCACCACCCACATACCCCTAATCTAACCCAAACCCCCCCTTAAATAAACCTAACACTAAGCCCCTGAAGATCATCCTACCTTGTCTTCACCATACCAGGTTCACCGATCGGTCCAGAAGAGCTCCTCCGATGTCCTGATCCAAGCCCAAGCGGGGGGCTGAAGAGGTCCATGATCCGGCTGAAGTCTTCATCCAAGCGGGGCAGAAGAGGTCTTCCATCCGATTGAAGTTTTCATCCAAGCGGCATCCATCCGGAGCGAAGCGGCAGCATCCTGAAGACCTCCACCGCGGAACATCCATCCTGGCCGACGACTGAACGACGAATGACGGTTCCTTTAAATGACGTCATCCAAGATGGCGTCCCTCGAATTCCGATTGGCTGATAGGATTCTATCAGCCAATCGGAATTAAGGTAGGAATATTCTGATTGGCTGATGGAATCAGCCAATCAGAATCAAGTTCAATCCGATTGGCTGATCCGATCAGCCAATCAGATTGAGTTTGCATTCTATTGGCTGATCGGAACAGCCAATAGAATGCGAGCTCAATCTGATTGGCTGATCGGATCAGCCAATCGGATTGAACTTGATTCTGATTGGCTGATTCCATCAGCCAATCAGAATATTCCTACCTTAATTCCGATTGGCTGATAGAATCCTATCAGCCAATCGGAATTCGAGGGACGCCATCTTGGATGACGTCATTTAAAGGAACCGTCATTCGTCGTTCAGTCGTCGGCCAGGATGGATGTTCCGCGGTGGAGGTCTTCAGGATGCTGCCGCTTCGCTCCAGATGGATGCCGCTTGGATGAAGACTTCAATCGGATGGAAGACCTCTTCTGCCCCGCTTGGATGAAGACTTCAGCCGGATCATGGACCTCTTCAGCCCCCGCTTGGGCTTGGATCAGGACATCGGAGGAGCTCTTCTGGACCGATCGGTGAACCTGGTATGGTGAAGACAAGGTAGGATGATCTTCAGGGGCTTAGTGTTAGGTTTATTTAAGGGGGGTTTGGGTTAGATTAGGGGTCTGTGGGTGGTGGGTTGTAATGTTGGGGGGCTTGGGTATTGTATGTTTTTTTTTACAGGCAAAAGAGCTGTATTTCTTGGGGCATGCCCCGCAAAGGGCCCTGTTCAGGGCTGGTAAGGTAAAAGAGCTTTGAACTTTAGTAATTTATAATAGAGTAGGGCATTTTTTTATTTTGGGGGGCTTTGTTATTTTATTAGGGGGCTTAGAGTAGGTGTAATTAGTTTAAAATTGTTGTAATATTTTTCTTATGTTTGTAAATATTTTTTTATTTTTTGTAACTTAGTTCTTTTTTATTTTTTGTACTTTAGCTAGTTTATTTAATTGTATTTATTTGTAGCAATTGTATTTAATTAATTTATTGATAGTGTAGTGTTAGGTTAATTGTAGGTAATTGTAGGTAGTTTATTTAATTAATTTATTGATAGTCTAGTGTTAGGTTTATTTGTAACTTAGGTTAGGATTTCTTTTACAGGTAAATTTGTAATTATTTTAACTATTTTAGCTATTAAATAGTTCTTAACTATTTAATAGCTATTGTACCTGGTTAAAATAAATACAAAGTTACCTGTAAAATAAATATTAATCCTAAAATAGCTAAAATATAATTATAATTTATATTGTAGCTATATTAGGATTTATTTTACAGGTAAGTATTTAGCTTTAAATAGGAATAATTTATTTAATAAGAGTTAATTAATTTCGTTAGATTTAAATTATATTTAACTTAGGGGGGTGTTAGTATTAGGGTTAGACTTAGCTTTAGGGGTTAATACATTTATTAGAATAGCGGCGAGATTCGGTCAGCAGATTAGGGGTTAATAATTGAAGTTAGGTGTCGGCGATGTTAGGGAGGGCAGATTAGGGGTTAATACTATTTATGATAGGGTTAGTGAGGCGGATTAGGGGTTAATAACTTTATTATAGTAGCGCTCAGGTCCGGTCGGCAGATTAGGGGTTAATAAGTGTAGGCAGGTGGAGGCGACATTGAGGGGGGCAGATTAGGGGTTAATAAATATAATACAGGGGTCAGCGGTGTTAGGGGCAGCAGATTAGGGGTACATAAATATAACGTAGGTGGCGGTCGGCAGATTAGGGGTTAAAAATTTTTTTTCGAGTGTCGGCGATGTGGGGGGACCTCGGTTTAGGGGTACATAGGTAGTTTATGGGTGTTAGTGTACTTTAGAGCACAGTAGTTAAGAGCTCTATAAACCGGCGTTAGCCCAGAAAGCTCTTAACTACTGACTTTTTTCCTGCGGCTGGAGTTTTGTCGTTAGATGTCTAACGCTCACTTCAGAAACGACTCTAAATACCGGAGTTATAAAAATCCCATTGAAAAGATAGGATACGCAATTTACGTAAGGGGATCTGCGGTATTTAAAAGTCGCGGCTGGAAAGTGAGCGTTAGACCCTATTTTGAGTGACTCCAAATACCGGCGGTAGCCTAAAACCAGCGTTAGGAGCCTCTAACGCTGGTTTTCACGGCTACCGCCAAACTCCAAATCTAGGCCCAAGGGTTTATTTTATAGGTAAGTATTTAGTTATAAATAGGAATAATTTAGTTAATTGTAGTAATATTTATTTAGAGTTATTTAAATTATATTTAAGTTAGTGGGTGTTAGGTTTAGGGTTAGACTTAGGTTTAGGGGTTAATATGTTTATTATAGTGGCGGTGGTGTAGGGGGGGCAGATTAGGGGTTAATAAATATAATGTAGGTGGCGGTGGGCTCTGGGAGCGGCAGTTTAAGGGTTAAACAATTTATTTAGTTGCGGTGGGGTAGGGGTTAATAACTTTATGTAGGTGGCGGCGGTATAGGGTGTGGCAGACTAGGGGTTAATAGGTATAATGTAGGTGGTGGTGGGGTCCGGGAGTGGGGGTTTAGGGGTTAAACACTTTATTTAGTTGCAGCAGAGTCCGGGAGTGGCGGTTTAGGGGTTAATACATTTATTCGAGTTGCGGCGGGGTCCGGGAGCGGCGGTTTAGAAGTTAATAACTTTATTTAGTTGCGGGGGGCTCCAGGAGCGGCGGTTTACGGGGGTAAACTTTGTAGTATAGTGTGGGTGCTTAGTGACAGTATAGCAAGAAAGCTGTGAAAAAGCCAAAGAGCAGCGAGATTGATGACTGTTAGTTAACAACAGTCTGCTGCTCATCGCACCGTACTTGGTGCGTGGCTTTTTGACAGCTTTCTTGATAATTTTGGCGAACGTATTCAGGTCAGCGGCGGCGATGTTAGGCAATCTTAGGCGAGCGTATTGGTGCCGTCGAATGCAAGAAAGTCGACGGCTTGATAAGTAGAGGCCAAAGAATGCAATTTGAATAGTTATTTTGGTAGCCTTTGTTGAAGAGCATGCTCAGGAACAGCATTGCACTACTGGGAGCTAGCTAAACACATCTGGGGAGCTAATGAAAAGAAACATATATGTGCAGCCACAAATCACAAGCTAGTTTTCAGCAGTTCATTGCTACTTCTTAACAAAGGATGCCTAGAAAACACAGCAAATGTAACAATAGAAATAAATAGGAAAATTGTTTAAAATTGCATGCGCTACATGAATTATGAAAGTTTAATTTTTTCCTTTAGTTGTCCCTTTAAACATATCACCACTTTGATCTAATCTATGCTATTATCTTTAACATATTCAGGTAGGATCTCCAAAGCTAAAACTCATTTAAAAAGAAAACAGCAGCATATGAATAATACTGAAAAAATAAAATCACCATTAAATCATCTTGCTCCACCTTTCTCCTATTAAACTTTACTTCCCCTGTTTATACCACAATTTATTTAACTGCCTTGTGTGTGGTAAATATGTTTCCCTACACTGTACACTTTGCCAGCTGGAAAAAATGTCTTGTTGGTGTTGAGGGAGGTTTGCATTTAGTAAAAAGCAGACTTGATAAAGACACAATGTACAGTAAGAATGTTCATAAGAGAAAAAAAAAACAATTAAAGAAAGATATGTAATTAAAACTCTTCCTATTTTTATATCAAGATGATATATACAATGTATATTTTCTTTGCAATTTTTGGAAGCTATGCAACTCCTTAGACTTAAAGGGATATAGAGCTTACTGTATGTGCTAAATCACTTGAAAGTGATGCAGCATAACTGTAAAAAGCTGCCAAGAAAATATCACCTGAAAATCTCTATGTAAAAAAGGAAGATATTTTGGGGCATATTTATCAAGCTCCGTATGGAGCTTTATACCCTGTGTCGTCAGAAATCAACCCGATCGAATACGATCTGGTGGATTGACACCCCCTGCTAGCGGCCGATTAGCCGCAAATCTGCAGGGGGGCGGCATTGCACCAGCAGTTCCCGAGAACTGCTGGTGCAATGATAAATGCGAGAGCGTATGCTGTCGGCATTTATCGATGTGCAGCGGACATGATCCGCAGTATCAGATCATGTCCGCTCGCACGTTAATAAATAGGCTCCTTTACCTCAAAATTTCTTCAGCTCACCACCAATAAGTGCGGTGTAAACACTGTTATACTTCAGCTGCTGTCCAGTTGCAAGTTGAAACCCCCCAAAAAATAATAGTCGATCAGCATCAGCAGTGCTGAGGTTATGCTTTGCTTTGCTGTGATCTCAGGAGATTTCATAGAAAATACTATATAAGAAAATAACATGACTGTGCCTGCGCATGACAGATGCACACTCCCTAGCTTGTCCTGCTTAAAGTATCTTTACAGTGGGGTGTGAATACTTAGGAAATGTTAGGTAAAATATCTTCCTTTTTTACATAGTGATGTTTAGGTGATATTTTCTAGTCAGCTTTTTACAGCTATTCGGCATATGTTTCAAGTGCTTCAATATTTGGATATTATGTCCCTTTAAGCATATTGTATTTGTTGCATAAAAATGGAGAGACCAACAAACTGGCCAGTATGTTTTTCTAGTGAACACAATCCAAAAAGGATCTGATGCTGAAATCCCACATGAATATGTTATCAAAATCTCAAATCTCTTGTGTTAAAGGGACCATTTTCTTCCTTTTAATTTGTTCCCAATGATTCACTTTACCTGCAGGAGTCTATTCAATTGTTTACAAGTATTCCTTTACCCTTATATTGGCATTTTAAATAGTTGATTTAGCCTGTGGTATCCCCACCTATTCTGAAGGATTCTGGCCTTATGTCCAAGCTATAGATTAACTGTGTAAACAAAGCCAGCAGATGAAATTACACTCCCAGTGGGGTATAGAAGAGATAAGGTAATAACATGTTAATGTCCCATTGTTCTCTTCAAGTATTGTTCTTTGGTTTGCGGACAGATATAATATAAAGAAGCATGTATATGTGCACAATGTGATAAAGTAATGAGATCTGATTATACCTACAAGCTCATCCCCTTTTATTAGGTTGTGGCTTCAAAACACAAAATAAGCAATTTCATATACACAAATAATCCTATAAAAGCAAATTCTCATACATTTTATACTCTGTATTTGGTAAAAAAAAAGGAATTGGAAACACAATTGTTGAAAAACAATTCTACAGTATACTGTCCCTTTAAGTACTTATAAGGATATACACTGTAAATACACCTGAAACTGACACATACAGTGACCTGTCACTCTTCTTAAGGTTACAGTAAAGTTTTTGGATTAACCCCTGTATTATATGTCTAAGGGAAATGCTCATTTACATGTGTGAAAGTAACATAGTAATCCAAATCCATTGTGATCACTATTAAAGGGACATGAAACACATATTTTTTTCTTTCATGATTTAGAAAGAGCATGCAATTTTAAACAACTTTCTAATTTACTTCTATTATCTATTGTTTCATTCTCTTGATATCCTTTTGCTGAAAAGCATATCTAGATAGGCTTAGTAGCTGCTGATTGGTAGCTGCACACAGATGCCTTGTGTGATTGGCTCACCCATGTGCATTGCTATTTCTTCAACAAAGGATATCTAAAGAATGAAGCAAATTAGATAATAGAAGTAAACTGGAATGTTGTTTAAAATTGTATTTTCTATCTGAATCATGAAATAATTTGTTTGGGTTTAATGTCCCTTTAACCCCTTAACAACCAAGGACGTACCAGGTACGTCCTGCAAAAACTGTCAGTTAGTGACAATGGATGTACCTGGTACGTCCTTGGTCTAATTGAGTGCTGGAAGCGATTGCGATCGCTTCCAGCAGCTCTCAGGGTATTGCAGTGATGCCTCGATATTGAGGCATCCTGCAATACCCTTTTCAAGCATCCAATGCAGAGAGAGCCACTCTGTGGCCCTCTCTGCACCGGTAGCGATGGTGCCGAACGTTGGTGGGTGGGAGCCCTAGCAGGGAGGCGGGTGGGCGGCCCATCGCTACCCGGCATCCGGTTCCTGTATGTGGAATGTGCACGCCGGGTGCCGGGAGCGTGTGAAGGGGCCTGCGGGGGGCGGGTGCATGCAGCAACTACTGCCAGCAATGTAACTGAATGGGAAGGAGGGAGGTAAAAATAAGGATCAAAGGATCTGGGAGGGGTATTGAGGGGGGTCAGCTGCACTACAGAAAAATTTATATTTTATAAAAAAAAATAAAAAACTTTTTTTGGGGGGCAAACTAGGTTTTGAAGTAAACATTTTTAAAAAAAAAAAAAAAAAAAAAGCCTTTTATTTTAGTACTGGCAGACTTTCTGCCGTTACTTAAGATGGCGGGGACAATTGTGGGGTGGGGGAGGGAAGAGAGCTGTTTGGGAGGGATCTGGGGGTGGGGTGGGAGGCTGATCTCTGCACTAAAGCTAAAATTAACCCTACGAGCTCCCTACAAGCTAACTAATTAACCCCTTCACTGCTAAGCATAATACAAGTGTGGTGCGCAGCAGCATTTAGCAGCCTTCTAATTACCAAAAAACAATGTCAAAGCCATATATGTCTGCTATTTTAGAGAAGTATTTACAACCATTTGAGCCATAATTGCACAAGTTTAAATAATTTCAGTGTGAAACCTAAAGTTTGTGAGAAAGTGAACTTTTTTTTTTATTTGATCGCATTTGATGGTGAAATGGTGGCATGAAATATACCAAAATGGGCCTAGATCAATACTTGGGGTTGTCTACTACACTACACTAAAGCTAAAATTAACCCTACAAGCTCCCTAATTAACCCCTTCACTGCTGGGCATAATACACTTGTGGTGCGCAGTGGCATTTATCGGCCTTCTAATTACTAAAAAGCAATGCCAAAGCCATATATGTCAGCTATTTCTGAACAAAGGGGATCCCAGAGAAGCATTTACAAACATTTGTGCCATAATTGCACAAGCTGCTTGTAAATAATTTCAGTGAGAAACCTAAAGTTTGTGAAAAAGTGAACAATTTTTTTTATTTGATCGCATTTGGCTGTGAAATGGTGGCATGACATATACCAAAATGGGCCTAGATCAATACTTTGGGTTGTCTACTAAAAAAAAATATATACATGTCAGGGGATATTCAGGGATTCCTGACAGATATCAGTGTTACAATGTAACTATCGCTAATTTGAAAAAAAAAACAAACAAATGGTTTGGAAATAGCAAAGTGCTACTTGCATTTATTGCCCTATAACTTACAAAAAAAGCAAAGAACATGTAAACATTGGCTATTTCTAAACTCTAGACAAAATTTAGAAACTATTTAGCATGGGTGTTTTTTGGTGGTTGTAGATGTGTAACAGATTTTGTGGGTCAAAGTTAGAAAAAGTGTGTTTTTTTCCTTTTTTTCATGATATTTTATAATTGTTTTTATAGTAAATTATAAGATATGATGAAAATAATGGTATCTTTAGAAAGCCCATTTAATGGCGAGAAAAACGGTATATAATATGTGTGGGTATAGTAAATGAGTAGGAGGAAAATTACAGCTAAACACAAACACCGCAGAAATGTAAAAATAGTCGGCCCCAAACGGTCAGAAAATGGAAAAGTGCTGTGGTCCTTAAGGGGTTAAACAAAAATGAATGACATTTGTACATTATGGCTATAGTAGCATGTTTGCTTAATGACTATTATAAAACTTCTAATATTTTAAAAGTATTTTATTTAATATGTATATTTATTGATTTTAAAAGAACTGTTTTCCAGTTTGGCATGTTTTACATCTAATCAAAAAGTATATGGGTTTCTATTAGAAGTACTTCTCCCAGCTTCTTTCACTGGAATTTAGCAGTACTGAAACTGTAAACAGTGAAACCACTCCACTGCAATATTGTAGTGTAAACATGACCTTTAAATGAGAAGGCACCTTAGTGACCGGGTTCTAAAAGGAAATGCACCTTTTTGAAGGCGCTTTTAAATGGAATCGTGACTTCCTGAATGCAAAGATTTTCACAACAGGGGTTTTCTAGTTTTTGTGCCTATATTATTGAACTCTTAAATGGGGTCACACTGTCATGATCAGGACTTTAAAAATATAGGCTCAAGAACTGGACTGAAAAGAAAGCAAAAAAAAGTTTTTCTCTACCTTCTGCACTCTAGTACATGTTGATCGTGTAGCAAATAGTGAGAAGTGGGGTGCAATGCTATTTTAAAACTTGTTTAACCTATGTACTGTACATAAATCTAGCGCCATGTAATCTGTTGGTGCTATAAAAAGAACTGATAATTATAATAATAAATGGTGTTTTTGATGGTGGATGGAATGCCCCTTACAGTTATTGTAGAATCCCTAATTCTCAAAGGTGTCTGAAGTCAAAGATGAACAAGATAGTCTATGTTATACAGGAGAAGGAGAGAGGGATATACCTACTGTATATAGGAGAGACAAAAGGAGGATTTAAATAAGAATTGTAGGAATAAAAAGTAGGAGACAATGAGCACTAGCTGTACCATCTTCAACCTTTATATGCAGAATTGGGGCAACCTTTGTTGGCATCTCTAAACTGTAGGGTTTAGAAACTGCCTTTGTAATTCTATTGAAAGTAATTCAAAATGCCTGCATACCTTTCGGGGTTAAACAAAAAAGCATTGGTGAACCCAGTTTTTTTATTGGACTCCACTGATAAATAAATAAGGATATGCATATAAATTATACATATTCTAAATGTTACAAAAGCAATGTACATTAGCAAAGCTTGATTATTCATCTATAACATTTTACATTTTTACTAATCTGAAGAATGAAAATTTGTTATTTATATATAAAGATTTATTTTTATTGTGCGTTGTTAAATACAGTGTTGTGTCCTTGAAAATAGAAGTAGAATATCTGTTTATCTAATTCTACAAATAGTTTTAAAATAGGCATTTTATTTATAAATTCCTCAAAGACATTTCCCAAATTGTATGCAAAATATTTCACTGTTATCCAAATTAATGATAGGTTTTGAAAGTAGTTATCTATAACCAAAATGTTATTTTCTCTGCAGTTGAAAGCAAAGCATTACAATGTCACACAAAGAAAACATTATTACCAGATGAATTCTTTCAAATTGAATTTTAAATTAATCATATCAAGCAAATGAATTGTAATGCAATTGCAGGCAAAATCAATCACTATAAGTATTCTCGATAACAGATATATGGGGATTTTAATCTAAAGGTCATTGTGTGATTAATTTTCAAAATACGTGCAAAACTGAGCTTCATAATGCTGGAATGTTCAGCATTGTTGCTCATGTAAGTAAATTACTGAATCATTCAAGATATTTCATATTCCATCTTGCTACCCCAAATGGCTTTCTGTGTGCATTGATAGTAAAAGTCCTTGTACATTTTAATGTCATTCAAAAGTAGTGACTGTCTCTGATTCACTTTCAGAAACAATAATATTTAATTCAAAATTGTATCAATGTATTCAAAGTTGTGTCATATCACAGACAGTGTGACCTTGTCCTAGTTTCCAGGACTTTTTATTTATGCATTTACTTTCATGTTTAAAGAACTGAAAATGGCAAAATATGTAATCTTAGAAGCTCAAGATCAGTTCAAAAAGAGACACTTTTAAAATCATCTTTTTGGTTGCATGGAAGGTGAATTACATAAAAAAAGAAAGAAAAACGTTCCTTTGATATATTGATACCTCAAAATGCATAAAAAATGTATCATGTCATCGTCAAATCATATTGTTCTCACAATGAGAAAAAATACTCTTAATGTTAGTATCATGTTTATCATAACATAACAAATATCAAAGGGGGAAACTGCTTTAGATATACATGAAAACATAAAAATGCTGTAAAAGCTTCATAATAATTTAATTAGTTCATAAAAAAAAAAACACCAAAAAACTAACATCAGACATGATGAAATATGAAGACACACAGTTGTATATGGTTAGAAAAATAATTACTGTTGTAGGGAAGTGAAAAGTATGGGACAAGCACAAAAAATTGCATATAAGACAAGAAAAAAAAATCTATAAAAAATGAATATTTGTATTTGGTGCACTGTGTTATTGTACTCTTTAGATGTCACTAAATATTCACAGCTCTTTTCAGCGAGCTACTACAACCAGTTGTCAAACTGATTCTGATTTTAGAAGTACAAAAATTGTATAATGATGTTGTTCTTTCTCTTAAAGGGACACTAAACCCACATTTTTTCCTTCATGATTCAGATAGAGCATGCAATTTTAAGCAACTTTCTAACTTACTCCTATTATCATTTTTTCTTTGTTCTCTTGCTATCTTTATTTAAAAAGCAGGAATGTGATGCATAGGAGCCAGCCCATTTTTGGTTGAGAACCTGGGTTATGCTTGCTTATTGATGGGTAAATGTAACCCTCCAATAAGCAAGCACTATCCATGGTGCTGAACCTAAAATAATAAGCAGGATAGCTGCTAAGATTTTCATCCCTACTTTTCAAATAAAGATAGTAAGAGAACAAAGAAAAATTGATAATAGGAGTAAATTAGAAAGTTGATTAAAATTCCATGCTCTAGCTGAATCATGAAAGAAAAAAATTGGGTTCAGTGTCCCTTTAAACACTAACTGCATTTACCTGCTACTCTAAACCATGACATAGCCACAGCACAATATAGTGGGCCCCATGTACTAGGGTTGCACAAGGTTTCTGCTGCCTGAATTTACTATTGAACAAGGACTTCCTTGTGCAAAACCTAGCCCCTGCTCTTGAGCAACCAATTAAGTGAGAGAGGGGCCTGTCAATAACCCTGAGCGGACATGTGAGAGTATATGATTGGATAACCACTGCCTCTGCAAGCCTGACCCGCAAGGGCTTAAAAGCAGCATCCACTGCTCTATACATTGAACCCACTGTATTAATCCGACATAATTCCCCCCATAGCAGTAATCCATTAAATATCCAATATCCAACATCTAATTACCCCAACACAATACCCCGCCATAAGATGCTCTATTAGTGTAAGGGCATTTGAAGTTACTTTGTGCTTTCTTAAAGTGGTGGTAAACTTTCCCCTTTGTATAAACAGATCTGGAACTTTAGCAATATTCTAGTAGTTTAATTCATCAGTCATAATGTTGGTGCGCTATAACTTACTTTTTAATGTAAATACAAAATTCTAATACCCCACGCTCTGGCTGCCCACTTCAAAAGTAATTTTTTGGTGAAATATTCTCCAATCAGCACTCTAGTCCTGCAACACCTTTGTTGTAGCTAGAGCACTGATTGGAGAACAGTTCAAACTGTCAGCTCACCAAAAAAAATACTTTTGAAGTGGATAGTGGGAGTGCAGGCTTATAAAATTTCATATCTAAAGTAAAAAGTAAGTTATAGTGCATCTTCATTACAACTGACGAACAATAATTTTTATTTGAATGTATGCATTAAGGTCTTATTACCACTGTTTCTAAACTTGTGGTAAAACAGGCTCACATGAGCAAGCATGCACTGTAAAGGCTCCAAAGCAGCTTTACTGCTTAGTACATGGAGCCTGTCTGAATAAAGAGTATGATTAGGGTCCGTTTGTGAATACTTAGGGTACAACTGCTGTGGTTGTACTCTCAATGGGTCATAGTTACACCTTAAAACTAAAACCATTTATGGTTAAATAAAGTACAAATATGTTTCCAACTGTCAAAGGGTCCATGCCTGTACCATTTAATACCCAAACAAAGGTACAATCGCATGTGTGACCAAAAGGTTGAGGGAGATGGGGGGTTTTAAGATTGCCAAACCCTGCAGGTGCATATAATTTGTGCACGTGAGCATTATTATTTCTAAAGATGATAAACAGTTTTTTTTTTATACTTAGGCTTGTTATCCACAGTGATCTCAATTATTAAAAATAGAACTCTCCACATTGGTGCCAGTCAGCTTCACTTGTCTGAACTCAAACATTACGTGATGGGTTGGCTATGTATTATATTTTCAGGCACTTCAGTGGGCCCCCCATGAGGGAGCTATGAGAGCTGCCTCAAGTAAGGGTTTATTTAAGCTGTGGCTGAGCCATGACATTGATAGTGGTTGGGAGCAAGGCTGGCACTTGTAGCTCAAAATTAGCACTGTAGTGGTAACTTTAGAGTTGCACAATGGAGAGAGGCGGACATATTCATTGCCTCTCTCCATAGACTTACAATA
Organism: Bombina bombina; assembly: GCF_027579735.1. NCBI lineage: Eukaryota > Metazoa > Chordata > Amphibia > Anura > Bombinatoridae > Bombina > Bombina bombina. The sequence goes on along the minus strand of NC_069500.1, from coordinate 1,209,512,109 downwards.
TTAAAAAACTTAATATTAAAAATAGAGTGCTATTGATTTTTTTCCTTTGTCATGAAAGGTGAGGCACTGCTTTATCTACCTCCCCTGACTGCATGTCATTGCTGTTATCCACAGTGATCTCAATTATTCAATGAACATATAACTGGCAATCATCCTCAATTATTTCTACATAAATGTTGTAGAATAAAATAGTTCATGTTCAATGTTTGTTGGTTATAGGCAAGAGGTGGACAAAACAACAAAAATACTTAACAATCCATATCTTCACTAACGCTGTGTCGCAGGTTCTAACAGCACATAAGCACTTAATGAATATACAACTTAAGGTATCTGAAAAATACTAAAAGTGCAAACACTATAACATTATATACAAAAGTTCCATATATGAAAATCCACATATAATTCTGTGCGACTGGCTTTTCTTTTGCCCAGGCAGCTTCTTGTACAAGGTCTCAGCAAAAGTTCAGTTTTACTATCATCTTCCCAAAGTGCATAAAGATACCACAAATCACCCCGGCTGGCCCATTATAGCTGGTATTGGAAATCTCACTGACTAATTATCAGCATATATTGATTATTTTTTTACAAAAATGTGTAATTACTTCACATTCATATATCAAATATTCTGCAGACATTATAATTAAATTGGCCAAACTTGATATTACAGGAAATTGCTGTGATGTGGGATCATTATATTCTAACATCCCAAATTAACTACGATTGGGGGCTGTTGCATCTTTTCTAAGGCAGGATATTTATATGCCAATATTACAGCAAGATTTCATTACTAAACTTATATTGTATCCTAAAAATTAACTGGTTTATGTATCAGGGTCAGTCTTATTTACAGGTCAAAGTTACAGCTATTGGCATCATGTTTACCCCTAGTTTTTTAATCTTTACATTGGAGTCTTTGAGCGGACACACATTTTTTTTATTCCATGTATGGGGCAAACCTGTTGTTCTATGGCCATTTTACTTGTTATTTATTTTCAAAGGCTCTGAAAATTTGACCAACAAGTTTGTATATTCCCTTAATACAGATAACTTTGGAATTTATTTTACATCTTCCATACAGAAAACTACGATTAAGTTTTAGATATAGTGTTAAAAAATGTCTGGAGATGGTTCTATAATTTCTAGAACTTTCATCAAGAAAGTAAACTTTAATAGCTTTCTTGATTTTCAAAGTAATCACTATATGAAATGGAAAACTATCATTTCTTATGGTCAGTTCAAACGAATAAGAAGGAATTGTGGAGAAAGCATACTCTGAATCACTTTATAATGAAACTTATAGAAGAGTACATTGTAAGGATAGGGGTAAATATTTTGTAAATAAATATTGTGTTAACCATGTTATCTATCTATCTATCTATCTATCTATCTATCTATCTATCTATCTATCTATCTATCTATATTATTATTTGTGTGGCTTGAAGATTGTGTTTAAAAGATCCATTGCAGCAGGTATAATTGTATGTTTATTTAGGCCTGATGAAACAGCCCAAGGGAGGCTGAGAAAAGCGTTGCCTGTTTTTAATGTTTTTTTTAATTAAAGTGCATTTGATACTTTACGTGCTGTTTTCTATTGTCATTGATCATCTATCCTCCACTAAAGAGAGAAGTAAGTCTGCTGATTGTAGTGTCCATGTGGCTTCAGTCTGTTGGGTGACTGAAAGGTTCCAGCTTGCACTTATAGTATTACATTTTTGTAAGTACTATTAGCTCTTGCTGATCTCCACATTTTGCATCAGACTGTGATAGTGTCCCTGTGTCCCTTTGTTTTTATATTTAGAGCATTATGATGATACATTTGACACATAAAGCAAATTAACTTAAATTACAAATAATTGAATTCATCTGAAACTATATAAAGACAACAGGAGCTGTTTAATAATAAAATAAAACCATCAAACTTCAGTGTGGCTGTTTAATAATAAAATAAAACCATCAAACTTCAGTGTGGCTACTGTAAGTTTTTTTGTTATTATTATTTAAAGCTAGATTGATACTTATATACTTCTCTTTCTAAGCAAGAGTGCAATGCATGCAAATTATTTTTTAAATGTTATTTAATAAATGTAATGGAACAGCATTTTGGCATTTTAATATGCAGCATTGAATACAAACTGCAAGAGTACCAATATGTACCCACATTAAAGAGTAGAGCAGGTGTACCTTTGAGAGTACTGCCTCATTATTCTGTGACAATGTCCCTATTAAAGGACAATGAACACCTTGATATTTTTATATACTATGCTTAATTATGCATAATTTATTTTGCTCCCTTTTCATGTATTTTAGCTCTGAATTTCCTTACTCTCATACCTTGAAATGCACTCTGTTGACTTATCAAGCCTAACCCTGCTGCATATATGTCCCTAATTGGCTATAACTGATAACAATTGCAAGACACTTCACTTTATACTAAGTTTACAACAGTAACAAGCCTTGTTGGCTGCAGACTCAATCCCATATTGGCTCCTCTAAATAAGGCAAATGGTGGGTGGAATTTGGCTATCCTATACTATAAAATGCCAAGTGTGTTTGTCTGAAGCTGTCATGCGCAGTAGAGACCGCACGAGGACAAACACACCTGGCCTTAAATTCCTACCTGATCTGCCGCGAGCAGAAATGGGTGTGGCCTAGTGCATGGGGGCGTGACTGACTGTGAAGGGGGCGTGACCTATCGTGAAGGCCCGTGAAGGGGCGGAGCATAGTGTGAAGGCCAGTGAAGGTGCGGAGCCTAGCGTGAAGGTGCATGAAGGTGCGGGGACAGGGGCGTGGGCCGTGAAAGGCTGTGGAGAGAGCTCAAACAGCTCAAAAGAGGGGAGAGAGAGGAGAGAGAGATCAAGAGGGGAGAGAGAGATCAAGAGGGGAGAAAGAGAGAGGGTGAGAGAGAGGGGGGAGAGAGAGAGAGAGGGGAGAGAGAAAGGGGAGAGAGAAAGAGGGGAGATGTGGAGAGAGAGAGGGGAGAGAAAGAGGGGAGAGAGAGAGGGGAGAGAGAGAGAAGAGAGAGAGAGAGGAGAGAGAGAGAGAGAGAATGAGAGAGAGAGGGGAGAGAGAGAGAGAGAGAGAGGGGGGGAGAGAGAGAGAGGGGGGGAGAGAGAGAGAGAGGGGGGAGAGAGAGAGAGGGGAGAGAGATAGGGGAGATGTGGAGAGAGAGAGAGAGAGAGAGAGAGAAGGGAGAGAAAGAGGGGGGAGAGAAAGAGAGAGGGAGAGAGAGAGAGAGGGGAGAGAGAAAGAGGGGAGAGAGAGAGAGAGAAGGGAGAGAGAGGGGAGAGAGAGAGGGGGATAGAGAAGGGGAGAGAGAGACAGAGGGGGGAGATAGAGAGAGAGAAAGAGAGAGGGAGAGAGAGGAGAGATGTGGATGGAGAGAGAGAGAGAGGGAAGAGAAAGAGGGGGAGAAAGAGAGGGGAGAGAGAGAGACGGAAGTAGAGAGAGAGGGGAGAGAGAGATGGGAGAGATAGAGGGGAGAGAGAGAGACAGAGGGGGGAGATAGAGAGAGGAGAGAGAGAGAGAGAGAGAGAGAGAGAGAGGAGAGAGAGATAGAGGGAGAGAGGAGAGAGAGGAGATAGAAAGAGGGGAGAGAGAGAGGGGAGAGAGAAAGAGAGAGAGAAAGGGGAGAGAGAGAGAGAGAGAGAGAGAGAGAGAGAGAGAGAGAGAGAGAGAGAGAGAGAGAGAGAGAGAGAGAGAGAGAGAGAGAGAGAGAGAGAGAGAGAGGGGAGAGAGAGGGGAGAGAGAGGGGAGAGAGAGAGGGGAGAGAGAAAGAGAGAGAGAAATGGGAGAGAGAGAGAGAGAGAGAGAGAGAGAGAGAGAGGGGGGAGAGAGAGGGGAGAGAGAGAGGGGGAGAGAGAGAGAGAGAGAGAGAGAGAGAGGAGAGAGAGAGAGGTTGAGAGTGGGGAGAGAGAGAGGGGGGTAGAGAGAGAGGGGAGAGAGAGGGGAGATAGAGAGAGATAGAGGGGAGAGAGAGAGGGGGAGAGAGAGAGAGGGGAGAGAGAGAGAGGTTGAGAGAGGGGAGAGAGAGAGGGGGTAGAGAGAGAGGAGAGAGAGAGGGGAGATAGATGGGAGAGAGAGAGAGGGGAAAGAGAGAGAGAGGGAAGAGAGAGAGAGAGGGGGAGAGAGAGAGAGGGGGAGAGAGAGAGAGGTTGAGAGAGGGAAGAGAGAGAGGGGAGAGAGAGGGGAGAGAGAGAGAGAGGAGAAAGAGGGGAGATAGAGAGAGAGGGGAGATAGAGGGAAAGAGAGAGGGGAGAGAGAGGGGAGTGAGAGAGAGGGGGGAGAGAGAGAGGGGAGCGAGAGAGAGGGGAGAGAGAGGGGAGAGAGAGAGAGAGGGGAGTGAGAGAGAGGGGAGTGAGAGAGAGGGGAGTGAGGGAGAGGGGAGAGAGAGAGGGGACATAGAGAGAGAGAAGCGGGAGAGACAGAGAGAGGGGGAGAGAGAGAGAGGGGAGAGAGAGAGAGAGAGGGGAGATGGAGAGAGAGAGAGGGGCGATGTAGAGAGAGAGGGGAGAGAGAGAAAGAGAGAGGGGAGATGGAGAGAGAGGGGGGAGATGGAGAGAGAGAGAGAGAGAGAGAGAGAGAGAGGAGAGAGAGAGAGAGAGAGAGAGAGAGAGAGAGAGAGAGAAAGAGAGAGGGGAGATAGAAAGAGAGGGGAGATAGAGAGGGAGAGAGAGAGCGCAAAAGAGGGGGGGAGAGAGAGAGTGCAAAAGAGAGGGAGGAAAGAGAGAGCGCAAAAGAGAGGGTCGAGAGAGAGAGCTTAAAAGAGAGGGGGAGAGAGAACGCAAAAGAGAGGGGGGAGAGAGAGAAAGCAAAAGAGAGTGGGAGGGAGAGAACACAAGGGGTGGGACCACTGTACTGCAAAAAATGGCCCGTGTGAACCGGCTTTAGGACTAGTTGAATTATAATTGCAGTAAAAAGGATGTTAATATGTTTTAAAAAACATTATGACTTGGCTGATACAGAAATGTTTTATAATTACAAGGTGTTTACTGTCCCTTTTAAGATAGGAAGCATAAAACCTGGACCTTTATTAATTCAGGAGTAGTATATCTGAACTGTACAAGCAATTTTATATTGAGTAATATGGAGTATAGAATACAGGATACGTTTACACCACAAATGCTGCTAGATATTACATAATTACTAAAGGGCAAGATTACCTTACACTCCAGTGTTGTTCTCATCCCTGGAGTTAGATAAAACTGTTGGATGCCACATTGCAGGGCCTTTAGGTTAAAACCTATGTGGCCGTAAAAAGTACCAGGATGAAGCCTAAAGGGGCAAACAGATGCTGAACACATAGTACTAGGAAAGGACAGTAATGTCTATAGATGGTCCCTGTCAGAGCTGACAGCAAAGGGCAGATTATTTGAGAATAAAATAAATAAGTCAAATCTACCAAAGGGAATAAAAGTGATGAGAATCCAATATAGACAGTTACTCCACAAATTAAAATGGCATTCCACTGATAAATTAATGTAATTGCAAATTGTAGCAAATATAATCAACAAATTAATATTTATTTTTCATGTGTACATGTATACTACTTCCTCAGATAACTGGTTGTTCTGAAGCTCTAGTGGTTTCATAGTAGGGTGAGAAATAGTACTCCAAAGAGCAATCAGACCATCTTGAAAATATGCCTCTGTTTACCTTGCATCATAATTACCACTATTGCCAATTCATACATTTTGGAATGTACAGTATATTTATGTCTATAGTTGGTTTTGTATAATGTTTAAAGAGAGGAAAAAGTTGGTCTATCAGTATCATAATATCTATAGACAATGGGCCAGATTTGCAAGAAGTAAACTGTTAACACGGGTGTTTAGTGTACATATTACAAGTTGAAAGTAAAAAGTATGTGCACGAGTGAAACCTGATGTACGTTAACTTCAGGATTTCGAATATCTCGACTGCATTAACTATTTCTCCCCATAGACTTTAATGGACTAAAAATACGCATTGCTAACGTAATAACCCGACACACATTTGACAAACAGAGCTAAACCCGAAGGTGCATTGCAATGTTCTTTATATACAGAATATATATATATATATATATATATATATATATATATATATATATATATATATATATATATATATATAAATATACACACACACACACACACACACACACATATATACACAGTTGTATGCAAAAGTTTAGGCACCCTTAACAATTTCCATGATTTTCATTTATAAATAATTGGGTGTTTGGATCAGCAATTTGAAGCGGGCTGTCCATGCTCTGCATCCATCAAACCTAACCGAACTGGAGATGTTTTGCAAGGAGGAATGGTCCAAAATACCTTCATCCAGAATCCAGACACTCATTACAGGCTATAGGAAGTGTCTAGAGGCTGTTATTTCTGCTAAAGGAGGCTCTACTAAATATTGATGCACTATTTCTGTTGGGGTGCCCAAATTTATGCACCATCATGGAAATTGTCAGGGGTGCCTAAACCTTTGCATACAACTGTATTTACAGTCATGGCCAAAAATAATGACACCCCTGCATTTCTGTCAGATAATGCACCACTTTGCCCAGAAAAAATTTGCAATTATAAATGTTTAGGCATTCTCATGCTTATTTCTTTTGTTTATATTGATATGACACAAAAAAGTGGGAGACAAAAAGCTAAATCTGACACTTTCAACGCAAACATCCAAAAATGGACTAGACAATATTATTGTCATTTTCTCAAAATTGTAAGAAATAATTGCATTCCAAGCTTGTGATGCTCCTGTTATTTGTAATTAAACTCTCCTGTATCAATTAACAGGTGCTGACAATATAGAAATCACACCGGTAACCAGTTAAAATGGTGAAAATGTTACTCAAACTTTCTGTTGTGTGTCTCTGTGTGTCAGACTGAGCATTGAGAAGAGAAAGAGAAGCAAAGAACTGTCAGAGTATTTGAGAACAAAAATTGTGGAAAAGCATGGACAATATCAAGGTTAAAAGTCCATCTCCAGAGATCTTAATGTTCCTGTGCGCAACATTGTCAAGAAGTTTACAGCCCATGGCACTGTAGCTAATCTCCCTGGACTTGGATGAAAGAGAAAAATGTATCAAAGATTGCAACAAAGGATTGTTTGAATGGTGGATAAAAGACCTCAATCAACTTCTAGACAAATTCAAGCTGACCTTCAGGCACAGGGTACAAAAGTGTCAGCTCGCATATGAATGAAAAGGGACGCTATGGTAGGTGACCCAGGAGGACCCCACTGCTGACACAGAAACATAAAAAAGCCAGATTGGAGTTTGCCAAAACTTACCTGAGGAAGCCAAAATCCTTTTGGGAGAATGTGCTGTGGACAGACGAAAAAAAATTACAGCTTTTTGGTAAAGCCTATCATTCTAGTATTTTCAGAAAAATAAATGAGGCTTTTAAAGAAAAGAATACAGTCCCTACAGTCAACATGGTGGAGGTTCACTGATGTTTCTTTGCTGCTTCAAGCACTGGATGTCTTGACTGTGTGCAAGGCATTATGAAATCTGAAGACTACCAAAGAATTCGGTGGTGCAATTTAGGGCCCAGTATCAGAAAGTTGTTCAGATCTCAATCCCATCAACCTGTTGTTGAGTTCAGATCTCAATCCCATAGAGCACCTATGGAGAGATCTCAAAACAGCAGTTGGGAAAAGGAACCCTTCCAATCTGAGAGACCTGAAGCAGTTGGCGAAAGAAGGGTGGTCCAAAATTCCAGTAGAGAGGTGTAAGAAACTCAATGATGCTTACAGGAAGCAATTGATTCAGTTACTTTTTCCAAGGGATGTGCTACCAAATATTACATTGAGGGTGCCAATAATTTTGTCCAGTCCATTTTTGGAGTTTTGCGTGGAATGTGTCCGATTTGGCTTTTTTTTTCTCCACTTTTTTGTGTCATACCAATACAAACAAAATAAATAAAATTGACAATGCCTAAACTATTGTAATTGAAACAATTTTCTGGGCAAAGGGGTGCATTATCTGACAGGGCACCAATACTGTATATATACACATATATATTTAGAAATAAATATCTAGAAATGCAAAGAACATTTTTTTTGTAAGTGAAGAATATTAGAATTTAAAATATTTACATTAAAAACATACGGCTAGATTACGAGTCTTGCATTAGGGTTAAAAAGCAGCGTTGGCTGGTCCCAACGCTGCTTTTAAATGCCCGCTGGTATTACGAGTCTTGCAGGTACAGGTGTACCGCTCACTTTTTTGGCCAGACTCGGAAATACCGCAAATCTACTTACGTCAATTGCGTATCCTATATTTTCAATGGGACTTGCATAGCTCCGGTAGAGCGGTAGACCCTCTCCTGTCAAGCCTGGTACCACACTTAAAAGTCAGTAGTTAATGTTTTACACTACAATGCCATAGCATAAAACTCTTAACTAAAGTGCTAAAAAGTACACTAACCGCCGCACTCCCACTATGCAAACACTATTTAAATATTATTAACCCCTAATCTGCCGGCTCTAACATCGCCACCACCTACCTACATTTATTAACCCCTAATCTGCCGTTGACAACGTCGCCGCCACTATAATAAAGTTATTAACCCCTAAACCTAAGTCTAACCCTAACCCTAACCCCACCTAACTTAAATATAATTTAAATAAATCTAAATAAAATTACTACAATTAACTAAATAATTCCTATTTAAAACTAAATACTTACCTATAAAATAAACCCTAAACTAGCTACAATATAACTAATAGTTAAATTGTAGCTAGCTTATGGTTTATTTTTATTTTACAGGCAACTTTGTATTAATTTTAACTAGGTTCAATAGTTATAAAATAGTTATTAACTATTTAATAACTACCTAGTTAAAATAAAGACACATTTACCTGTAAAATAAAACCTAACCTAAGTTACAATTACACCTAACACTACACTACAATAAAATTAATTACCTAAATTAAATACAATTAATTGCAATTAAATAAAATTATCTAAAGTACAAACCCCCCCACTAAATTACAGAAAAAAGTAAACAAATTACAAGATTTTTAAATAATTACACCTAATCTAATCCCCCTAACAAAATAAAAAAAGCCCCCCAAAAATAAAAAAAGCCCTACCATACACTAAATTACAAATAGCCCTTAAAAGGGCCTTTTGCGGGGCATTGCCCTAAAGTAATCAGCTCTTTTACCTGAAAATAAAATTACAATCGGATCAGCCAATAGGATTGAACTTCAATCCTATTGGCTGATTGCATCAGTCAATAGGATTTTTTTCTACCTTAATTCCGATTGGCTGATAGAATTCTATCAGCCAATCAGAATTGAAGGGACGCCATCTTGGATGACGTCACTTAAAGGTACCTTCATTCTGTGTTAGCCGTCGATTGAAGAGAATGCTCCGCATCGGATGCCTTGAAGATGGACCTGCTCCGCGTCGGATGGATGAAGATAGAATATGTCGTCTGGATGAAGACTTTTGCTCGTCTGGAGGACCACTTCGCCCGGCTTGGATGAAGACTTCTCCCGGCTTCGTTGAGGACTTCGGCCTGGTTGGGTGAAGACTTCTCCCGGTAAGGTGATCTTCAAGGGGTTAGTGTTAGGTTTTTTTTGAGGGGCTATTGGGTGGGTTTTAGAGTAGGGTTGGTTGTGTGGGTGGTGGGTTTAATGTTGGGGGGGGATTTGTAATTTTTTTTACAGGAAAGAGAGCTGATTACTTTGGGGGAATGCCGTGCAAAAGGCCCTTTTAAGGGCTATTTGTAATTTAGTATAGGGTAGGGTTTTTTTTTTTATTTTGGGGGGGCTTTTTAATTTTGTTAGGGGGATTAGATTAGGTGTAATTACTTTAAAAATATTGTAATTTGTTTATTATTTTCTGTAATTTAGTGGGGGGTTTTTGTACTTTAGATAATTTTATATAATTGTATTTAATTGTATTTAATTTAGGGAATTAATTTAATTATAGTGTAGTGTTAGGTGTAATTGTAACTTAGCTTAGGTTTTGTTTAAAAGGTAACTCTATTTATTTTAGCTAGGTAGTTATTAAATAGTTAATAACTATTTAATAACTATTGTACCTAGTTAAAATAAATAAAACTTTCCTGTAAATTAAAAATAAACTCTAATCTAGCTACAATGTAACTATTAGTTATATTGTAGCTATCTTAGGGTTTATTTTATAGGTAAGTATTTAGTTTTAAAAAGGAATTATTTAGTTAATTATTTTATTTAGATTTCTTTTAAGTATATTTAAGTTAGGGGGTGTTAGGTTTAGGGTGAGACTTAGGTTTAGGGGTTAATAACTTTAATATAGTGGTGGCAACATTGGGGTGGCAGATTAGGGGTTAAAAATATAATGTAGGTGTCGGCGATGTTGGGGGCAGCAGATTAGTGGTTCATAAGTATAATGTAGGTGGCGGCAACATTGGGAGCGGCAGATTTGGGGTTAATAATAGAATGTAGGTGTTGGCGATGTGGGGGGCGGAAGATTAGGGGTTAATAAGTGTAAGATTAGGGGTGTTTAGACTCTGGTTCATGTTAGGGTGTAAGGTGTAGACATAAAATGTATTTCCCCATAGGAATCAATGGGGCTGCGTTAAGGAGCTTTACGCTGCTTTTTGGCAGTTGTTAGACTTTTTTTCAGCCGGCTCTCCCCGTTGATTCCTATGGGGAAATCATGCACAAGCATGTTACACCAGCTCACCGTTAACATAAGCAGCATTGGTATTGGAGTGTGGTAAGGAGCAAAAATTTTGCTCAACGCTCACTTCTTGTCTGGGTTGTAAAAACCCGTAATACCAGCGCTGCCTGTAAGTGAGCGGTGAGCATAAACTGCTCATTAGCACCGCACAGCCTCTAACGCAAAACTCGTAATCTAGGTGATAGTTTTCTTCAAAATCACATATTAAATGGTTAGCATATGTTATGAAATAAATTAGATAATATCTAATGCCAACAGGATAGTTGTTCTTATGACAATATCAAAATCTCTTATGTTGGTTCTTTAGAATTACATATTGGTACAAATTACAGAAGAAAGTATAAGACAATATAAAGATATTTACTTTATACATGAGCTTCAACTACCATGGAAATATGTGAGTGTAGTGTATTACTGCACAAATAGAATCTATGATCTCCTGAGTGTATTAAACATTTTTCGATTGCTTTTTTATCTTCCTTGTTCTTTGCGCCCTGGTAGTTCTTTTGCAGGACTTTTAATTTTACAGAGTTTCACTGAATTATTTATTTTTTTCATTATCATACAATATTCAGTTTTCTAAAACACTGCATAGCTTTCTATATGAAGAAAATAGTTGTTCTAAAACTAAAATAAAACTATTGATTCCATCCATATAATAAGGTAAAATGCAGTATTTGAGAAGAGATCAGTGTTTTATTAAATAACCTTTATCTCTGCTATTCTAGATAAACACATTTGGACACATGGTATAAAATTGTTTAATCAAATCAATAAAGTAAATATCAAATGTCTGTGATCTCCTTAGTATAAAAAAGGGTTTTCTGTTATTTCTTTATCTTTTTTGTCACAAATAAGAAACTAGATTTTCCCAAACCAATAAAAGTTTCTTGAAGATGCTATTGCTAAGTTAAAGTTCTACAAATCCAGATGCATTGTGCATAACTTTTTGGCATTTTTATTTAAATAAAATTATTATTGTTTATATCCATGTAGTAAACTCATAATTTACAAATATAATTTTACACTAAACAGGATTTTGTTTTTCATAAAAAAATAGAATAATCTTTATAAAACCTATAAATACTAATGTACCAAAAATATACACTAGTTTTGGTCAGTAAAACATTAATTTAAAGGGAAATTATAAACCACAATTATTATTGTTTTAAAAGATAGATAATCCCTTTATAATCCATTCCCCAGTTTTGTACAAGCAACACAGTTATATTAATAATTGTTTTACCTCTGTGATAAACTTGTATCTAAGCATCTTCTGACAGCCCCCTGATCACATGACTTTTTATTTATTATCTATTGACTTGCATTTTAGCTAGTTGGTGCTATGTTGTGCTGACTCTTAAATAACTCCATGGACGTTAGCCTAACATTATCTATATGACCCACAAGAACTACCAGTCTCCTGTTGCGAAAAGCAAATTACAAAACGTGATAATAGGCTGTATGGAGTGGCTTAGAAACAGGCAGATAATTTAGAGGTTTAAATGTCATAAAGTATGTTAATATAGCAATGTTGGTTGTGCAAAAGCTGGGGAATGGGTAGTAAAGGCATTATCTATCTATCTATCTATCTATCTATCTATCTATCTATATATCTATCTATCTATCTATCTTTTTTTTTTTAAAGAGCTTTATTTGCAACAAAATAAGTGTACATTACAAATATCGTAGCGAACAATAGTGATTACAGAGGGTAAGACTCTTAGGCAGTGCTTAGATGATATGTTGGTTGGTGTAGGCTATTAGGAAGTCCATTCATTAAAGTCCTGTGTCCACAGACTAAATATCGCACTTTGATTTTATGCATCTTGTAAAATCAATTAAATAAAAACAAAAACAGTGTCTGTGCATGAATACAATAGGATAATGCAGAGAAAGGTAGTATAATACAGTACAGTTCAGTAAATCAAAACAGCAGATGATGAACACTGATATTTAGAGAGGGTCGACCAAATGGTTCGTATTGTAATTTTTAGATAGCCTTTAGATAGCAAATATTGGATGTGTGTTAGGTTATCATTATAACATGGGGTAAGTCCAGGGCGAGTAGGGGGTTCCCTGACATGTGTGGTGTTAGGAGGTAGTGGTAGATAGGTTTATTATTTGTCTGTGGGAGGTAAAGAGTTAACATATTTGTCCCATATTACATGGAGGGATAGGTAGTCATCTAGTTTTTTGATTCTGGAGTATTGGTGTTGTTCTAGTTGTATGGCTGAAGATACCCTGTCTCTCCAGAATTGTATATTAGGTAGAGTTAGTTTTTTTCCAAAAATAAGTGATAAAGCGATTGGCTGTATTTACCATGATAGTTAGTAGTTTGAGTCTTAGCAAGAACTTAAGTGGGGGAAAGTTTTTGAAGAGAAAAGACCAGGGCTTAAGGGGTAGGGGGTATGGAGGGCTTGTTCTATTTCCCTTCTAATGTCTGAGCAATATTGTTTTGCAATGGGGCATGTCCACCAAATATGTGTGAAAGTGCCTCTATGTTTTCATCCTCTCCAACAATCAGTGTGGTAGCCAGGTACCATGTTACCTAATTTATCTGGAGTGTAGTGCCATCTACATAAGAGTTTAATGTTCATTTCTGTTATGGATGTGGATGAAGAGGAGGTGCTCATCTGTTTATAAATTGTTTGCTAAGTTTTTGGTGGTACATTGAGTTCTGATGACCATTTTGAAATATATGTGGGGTTGTCTGATTGATGTGAGAGAAATAGTTGAGATGGAGAGGATACCTGAGGGCACATGTGTCATGTAGCATAGTGTTTCAAAGGGTGTGAGGGGTATGGATATATTGTGTTTAGATAGGGTGAAAGTTGGAGGTATTTAAACCACTTATTGGATGTAGGGCCTAGAATCTCTGTAATTTCTTCTTTTGTTTTGAGCTTGCCGTTTTGTAGGAGTAGGTAGCAGGGTATTGCTCATTGGAGAGTGTGGCTATTTGCATAAGATGTTATGAGCTGTAGGGGGAAAATAGGGTTGTTTGCCAAAGGCGTCAAAGGGGACTGTGGGGTTTAAATTGTTTTGTAATTTTTTAAATTTTTATCCCAAACCTTGAATGTTTCAGTGATGAAGGAGTAGGAGTTCTGATGTGTGCATTCACACCTGCCTGGGAGCCAGCATAGCCCCCCTAGTGGCCCACCTTCAAGGTCATGTTCAAGGGACACCCATTCCTTGTGGTTGGCCTGTGTGCACCAGTCTACAATTCTTGTAAAAAAATAGCGGTAAAGAATGAGATTAGGGGCTCCTAAGCCTCCTTTGAGTTTTGGTCGGTATAAAGTTTGTGTGGTGATTCTAGGGCGTTTATGTTTCCAAATAAAGGAGTTAATGAGTTTTTGAAATTGGTGTATTGTAGCACCCGGGATTGGTATAGGTAATGTTTGGAGTATATATAAAAAAATGTAAGTATCACCATTTTGTTTGCACCGATTCTGCCCAACATTAGATTAGTTTGTGGGCCCAAGATTGGAGGGTGGAAGTGATATGAGCTTTGATAGGGTTATAGTTTAGGGGGATCAATTTATTTAAGTTTGAAGAAATATAGATACCCAGATATTTGAGTGCTATAGGTTGATGGCGGAAATGGTGTGATTTGAGAATTGCTAGGTCCCATTGTGTTGCCCTAGGCTAAGGAATTCTGACTTAATGTGGAAGTTAGAGAGATCTCCATATTGTTTTAGTAGAGACATTAAAGAGGGGATGGAAGTTTCTAGTTTTGTAAGCATGAGGAGGATATCATCCGCATAAAGGGAGGTCTTATATGCCGTTTGGCCTATGGAGATTCCCCTGATGATGGGGGAAGTTCTGATGTAGGTTGCTAAGACTTCCATTGTCAGTATGAATAAGGTTGGGGATAGGGGGTATCCCTGTTTGGTTCAGTTTTTAATTTGGAATGGATATGATAGGGAATCATTTAATTTTAATTTTAGCAGTATTGTTATTGTAAAGAACAAATAATTTGTGAATAAATTCAGAGTTAAAGCCAAATCTTGTTAAGGTATGGGATAGGAATGACCAGCTCAGGCGGCTTTTTCAGTGTCCATTGAAAGAAGGACAGAAGGGATATGGTGTTTAGTTGTATATTCAATGATGTTTAAGATTTTTGTGGTGTCGTCTTGCTTCTCGATAAGGGGTAAATCCTACTTGATTAATATGAATCAGGTCTGGAAGGACTCTGTTTAGTCGGGTAGTGAGAATTTTGCCATATAATGTAATGTCGACATTCATTAGTGATATAGGCCAAAAATATCACTGCTGTTGTGGCTGGTTTGCCAGGTTTTGGCAGGACCACTACATATGCCTCTAGCATGGACTGTGGGAATGCTGCTCCATTAGCTATTTCATTGAAGATTGTCTCTATATGTGGGGCAAGAATGTCTTGGAATGTTTGATAATATTTTGTGGAAAAGCCATCTGGGCCTGGGAATTTGCATTGTTTAAGTGCTTGTATTGCCTCTAGCACTTCTTGTAGGTTAATGGGAGTGTTGAGGTCTTCCAAATGTTCATTGGAAAGGGTTGGGAGGGAACAGTTCTGTATGAATTGTTCAATTTTGTGGGAGTTTTGAGATGGTAGAATGGTAGGGTTTATATTGTATAGTTCAGTGTAATACATGTGAAACAAATGTTCGAGGTGACGTGCTAGATTTACAGAGATCTCTCAACCATTTAAAATAAGAAAAATATGTTAATCTTACCACTCAAAGACACACACTAACCTCTTCAAAAATAATAATTTAAACCATCATAAAAGTCATTGTTTTAAATACACATAGGGCTAGATTACGAGTGTAGCGCTAACAGTTATGCGCAAGCGATAAGGAGTTTACCACGGGTGTTTGAACTCATCAAGTTTTCTGCTGGTATTACAAGTTGAAAGTAAATTCAATAGCTTGAGCGCAATTACAATTTACGTTAAAATAATTATTGAGTCCTCAGAGTTCTAGCTAACTGTTTTGCAAAACAAAATAGTGGCACAAAACACATAAAAAATACATTAAACATTACAGTTACACTCATAATAACACCATCTAATAAATACTATTAAAAAAATATATATTGCACACAAAAGTAATAAGGGGTCAAAGATACGAGGACTCAGTTGTTAGAAGAAAAAAAAGGCAGGCATAAGGCTTTAACATAGAAATGCATACATATACATGTCTAAATATGTCTATGCATGTGTATACACACACACACACATATATATATATATATAATTTAATAAAGTATCTTACAGTGTTTATACTGTAAATATTTCACATTCCAAAGTTCTGAAAATAGGAGAATATGTTCTATGTATTTTTAAATATATATGAAAATAGCTTTTCCAATGCAGCAACCGGAAATCTATCTCCTACTGATGAGTTCCAAAAAGAACAAAAGAGGCTTGACTAGTGAGTGATTTCTGGTTTGCTGTCATAATCCTGTTTAAAAGGATCGCTGTGTCAAAACAGTATTTTTGAAGCAAAAAAACAGAGAATTTGCATATCTAATTTGCATATCTTACCCACAATTTTCTTGTGCATTGGAAACATTGTATATTAAGAATTTCTGGGGAAAAGCAAGTGGGGATACATGCCTAGATGTACTAATTTCCTATGCAAATATTTACATTGATTTATATATATATATATATATATATATATATATATATATATATATATATATATACATATATATATAAAAGATAGGGTGTTCTGGCTTGCGCTGTGCGTTGCAAATAGTTATTTTGCCCTTTTAAAGTTCCACCTGGTGTATTCCAAAGGCAGCTTAGTCTGGAGATTCCACTATCATCAATGGAATAAATTGTAAAGGGTGAGAGTTGAGGGTCCCAGACAGTAGCGCTCATAGAATGGAGAAAACATAAACAAAAAACAATTTATAGTGCAGCATGAATATACTAGTAACCAATATAGTAAAAAAGTAAGAATAGTGCTCACCTTTTTAAACCTCAAACATGTGAGGTATGTGAGAAGCATTGGGGGGAGTAGATCCCTGTCTTTATTAAAGATATTTGTCTCTTGGTGCTTTGTTGGAGTATGGTGTTTGGTAGAATATGGTGCTTCTTTCTTTTTAGTGCTTTTAGGATATCCTTCTCCTCTTGTGGAGTATGGTATCTTTTTAACTTTTGGTGTAGAAATTCATCTGTATGTTGTGGGATAAATCCGTTCTTTATTGGAGGTGTTTTTTTGGTGTCTTGGAGTAACACTGTTGTGCTTCTCCTCTCAGGAGTAGGGTACTTTCCTTTGGTAATAAATGGAAACCTCAGATGCGAGTATATGGTTAAAAAATATATTCCTTTTATTTTAACACAAACTGATGTCTGTGCTTGTAAATAAAAATTCCCAAAGTGAAATGAGAACAACTTTCAACAAAGAAAGATAAGTTTAAATTAAAACATCCCTGTCGTTGGGGGGAGTAGATCCCTGTCTTTATTAAATATGTTTGTCTCTTAGTGCCTTGTTGGAGTATGGTATTTGGTAGAATATGGTGCTTCTTTCTTTTTAGTGCCTTTAGGATATCCTTCTCCTCTTGTGGAGTATGGTATCTTTTTAACTTCCGGTGTATAAATTAATCTGTATGTTGTGGGTTAAATCCGTTAGTTATTGAAGGTTTTTTTTTTAAACAGTAATTTACTCAATTGCTTGCCAGCTGAAGATAGCAGTATCCTTGTCATGCAGTTTTGCAAAATGTTGTAGTGCTTTTCCAACACTAATTGTAGAGAGATATTCCCTAATCCGGGATTTCACATCTCTTGTTGTAAGACCAACATATTTTAAATTGTACTGTATAGGTAATGAAATAGATAACATAGAAAAAAGTTACATTTTTAGCCCATAAGTATATATTTTAAAGATAACATATATTTAAATATAAATTCCTGTTCATTGAAATAAAAAATAAAAAAACTCCAAAAATGCTATCAGTAAATTATTATAAAATAACGTTGTGAAACACTTACTGGCACAGATCCAAGAAAACCATGAATCGCTCTATAATGAATGCTTCAATCTTTACTTTGGCGTGCCAGGGTGAATGGAGTCCCAATGCGTGTGAAAGATTCACAAGAACACACAAATTCTGAGGCTGAATTCCAGCGCACCTGATTAGAGTACTGATTAGAGGAGCGTTTTGGAAGAAGTGCACTACAGTAGATTGCACAAATGCGTATAACGCCAACATAGAATAAAGCTTGTTGAACGACCCGCTTAGTGATTAGATACTGCTCATAATGAAATATAATGTGACAGTAGGGGGCTCACATCAGAGCTTAAAATAAAATCATAAACTGTAAGTTTTTTCCATATAAAGGGTTACACAAAAAATGTATTATATTTAAATTATAACACACAAATGAAAGTTACAGGATTAGGTTACATGGAGTTTGCCATCACTTTAATGACTACATGCAATGCAACTCACTACATTGTAATATAGATCACACACATAATGTAAGGTATATTATCATGTTAAATTTTAATGAAGAATGTTGTTTGCTTGTAAAATGACGATACAATGAAGAATATTGTGAGCATTTTAATTAAAAAACAATGTATACTTTGACAATATACTTTGATAATAATATTACGTATAATCATTTAAAAATGTTTTATCAAAAATTCATGAACTGTGCAGTTTACATTGAAGATTCAAAGTAATTTAAAATAATTATTCTGTTACACTCAAAATTATTTTTCTTATAGAAAATTCTGTTACAAAAATATTTACTTAAAATGTAATGTTATTATGAACATAGAATACATTCCTGATTAACAACCAACAGGTAAATATCTGTATCATTTTTTTTTTTTAAAATAGTGCTATACAATGTGTGTTTTATGAATTAAAGATTAGGTATTGACAAAGTAAACTTCTCTAATTGCATCCCTCTGGGAGAATAAATCCAGGAATGGAGACTCAGAAACAGGTGCAGTTTCAAATATTGCTATACTTTTCTACAATGATAACCAACTTTTACATACTTACCTAGATTACAAGTTTTGCGTTCATGTTTTAATGCTGAAAAAATGGCAATTTCAGTGTTAAAATCGGAACGCAGCCATTACGAGTCTTATCGGTATAGCAGTACCGCAAGCATTTTAGCCTGTAACGCAACATCAATCCCGCACTAAAAAAAAAATACGTTTTTGTATAGGATTTCCATAGCGCTGCCATTACAAGTTTTGCGGTGAGGCTAAAAAGCTTGCGTTCCAGCCTATACCGACACAATCCGTTCCGCAATCTGAGACCAGTAGTTATGAGTTTTGCGCAACAAAACTGTTGCACAAAACTCATAACTAAACTGTTACAAAGTACACTAACACCCATAAACTACCTATTAACCCCTATTCCGCTGTCCTCCAACATCGTAAACACTATTTTGAAGTTATTAACCCCTAATATGCCGCTCCCAACATCGCCGCAACTAATAAAATTTATTAACCCCTATTCTGCCGCTCCCCGACATCGCCCACACTATAATAAATTTATTAACCCCTATTCCCCTGCTCCCTGACATTGCTGCCACTAAATAAATGTATTAACCCCTAAACCTCTGGCCTCCTACATCACTGTCACTAAATAAACCTATTAACCCATAAAGCGACAGCCCCCCACATCGCAAAAAACTAAATTAAACTATTAACCCCTAAACCTAACAACCCTCTAACTTTAAATTACAATTACAAGATCCCTATCTTAAAATAAATAAAAACTTACCTGGGAAATAAAAAAATAAGATTAAACTATATATTAAACTAGCATTACTATTATACTAAAATTAAAATAACTATTAAATAAATTAAATTACACATTAAAAAAACCTAACACTGCTAAATAAAATTAAATCTACAATTACAAAAAAAAAATGACAAGAAATAAAAAAATACTAAATTACAAAAAATAAAAAAATACTTAATTACACAAAATAACAAACATTAAATAACGAAAAATAACAAACGAAATTATAAAAAAAACCAATTACACCTAATCTAATAGCCCTATAAAATTAAAAAGCCTCTCCAAAATAAAAAGCCCTAGCCTACAATAAACTACAAATAGCCCTTAAAAGGGCATTTTGTAGGGCATTGCCCTAAAGAAATTAACTCTTTTACCTGAAAATACAAAGACCCCCCAACATTAAAACCCACCACCCAACCAACCCCCCAAAATAAAAAAAACCTAACTCTAACAAACACCTAAGCTACTTATTGCCCTGAAATTTGTATACTTATTGCCCTGAAATTTGTATGGGCATTGTCCTTAAAAGGACATTCAGCTCTTTTTCTTGCCCTGAAAAGGGCATTCAGCTCTTTGAAGAAACACCCAAACCCTAATCTAGAAAAAAAACCACCAAAAAAAAGTTTAAAAAAACCTAACACTAACCCCCGACGATCCACTTACAGTTTCTGAAGTCCGGACATCCAGGCGGCTAGGTCTTCATCCATCAAGGTGGCGTCTTCTATCTTTATCCAGGCAGCATCTTCTATCTTCATCCCGGTGGTGCGGAGCGGCTCCATCCTGAAGACATCCGGCATGGAGCATCCTCGTCCTACGGTCCCTGCCGTATACTAAATCTTAATGCAAGGGAGCCTTTTCAAAATGGGGTCCCTTGCATTCCTATTGGCTGATTTGATTTTTTAAATTCAAATCAGCCGATAGGATGAGAGCTACTGAAATTCTATATGCTGATTTGTTGGGGTTTCTTTGTATTTTTTATTTTTCAGGTAAAAAAGCAGATTTCTTTAGGGCAATGCCCTAAAAAAAGGCCCTTTTAAGGGCTATTTGTAGTTTATTGTATGCTAAGGGTTTTTTTATTTTGGGGGGGGGGTTATTTTTATAGGGCTATTAGATTAGGTGTAATTATTTTTATTTTGGATAATTTCATTTGTTATTTTTGTAATTTAGTGTTTGTTATTTCGTGTAATTTAGTATTTTTTATTTTTTGTAATTTAGTATTTTTTATTTTTTGTAATTGTAGATTTAGTGTTTTTTTTAGTAGTGTTAGGTTTTTTGTAATGTGTAATTTAATTTATTTAATTGATAGTTATTTTAATTTTAGTATAATAGTAATTTTAGTTTAATTTATAGTTTAAATTTAGGATTTTTTTAATTTTCCATATAAGTTTTTATTTATTTTAAGATAGGGATTTTGTAATTTTAATTTAAAGTTAGGGGATTGTTAGGTTTAGGGGTTAATAGTTTAATTTATTTTTTTTGCGATGTGGGGGGCTGTCGGTTTAGGAGTTAATAGGTTTATTTAGTGGCGGGGATATCAGGAGCATCAGATTAGGGGTTAATAAATGTATTTAGGTGTCGGCGATGTCGGGGGCGGCAGATTAGGGGTGTTTAGACTTGGGGTTTATGTTAGGTTTAAACATAACTTTTTTCCCCATAGACATAAATGGGGTTGCATTATGGAGCTTTTCATTCCGCGCTTCAGGTGTTAGTTTTTTTTTCTAACACACTCTCCCCATTGATGTCTATGGTGAAAGCGTGCACAAGCACATCAAAGCAGTGCTTGGATTTTGTGCAGAATGGAGCTCATCACCACCTTATCGCACACACAAAGTGATTTTTTTTAAAAAACTCATAATGGCAGTGCTATGGAGGGTGAAATAACGCAACTTTTGTTGTGTTCATTTCGCACCCTCTATAGTGAAAAACTTGTAATCTAGGTGTCTGTAATTTAAGTATCAATTCTAAAGTAAAATGAAATACTATTTTGGTTTTGTTCTTCTCACTACAGACACAATTATACCTGAAATGCTATAAAGGAGCTGCTCTGATAAAATTCAACAACTGCAGCTTTGATGACAAAGAACAATGGGTTCCCTTTATCAAGCTGTGGATGCATCTTGGGAGTCCTTGCACAGCAAGATGACTCATGAAACAATGTAACTGCAAGTTAAGAAGCAGTAATCTTAAAACTACAACTTACTAACCATCACCCATGACAATTAAACAGCTCTGTTCTTGTGCAATTGGTGTTAAAGGTATGGTGTACTTTTCTCTTCTTTAGTATTTTCCCAATTATTAATTTAACCTGCTGCAGTGTATTAAATGATTTACAATTAGCGTTTTTAACTTTATTTTGGTATTTGAAATAGCTGCTTTTGTCGATTGTATCCCACCTATACTTCATTTTTAAATACTTAAGTATTGGTTACAGAAATGCTATGTAAACATAGCTAGCAGAACAAATTAAACTCCTGATGGGGGATGCGATAGATAAGTAATAAAGGGGTTGATCAAAATCATTTAGAAACATTTATCAAATTATTTATTTACAACAACCCCCATAGACTTTAATGGTGTTTTTCTGTTAAAAATAATTTGATAAATGTTTTCTAAAGGATTGTGATCAGCCCTAAAATGTTATTTTTCAATTGATCTCTCTAAGTATTGGGCTTTAGAATACAAACCTAGATAACATTAGGAAGACTTTGTGTTTATATAAAAAGATAGCATGAGGAGGTCTGATTACCTGCAAATTCAGCCCATTTTAGCAGGGTTTGTTTTCAAAGAACAAAATCTACAGACATTTCTAATATTTTATACTCTGCTGCTGGAATATATACAGTATATTGTCCCTTTTAGTGTGGGTGGTAGATGCTGCATCAGAAGCCCTAAACAGTCTGAAAACCATGTCCGATCCCATTTTCGTGGTCCTAAATGTGTCTCAATAAAAACAAAAACTCCATAGAGTATTCTTTTTTTTTTTTTAAACATATTTTTTCCTTTATTGAGGGATTCAAAATCATATACAGCTTCAACATTGAGCATTCCAAAGATAATGAGAATATCAGCATTACATGAGTCATCACTTTGACAATCTTACTTCTAAAAAACACAATAATAATAGCTGACAACAGTACATATAATATCACCTTGGAATCTCAAACCAAGTCTGCTCCTCTAATTTCTCTCATTATTGGAGTTCCATACATACATAAAAGGAAAGAGAAGAAAAGAAGAAAAAGAAAAAGAAGAAGTAAAAGAAAGAGAAAAAAGAAAAAAAAAAAAAAGGAGAGAGGAGAAAAGAACAAGGGCCTGTACTAACTCTCTTTCCTCCACCCGGGGCCCCCACCCCTTCGCCTCAAAGAAACCATTGTCTCCAGAGATCAGGGTAACTCTCTGATAGAATTAATTGTAAAAAAACCGGTGAGTTACGAAAAAATTTTAATATCTGTAACTGGACCTCACTAGGTCTGCTCAAAATTACCTTATCCCATTTAGCAAAATATTTTCTTAATTTATTTTCCTCAAATATTAGCGGATCATATAGTTCTAGTAACATTTGATAGTGAACATTGTTTATAACTGACGCTATACTAGGAGCATTTTTCTCCTTCCATGCTTTGAGTATCATCTGTCTGACTAGGAGAATTAGAGTATTAATCAGAGGCTTATTATATGTTTTATTCGACACCAAGAAGAAGATAGCCAAGGGCTTCAATACAATTCTATCTGGCAGAAATCTATTCAACCAATATTCCACTTGTTTCCAAAGTTTGATCATTTTTGGGCAGGCATAGAATAAATGAAAAATGTCTGCTGACGGAAAGTTGCATCTATAACAAGACATATCCCCCTTCCATTTAGCCATCTTACTAGGCGTTAAATAGGCCCTATTAAGAAGCTTATAATGAGATTCTCTGATTGCCATACTACTTGAAAATTTCCTTGCCCTATCAAAACTCTGCTGGAAAAAAACCCTGTCCAATTCAGGAAAGTCAAATTTCCAGATGGAAAAAAGGTTATCCACCTTCATCTCTGCCTCCTTCAATAACAGCAGTCTATAAATATATGATATAGAATGGTTTCCCTGTAAAAATCTGTTAATAACAGAATCAAGTGGACCCAAGGTCCAGGGGTCCTCGACCATAGGTTTCTTACTGTAATAGAAGTGTCTTATTTGTAAATAAGCATAGAAGGATCTTTTATCCAACTGAAATTCTCTAGTTAGTAATTCGAATGTTTTTATATGATTTGAAACTGGATCTACTACCTGATTCAAAAACCTCAACTCATTGGCAGCCCAATTCCTAAAAGCTGAGGATTCGCAGCCACCCTTAAAATCAGGATTACCCCTGATCGGTAAATAGCGAGAAAGTGTGTTTTCTATTTTTAATAATTTGCAGATTTTATGCCACGCTAGAACGACATTATAGAAAGTATGTTTTAATAGGAGATCCCGTACCTTTGCTGGGTGGGCAGTGTGTAACAATGCCTTAAGGGCATATGGCGCTATGATACCCCCTTCCACATCAGAGCTAGCAATGAAATTTGCTCCTGTGAGCCAGTCTAGAGCAATTCGGGCGAGACATGCCAAATTGTAGTTTGCTAAATTTGGCAGAGCAAATCCGCCCAGATCTTTGGGATGCATTAACCTCGATAATGAGATACGGGGTTTCTTTGGGGCCCAGAGAAAGATGGAACAGGCCGAATTAAACTTTTTAATATCAGCCCTCTTCAGAAATGAAGGGATATTCTGAATAAAAAATAATAATTTTGGAAGCGTTCGCATTTTAATCAATGCTATTTTTGCAGAGAGTGACAGGGGGAGTTTGCTCCATTTCTGGAATTCAGCTAAACAACTTCTCCAAATGGGGGCGAGATTCATATGGTACCATTGCTCTGGGTTTGCTGAAAGATTTATTCCCAGATATTTGATAGATTTATCAGTTACTTTAAAGGGGTTTTGAATATAACTCTTTCTATTCTTTATAATCCAGAGAATCTCGGACTTGGATAGATTTATTCTGTACCCAGCAAATTTACTGAATTCTGATAGAATATTAATTAAGATTGGGATATTTTTAGCAGAGTTTCTTATATAAAAGAGGATATCATCTGCGTAAAGAGAAAGCGTAACTTTATGTTGTTTTATTCTTATACCTTCCAAAATCTCTCGGCTCTTCACCGCCAGAGGTTCGATGGCAATATCAAATAATAATGGTGAGAGAGGGCACCCCTGTCTTGTTCCCTTATGCAGTATAATTGGGTCCGATAACAAATTATTAATATTAAGAAAAGATATTGGGTTCTGATAACGGAGTGAGATATATTCATAGAAATGACCTGAAAAACCAAACTTGTTGAGAGCTGTTAACAAATGATCCCATAGGACAGAGTCGAAGGCTTTTTCTGCATCCACCGTTAACAACGCAAAATCTTGCTTCTGCCCTGACCCCGTCCTATGGGATGCTAAAATATATTCGATTATGGTCATAGCCCTTCTAATGTTTTTCTGTGCTGACCTGCCGGGAATGAATCCGGTTTGATCCGGATGAATCACATCCCCTATAACTTTTTTAAGACGGTTAGCTAATATATTTGCTAATAGCTTGTAATCGCTATTGAGAAGAGAGATTGGTCTATATGAGTCCATTAGATTAGGATCTTTTTCCTTCTTTAAGATAAGGGTAATATTTGAGGCGGTGAAAAACCGAGAGGGTCTAGAATGCAGCAGAAAATATTTATTGAACAGATCTGTGAGAGTCAAAACAATCTCCTCCGATAATATTTTATAAAATTCAATCGGTAATTGATCGGGCCCAGGTGCTTTCCCCAAAACTGCCTCTTTAATTGCGGTAAGTGTCTCCTCTGTGGTAATCTCATTATTCAAAACATTTAACTGATCTGAGGTGATTTTTGGTAGTTTAATGCTTTCCCAAAAAGACTTTTTCGCCTCTTGGTCAACTTCTTCAGGGGAGTATATTTTCTGAAAGAATAGTTGAAATTGCTCAACGATATCTTTCGGAGTATTATACTTTTTACCCTCTGATATGATTGTTCCTATATAATTGTTTTTCCTCTTACTTTTAGAAATATTTGAGAGCATTTTAGCAGTCTTCGGGGAGAAAGTACCAAATGTAGCTTTGTTTTTCATATCTTCCTGTATCTGATTTTTAGATAGAAAAGTCTCTCTCTCACTCTTAGCCCTTTGATAACAGTCCCAGTTGTCCTTATTAGGATTATCAGTATATTTAACAAATTTATTTCTGAGATAATTGTTCAGTTGACTTTCCCTCGCTCTAATCTTCCTTTTCCTTTTAACCATATATGCCTTAATTTCCCCCCTTAGACAGGCCTTTGCGGCCTCCCAAAATATTTCTGTTTTAGGAATGTATTCCTTGTTCTGATATACATAATCCTTCCATTTCTGAGTCAGCCAATTTCTGAAGGGAATATTAGAATACAAAAAGCTAGGAAAGAAAAATTTAGCCTCAAGACCGGCCCCCCTGTTCCTCAACTGGATAGAGAGAGATATAATAGCATGGTCAGATAGAATTATGTTCTTAATATCTGTGTTCATCTCTAATTGCAGTAATCTTTCAGATACCAGAAACATGTCTATTCTTGAGAAGGTACGATGTACTTTCGATTCACATGTAAATAATTTCTCGTCCGGGTGTTGGATTCTCCAAATATCCTTTAATTTGAGACCTTTTGAAAAAGAGGTCAATATTTTGGCCTCTTTTCTTGATCTAGAAGAGCCCCCAGTTCTCAGTCTATCCAGCTGAGGGAGAAAAACACTATTAAAATCACCCCCTATAATCAATTGAGAATCTATGTAATTAACTAATTTTGCGTATAATCCATCCCAGAAATGTGGCTGACATTCGTTCGGGGCATATAGATTGCACAGCGTATACTGACACTCGTTAATCTCTACTTTCAGAATAAGGTATCTTCCCTCCACATCTCTCTCTTGCGAGATTAAGTTAAAATCAAGATTTTTATTGAAAATACATGCAACTCCTCTCTTTTTTCTGACTGCTGGTGTCGCAATCACCTCCCCAATCCAACTGATTTTTAACTTTTCTGCCTCCTGCAGGCTCAGATGAGTTTCCTGCAGGAAGACAATATCCGATTTGTAACTTTTTAAATGATGAATGATCTTTTTCCTTTTAGCAGGGGAGGAGAACCCACCCACATTCCAGGATAATAAGCTAATTGATTTTTTCATCTATAAAAATGTATCACTTAAATCTCTTAATAGGTGCAACATCTTAACCGGGACATAGCAGTAGCCCCAGGAGGAGGAGAGAGCATCCATAACAAAAGAGGAGAGAAAGAGGAAGAAAGAGGAAAGAAAGAGAGGAAGAGAGAACAAAAAAACAAAAAAAAAAAAAAAAGAAAAAAAAGGAAAAAAAAAACAAAAACAAAAACATCCTGACAAGTCGGTACAATACAGTCACAGAGAAAAAAGAAATTACACCCAATAGCTGATAAACTTATATAAAACTGCCTAAACATTATTCAACTGTGTTTTTATTGTTCTCCAAGAATTGTCTGACCTCCTCTACTGAATTCAGAAAATTCACCTTATCCTCTGAAAAGATTTTAATTTTGGCAGGGTAGATCATGATCGCTTGGTGACCTGCATTTATTAGCTTTGAGCACCATGGGGCCATATTTCTCCTCCTATTGGCTGTTTCAGCAGAGAAATCCGAGAATAGTAAAATACGTTCTTTATTTACCTCTACGATGGTTTTCTTTCTATAATATGCTAGGATTCTCTGCTTGTCTTGAAAATTCAGTAATTTTACCAGAACTGGTCTTTTAGCTTTTCTGGGGTTCTCCTTATTTTGATATGTACCCAACCTGTGGACCCTTTCCACCATAATCTCTGTACTAGAGGGGGGCATATCGAGCAGTTCTGGTAACGTGCTCTGTACAAATTTCATAAGATCTAGAAACTCAGGGCTCTCAGGGAGACCTACAATCTTTAAATTATTCCTCCGTGACCTGTCTTCTAAGTCCTCTAAACGAGATTGCATAGTTTCTATACTTTTAGCCTGAGAGTTTAATCGGGATTGTTGTGCCTGTTGCAAATCGTCTAGATCGGAGATCCTATTTTCAATCTCTGCAAGTCTGCTAGATACTAGTTTAAGCTCATTTGTTAAGGTAGTTAGTTCTACTTTGACTCCTTCAAACTGCGGCATAAATAAATCTGATATTTGTTTGACTAGATTATTAGTGTCGATTAAGGTGTTAGAGCCAGGTGAAAGATCAGATGCGGCAGTCTCTATGCTGCCAATACTTGACCTGGGCTTTCTATCCTTGCTTTTGGGTGGCATTATACCAGAATCGCTCCTACTGATCCCTAAAAATTTATCCATAAAAGTAAAGTGGCAAAAAAAAAAAAGAAAAACAAAAGTGAGTTGTACGACCAACTAGTGATGTAGGGTGAGTAATGAATGGTGCAAAAAAGAAAAAACAAACAAGTGTTAAACTGCCAAGAGAGGCAGGGGAGATAGGAGAGGAAAATAGAAAAAGAGAGAGAAGGAAAGAGAGAAAAAAAAAAAAAAAAAAAAAAGAACAAAAAAAGAGTGTAGTGTGTGATCTAAATAGAATGTGCACTTAGTGAATATTAAAGAAAGAAAAAGGCAATAAGTGCAAAACGGAAAAAAAAAAAAAAAAAAGAAAAAAAAAAAAAAAAAATTAAGATGTTAGTGCCTATATATGTGAGGAAAAAAAGAAGGAAGAAGTAAGAATATTCTTCAAAGTGACTAAAGGGGATCAATATATACTGCTGTCACTCTGGATCAGATGGATTTGGGAGACTTTAACCTAGTATTCGCTATGTCAGAGTGGTCACCGGCTGTATATCTAGCTAATGCAAAGAAGCTGATACTGAAAAGAGAGACTGAAGCCAGCTAAAAAAATAGTACCCCTCATACAAAAAAAATTGGATTCGTTAGATTATCCTATCCAACAGTTTAGACCTGGAATCTTTATATACAACAGATAAACTTAGCTATGTTATTGCTTTAGATAGAAAAATATATATGGCCTATAACTGATAGAAAAAATTGAAGCAGGCAGTTTATCCACATATAATATAAAAGTAGATTTGTTCTATAGCGCAGCCCATCTGGATCATATATTATACAGAGAAATTATGGCATAACACAACATATTCCTATATATAAATCTTGTCACTTGCTATTATAGGGAATCGTATCCTAGCGAGAGATTCAACACAGACACTATATAGCTCTAATCGCTACTGAGATATCAATACATTAAGGAGTCTTTGCCTAGACACAGATAGTAACTTAATCTGTTTTTAGTTTCTAGGTATACAACTACCTTACATTAGCTTTCAGAAAACATTTCATAAAACATTAATCACACATAATGTCAACAGCAAAGATATGGAGTCAGAGAGATAATATGTAAAGGAGAAGGGGGACCAAGACTCTTATAATCGTTAAGCACAAGTCCCAACAGATGTAGATTGTAGCTAAAGTCCTGCAGGTAGCCCTGCTGTAGGCAAAGGAAAGCTTCTCTTTAATACTTTTAGCTAAGTCCTGAGCCGGCAACTCATAATATATCCAGAGTGATTAACAAATTGATATGAGACTTGAAGAAAGGAGCCCACAGTCCTACCAGGCAGGGGAGCACATCGCGGTTCCCTTACTTTCGAATTGCACAGGTAACAGTTCACAGCCGGAAACCCCCTGTCCTGCCAGACGGGGGCTGACAGCACCGTTTCCTTAATTTCAGAATGTGCAGGTAAAAGTTCCACTATATAACTGCATAATAGGTTAGTGTGACAGAGTTGAGGAATATTATCACCCACTGATATATGTGGGGACCCTCTCTCTTAACTCCTTCTTTCCCTTGAAGATAGCTTCCTTCACTGCTTTCTAATAGCAAATTCCACGAGTAGCAACACACGTCCGCCTGGGACTCAAGCAGCAGGTTAACCTCAATCTTGTCCCCCCTCCTATCCCATAACAGGCCGGCACATAAGCAAGCAAGAGAATATATAAAAGTATAAAAGTATACTTAACAGCCTTGTTCCTGGGGTTCTGGGAGGGGGACCGATGTGCTTTTCAAAACATGGAAGTCAACGTTAGGAGATGTCCTCACTGCGGCATTGCCAACATAGCGCTCCTATCCTGGGACTTGAGTCTGTTATAGACAGGGTCAGCTGCCTCACCTTCCTCCAGTCACCGGGGTTCTGGGAGCACTGCCACAGCAAAAGCGGTTGTTTCTGTGCTGATTGCACCGATCGTGACTCTAGCCACTGAGTCTTAATGGCTGGGGGACTTCCTTATCCTGAGCTTGCACCTCAGAGGGGAAAAGGCACCCCTCTGAGCCGAACAGGCTCCCTGGCCAGGGTTGGTGAAGCCTCAACGGCCTGGGATAAGCTGGTGGTAGCCTGAGTGTAGCTGGTTTCACAGAGCGCGCCAAACACAGACGCCTCGTCAAGCCCCTCCTGCTAACGGAAGTGAGACATAGCTGAGTTTATGGATGTATTCTCCATAGAGTATTCTTAGTACAGAAATAATTTTGTGTAGAATAAAATAAAATAAAACTTTTTGTATTATTTAACTGTAAAACTGTGCGTTCCAAAATCCTGTGGTGTTGGTAGTGCATTCCTTCAGACATCAGAAATAACCCTACACAGCTACTGCTAGACCAAAGCAGAAGCTCATATGAATCTACCACTGATTGACACTAAAAAAGGAGTTAAGATTATAAATGTGAAAGCAAGGCATGTTAAATAGGAACTGATAATCTCCCTGTCTGCAATGTCTCCCAGTCCACATCTGGGAAAGAAAATACTTTGCACTGTTTTGTGCCTTTTCTGCTTGGTTCACACTTTGCTGCCTCTTCCACCATCTCAGATGAATTTTAATATTAAATAGAACACCTAATGTATGAATTATTAAAAAAACTGGCCAGAATAATCAACCATTTAAAAAGGTAGTGTAATGCAGTCCCTTTTAAATAACTTGCTGTTATCCATATGCTGTGTGCCCTAAGATATGTGACATTTACAGCGTCAAATATGCCAAATGTAAAAGCTAAATTCTTGTGAGGAAAACACTAATTGGAAAAATACTAAATTTTAAATATGTGCCATTGATAGGCATATAAGGCCTCATTCACATGAAAATATAGCTTTAATTAATCAATCCTTAATAACTCTCTCATATACTATATAGATATATATATATATATATATATATATATGTTTGATTATATTCTATATGCAAAAATTATTCGTAAATTTGAATTGTCAATCATGTTACAGTTTTGTCCTGAGCTTATACCCAAACAAACAGGCCACTTTCTTTATTATGCTAAAGTGACTATAATATGAAAATAAGCTATCATTATTACTTGTGAGAATTCCAAGTGCTAAGCTTCTGAAC
This sequence comes from Bombina bombina, assembly GCF_027579735.1. Lineage (NCBI taxonomy): Eukaryota > Metazoa > Chordata > Amphibia > Anura > Bombinatoridae > Bombina > Bombina bombina. The sequence continues at coordinate 1,209,481,239 of NC_069500.1, read as the reverse complement.
TTTTATCTGGTTCATGCGAGATGGCCAGCTGTGGTTCTGTCACTATCAGTAGCAGCAAGAATAGGTTCTTGCCCTTAATTTCCCAAGATATTTTTGACCTTCTATATTTGCCATTATTTTTAGTCTTATTCACAGTTGTCAGACCATGCTGATATGAACTTTCCCATGAGATTCACATTTTTATATTTATCTTTTTAACTTTGAGCCTCATTTATCACTTACTATTAAAACATTAGGTTTTTAAAAAGGAATAAAATATTTACAAAAATGTGAGGGGTGTACTCACTTTTGTGAGATACTATATATATACATACATACATACATACATATACTAACATACAGTATCTCACAAAAGTGAGTACACCCCTTACATTTTTGTAAATATTTTATTATATCTTTTCATGTGACAACACTGAAGAAATTAAACTTTGCTTCAATGTAAAGTAGTGAGTTTACAGCCTGTATAACAGTGTAAATTTGTTGTCCCCTCAAAATAACTCAACACACAGCCATTAATGTCTAAACCGTTGGCAACAAAAGTGAGTTCACCCCTAAGTGGAAATGTCCAAATTGGGCCCAATTAGCTATTTTCCCTCCCGGTGTCATGTGACTTCGTTTCAGGTGTGAATGGGGAGCAGGTGTGTTAAATTTAGTGTTATCGCTCTCACAGTCTTTCATACTGGTCACTGGAAGTTCAACCTGGCACCTCATGTCAAAGAACTCTCTGAAGATCTGAAATAAAGAATTGTTGCTCTACATAAAGATGTCCTAGTCAGCCTGTCAGTGCTCAGACCATACGCTGCACACTGCATCAAATTGGTCTGTATGGTGTCGTCCCAGAAGGAAGCTTCTTCTAAAGATGATGCACATGAAAGCCCGCAAACAGTTTGCTGAAGACAAGCAGACTAAGAACATGGATTACTAGAACCATGTCCTGTGGTCCGATGAGACCAAGATAAACTTATTTGGTTCAGATGGTGTCAAGCATGTTTAGCGGCAACCAGGTGAGGAGTACAAAGACAAGTGTGTCTTGCCTACAGTCAAACATGGTGGTGGGAGTGTCATGGTCTGGGCCTGCATGAGTGCTGCCGGCACTGGGGAGCTACAGTACATTGAGGGAACCATGAATGCCAACATGTACTGTGACATACTGAAGCAGAGCATGATCCCCTCCCTTCAGAGACTGGGCCGCAGGGCAGTATTCCAATATGATAACGACCCCAAACACACCTCCAAGACGACCACTGCCTTGCTAAAGAAGCTGAGGGTAAAGGTGATGGACTGACCAAGCATGTGTCCAGACCTAAACCCTATCCTCAATTTCCACTTTGGGGTGTACTCACTTTTGTTGCCAACAGTTTAGACAGTAATGGCTGTATGTTGAGTAATTTTGAGGGGACAGCAAATTTACACTGTTATACAAGCTGTACACTCACTACTTTACATTGTAGCAAAGTGTCATTTCTTAAGTGTTGTCACATGAAAAGATATAATAAAATATTTACAAATATGTGAAGGGTGCACTCACTTTTGTGAGATACTGTATGTCTAAATATGTGTGTGTGCGCATATACTGTATATGTGTATATTTGTATATACTTGGGTATTTCTGTGTTAATATCTGTTTAAATATTTATATACATACATATATACATATGCACAGACATATATACACATATACTGAATATACACTTTGCAGCCCTTTCCAATTAAATACCTTTAAAATAATTAAAAAATAAATACATTTGAATTTGTTATAGTGTTTAACTGTGTTTTTATCATAAATATTTTACATTCCAATGTTCTTTACTTAGAAGAAAATGTTCTTTGCATTTTAAAATATTAATGTATCTATATATAAATCACTGTCTATATATCTATATATAAATCACTGTGCATATATATATATATATATATATATATATATATATATATATATATATATATATATATATATATATATATATATATATTTGTGTATGTGTTTGTATACCTGTATATATATTCATATAGATATATAGGAATAGATATATATTTTACAATAATGTACCCACCTGCATTAAAATCTTACTTCTAACAAAGATTGCGTTCTATCGAGAAAAACATTTAGCGTGTCCCTTGAAATCTAGCCCTAATTATCTTTACTAAGGACTTTTTTATTTAATAAATTGAATTTTTTTCCCTCTTTAATTCTTTTTTAATGGGAGGGCAGAATTTTAATTGCACTTGCACTATCCTGCCTTTTGGTAATCTATGTGGCATTCTTCGATTTACTAATGATTGCATATAAATAAATAATCATTAGGTGCAATAAACCTACCTATGAAAATAACTCTCATGTAACCCATCTGAACTTTTGATTTTGATTTTCGTTTGTTATTATTGTTTTTCTTTTTCTTTTTTTTTAAATATAAATACTAGTCTATCTGTCCTTCTGCCTAGGCTAGATCTCTGTCATCATACAAAAGTCAAGGTCTAATTACAAAAACATAACAATATTCATTTCTTAACATTGTTTAACTTCAGATCTGGATGATTTACATATAAACCAAGTGCAATACAACCATAACCAACTAATTCAACAAATGTCCAACAGACTTTACAATGCATGTAGACAATTTTTTTTAGCAAGATTACAAGTGGGATGTTATTTATTGCTCCCCGCTTGAGCATTATCTCCGCTAGAAGTAAGCTTTTTGTGCGCGTCAGGTAAATGCTATACAAGTTGAAAGTAAACTGTTTTCGCTCGCTTGCTAACCCAACGTGAATAAAAAGCCAAACTTAGAATATCACAAGTGCGATAACCTATTCCCCCATAGAAGTCAATGAATAAAAAAACTTAAAGGGACATAATACTCATATGTTAAATCACTTTGAAACTGATGCAGCATAACTGTAAAAAGCTGACAGGAAAATATCACCTAAGCATCTCTATGTAAAAAAGGAAGATATTTTACCTCACAATTTCTTCAGCTCAGCAGAGTGAGTTCTGTGTAAAAAGTTATACTCAGCTGCAGCCCAGCTGCAGGTAAAAAAAAATAAAAAATGAAGAAATGAACAGCAGCCATTCAGCACCAACAGTGCTGAGGTCATGAACTCTTTTACTGTGATCTCATGAGATTTCACTTAACTCTCATGAGATTTCATTGTAAACTTCCTTACACTGAATAGGGAATAAGATGAGTGTGCACAAAAGCTCGCTCCTTCTGCCATCCCGGGACAGGACATACTGATATGCTGCTTAGAAGTCCTTTACAATGGGATGTGGCTACTGAGAAACTTTTGAGGTATAAATATCTTTCTTTTTTACATAGAGATGTCCAGGTGATATTTTCTAGTCATCTTTTTACAGCTACACTACGTCACTTTCAAGTGTTTAAACATTTGGGGTATTATGGCCCTTTAACTCTCTACCCGTGCTCTAAACCCGATCACATATTCTCAACTGCGCTAATCTAACATGAAAATATGAATATTTCACATTCTATTATTCTTCACATAGAAGAATACGCTCTATTTATTCATACATATATATTTCTATATATTTCTGATATAAGTATAAGTATAAATAGATGTATAAATATATATACTGTATATACACAGATATATAGGAATATCTATTTAAAAATATATATAGAACATATTCTGCTATGTGCAGAACATTGTAATCTCAAATATTTACAGTAAATACACAGTATAACACCTTATGAAATATGAATATTGCATAAATATGTTTTTACATGTTTTCATCTACTTAACTGCAAAGGGTCCCAATGCACTTATATATACACATGTCTATATTTGAAATAAATGTATTTATGATTTATGTCTGTAAATACATATAAATACATATTTAAAAATCAAATAAACATATATATATATGTATATATATATATATATAATATATATATATATATATATATATATATATATATATAATATATATATATATATATATGGATTTTTTTACTAGAATGATTAAAAAAAAGTTGCAATTGGATTATATAAGCACATTCAAGTAACTGGTACACAGGGTAACTGGAACAAGAGATACTGCTACGCTGAAAAAATCTGGTTATATAATATCAATCAGATAAAAGGCAAATAAAGTAGACATCTGGGAATATTTCAGGTTTTATTGACAAAACAATTTTTTCATACATTGACGAAGAACCAAAAATCTGCATTTGTTTTTCTAATTTTGAGATAAATAATTTAACAGATTACAAAAGTTATTAGAAGCCATTAGAACCAAGCTTGCAAACATAAGAAAAAATAGGCATTGATTTGAGTTGTAGACACCAATAAAGCTTCTCATAACTACGAAATAAGGAAACATTGCATGACATTGTAAGTATATTTTTTAAAATAAATGTATTTGCACCCCTCATTACATTTTATATTTGAGTATACAAATACCAAAGATTACATACTTAATCTCTTTGAAGCTGAAAATAACTATATTCATATCTATCTATCTATCTATCTATCTATCTATCTATCTATCTATCTATATATATATACTGTATATATATATATACAGTATTTCTCTTGCTTCTATGTTGGCCTGGTCTTACATAAATCTTGTAAGAGAGAAGAAAACTGCAAAACATAATTTAAAACAACAACGCTTTCCACTCCTCATATGTGTTTTAAGTTAAATTGTTCTTTAACTGCATTGTAGATTGTATCTATTATTATTTTTGACCTATGTATGTTAGAAAAAAACTATAATCCAAATAGCTAAACATATAAATTGTTGATGGCATTTTTATAAAGAATGGGATCTCAAAAGAGTTATTTTGATCCGATTTTCTCTTCTGTTTGGCAAGACAAGTATAAAGTGAGCCAAAATCAAGTATGCAACTTTTGATAGAATGAGAAGAATACTGTTAGAGTAAGGAGAAATAGAGGCGCGACATAGGGTAATAACGTTTGCCACCAGGACTAACAAAAACAAAGCAGCCCCCCCCCTCTGAAGGTGGCTACTCACAAACACGGCGGCACAACTGGAGTGCCCAACTGAACTGTACGGGACCAAAAGAGTCGCCCGATAGACTCGAGGCAAGAGGCCCACACGTTTGACACCAATCCCCACAGCGGGATCTCTCAAGGATAGCAGTCATCCAAAGGACCATGAGCCTGGGTGGACAGAAGGGCGTCACACAGGAATCAGCACCTCCAGGAAGATTAGACCATATGATCGTATATATTGATTGAAAATAGTAAAAATAAAATTTATGCTTACCTGATAAATTTCTTTCTCTTGTGGTGTATCCAGTCCACGGGTTCATCCATTACTTGTGGGATATTCTCCTTCCCAACAGGAAGTTACAAGAGGACACCCACAGCAGAGCTGTCTATATAACTCCTCCCCTACCTGCCACCCCCAGTCATTCGACCGAAGACAAGCAAGAAAAAAGGAGAAATTATAGGGTGAAGTGGTGACTGTAGTTTAAAAATAAAAAACACCTGCCTTAAAGTGACAGGGTGGGCCGTGGACTGGATACACCACAAGAGAAAGAAATTTATCAGGTAAGCATAAATTTTGTTTTCTCTTGTAAGGTGTATCCAGTCCACGGGGTCATCCATTACTTGTGGGATACCAATGCCAAAGCTTTAGGACACGGATGAAGGGAGGGACAAGGCAGGAACTTAAACGGAAGGTACCACTGTCTGCAAGACCTTTCCTCCCAAAAATAGCCTCCGAGGAAGCAAAAGTATCAAATTTGTAGAATTTAGAAAAAGTATGAAGCGAAGACCAAGTCGCCGCCTTACAAATCTGTTCAACAGAGGCCTCATTTTTAAAAGCCATGTGGAAGCTACCGCTCTAGTGGAATGAGCTGTAATTCTTTCAGGAGGCTGCTGGCCAGCAGTCTTATAAGCTAAACGGATTATGCTTCTCAGCCAAAAAGAAAGAGAAGATGCCGAAGCCTTTTGGCCTCTCCTTTGTCCAGAGTAGACAACAAACAATGCAGATGTTTGACGAAAATCCTTAGTAGCTTGTAAATAAAACTTTAAAGCACGAACCACGTCAAGATTGTGTAATAGACGTTCCTTCTTTGAAGAAGGATTAGGACACAGTGATGGAACAACAATCTCCTAATTGATATTTTAATTAGATACCACCTTAGGAAGAAACCCAGGTTTGGTACGCAAAACTACCTTATCTGCATGGAAGATCAGATAAGGGGAATCACACTGTAAGGCAGATAACTCTGAAACTCTTTGAGCCGAAGAGATAGCTACCAAAAACAGAACTCTCCAAGATAAAAGCTTGATATCTATGGAATGCAGAGGTTCAAACAGAACCCCTTGAAGAACCTTAAGAACTAAATTTAAACTCCATGGCGGAGCAACAGGTTTAAACACAGGCTTGATTCTAACTAAAGCCTGACAAAACTCCTGAACGTCTGGAACATCTGCCAGATGCTTGTGCAGAAGAATAGACAGAGCAGAAATATGTCCCTTTAAGGAACTAGCTGACAATCCCTTCTCCATTCCTTCTTGGAGAAAGGATAATATCCTAGGAATCCTGACTTTACTCCATGAGTAACCCTTGGATTCACACCAATGAAGATATTTACACCATATCTTATGATAGATTTTCCTGGTGACAGGCTTTCGAGCCTGAATTAAAGTATCAATGACCGTCTCGGAGAAACCACGTTTTGATAAAATCAAGCGTTCAATCTCCAAGCAGTCAGCCGCAGAGAAATTAGATTTGGATGTTTGAATGGACCTTGGAGTATAAGGTCCTGCCTCAGCAGCAGAGTCCATGGTGGAAAGGATGACATGTCCACCAGATCTGCATACCAAGTCCTGCGTGGCCATGCAGGTGCTATCAAAATCACTGAAGCTCTCTCCTGCTTGATCTTGGCAATCAGACGAGTGAGGAAAGGAAATGGTGGGAAGACATAAGCCAGGCTGAAGGGACCAGGGCACTGCTAGAGCATCTATCAGCGCTGCCTGGGGATCCCTTGACCTGGACCCGTAACAAGCCATCAGATCCAGTTCTGATTTGCCCTTAGTTGAATCAGCTGGGCAAATACCTCCGGATGGAGCTCCCACTCCCCCAGATGAAAAGTCTGCCGACTTAGAAAATCCGCCTCCCAGTTCTCTACTCCTGGGATATGGATAGCTGAGAGATGGCAAGAGTGAACCTCTGCCCATAGAATTATCTTTGAAACCTCCAACATTGCCAGGGGGCTTCTTGTTCCCCCCTGATGGTTGATATAGGCTACAGTCGGGATATTGTCAGACTGAAATCTGATTAACCTGACCACAGCTAGTTGAGGCCAAGCCTGAAGAGCATTGAATATCGCTCTCAGTTCCAGAATGTTTATCAGAAGGAGGGCTTCCTCCTGAGTCCACGAACCCTGAGCCTTCAGGGAGTTCCAGACTGCACCCCAGCCCAGAAGGCTGGCATATGTCATCACTATAGTCCACTCTGGCCTGCGGAAACTCATTCCCCTTGACAGATGGACCCGAGATAACCACCAGAGAAGAGAATCCCTGGTCTCTTGATCCAGATTTAGCAGAGGGGACAAATCTGTGTAGTCCCCATTCCACTGATTGAGCATGCAAAGTTGCAGTGGTCTGAGATGTAGGCGGGCAAACTGAACTTTGTCCATTGCCCTACCATTAGGCCGATTACTTCCATACACTGACGGCTGAGAAGTGGAATGAAGAGCACAGCAGGAAGTTAGAAGCTTTGATAATCTGACCTCTGTCAGAAAAAAATTCATTTCTACTGAATATATCAGTGTTCCCAGGAAGGAAACTCTTGTGAGAGGGGAGAGAGAACTCTTTTCCACCTTCACCTTCCACCCGTGAGACCTCAGAATGGCCAGAACAATGTCCGTATGGGACTTGGCGATTTGAAAAGTCGCTGCCTGTATCAGAATGTCATCTAGGTAAGGAGCCACCGCTATGCCCCATGGCCTTAGAACCGCCAGTAGGGACCCTAGAACCTTCGTAAAGATTCATGGTGCCGTGGCTAACCCGAAGGGAAGAGCCACAAACTGGTAATGCCTGTCTAAGAAGGCGAACCTGAGGAACTGATGATGATCTCTGTGAATTGGAATGTGGAGATAAGCATCCTTTAAGTCCACGGTAGTCATATATTGACCCTCCTGGATCATAGGAAGGATGGTTCGGTTAGTCTCCATCTTGAAGGATGGGACCCTGAGAAATTTGTTTAGGATCTTGAGATCCAAGATTGGTCTGAAAGTTCCCTCTTTTTTGGGAACTATAAACATATTTGAATAGAAGCCCTGCCCCTGTTCCTCCCTTGGAACTGGGTGGATCACTCCCATAACCAGTAGGTCTTGAACATAACGTAAGAATGCCTCTCTCTTTATCTGGTTTGCAGATAATTGTGAGAGATGAAATCTCCCCTTTGGAGATGAAGCTTTGAAGTCCAGAAGATATCCCTGGGAAACAATCTCTAATGCCAGGGATTCTGGACGTCTCTTGCCCAAGCCTGGGCGAAGAGAGAAAGTCTACCCCTTACTAGATCCGGCCCGGATCGGGGGCTACTCCTTCATGCTGTCTTAGAGGCGGCAGCAGGATTTTTGGCCTGCTTCCCCTTGTTCCAAGCCTGGTTCAGTCTCCAGACTGCTTTGGACTGGGCGAAATTTTCCTCTTGTTTTGCATTAGAGGAAGCTGAAGCTGCGCCACTCTTGAAGTTTCGAAATGAACGAAAATGATTCTGTTTGGTCCTTAATTTATTGGACCTATCCTGAGGAAGGGTGTGACCTTTTCCTCTAGTAATATCAGAAATGATCTCCTTCAGGCCCGGCCCAAATAGGGTCTGTCCTTTGAAGGGGATGTTAAGAAGCTTAGACTTTGAAGTAACGTCTGCTGACCAGGACTTAAGCCATAGCGCCCTGCGCGCCAGAATGGCAAAACCTGAATTCTTAGCCGTTAGTTTGGTTAGATGAAAAACGGCGTCCGAAATAAAGGAATTAGCTAACTTGAGAGCTTTAATCCTGTCTAAAATATCATCTAATGGGGTCTCCACCTGTAGAGCCTCCTCAAGAGACTTGAACCAAAAAGCTGCTGCAGCAGTAACTGGGGCAATGCATGCAAGAGGCTGGAGAATAAAACCTTGATAGATAAAAATTTTCTTAAGGAGACCCTCCAATTTTTTATCCATAGGAACTAAGAAAGCACAACTGTCCTCGACGGGGATAGTTGTATGCTTAGTTAGGGTAGAAACCCGCATCCTCCACCTTAGGGACCATCTGCCACGAGTCCTGTATGGCGGCATCTATGGGAAACATCTCTTTAAAAGCAGGAGGGGGAGAGAACGGAACACCTGGTCTATCCCATTCCTTAGTAATAATTTCCGACAACCTCTTAGGGATTGGAAAGACATCAGTGTAAACAGGCACTGCAAAGTATTTGTCCATTTTACACAATTTCTCTGGAACTACAATGGGGTCACAGTCATCCAGAGTCGCTAAAACCTCCCTGAGCAATAAGCGGAGGTGTTCAAGCTTAAATTTAAAGGCTGTCATTTCAGAATCAGACTGAAGTAACATCTTCCCTGAATCTGAAATCTCACCCTCAGATAGCAACTCCCTTGCTGCGGCTTTGGAGCATTGTGAGGGTATATCAGACATAGCTACTAAAGCATCAGAAAGCTCTGTATTTGTTCTAGCCCCAGAGCTGTCTCGCTTTCCTTGTAACCCTGGCAGTTTGGACAATACCTCTGTGAGGGTAGCATTCATAACTGCCGCCATGTCTTGCAAGGTAAACGCATTGGACGCGCTAGATGTACTTGGCATCACTTGAGTGGGAGTTATAGGTTCTGACACGTGGGGAGAGCTAGATGGCATAACCTCCCTTTTGTCAGTCTGAGAAACCTCTGGTGATAAATCTTTAAATGCCATAATATGGTCTTTATAATTTATAGAAATTTCAGTACATTTGGTACATATTCTAAGAGAGGGTTCCACAATGGCTTCTAAACATATTGAACAAGGAGTTTCCTCTATGTCAGACATGTTTAACAGACTAGTAATGAGACCAGCAAGTTTGGAAAACACTTTAATAAATGTGAAACAGTAATTAAACAAAAATGGTACTGAGCCTTTAAGAGAAAAAAACTATCACATAAACTGCAAAAAAGTGTTAAAAAGTAGTAAACTCTTCGAAATGTTTACAGTGTGTATACGGGACTAAAGCAGCATTGCACCCACTTGCAAATGGATGATTAACCCTTTAGTCCCCAAACCGGATTTGAAAAACGTTAAAAAATGTTAATAAACAGTTAAACACCTTGCCAGAGCTCTGCTGTGGCTCCTACCTGCCCTCAAATACGATGTAGGGAAGAAATAAGCCCTCTATAGTAGTCCTCAGATGCCAGAGGACTCCTTTAGGGAAGGTGGATGTCTCAGTCTGAATAAGAACTGTGCATCTAGAGCATGAAAATAGGCCCCTCCCACCATGCACTCGATGTCAGAGGGCCTTAAGAAAATACTCCTAGGAGTATCTGACTAGCCATGTGGAAACTAGGCCCAAAAAAACGATTTATCACCCTCAGAGAAAAAACGTTCTTTCTATATAACATGTAAACGTTTTGTCACTAAGAAATATGAGTTTTAACATGAATATTACCCTTATTTGTAAGCATGATCCCAGTCGTTGTTAAATCACTGCATCAGGCTTACCTCAATTATACAAGGCTCTGTCAGCATTTTCTAGATCTTATCATCTCTCTAGAAATAAATATACTAAACATACCTCAAAGCACATAATATGCAAACCGCTCCCCCAACTGAAGTTTTTCCCATACTCTTCAGTTATGCGTGAGAACAGCAATGGACCTTAGTTACAAACCGCTAAGATCATCAACCTCCAGGCAGATTCTTCTTCTAATTTCTGCCTGGGAGTAAAACAGTACGATGCCGGTACCATTTAAAAATAACAAACTCTTGATTGAAGGTAAAAACTACACTAAGTCACCACATATCTCTTATACTTCCTATCTTGTCGAGAGTTGCAAGAGAATGACTGGGGGTGGCAGTTAGGGGAGGAGCTATATAGACAGCTCTGCTGTGGGTGTCCTGTTGCAACTTCCTGTTGGGAAGGAGAATATCCCACAAGTAATGGATGAACCCGTGGAGTGGATACACCTTACAAGAGAAAAGTGTATACTTTAATTGTCACACTATATATACAGCAACGCATTTCTCAGCAGAAATAAGTGCCGTTTCATCAGGCTGTAAAGTTAATATAAAATACTTGCTCTATAAATAAAACATGTTGACCAATCATGGAACAGTGTTAATACACACCCCTCTTACGTCATAATAATGACTCAAAGCGATGACCTCGCATAGGAAGTGAATTAAGGGATAGAATGTGTAGTGAGACACTGGCCATGACAGGACTTGTATTGGGATTAAAAAATAATAAATACACACATATATAAAAATTGTCATCATGTGCTTGATAAGTAACATTATATATACGTTTATAAATGAATGTTATAACTCGTTACTACAATCAGTTCATATGAAGAAATAAAAGATATTATACACATTAGACATCATCAAAATATATAAAAATATATAAAAATGTAAAAATAAATATCAACCATATAATATTAAAGTGAATCACCTTATACTTCAAAACTATATATAATATGAATGAATCGAGGTTTTTTAAAAAAAACTATCAAAGTGATGAAGCATAATCCGCCCCTTGCTTATACACTTCAAGTATCCGTACTAACCTATACATAGTTGTCCCTTATTGGTATAAGAGGGTATTGTCCTGTGCCATTAGAGGTTGATAATGGTGTAGTTATATCAGTAGGAGTCTTCTACCTGAGCTAGTATTGTTTAAATATTGAGCCTTTTTCATTATTTAGTGTGAAGTTTTGAGTGACTCTAAGGTTTTCCTTCGGTGGCACCTCAACTCTATAGAGCACATAAGCAAGGGGCGGATTATGCTTCATCACTATGATAGGTTTCTTAAACAACTTCATCGATTCATTCATATTATATATAGTTTTGAAGTATAAGGTGTTTCACTTTAATATTATATGGTTGATATATATTTTTACATTTTTATATATTTTTATATATTTCGATGATGTTTAATGTGTATAATATCTTTTATTTCTTCATATGAACTGATTGTAGTAACGAGTTATAACATTAATTTCTAAACGTATATATATATAATGTTACTTATCAAGCACATGATGACATTTTTTTATATATGTGTGTATATATTATGTTTTAATCCCAATGCAAGTCCTGTCATGGCCAGTGTCTCACTACACATTCTATCCCTTAATTCACTTCCTATGCAAGGTCATTGCTTTGAGTCATTATTATGATGTAAGAGGGGTGTGTATTGACACTGTTCCATGACTGGTCAACATGTTTTATTTATAGAGCAAGTATTTTATTTTAACTTTACAGCCTGATGAAATGGCACTTATTTCTGCTGAAAAACGTGTTGCTGTATATATAGTTGTGTCCATTAAAGTATACACTTTTTACTATTACTTGCTCTGTGTTATAAATTGTTATATACGATCATATGGTCTAATCTTCCTGACCGTGCTGGTTCCTGTGTGTGATGCCCTTCTGTCCACCCGGGCTCACAGTACTTTGGATGACTGCTATCCTTTGAGAAATCCCGCTGTGGGCATTGGTGCTCTCCTCCACGTGACCTGACATCAGACGTGTGGGCCTCTTGACTCGAGTCTATCGGGCAACTCTTTTGGCCCCGTACAGTTCAGTTAGGCACTCCGGTTGTGCCGCCGTGTTTGTGAGTAGCCACCTTCGGGGGGGGGGCTCCTTTGTTTTCATTTGTCCTGGTTACAAACGTTATTACCTTATGTGGCACCTTTTTTTCTCCCAAGAGTGCTGCCGGATATTGTTCTCCTACTCTACCTACACCAGCGCACCTATATAGAATTTAAGGTTCTATCAATACCTTTTGATAGAAAATGCCATGGACTGTTCTGAAAATTAATACCAAAGGTTAAATGTTTTCTGAAGAACAAAAGTTGGTCAGGGTGTCCATCAAGTTTGTGTGTAAAACAAAAATAAATAATTGATGGAGATAGAAACAATTATGTAAGAGTCATGTGTACACCGCTATTGTATTTTATTTGATTGCAATCTATAATATGTGGTTAGTTTGATGAAAAATACTCATAATAGAATCTCAAGATTGCTTTTTTCATATTGGCTCCAATTTATCATTTGCCAGGTGGACAGGTTTGCTATTAGGAAAAGTAAGAGGGGTATCTGGAACACGGTCCAACCACCGGTCTGTTCAGCCAGGGGAAAGAAAATAACTCCTCAATCAAAAAATATTCTGCCACCAAAGTTACCTGGAGTGCCGTAGCAGACAGCGGATCAGGCCGTAAAAAGTACAAGAAGTCCAGGGAAGCAGGCACTACTCGGTTAGATGAAGAAGATAAAACATCTGTTTATTATAACAGTTAAAAACATAGTGTGATCCCAAACAGAGGGCAGGCATGCATACAAGGCCAGTCTTACGTGTTTCACGCCCCCTATTGGCGCTTATTCATAGAGTCTAATGGCCAACAATGCACAGCTCGAATTTAGCTAAACACATTTGGTGAGTCAATGACAGGAAACATGTGTGGCCACCAATTAGCAACTAGCTCACTTTGTGGAAAATTAGATAATAGAATTAAATTGATTGAAATTGCATAGTCTATCAGAATCATGAAAGTGTAATTTTGACTTTACTTTTCCTTTAACATAACTCCTCCAGCAAACCTCTCTCAGCGAGAATAATAGAAATACTCAGATTAAGTTGTTAATCTTTTCAATTGATTATTTTATTTTTGCGTACTCTCCTTAATTCTTAGGCCATTGGAACTTAAAGTTGCATCAAGCAGCACAAACTAGCTTTATGGTATGTAGTTCACTCAATTACTATATTTGGCTACTTTTCAATGCTGTCTCCTCTAGATGACTGATGTACTAGATGCAAAGATTATTAGGGCATTTGTGGTGATGTGCAAAATTCAATATATCTCCTACAGTAATACTTGTCCACCCTGGTCTGTAGCATCACTAATATCTTAGGTAATAATTTGCTTGAAATTAGAATAGGCACAAATGAGTGTAAATGCTGAAATAAAATCCAAATTATATGGATCTGTTGTTCAATTAAGTGTCAATTCCATTTATCCTAGCTATAGTGTAGCTTTAATCTAGATTGTATTAAAGACACAGAGACGATTATTTTACATTCCTTTCAATATACTGCTCTAAAAGCTTTTAAAAGTATAAAGTGTTAACATTAGTACACATAAAACAAATTAACAACAGAGAAAACAAAAGAAACAATAAGGACAAAGTCATGGATCTAAAAGAAGATATCAGCCAATCAGCATACTCATCATGTCCATAAACAGTCCAGAGTGCACCAATACCCCCTCTTTCTTGTTTGATGCAAATAGGTAACAAGGACATTAACGAAGGTAGGAACAGATTACACCACCATAAAAATTGGAAAAGGAACAACCAATAACATAAAAGTCAAAATATTTCTGAAAACAAGATGGAGAAACTTGAGGTTGAGGAAGGAAAGGATCCTTTCAGGAATCCATCTAGACTGAAGAAGAATTTCAAACAGATGACGTAGATTTTGTGGAGTAATAGAGGAATTCAATTCAGTTGAAGGAGACGCTTTGAGAGGTGGATGCGGGAAATAAAGAATATATTAATAAACAATCAAATATAATGCGAATATTGGGAGGGAACAGAAAAAAATACCATGGTGGGAAAATATTAATCTCTGTGTCCTTAATAAAATCTAGATTATAGCTACACTAAAGCTAGGGTAATCGGAATTTTATTACAAGACCAGAGACTCATATTTTGCTAGTTTAAAGCAAAATGGATCATGACATTAAGGAAAAGGCAGCATTATTGATAGGTTTAAAGTAAAATTGTCTAAAGCTAGAGTCCAAAGACCAATTTGCTGCATTTAAAATATCTTGGAGGGAAGGGGATTTTAAAAAGGCTTTAGAGGCAGAAGCTCCACAAATAGAGTGAGCCGAAAAGGATTCTTCCACACCAGCAAGAAGCATAATTAATTTTACCCACCTGGCAATAGAAGTAGAAGAGACAGGTTTGAAACAAGAATCGAAAGAGATGAGAAGTTGAGAAGATGAGGCATGACATAAGAGTTGAGTATGAGACAAAGGACAACACATAAATTAGGTTGATCATTGAAATATGGATAGAAAATAGATTGTGAAAGACATTTAGTTATTTTAGAAAGGATAAAGATGACATCAAAAGGAGAAACATTTGAGAATATCAATGACACGTACATCAGAAACTCTGCGAAAAGAGTGCCCATTTTAGCTGACAATTGTTTGGGAGAAAGACGATCGTTGGAAAGCCAATTTAAAAGAAAGAACCAAATCGACATCCCAAAAGAAAGAGTATTTAGAGGATGGAGGTTTTTGGATATGAATCACTTTGAGAAGCCTGCAGACCTGATGCATTTTCCCAACAGGGGTATGATTAATAAGAACGTGACCAGCAGAGATAGCAGAGCGAGCTATATCGATAGACCTAAAGGCAAGACCTGAGTCAAAGAGAAAATAAAAATAATCTAAAATAGAATTCAAAGGAGCTGAAAAGGGATCAAAGTCCCTTTAGACACACCAGCGAGACCACTTGGACCAAGCTGAGAGATAATATTGTTTGGTTCCAGGAGCCCAAGAGTTTTATATTAAAGATCGTACTCTATCCAAAAGTCCATTGAGAGACCAAGATCCGCTGAAAACATCCAAGCTACAAGAGTTAGGGATCCCTGATTCCAACAGGGGATGAGGATTGCCCAGGGGATCCTGGAGGAGTTGAGGGAGGAATAGAAGAAGGAGGGGAGGAAGGAAGGAGAGTTCCAGGAGAGAAGGGTACCATGGTTGAGACGGCCAAAGGGGGGAAATCAGGAGAAGAGATATTGGGTTCCTGCGGAGATAAGCCAGAGTCCGAGCAATTATTGAAAAGGGGGGGAAGGCATAAGCTCCTGAGGGGGCTAAACTTGAAGTAAATCGTCCACCGCAGAGGTGTCTGGATCTAGTCTGCAACTGAAAAAGGGTTTGACCTGAAAATTGGAACGAGAGCCCCAATCTGCGGCTTGATTAGATAAGCCCGGAATAAATTCTGCTGAAACAGAAATATTTCTGTCGAGGCAAAAGTGAATGAAATTTTTTGTAAAGTCTGATAGAGGTTTCGATTTTGTGCCTCCTAAACGGTTTAAAAATTTAACTCCCGAAAGGTTGTCCATGCGAAGGAGAACTGAAGAAGGGAGATTGGTTTTGAGAAAACTTTGGATTGCAAAGGAGCCTGCCAGAAGTTCCTTGCAGTTGATATAAAGATTGGATTGAGAAAGGGTCCATTTGCCACCTGTTATTGTGGAACCGCAACGGGCTACACAGCCAGAATTGCTTGTGTCCGATTCTATGACGAAATCTGGAACAGAACTGCAGATTGCTTTGCTGTTCCATGCCTCTATGTTTTGAATCAACCAGATGAGTTCTTCTTTGGCTTCTGGGGAGAAGGAGATCCGATGTTGATAAGAAAAACCTTTTTGGAGGTGAGATATTTTCAGGGATTGAAGAGCCAGATAATGTAGAGGGGCCGGAAAGATAGCCTGAATGGAAGAAGAAAGGAGGCCAATGATACGGGCTAATAAGTGAAGGGGAAAGTTTTCTTCAGGATGGAGGAAATCTCCTTCTTGATGTTCTTCAATTTCTCTAAAGGGAAACTTAAAGTGGAGTCTAGGGTGTTGATCTGAAAACCCAAAAAGACAATGGATTGGGATGGAAGCAGGGAGGATTTTTCTTTGTTGATTATGAATCCCAAATTATCTAAAAGGGAACAAGTGATGCTTAAGTGAAGAAGAACAGTGGAGGGATGAGGATTTATGATAAGAATGTCAACCAGATAGACAATCAGATGGATACCTCTGAATCTTAGCCGGGCTATGACAGGTTTCAGAATTTTTGTGAATAGCCACGGGGGGGATGAAAGGCCGAATGGAAGGCAGGTGAATTGCCAAAGAGACTGGTTTCAGAAGAAACAAAGAAATTTACTATGGGAGGAATGAATAGGAACAGTAAGGTATGCATCCCTGAGGTCTAATCGGACAAGCCAATCCTTGTCCAGAAGACAGTCCCTCAGGAGATGAATACCCTCCATCTTGAAATGTTGATAAGTTACATAATTATTTAGAGTTTCTAAATTGATGACTGGTCGAAATTGGCAATTTTTCTTTTTTACTAAGAAAATACTGCTTATGTAGCTGTCATTGTCTACAAGAACAGGTTCTACAGCTTGTTTTGAAATTAAAGATGAAATCTCTGAATCTATTGCTAGAAGGTCTGAGTTTGAAAATAAAATTGGATGAGGACAAACACTTTGGATGGGAATGGAAATGAAATCTATCTGGACTCCAGAAACAGTCTGAAGAATCCAGGGGTCTGATGTTATTAGACACCAATTTTGAAGAAAATAAGCCAATCAACCACTCATCTTATTTAGGGAAAAAGGAGAAAAAGGAGGAAGAAGAGAAAGTACCTGAAAGGGCTCTAAAGAGACCTCTTGATCTTGCACCTCTGGGCCAGAAGTGAGCTCTTGTGGGGAAGAAGGGGTTGACAAATTGTTGTTGCTGCTGATGGTAAAATTGGGGTCTAGAAATGAAGGGTTGGCAACAGGGAAAACGTCCCCTTATTTTTCCGGCCCTATCAAAAAGGGGATTTTGGAAGAGGGTTTTTCTTACAGTTGCTTTGTTTTTTGACAAACTAGAAAAGGTTTTTGTATAATCAATGAGTTTTTTGAGAAATACTTCTCCAAAAAGGAGGCCATTGGAGTCTGTAGATGTCTCATAATTGGCAAAGTCTGACAATTTAGGGTCAAGACTACGAAGAATGGATCTTCTGTGTTCGCAAGCTATGGCAGTATTGGCATTGACAAATAAAACAAAGGCTCTTTGTATATACTCAATAATAATTTGAGGATCAATTGAAGAATTATTTATAGAATCTTCAGCCAGTTCAAATAACTTAGACAAGGAGCCAGAAATGTCTAAAAGCTTGTCTTGACAAGACTTAAGCAATTTATCAGATCCTCGTTTAATACTAGAACCAGGAGTGCCCAGGAATTTTAAAACTTAGTGTTCAATATCAGGAGTGACAGAGGAGTTACCTGGGAGGGATGAGGACATTTAGCACAAAGTTTACTATGAACTTCTTGCACTAAGGGGTGCCTTAAATAACAATATATGTACTCTGCAACACCTGAGGAGGGAAACCACTCCAAAGATCTGGGGTGCTTAACCTCCTCAGGTTTTAATCTAGGTTTACCAAGGGAGTCAAGAAAAACTATTTCAGAATCATTAATAGGCAAGGAGTTTTTTGCATCTTTTGAATTTAATAAAGTTATTAAAATCAGAATAATCTGAATCATCATCAGAGGATTGAAGCTTATCATATTTAAATTCATCTGAAAAATCCTCCTCATCATGAGAGGGGGAAAAATTCTCAGAGAGAGTATGTAAAAATGTTGATGCTTGTCTTTTAAGGCTAGGTCTTTTAGAATTAGCATCATTAAAAGTACCCTCTAGGTTGTGACTTCAAACACACTCAGAAGTTCTGGGGCCGGATGACTGCCGGCTAACAGTACAGGCGTTTAGAGGCAATAAGCTATGAGGGTTGTCTGTCTAAAGCAGACTATCAGCATCTTTTCAATATGAGATGGGGAAAGATGCTTAGTTTAGAAGTATGTTTTTTATGAATTTGAGGAGATTATGACTGAAAATTAGCAATAAAGCTATTAATTTTATTGTCCATCTTTTTCATAAAGGACTTCATAGAAGTCATGATATTATGTAAAGAGGGGTCAGGAATATTCTCATCATGAGACATCTATAGACCACAGGAAATATGGGGGAAAATAAATAAAAATTATTTAATACATTTTTTGGGGGAATACATTTGAATAAAGCAACACAACAGGATTAAATAATCTTGAACAAAAGAACAAAATCAATCCTAGGATTGAAGAAAGTGTACACTTATTTAGCACTCTTTCCCTAATTAATGGTGGCAATAATTGAACAGTATATAGGTATACTAGAGAAGGAGGTGTGCTTGGATTTTTTAAAATATAACCTTTATTGGGTAATTTAAAATAAAAACACAAACAAAATCACACACATACAGTTAAGTTAAAAATACAGGTTTCGGTCAAATGGTTTAATTTTAATAATCTTTGATTTGGAAAGGAGTTGTGGCATACACAAGGTATGATTCAAATAGAATAATTCTCTGTTTGGAGTATTAAGTAGAAGTCCGATAGGGAACTTATATTCTTTACACTTGTATTCTGATAGTTGGAGCTTTAACCACTTTCTTGTGGACTTTGCTATATATTTTTTATCTCTATTTCAAGGTGGGATCCCCAGTTGTAACACTTTTACATATAAGAGCTAGCAGTTATCAGGTTGGTACTATATATGGAATTATATATGTCACTGTCTAGGGACCCTAGGTGGAAGTTTCTAGTTACTTGTGAGATGCTTTGTATCTTCTTGTGTATTACACTATGGGCGCCATGTACTAAGGCGTCAATTTTTTCGCACAGACCGTATCGAAATAACCCGCCGGCATTCGCACCATGCGGATGGCACTTCGTTACATGAATGTACTAAAAACCAAGCCGTAAAATTTCGCGTCTATTGTGTGTCGAAGACAATCGGATTATTGATAACTTTGAAGCTTTGTTCGGCGCGAAAGAGCAAAGTTAAGAAGCAGTCTGCGACCTGATTGGTTTAGTTCTTTACCCACGTGACGATTCTCTACTGAAATAACCAGCGTCCCCTATGAAAAAAATTAAAAAGGATTAACATTTCAAAGATGATAAAGTCCGGGTATGGCTTGTGAACGCGCTGTCATTGGTTCAAGGTATTCTGCTATTTCATTGTAAAGTTGCATAATAGCTTCTCTGTCCAAACAGAATCTCTGGATAATCTCTCGATCAGAAATGCTTTCCAAACCCATACGTGGAAGGAAAACTCTAGGGACTCTAATTCTTCTACCTCTCCTTCTCTGCAAGTTGTTAACCGGTGCCTGTATAGCCCTTCTTCCTCGTAATTGAATTAATCGGAAAAGAAACATGTGTAAAACTGTCTCCATCTTCATTCACTGATCCAAAAACCAATAATGCTACAATAGTAGTCTAGTCCTTTCACTGAAGTACTTCTACCTGGCGTCAGGTTGATACCCCCTATAGTTTTCTATTGTATTCGCTACCTAAATGGTCGCGAAGCAAATCACGCGAAGTTACAGTGAAAGTTGGAGCGGGCGGATTAGTTGTAACATTCATAATTTCCGATTACAGCGAATTTACGTGCGATCGAACATGTAGTAAGTGGAAAAAGGCTTCGGAACGATGAGTTGAGTAAAATTACGATCGCTGATGAAAAATAGTGGTTTTTCGAGCAGATCGCAGATTGATACATACGAGAAGCAGATCGTGAGCGAATTTTGACGCGGAAATACAGACGGACGGTCACTTCGAAGCTTAGTACATGGCGCCCTATGCGTGAATTATATGCATCAATTTTTGGACTTCCAATTTTGTTCCTAGTGTCTAGTATATTGTTCCATGTGTCTGAGATATTGTAAACTGCTATAGTAATGAATGCAGTATAGTGTTCCCCTTGGGGTAAATAATACCAGCAGTCTGTAAACGTGTTAAAAGTAATGAACTTGCGTCTGCTACTGTTATATCTTCTGTATATACATGCTACAGATGTATATCTTAAGTGAGTTTGAAGAAAATATTAACTGGGCTCTCAAGCCTGTTTGAGAGTTTGCCACTTGTATGCAGCTAGGTTGATCTAAAAGTTCTTTTTTCCTTTTTTCTATATAGATTTTTCTATTCTCTTGGCATAGATTTTAGTGAATTAAGTTTTCTAAAATAAGAGGTCACTTTGTATCTGGCCAGGTAGAGAATAAGCTGCTTGATTCGCCAGGTGAAAAAGATGTTAGTGTATTGTTGTAACCTAACTCAACTTGAAAATTGTCCTTTGATTTAGCACAATTTATATTTTCTCAATTTTGTAATGTATGTTCAGTATTATGGTACAATATCTGGACAGAGTTTCTTTTACTTTACTTTGTATTTGAATCTCTTTCTGATGATAATATTTAAAATAGACTCTTAGGTAGTTAAATCTTAGGAAACACTGTCTGAATTGTTCTTATGTTTCACTACTATATGATAGTATTTCGCCGGTAACTTCTTACTGCTGTTTGAGTGATTAGTTAGACTATACAGACTGTATATTCATAAAGGGTGAGAAAAGTATATCCCTACTGCATCTTAGCACTAAATATTACTGGTAACTTCTTATGGTCATTAGGCAGAATGGAGAGAGTGTTAGGACTGTGAGTTCATATAAGGTAAATATGATAATGTTATGGATGTTTTGATTAACAGTCCGTTGATTCTACTCCGTATTTAAAGTGTCTTACAACAATCTCTAATCATTCATAAGAGTATAATATGTTTGTTACAATTAAATTAGGTTGGTGCGATATACTGATTTCCCAGCCCCTTATTGTTAGTCTAGTAAAGATTTGTTTTGCTGCTAGTAGCAAATTAAGTGATGGCTGCTGTTACCAGATGGATCCCAACTCTGACGACTTATCCACATATAGCGGTTATAGTAATAACTTAAGTGCACCAATCAAGGTGAATTTTGTATCTTATTTTTGGTTACACTGTTGCTTAAATTGTTCCGTATTGTATATCTATCTCCAGGCAGTCTAAGTTCTCATGAGCACTACTATAGATATAAACTAATTGGTTTTGTTTTTAAAGTATAATGTATTCGTTTTCAAGTCTCATATCTATGGCTTTATCAATAGACTTTACTGCCGGTAACAAATTACATCTACCTTGCTATTTGCTCGATAGGACCCAGCTCAGGGGTCAATTAATTTGTCTATGTTTTCAAATCTACCTTGCTATGTGCTCGATAAGACCCAGCTCAAGGGTCAATTAATTAATCTGTATTACCAAATCCTAAAGTCTAGATATGTTAGACCGACATTCCTGCTATTTAAAAAATGCTAACATGCATTCACACCAAACAATTCCCTGACATGTTTCGCCACTAACGTGGCTTTCTCAAAGGGTACGGCGCGGCCGAATCTGTGTCTTTTTATTGGCCTGCACTACTCCTCCCCTTTGACGTCTTTAGACAAGTTGAGGGATTCGTTACAAAGAACCAATTACTCCCTGTGAAAGAGCTTGTATATGTGCAAGGGAGAATTTGATAGGACGAGGCTGTCTTGTCATTTCTACAATGTATCTGTGATTTTCAAAACGAAAATTATTTTATTTCAAAAAAAGAATTATAGTTTGAGGTAAAGCACAATCTTCCGCTATTTCATTGGTTATTGTAGGGAGATACTAATCACATATTGATGGTTAAAATAAACGGCTTGTTATTTAAGATGCTATTGTATTATTTTCACTTATCTTGTCACTCTCTGCACTTAAAGAGTAATGTAGATATATGAATCAGGGAGAATTTATTACAGGAGTGGGAGCTTATATCAGAGTGTGATCTTAGGCTCTAATGTATATTAGTCATACTTGAGGATAATAATTTTCATACTGTAAGGTATCATCATACATAATAGCGATTGTAAGAATAGGACAATACATTCTGACATAGTCTGTGTGGTTACATGCTGATTATCCCTGCTTTGCATGTTTGTAAGGGATATTGAGTATGATGATCAGAAAGAATTGTAGTCTAAAAAGGTCATTCTAGACTAATCTGAATGTCTTTGAAAATATGATACAAACCTCTAATACTAGGATATATATTTATGGTTTATACTTATGAGGTGCAAATGTATACTGTTTACAATGAAAGGGAGGTGTAGTTTTAGGATGTCTGTTAGATGTGACAATGAGTGGTCTTAGCGATTGCTAAGTGGCCAAACTGGAATATTCATCATATAAAAGGTGGTAAATAAAATAATGACATTGACAATAAGTTCTGTTGCTGACAGATAAGGTGTCAAAGTACGATTTAAAGTAACAGAGTGGACATTTAACGTAAATGTGCTAATTTGGAATAATGTGGACATAAACTCGTGTTGACAAATATAAATAAAATCTAGAGCTCTAAGCTAAAAAATGCTCTATGTAAGTGAGGAATTGTGAGTGGAGGTTAAATGTTGTGTCATGGAAAAGAATGTGCTAGTGACAGTGTATATAAATAAAAGTGGCTTTGTTAAATCAACAGTGCTTAAGAGTTTTGGTTGTTTTCCTTTTTTATTTTTGATCATATTTTCTACTTCTTGTTGTTCACTAAGAATTCTCATCTTCTGCCCCTCTTAAAGATATGAAAAATAATTATTGTGTTCATTTAGGCCATTAGGTTGTATGGAATTAAGCAAATAGATCCATCTGCTTTCATATTGCAGTAAGCTTGTTTCCTTGTCTCCTCCTCTGATTCCAAAGTTAATTTTTTGTATACCACAGCAACTTCTTCTTCGGCTTTTCCTTGATGAAATTTATAGAAATGTTGTGCTACTGATGAAATAGCCTTTTTGTTTTTTAGGTCTTTGGCTGCATTTCTGATGTTTCGCACATGTTCCTGTAGCCTCGTGCGCAATTTACGTGTCGTCATTCCGACATAGATTTTTGGGCATTTACATTGTAAAACGTAGATTACGCCTGTGGTGTTACAATTAATAAAACATTTGATTTGATGTTTTTTATCAAATCTATCTGTGATTGTTGTTGTTTTTTTCAGAAATTTACAGCTGATACAATTTCCACATGGATAGGAACCAGGTTGTATGCTGCTGGTTGTAGATTTCTTTTTGCGAGTGTAGTGACTGGGACTTACTAAGTCTTTTAGATTTTTTGTACGTCGGTAACTGATGTCAACTCTGGGTCCTATAAGCTGACCTAGAGTGTTGTCTGCTTGCAAGATGTGCCAATGTTTGTTGATTATGTCAATTACCTCCTTGCTTTGTGCATTGTAGGTTAAAACTAATCTAGTTTTATTGTCATTTGTGCGAATCTTAGGTTTCAATAGATTCTGACGTTCTGTTTTTCTTGCCTTGTCCTTTGCTTTTTTGATTAGAGTTTTACTGTACCCCCTCTGGCTATCCGATTTACAAGTCAAATCTCCCCCAACTAATTTAACTAAAGGAGAGACACTCATTGTCACATCACACAGACATCCTAAAACTACACCTCCCTTTCATTGTAAACAGTACACATTTGCACCTCATAAGTATAAACCATAAATATATATCCTAGTATTAGAGGTTTGTATCATATTTTCAAAGACATTCAGATTAGTCTAGAATGACCTTTTTAGACTACAATTCTTTCTGATCATCATACTCAATATCCCTTACAAACATGCAAAGCAGGGATAATCAGCATGTAACCACACAGACTATGTCAGAATGTATTGTCCTATTCTTACAATCGCTATTATGTATGATGATACCTTACAGTATAAAAATTATTATCCTCAAGTATGACTAATATACATTAGAGCCTAAGATCACACTCTGATATAAGCTCCCACTCCTGTAATAAATTCTCCCTGATTCATATATCTACATTACTCTTTAAGTGCAGAGAGTGACAAGATAAGTGAAAATAATACAATAGCATCTTAAATAACAAGCCGTTTATTTTAACCATCAATATGTGATTAATATCTCCCTACAATAACCAATGAAATAGCGGAAGATTGTGCTTTACCTCAAACTATAATTCTTTTTTTGAAATAAAATAATTTTCGTTTTGAAAATCACAGATACATTGTAGAAATGACAAGACAGCCTCGTCCTATCAAATTCTCCCTTGCACATATACAAGCTCTTTCACAGGGAGTAATTGGTTCTTTGTAACGAATCCCTCAACTTGTCTAAAGACGTCAAAGGGGAGGAGTAGTGCAGGCCAATAAAAAGACACAGATTCGGCCGCGCCGTACCCTTTGAGAAAGCCACGTTAGTGGCGAAACATGTCAGGGAATTGTTTGGTGTGAATGCATGTTAGCATTTTTTAAATAGCAGGAATGTCGGTCTAACATATCTAGACTTTAGGATTTGGTAATACAGATTAATTAATTGACCCTTGAGCTGGGTCTTATCGAGCACATAGCAAGGTAGATTTGAAAACATAGACAAATTAATTGACCCCTGAGCTGGGTCCTATCGAGCAAATAGCAAGGTAGATGTAATTTGTTACCGGCAGTAAAGTCTATTGATAAAGCCATAGATATGAGACTTGAAAACGAATACATTATACTTTAAAAACAAAACCAATTAGTTTATATCTATAGTAGTGCTCATGAGAACTTAGACTGCCTGGAGATAGATATACAATACGGAACAATTTAAGCAACAGTGTAACCAAAAATAAGATACAAAATTCACCTTGATTGGTGCACTTAAGTTATTACTATAACCGCTATATGTGGATAAGTCCTCAGAGTTGGGATCCATCTGGTAACAGCAGCTATCACTTAATTTGCTACTAGCAGCAAAACAAATCTTTACTAGACTAACAATAAGGGGCTGGGAAATCAGTATATCGCACCAACCTAATTTAATTGTAACAAACATATTATACTCTTATGAATGATTAGAGATTGTTGTAAGACACTTTAAATACGGAGTAGAATCAACGGACTGTTAATCAAAACATCCATAACATTATCATATTTACCTTATATGAACTCACAGTCCTAACACTCTCTCCATTCTGCCTAATGACCATAAGAAGTTACCAGTAATATTTAGTGCTAAGATGCAGTAGGGATATACTTTTCTCACCCTTTATGAATATACAGTCTGTATAGTCTAACTAATCACTCAAACAGCAGTAAGAAGTTACCGGCGAAATACTATCATATGGTAGTGAAACATAAGAACAATTCAGACAGTGTTTCCTAAGATTTAACTACCTAAGAGTCTATTTTAAATATTATCATCAGAAAGAGATTCAAATACAAAGTAAAGTAAAAGAAACTCTGTCCAGATATTGTACCATAATACTGAACATACATTACAAAATTGAGAAAATATAAATTGTGCTAAATCAAAGGACAATTTTCAAGTTGAGTTAGGTTACAACAATACACTAACATCTTTTTCACCTGGCGAATCAAGCAGCTTATTCTCTACCTGGCCAGATACAAAGTGACCTCTTATTTTAGAAAACTTAATTCACTAAAATCTATGCCAAGAGAATAGAAAAATCTATATAGAAAAAAGGAAAAAATAACTTTTAGATCAACCTAGCTGCATACAAGTGGCAAACTCTCAAACAGGCTTGAGAGCCCAGTTAATATTTTCTTCAAACTCACTTAAGATATACATCTGTAGCATGTATATACAGAAGATATAACAGTAGCAGACGCAAGTTCATTACTTTAAACACGTTTACAGACTGCTGGTATTATTTACCCCAAGGGGAACACTATACTGCATTCATTACTATAGCAGTTAATAATATCTCAGACACATGGAACAATATACTAGACACTAGGAACAAAATTGGAAGTCCAAAAATTGATGCATATAATTCACGCATAGTGTAATACACAAGAAGATACAAAGCATCTCACAAGTAACTAGAAACTTCCACCTAGAGTCCCTAGACAGTGACATATATAATTCCATATATAGTACCAACCTGATAACTGCTAGCTCTTATATGTAAAAGTGTTACAACTGGGGATCCCACCTTGAAATAGAGATAAAAAATATATAGCAAAGTCCACAAGAAAGTGGTCAAAGCTCCAACTATCAGAATACAAGTGTGAAGAATATAAGTTCCCTATCGGACTTCTACTTAATACTCCAAACAGAGAATTATTCTATTTGAATCATACCTTGTGTATGCCACAACTCCTTTCCAAATCCAAGATTATTAAAATTAAACCATTTGACCGAAACCTGTATTTTTAACTTAACTGTATGTGTGTGATTTTGTTTGTGTTTTTATTTTAAATTACCCAATAAAGGTTATATTTTAAAAAATCCAAGCACACCTCCTTCTCTAGTATACCTATATACTGTTCAATGATTGCCACCATTAATTAGGGAAAGAGTGCTAAATAAGTGTACACTTTCTTCAATCCTAGGATTGATTTTGTTCTTTTGTTCAAACCAGTACACAGCACCTCAGCCACCTTGTAATATACTCAATCTGGGCCAAAAATATAAATTGGTGGATATTATATCCCATCAATAAACACAGATATTAACAGGCTACCCTAATTGCCAAATTTCAGCAGTGCCATTAGTACTTTGTTTTTCTTTGTTGAATCCTTTCCCTAGTAAGCTAGGTCACACTAATAGAGCACGCACTTGTGAATACAAATATTAAAAATATGGCAAACAAATTGAAACAAGACAGGATAACTAGAAATAATAAACGTCTAATAGACTTTCAAGAAGTCTTTAATGAACCACAATCACTCAATACAGAACCAACATCAGATAGATTGGATCAATTACTACGTGAACTCCATAAAAATCTTTACAAACAAGACAAAGTATGGTGGAATCACCATTTCTTTGATAAGTACATAGAACGGAAATTGATTCCCAGAGGACTCAGAATACAACTCTTTCCTGCATTTGAATTTAAGCAAAAAGAACTGACTATAGAATGGGAGGAAGCGCTGTCTGAGTGTTCTAACAAATTAATGAATATTCTCATTAAACATGATACTGCAGAATTTGATAGACTAGAAGAATTAATAAAATCACAGAATGAACAACTGAAACAATTTGAGACACTTAAAGATTTTGAAACCTCCTATAAAAAATACCAAAAAGAACTGGACAGATATGAGGCAGAAATCAAACAAACCAAAATGGGAAAATTAAATAGGGATGTTGAAGATTTCCAAAATAATAGGGTATACAGATGGAAAAGAAAATTCAATCCTAATACCCCTATAAATTGTCAAAGGGTGACTTTCATACAAAGTGACACTGAAACAGAGGGTGAAGAATCTGATAACCCTATAGACGAAGTAACCCCTGAGCGACCTACTAACTCTGCCCCAGTACAATCTGAAAACAGAAAGAGGAAAGGTTTTTAAGAGGAAGGTACCAATATAAATCCAGACCCACCAGAAGAGGTAGGGGGAGCAAACAAAAAACTAACAAGAACCAGAAGTGTCAGAGAAACCAGACACAGCAACAAACCTTACAAAAGGAGCCCCAGTCCTTTCTCCAAAATCAAAATGAAGCAATGAAAGTGTTGAATTTATCTAACAAAATGCTGTCTGAAGATCACCTATCATTATTAGCCAAAGGTCTATCTTTCTGCCCAAGTACCACACTCGACAAGTTTGAAAACATAAAGGATATACAATTATATCTAAGAAAATTACTGTTACGTAAACAATATGCAGACATAAAAAATCAGAAAGAACCAGGCTCAGACAATCAATGGACTATAGAGGATTTAACAGTACTACAAGACCTAGAAGATCTATTAAAAGAAAATGAAACAGAAGGTAGTAGTAACTGGCGAAATAATTTGATCAATAAATCTAAGTACATACCTAAATCCTCCACAAGCCCGAGTATTCAAATCTTTAATAACATTGTCTGCAAAGAAATATCCGATTTACAAGTCAAATCTCCCCCAACTAATTTAACTAAAGGAGAGAAACTAGCTCTAGCCGAAATTCAAAATTGGGATGACATCATAGTCCGCCAAGCGGACAAA
The DNA here is from genome assembly GCF_027579735.1 of Bombina bombina. Classification (NCBI taxonomy): domain Eukaryota; kingdom Metazoa; phylum Chordata; class Amphibia; order Anura; family Bombinatoridae; genus Bombina; species Bombina bombina. Next base: position 1,209,452,407 of record NC_069500.1, on the reverse strand, counting down.
GGTGGCAATATTGTTCTCTGGCCCACTAAGATGTATTTAAAAGAGGCAAACACACAGTTAACTAATGAAACCTGCTATAAAAAACTGTGGAGCAATCCAACAGAACAATTCCTCACACAATACAAAGATCTCATTACTCAAGCCAAGATGAACAACATTATCAGTGAAAAAGAGAAAAAATTCCTGACTGTAAACCATCCAAAAATTGCCACCTTTTATTTAATTCCCAAGGTGCACAAAAATGCCAAACATCCACCGGGCCGTCCAATAGTATCAGGCAATGAAAATTTGACAGAAAAAGCCAGTAAATATATCGACCAGCAATTAAGAGTATTTCTGATAGAAATTCCATCTTACATAAAGGATACTATGGAGACACTTCAACACCTACAAGACATTGTATTAGGACCGACATCATGGCTTGTCACCGCAGATGTAGAGGCCCTTTACACCAGCATTAGACATGAATTAGGACTAGAAGCAGTCCAATATTATCTGAATCTGGGATCAGAAGAAGATGAAAATCACAACAATTTTGTCTTGAAATTACTTGAATTTGTACTTAAAAAGAACTACTTCGTTTTTAATGACCAATTCTATCTGCAAACAAGGGGGACAGCCATGGGGACAGCTTGTGCACCAACTTACGCCAACCTATTCTTAGGTTGGTGGGAGCACAGTACTGTCTTCATTGACGATAACGACGAGTTTACTCGACATATCCCCCTCTGGCTAAGATATATAGATGACAACCTGCTAATCTGGGAAGGACCCAAAGAAAAACTGGACACATTTTTGACGACCCTAAACCGAAACAATTTGAATATTAAACTGACTTACGAATCCAGCCAGACTGAAATCTCGTTTTTGGACTTGAGAATTTTCAAAAAAAACAATGGCATGTTAGGGACAGATTTGTATAGAAAGAAGACAGCTACCAACACTATCCTATACAACACCAGTGCCCATGCCCTTGCACTATTAAATCTCTCCCAACCGGGGAGTTCTTAAGGGTCAAAAGAAACTGTTCAGAATCGGAGTTATACAAGATCAGAGCTCAGGAAACAACAGATCGTCTTAGCCAGAGGGGGTACAGTAAAACTCTAATCAAAAAAAGCAAAGAACAAGGCAAGAAAAACAGAACGTCAGAATCTATTGAAACCTAAGATTCGCACAAATGACAATAAAACTAGATTAGTTTTAACCTACAATGCACAAAGCAAGGAGGTAATTGACATAATCAACAAACATTGGCACATCTTGCAAGCAGACAACACTCTAGGTCAGCTTATAGGACCCAGAGTTGACATCAGTTACGGACGTACAAAAAATCTAAAAGACTTAGTAAGTCCCAGTCACTACACTCGCAAAAAGAAATCTACAACCAGCAGCATACAACCTGGTTCCTATCCATGTGGAAATTGTATCAGCTGTAAATTTCTGAAAAAAACAACAACAATCACAGATAGATTTGATAAAAAACATCAAATCAAATGTTTTATTAATTGTAACACCACAGGCGTAATCTACGTTTTACAATGTAAATGCCCAAAAATCTATGTCGGAATGACGACACGTAAATTGCGCACGAGGCTACAGGAACATGTGCGAAACATCAGAAATGCAGCCAAAGACCTAAAAAACAAAAAGGCTATTTCATCAGTAGCACAACATTTCTATAAATTTCATCAAGGAAAAGCCGAAGAACTTAGTTGCTGTGGTATACAAAAAATTAACTTTGGTTCAGAGGAGGAGACAAGGAAACAAGCTTACTGCAATATGAAAGCAGATGGATCTATTTGCTTAATTCCATACAACCTAATGGCCTAAATGAACACAATAATTATTTTTCATATCTTTAAGAGGGGCAGAAGATGAGAATTCTTAGTGAACAACAAGAAGTAGAAAATATGATCAAAAATAAAAAAGGAAAACAACCAAAACTCTTAAGCACTATTGATTTAACAAAGCCACTTTTATTTATATACACTGTCACTAGCACATTCTTTTCCATGGCACAACATTTAACCTCCACTCACAATTCCTCACTTACATAGAGCATTTTTTAGCTTAGAGCTCTAGATTTTATTTATATTTGTCAACACGAGTTTATGTCCACATTATTCCAAATTAGCACATTTACGTTAAATCGTACTTTGACACCTTATCTGTCAGTAACAGAACTTATTGTCAATGTCATTATTTTATTCACCACCTTTTATATGATGAATATTCCAGTTTGGCCACTTAGCAATCGCTAAGACCACTCATTGTCACATCACACGGACATCCTAAAACCACACCTCCCTTTCATTGTAAACAGTACACATTTGCACCTCATAAGTATAAACCATAAATATATATCCTAGTATTAGAGGTTTGTATCATATTTTCAAAGACATTCAGATTAGTCTAGAATGACCTTTTTAGACTACAATTCTTTCTGATCATCATACTCAATATCCCTTACAAACATGCAAAGCAGGGATAATCAGCATGTAACCACACAGACTATGTCAGAATGTATTGTCCTATTCTTACAATCGCTATTATGTATGATGATACCTTACAGTATAAAAATTATTATCCTCAAGTATGACTAATATACATTAGAGCCTAAGATCACACTCTGATATAAGCTCCCACTCCTGTAATAAATTCTCCCTGATTCATATATCTACATTACTCTTTAAGTGCAGAGAGTGACAAGATAAGTGAAAATAATACAATAGCATCTTAAATAACAAGCCGTTTATTTTAACCATCAATATGTGATTAATATCTCCCTACAATAACCAATGAAATAGCGGAAGATTGTGCTTTACCTCAAACTATAATTCTTTTTTTGAAATAAAATAATTTTCGTTTTGAAAATCACAGATACATTGTAGAAATGACAAGACAGCCTCGTCCTATCAAATTCTCCCTTGCACATATACAAGCTCTTTCACAGGGAGTAATTGGTTCTTTGTAACGAATCCCTCAACTTGTCTAAAGACGTCAAAGGGGAGGAGTAGTGCAGGCCAATAAAAAGACACAGAATCGGCCGCGCCGTACCCTTTGAGAAAGCCACGTTAGTGGCGAAACATGTCAGGGAATTGTTTGGTGTGAATGCATGTTAGCATTTTTTAAATAGCAGGAATGTCGGTCTAACATATCTAGACTTTAGGATTTGGTAATACAGATTAATTAATTGACCCTTGAGGTGGGTCTTATCGAGCACATAGCAAGGTAGATTTGAAAACATAGACAAATTAATTGACCCCTGAGCTGGGTCCTATCGAGCAAATAGCAAGGTAGATGTAATTTGTTACCGGCAGTAAAGTCTATTGATAAAGCCATAGATATGAGACTTGAAAACGAATACATTATACTTTAAAAACAAAACCAATTAGTTTATATCTATAGTAGTGCTCATGAGAACTTAGACTGCCTGGAGATAGATACACAATACGGAACAATTTAAGCAACAGTGTAACCAAAAATAAGATACAAAATTCACCTTGATTGGTGCACTTAAGTTATTACTATAACCGCTATATGTGGATAAGTCCTCAGAGTTGGGATCCATCTGGTAACAGCAGCGATCACTTAATTTGCTACTAGCAGCAAAACAAATTATTACTAGACTAACAATAAGGGGCTGGGAAATCAGTATATCGCACCAACCTAATTTAATTGTAACAAACATATTATACTCTTATGAATGACTAGAGATTGTTGTAAGACACTTTAAATACGGAGTAGAATCAACGGACTGTTAATCAAAACATCCATAACATTATCATATTTACCTTATATGAACTCACAGTCCTAACACTCTCTCCATTCTGCCTAATGACCATAAGAAGTTACCAGTAATATTTAGTGCTAAGATGCAGTAGGGATATATTTTTCTCACCCTTTATGAATATACAGTCTGTATAGTCTAACTAATCACTCAAACAGCAGTAAGAAGTTACCGGCGAAATACTATCATATAGTAGTGAAACATAAGAACAATTCAGACAGTGTTTCCTAAGATTTAACTACCTAAGAGTCTATTTTAAATATTATCATCAGAAAGAGATTCAAATACAAAGTAAAGTAAAAGAAACTCTGTCCAGATATTGTACCATAATACTGAACATACATTACAAAATTGAGAAAATATAAATTGTGCTAAATCAAAGGACAATTTTCAAGTTGAGTTAGGTTACAACAATACACTAACATCTTTTTCACCTGGCGAATCAAGCAGCTTATTCTCTACCTGGCCAGATACAAAGTGACCTCTTATTTTAGAAAACTTAATTCACTAAAATCTATGCCAAGAGAATAGAAAAATCTACATAGAAAAAAGGAAAAAAGAACTTTTAGATCAACCTAGCTGCATACAAGTGGCAAACTCTCAAACAGGCTTGAGAGCCCAGTTAATATTTTCTTCAAACTCACTTAAGATATACATCTGTAGCATGTATATACAGAAGATATAACAGTAGCAGACGCAAGTTCATTACTTTAAACACGTTTACAGACTGCTGGTATTATTTACCCCAAGGGGAACACTATACTGCATTCATTACTATAGCAGTTTACAATATCTCAGACACATGGAACAATATACTAGACACTAGGAACAAAATTGGAAGTCCAAAAATTGATGCATATAATTCACGCATAGTGTAATACACAAGAAGATACAAAGCATCTCACAAGTAACTAGAAACTTCCACCTAGAGTCCCTAGACAGTGACATATATAATTCCATATATAGTACCAACCTGATAACTGCTAGCTCTTATATGTAAAAGTGTTACAACTGGGGATCCCACCTTGAAATAGAGATAAAAAATATATAGCAAAGTCCACAAGAAAGTGGTTAAAGCTCCAACTATCAGAATACAAGTGTGAAGAATATAAGTTCCCTATCGGACTTCTACTTAATACTCCAAACAGAGAATTATTCTATTTGAATCATACCTTGTGTATGCCACAACTCCTTTCCAAATCCAAGATTATTAAAATTAAACCATTTGACCGAAACCTGTATTTTTAACTTAACTGTATGTGTGTGATTTTGTTTGTGTTTTTATTTTAAATTACCCAATAAAGGTTATATTTTAAAAAATCCAAGCACACCTCCTTCTCTAGTATACCTATATACTGTTCAATTATTGCCACCATTAATTAGGGAAAGAGTGCTAAATAAGTGTACACTTTCTTCAATCCTAGGATTGATTTTGTTCTTTTGTTCAAACCAGTACACAGCACCTCAGCCACCTTGTAATATACTCAATCTGGGCCAAAAATATAAATTGGTGGATATTATATCCCATCAATAAACACAGATATTAACAGGCTACCCTAATTGCCAAATTTCAGCAGTGCCATTAGTACTTTGTTTTTCTTTGTTGAATCCTTTCCCTAGTAAGCTAGGTCACACTAATAGAGCACGCACTTGTGAATACAAATATTAAAAATATGGCAAACAAATTGAAACAAGACAGGATAACTAGAAATAATAAACGTCTAATAGACTTTCAAGAAGTCTTTAATGAACCACAATCACTCAATACAGAACCAACATCAGATAGATTGGATCAATTACTACGTGAACTCCATAAAAATCTTTACAAACAAGACAAAGTATGGTGGAATCACCATTTCTTTGATAAGTACATAGAACGGAAATTGATTCCCAGAGGACTCAGAATACAACTCTTTCCTGCATTTGAATTTAAGCAAAAAGAACTGACTATAGAATGGGAGGAAGCGCTGTCTGAGTGTTCTAACAAATTAATGAATATTCTCATTAAACATGATACTGCAGAATTTGATAGACTAGAAGAATTAATAAAATCACAGAATGAACAACTGAAACAATTTGAGACACTTAAAGATTTTGAAACCTCCTATAAAAAATACCAAAAAGAACTGGACAGATATGAGGCAGAAATCAAACAAACCAAAATGGGAAAATTAAATAGGGATGTTGAAGATTTCCAAAATAATAGGGTATACAGATGGAAAAGAAAATTCAATCCTAATACCCCTATAAATTGTCAAAGGGTGACTTTCATACAAAGTGACACTGAAACAGAGGGTGAAGAATCTGATAACCCTATAGACGAAGTAACCCCTGAGCGACCTACTAACTCTGCCCCAGTACAATCTGAAAACAGAAAGAGGAAAGGTTTTTAAGAGGAAGGTACCAATATAAATCCAGACCCACCAGAAGAGGTAGGGGGAGCAAACAAAAAACTAACAAGAACCAGAAGTGTCAGAGAAACCAGACACAGCAACAAACCTTACAAAAGGAGCCCCAGTCCTTTCTCCAAAATCAAAATGAAGCAATGAAAGTGTTGAATTTATCTAACAAAATGCTGTCTGAAGATCACCTATCATTATTAGCCAAAGGTCTATCTTTCTGCCCAAGTACCACACTCGACAAGTTTGAAAACATAAAGGATATACAATTATATCTAAGAAAATTACTGTTACGTAAACAATATGCAGACATAAAAAATCAGAAAGAACCAGGCTCAGACAATCAATGGACTATAGAGGATTTAACAGTACTACAAGACCTAGAAGATCTATTAAAAGAAAATGAAACAGAAGGTAGTAGTAACTGGCGAAATAATTTGATCAATAAATCTAAGTACATACCTAAATCCTCCACAAGCTCGAGTATTCAAATCTTTAATAACATTGTCTGCAAAGAAATATCCGATTTACAAGTCAAATCTCCCCCAACTAATTTAACTAAAGGAGAGAAACTAGCTCTAGCCGAAATTCAAAATTGGGATGACATCATAGTCCGCCAAGCGGACAAAGGTGGCAATATTGTTCTCTGGCCCACTAAGATGTATTTAAAAGAGGCAAACACACAGTTAACTAATGAAACCTGCTATAAAAAACTGTGGAGCAATCCAACAGAACAATTCCTCACACAATACAAAGATCTCATTACTCAAGCCAAGATGAACAACATTATCAGTGAAAAAGAGAAAAAATTCCTGACTGTAAACCATCCAAAAATTGCCACCTTTTATTTAATTCCCAAGGTGCACAAAAATGCCAAACATCCACCGGGCCGTCCAATAGTATCAGGCAATGAAAATTTGACAGAAAAAGCCAGTAAATATATCGACCAGCGATTAAGAGTATTTCTGACAGAAATTCCATCTTACATAAAGGATACTATGGAGACACTTCAACACCTACAAGACATTGTATTAGGACCGACATCATGGCTTGTCACCACAGATGTAGAGGCCCTTTACACCAGCATTAGACATGAATTAGGACTAGAAGCAGTCCAATATTATCTGAATCTGGGATCAGAAGAAGATGAAAATCACAACAATTTTGTCTTGAAATTACTTGAATTTGTACTTAAAAAGAACTACTTCATTTTTAATGACCAATTCTATCTGCAAACAAGGGGGACAGCCATGGGGACAGCTTGTGCACCAACTTACGCCAACCTATTCTTAGGTTGGTGGGAGCACAGTACTGTCTTCATTGACGATAACGACGAGTTTACTCGACATATCCCCCTCTGGCTAAGATATATAGATGACATCCTGCTAATCTGGGAAGGACCCAAAGAAAAACTGGACACATTTTTGACGACCCTAAACCGAAACAATTTGAATATTAAACTGACTTACGAATCCAGCCAGACTGAAATTTCGTTTTTGGACTTGAGAATTTTCAAAAAAAACAATGGCATGTTAGGGACAGATTTGTATAGAAAGAAGACAGCTACCAACACTATCCTATACAACACCAGTGCCCATGCCCCTTGCACTATTAAATCTCTCCCAACCGGGGAGTTCTTAAGGGTCAAAAGAAACTGTTCAGAACCGGAGTTATACAAGATCAGAGCTCAGGAAACAACAGATCGTCTTAGCCAGAGGGGGTACAGTAAAACTCTAATCAAAAAAGCAAAGGACAAGGCAAGAAAAACAGAACGTCAGAATCTATTGAAACCTAAGATTCGCACAAATGACAATAAAACTAGATTAGTTTTAACCTACAATGCACAAAGCAAGGAGGTAATTGACATAATCAACAAACATTGGCACATCTTGCAAGCAGACAACACTCTAGGTCAGCTTATAGGACCCAGAGTTGACATCAGTTACCGACGTACAAAAAATCTAAAAGACTTAGTAAGTCCCAATCACTACACTCGCAAAAAGAAATCTACAACCAGCAGCATACAACCTGGTTCCTATCCATGTGGAAATTGTATCAGCTGTAAATTTCTGAAAAAAACAACAACAATCACAGATAGATTTGATAAAAAACATCAAATCAAATGTTTTATTAATTGTAACACCACAGGCGTAATCTACGTTTTACAATGTAAATGCCCAAAAATCTATGTCGGAATGACGACACGTAAATTGCGCACGAGGCTACAGGAACATGTGCGAAACATCAGAAATGCAGCCAAAGACCTAAAAAACAAAAAGGCTATTTCATCAGTAGCACAACATTTCTATAAATTTCATCAAGGAAAAGCCGAAGAACTTAGTTGCTGTGGTATACAAAAAATTAACTTTGGTTCAGAGGAGGAGACAAGGAAACAAGCTTACTGCAATATGAAAGCAGATGGATCTATTTGCTTAATTCCATACAACCTAATGGCCTAAATGAACACAATAATTATTTTTCATATCTTTAAGAGGGGCAGAAGATGAGAATTCTTAGTGAACAACAAGAAGTAGAAAATATGATCAAAAATAAAAAAGGAAAACAACCAAAACTCTTAAGCACTATTGATTTAACAAAGCCACTTTTATTTATATACACTGTCACTAGCACATTCTTTTCCATGGCACAACATTTAACCTCCACTCACAATTCCTCACTTACATAGAGCATTTTTTAGCTTAGAGCTCTAGATTTTATTTATATTTGTCAACACAAGTTTATGTCCACATTATTCCAAATTAGCACATTTACGTTAAATGTCCACTCTGTTACTTTAAATCGTACTTTGACACCTTATCTGTCAGTAACAGAACTTATTGTCAATGTCATTATTTTATTCACCACCTTTTATATGATGAATATTCCAGTTTGGCCACTTAGCAATCGCTAAGACCACTCATTGTCACATCTAACAGACATCCTAAAACTACACCTCCCTTTCATTGTAAACAGTACACATTTGCACCTCATAAGTATAAACCATAAATATATATCCTAGTATTAGAGGTTTGTATCATATTTTCAAAGACATTCAGATTAGTCTAGAATGACCTTTTTAGACTACAATTCTTTCTGATCATCATACTCAATATCCCTTACAAACATGCAAAGCAGGGATAATCAGCATGTAACCACACAGACTATGTCAGAATGTATTGTCCTATTCTTACAATCGCTATTATGTATGATGATACCTTACAGTATAAAAATTATTATCCTCAAGTATGACTAATATACATTAGAGCCTAAGATCACACTCTGATATAAGCTCCCACTCCTGTAATAAATTCTCCCTGATTCATATATCTACATTACTCTTTAAGTGCAGAGAGTGACAAGATAAGTGAAAATAATACAATAGCATCTTAAATAACAAGCCGTTTATTTTAACCATCAATATGTGATTAATATCTCCCTACAATAACCAATGAAATAGCGGAAGATTGTGCTTTACCTCAAACTATAATTCTTTTTTTGAAATAAAATAATTTTCGTTTTGAAAATCACAGATACATTGTAGAAATGACAAGACAGCCTCGTCCTATCAAATTCTCCCTTGCACATATACAAGCTCTTTCACAGGGAGTAATTGGTTCTTTGTAACGAATCCCTCAACTTGTCTAAAGACGTCAAAGGGGAGGAGTAGTGCAGGCCAATAAAAAGACACAGATTCGGCCGCGCCGTACCCTTTGAGAAAGCCACGTTAGTGGCGAAACATGTCAGGGAATTGTTTGGTGTGAATGCATGTTAGCATTTTTTAAATAGCAGGAATGTCGGTCTAACATATCTAGACTTTAGGATTTGGTAATACAGATTAATTAATTGACCCTTGAGGTGGGTCTTATCGAGCACATAGCAAGGTAGATTTGAAAACATAGACAAATTAATTGACCCCTGAGCTGGGTCCTATCAAGCAAATAGCAAGGTAGATGTAATTTGTTACCGGCAGTAAAGTCTATTGATAAAGCCATAGATATGAGACTTGAAAACGAATACATTATACTTTAAAAACAAAACCAATTAGTTTATATCTATAGTAGTGCTCATGAGAACTTAGACTGCCTGGAGATAGATATACAATACGGAACAATTTAAGCAACAGTGTAACCAAAAATAAGATACAAAATTCACCTTGATTGGTGCACTTAAGTTATTACTATAACCGCTATATGTGGATAAGTCCTCAGAGTTGGGATCCATCTGGTAACAGCAGCGATCACTTAATTTGCTACTAGCAGCAAAACAAATCTTTACTAGACTAACAATAAGGGACTGGGAAATCAGTATATCGCACCAACCTAATTTAATTGTAACAAACATATTATACTCTTATGAATGATTAGAGATTGTTGTAAGACACTTTAAATACGGAGTAGAATCAACGGACTGTTAATCAAAACATCCATAACATTATCATATTTACCTTATATGAACTCACAGTCCTAACACTCTCTCCATTCTGCCTAATGACCATAAGAAGTTACCAGTAATATTTAGTGCTAAGATGCAGTAGGGATATACTTTTCTCACCCTTTATGAATATACAGTCTGTATAGTCTAACTAATCACTCAAACAGCAGTAAGAAGTTACCGGCGAAATACTATCATATAGTAGTGAAACATAAGAACAATTCAGACAGTGTTTCCTAAGATTTAACTACCTAAGAGTCTATTTTAAATATTATCATCAGAAAGAGATTCAAATACAAAGTAAAGTAAAAGAAACTCTGTCCAGATATTGTACCATAATACTGAACATACATTACAAAATTGAGAAAATATAAATTGTGCTAAATCAAAGGACAATTTTCAAGTTGAGTTAGGTTACAACAATACACTAACATCTTTTTCACCTGGCGAATCAAGCAGCTTATTCTCTACCTGGCCAGATACAAAGTGACCTCTTATTTTAGAAAACTTAATTCACTAAAATCTATGCCAAGAGAATAGAAAAATCTATATAGAAAAAAGGAAAAAAGAACTTTTAGATCAACCTAGCTGCATACAAGTGGCAAACTCTCAAACAGGCTTGAGAGCCCAGTTAATATTTTCTTCAAACTCACTTAAGATATACATCTGTAGCATGTATATACAGAAGATATAACAGTAGCAGACGCAAGTTCATTACTTTAAACACGTTTACAGACTGCTGGTATTATTTACCCCAAGGGGAACACTATACTGCATTCATTACTATAGCAGTTTACAATATCTCAGACACATGGAACAATATACTAGACACTAGGAACAAAATTGGAAGTCCAAAAATTGATGCATATAATTCACGCATAGTGTAATACACAAGAAGATACAAAGCATCTCACAAGTAACTAGAAACTTCCACCTAGAGTCCCTAGACAGTGACATATATAATTCCATATATAGTACCAACCTGATAACTGCTAGCTCTTATATGTAAAAGTGTTACAACTGGGGATCCCACCTTGAAATAGAGATAAAAAATATATAGCAAAGTCCACAAGAAAGTGGTTAAAGCTCCAACTATCAGAATACAAGTGTGAAGAATATAAGTTCCCTATCGGACTTCTACTTAATACTCCAAACAGAGAATTATTCTATTTGAATCATACCTTGTGTATGCCACAACTCCTTTCCAAATCCAAGATTATTAAAATTAAACCATTTGACCGAAACCTGTATTTTTAACTTAACTGTATGTGTGTGATTTTGTTTGTGTTTTTTATTTTAAATTACCCAATAAAGGTTATATTTTAAAAAATCCAAGCACACCTCCTTCTCTAGTATACCTATATACTGTTCAATTATTGCCACCATTAATTAGGGAAAGAGTGCTAAATAAGTGTACACTTTCTTCAATCCTAGGATTGATTTTGTTCTTTTGTTCAAACCAGTACACAGCACCTCAGCCACCTTGTAATATACTCAATCTGGGCCAAAAATATAAATTGGTGGATATTATATCCCATCAATAAACACAGATATTAACAGGCTACCCTAATTGCCAAATTTCAGCAGTGCCATTAGTACTTTGTTTTTCTTTGTTGAATCCTTTCCCTAGTAAGCTAGGTCACACTAATAGAGCACGCACTTGTGAATACAAATATTAAAAATATGGCAAACAAATTGAAACAAGACAGGATAACTAGAAATAATAAACGTCTAATAGACTTTCAAGAAGTCTTTAATGAACCACAATCACTCAATACAGAACCAACATCAGATAGATTGGATCAATTACTACGTGAACTCCATAAAAATCTTTACAAACAAGACAAAGTATGGTGGAATCACCATTTCTTTGATAAGTACATAGAACGGAAATTGATTCCCAGAGGACTCAGAATACAACTCTTTCCTGCATTTGAATTTAAGCAAAAAGAACTGACTATAGAATGGGAGGAAGCGCTGTCTGAGTGTTCTAACAAATTAATGAATATTCTCATTAAACATGATACTGCAGAATTTGATAGACTAGAAGAATTAATAAAATCACAGAATGAACAACTGAAACAATTTGAGACACTTAAAGATTTTGAAACCTCCTATAAAAAATACCAAAAAGAACTGGACAGATATGAGGCAGAAATCAAACAAACCAAAATGGGAAAATTAAATAGGGATGTTGAAGATTTCCAAAATAATAGGGTATACAGATGGAAAAGAAAATTCAATCCTAATACCCCTATAAATTGTCAAAGGGTGACTTTCATACAAAGTGACACTGAAACAGAGGGTGAAGAATCTGATAACCCTATAGACGAAGTAACCCCTGAGCGACCTACTAACTCTGCCCCAGTACAATCTGAAAACAGAAAGAGGAAAGGTTTTTAAGAGGAAGGTACCAATATAAATCCAGACCCACCAGAAGAGGTAGGGGGAGCAAACAAAAAACTAACAAGAACCAGAAGTGTCAGAGAAACCAGACACAGCAACAAACCTTACAAAAGGAGCCCCAGTCCTTTCTCCAAAATCAAAATGAATCAATGAAAGTGTTGAATTTATCTAACAAAATGCTGTCTGAAGATCACCTATCATTATTAGCCAAAGGTCTATCTTTCTGCCCAAGTACCACACTCGACAAGTTTGAAAACATAAAGGATATACAATTATATCTAAGAAAATTACTGTTACGTAAACAATATGCAGACATAAAAAATCAGAAAGAACCAGGCTCAGACAATCAATGGACTATAGAGGATTTAACAGTACTACAAGACCTAGAAGATCTATTAAAAGAAAATGAAACAGAAGGTAGTAGTAACTGGCGAAATAATTTGATCAATAAATCTAAGTACATACCTAAATCCTCCACAAGCTCGAGTATTCAAATCTTTAATAACATTGTCTGCAAAGAAATATCCGATTTACAAGTCAAATCTCCCCCAACTAATTTAACTAAAGGAGAGAAACTAGCTCTAGCCGAAATTCAAAATTGGGATGACATCATAGTCCGCCAAGCGGACAAAGGTGGCAATATTGTTCTCTGGCCCACTAAGATGTATTTAAAAGAGGCAAACACACAGTTAACTAATGAAACCTGCTATAAAAAACTGTGGAGCAATCCAACAGAACAATTCCTCACACAATACAAAGATCTCATTACTCAAGCCAAGATGAACAACATTATCAGTGAAAAAGAGAAAAAATTCCTGACTGTAAACCATCCAAAAATTGCCACCTTTTATTTAATTCCCAAGGTGCACAAAAATGCCAAACATCCACCGGGCCGTCCAATAGTATCAGGCAATGAAAATTTGACAGAAAAAGCCAGTAAATATATCGACCAGCGATTAAGAGTATTTCTGACAGAAATTCCATCTTACATAAAGGATACTATGGAGACACTTCAACACCTACAAGACATTGTATTAGGACCGACATCATGGCTTGTCACCGCAGATGTAGAGGCCCTTTACACCAGCATTAGACATGAATTAGGACTAGAAGCAGTCCAATATTATCTGAATCTGGGATCAGAAGAAGATGAAAATCACAACAATTTTGTCTTGAAATTACTTGAATTTGTACTTAAAAAGAACTACTTCATTTTTAATGACCAATTCTATCTGCAAACAAGGGGGACAGCCATGGGGACAGCTTGTGCACCAACTTACGCCAACCTATTCTTAGGTTGGTGGGAGCACAGTACTGTCTTCATTGACGATAACGACGAGTTTACTCGACATATCCCCCTCTGGCTAAGATATATAGATGACATCCTGCTAATCTGGGAAGGACCCAAAGAAAAACTGGACACATTTTTGACGACCCTAAACCGAAACAATTTGAATATTAAACTGACTTACGAATCCAGCCAGACTGAAATTTCGTTTTTGGACTTGAGAATTTTCAAAAAAAACAATGGCATGTTAGGGACAGATTTGTATAGAAAGAAGACAGCTACCAACACTATCCTATACAACACCAGTGCCCATGCCCCTTGCACTATTAAATCTCTCCCAACCGGGGAGTTCTTAAGGGTCAAAAGAAACTGTTCAGAACCGGAGTTATACAAGATCAGAGCTCAGGAAACAACAGATCGTCTTAGCCAGAGGGGGGTACAGTAAAACTCTAATCAAAAAAGCAAAGGACAAGGCAAGAAAAACAGAAGGTCAGAATCTATTGAAACCTAAGATTCGCACAAATGACAATAAAACTAGATTAGTTTTAACCTACAATGCACAAAGCAAGGAGGTAATTGACATAATCAACAAACATTGGCACATCTTGCAAGCAGACAACACTCTAGGTCAGCTTATAGGACCCAGAGTTGACATCAGTTACCGACGTACAAAAAATCTAAAAGACTTAGTAAGTCCCAATCACTACACTCGCAAAAAGAAATCTACAACCAGCAGCATACAACCTGGTTCCTATCCATGTGGAAATTGTATCAGCTGTAAATTTCTGAAAAAAACAACAACAATCACAGATAGATTTGATAAAAAACATCAAATCAAATGTTTTATTAATTGTAACACCACAGGCGTAATCTACGTTTTACAATGTAAATGCCCAAAAATCTATGTCGGAATGACGACACGTAAATTGCGCACGAGGCTACAGGAACATGTGCGAAACATCAGAAATGCAGCCAAAGACCTAAAAAACAAAAAGGCTATTTCATCAGTAGCACAACATTTCTATAAATTTCATCAAGGAAAAGCCGAAGAACTTAGTTGCTGTGGTATACAAAAAATTAACTTTGGTTCAGAGGAGGAGACAAGGAAACAAGCTTACTGCAATATGAAAGCAGATGGATCTATTTGCTTAATTCCATACAACCTAATGGCCTAAATGAACACAATAATTATTTTTCATATCTTTAAGAGGGGCAGAAGATGAGAATTCTTAGTGAACAACAAGAAGTAGAAATATGATCAAAAATAAAAAAGGAAAACAACCAAAACTCTTAAGCACTATTGATTTAACAAAGCCACTTTTATTTATATACACTGTCACTAGCACATTCTTTTCCATGGCACAACATTTAACCTCCACTCACAATTCCTCACTTACATAGAGCATTTTTTAGCTTAGAGCTCTAGATTTTATTTATATTTGTCAACACGAGTTTATGTCCACATTATTCCAAATTAGCACATTTACGTTAAATGTCCACTCTGTTACTTTAAATCGTACTTTGACACCTTATCTGTCAGTAACAGAACTTATTGTCAATGTCATTATTTTATTCACCACCTTTTATATGATGAATATTCCAGTTTGGCCACTTAGCAATCGCTAAGACCACTCATTGTCACATCTAACAGACATCCTAAAACTACACCTCCCTTTCATTGTAAACAGTACACATTTGCACCTCATAAGTATTAACCATAAATATATATCCTAGTATTAGAGGTTTGTATCATATTTTCAAAGACATTCAGATTAGTCTAGAATGACCTTTTTAGACTACAATTCTTTCTGATCATCATACTCAATATCCCTTACAAACATGCAAAGCAGGGATAATCAGCATGTAACCACACAGACTATGTCAGAATGTATTGTCCTATTCTTACAATCGCTATTATGTATGATGATACCTTACAGTATAAAAAATATTATCCTCAAGTATGACTAATATACATTAGAGCCTAAGATCACACTCTGATATAAGCTCCCACTCCTGTAATAAATTCTCCCTGATTCATATATCTACATTACTCTTTAAGTGCAGAGAGTGACAAGATAAGTGAAAATAATACAATAGCATCTTAAATAACAAGCCGTTTATTTTAACCATCAATATGTGATTAATATCTCCCTACAATAACCAATGAAATAGCGGAAGATTGTGCTTTACCTCAAACTATAATTCTTTTTTTGAAATAAAATAATTTTCGTTTTGAAAATCACAGATACATTGTAGAAATGACAAGACAGCCTCGTCCTATCAAATTCTCCCTTGCACATATACAAGCTCTTTCACAGGGAGTAATTGGTTCTTTGTAACGAATCCCTCAACTTGTCTAAAGACGTCAAAGGGGAGGAGTAGTGCAGGCCAATAAAAAGACACAGATTCGGCCGCGCCGTACCCTTTGAGAAAGCCACGTTAGTGGCGAAACATGTCAGGGAATTGTTTGGTGTGAATGCATGTTAGCATTTTTTAAATAGCAGGAATGTCGGTCTAACATATCTAGACTTTAGGATTTGGTAATACAGATTAATTAATTGACCCTTGAGGTGGGTCTTATCGAGCACATAGCAAGGTAGATTTGAAAACATAGACAAATTAATTGACCCCTGAGCTGGGTCCTATCAAGCAAATAGCAAGGTAGATGTAATTTGTTACCGGCAGTAAAGTCTATTGATAAAGCCATAGATATGAGACTTGAAAACGAATACATTATACTTTAAAAACAAAACCAATTAGTTTATATCTATAGTAGTGCTCATGAGAACTTAGACTGCCTGGAGATAGATATACAATACGGAACAATTTAAGCAACAGTGTAACCAAAAATAAGATACAAAATTCACCTTGATTGGTGCACTTAAGTTATTACTATAACCGCTATATGTGGATAAGTCCTCAGAGTTGGGATCCATCTGGTAACAGCAGCGATCACTTAATTTGCTACTAGCAGCAAAACAAATCTTTACTAGACTAACAATAAGGGACTGGGAAATCAGTATATCGCACCAACCTAATTTAATTGTAACAAACATATTATACTCTTATGAATGATTAGAGATTGTTGTAAGACACTTTAAATACGGAGTAGAATCAACGGACTGTTAATCAAAACATCCATAACATTATCATATTTACCTTATATGAACTCACAGTCCTAACACTCTCTCCATTCTGCCTAATGACCATAAGAAGTTACCAGTAATATTTAGTGCTAAGATGCAGTAGGGATATACTTTTCTCACCCTTTATGAATATACAGTCTGTATAGTCTAACTAATCACTCAAACAGCAGTAAGAAGTTACCGGCGAAATACTATCATATAGTAGTGAAACATAAGAACAATTCAGACAGTGTTTCCTAAGATTTAACTACCTAAGAGTCTATTTTAAATATTATCATCAGAAAGAGATTCAAATACAAAGTAAAGTAAAATAAACTCTGTCCAGATATTGTACCATAATACTGAACATACATTACAAAATTGAGAAAATATAAATTGTGCTAAATCAAAGGACAATTTTCAAGTTGAGTTAGGTTACAACAATACACTAACATCTTTTTCACCTGGCGAATCAAGCAGCTTATTCTCTACCTGGCCAGATACAAAGTGACCTCTTATTTTAGAAAACTTAATTCACTAAAATCTATGCCAAGAGAATAGAAAAATCTATATAGAAAAAAGGAAAAAAGAACTTTTTAGATCAACCTAGCTGCATACAAGTGGCAAACTCTCAAACAGGCTTGAGAGCCCAGTTAATATTTTCTTCAAACTCACTTAAGATATACATCTGTAGCATGTATATACAGAAGATATAACAGTAGCAGACGCAAGTTCATTACTTTAAACACGTTTACAGACTGCTGGTATTATTTACCCCAAGGGGAACACTATACTGCATTCATTACTATAGCAGTTTACAATATCTCAGACACATGGAACAATATACTAGACACTAGGAACAAAATTGGAAGTCCAAAAATTGATGCATATAATTCACGCATAGTGTAATACACAAGAAGATACAAAGCATCTCACAAGTAACTAGAAACTTCCACCTAGAGTCCCTAGACAGTGACATATATAATTCCATATATAGTACCAACCTGATAACTGCTAGCTCTTATATGTAAAAGTGTTACAACTGGGGATCCCACCTTGAAATAGAGATAAAAAATATATAGCAAAGTCCACAAGAAAGTGGTTAAAGCTCCAACTATCAGAATACAAGTGTGAAGAATATAAGTTCCCTATCGGACTTCTACTTAATACTCCAAACAGAGAATTATTCTATTTGAATCATACCTTGTGTATGCCACAACTCCTTTCCAAATCCAAGATTATTAAAATTAAACCATTTGACCGAAACCTGTATTTTTAACTTAACTGTATGTGTGTGATTTTGTTTGTGTTTTTATTTTAAATTACCCAATAAAGGTTATATTTTAAAAAATCCAAGCACACCTCCTTCTCTAGTATACCTATATACTGTTCAATGATTGCCACCATTAATTAGGGAAAGAGTGCTAAATAAGTGTACACTTTCTTCAATCCTAGGATTGATTTTGTTCTTTTGTTCAAACCAGTACACAGCACCTCAGCCACCTTGTAATATACTCAATCTGGGCCAAAAATATAAATTGGTGGATATTATATCCCATCAATAAACACAGATATTAACAGGCTACCCTAATTGCCAAATTTCAGCAGTGCCATTAGTACTTTGTTTTTCTTTGTTAAATAATCTTGAGCAAACATTGCTTCAGAATTAAAATTGCTTCAGAAGCGTCAGAAATAAAAAAAAATGTACTTACAATGTTGCAATGTAAAATTAGAGTAAACTATGAGCGTGATTTCTAGCCCTTAAGAAAACCGGATAGAATAAACACCGCCTACATGCAAAGTTTAACTTCACTGCTGAATGTCAGGCTGTGAGGGAGGTGGCAGTAAGAAAGGGGTGGGAAAGGGGCAGAACAAAATAGCGGCAATGACGCACAGGGAACAACAGAAGGAAAGCCAGTTTCACATAAGAAAGCGGTTAGTCTTAAAATAGAGAGAACAGTAAGAGGGATATAAGAGAGTAACAACAGACTGTCTAAGAGAGACACAAGGGAAAATATAATTCCCACAGAAAAATGGACAACATATAAGGAAAAAGAGGTAGAAAAGATTAAAATCTAAGTAAGAGTAACAGAAAAATATGTATTTAAATTTCAACAGAAGGGAAGCTTTAAAAAATATAGGTAAATATAGTAATACAAACTTAAAAAACTCTTTATTAAGAAAACATATCACAGGTACTTCTCTTTCAGAGCAGCAAAAAGAAAGAGGAGGTATTGGTGTGCTCTGGACTGTTTATGGACACTATGAGTATGCTGATTGGCTAATATCTTCTACATCCATAGCTTTGTCCTTATTGGTTCTTTTGCTTTCTCTGTTTCATTTGTTTTATGTTTACTAATGTTAACACTGTATACTTTTAAAAGCTGTCAGAGCAGTAAATTGAAAGTAATGCAAAATATGAGTCTCTGGTCTTGTAATAAAATTGCATATCCCACAGAATACTTTATTTTATTTCTGTCTAGGATCAAATGCTAAATATGATTATGATGCATGAAGGGATTGTGTCATATGCATAAGATACATCTTATGGAAGATTTAAAGGGCATGGCAAAATATTGTTATTATCTGGCTATTGATATGTGTGTTATTATAGGTACATTTTACATTTAGATGACAAAAATGACCAAACTAGGACGTTTTTTGCTTTTCTTGTTAAAAGTAAAATATTGCTTTAGAGTTTGATGCATAGCTCTTCTTCATAATGAAATATTTTATAAACATACATTTTTTATTTGGCATATTTAAAATAGTTTTCACATATAATTTTTTCATTTTCACATTTTTTTATTATTTGAATAAAACTATTTGTTCATGTTTGTGGAGGACACTGTCCACTAACACATGTGTGAGAGTTATCCCTAACATTCAATAAGCAATGAATTTTATTACAAGACCAGAGACTCATATTTTGCTAGTTTAAAGCAAAATGGATCATGACATTAAGGAAAAGGCAGCGTTATTGATAGGTTATACTGCACAAAATAGATCAAAATCCGACTAAAAGAAAACAGCTAAAATAAGCTTAAAGGGATGCATTTATGTAATTGTTGCTTAATTTATTTATATCCTAATGGTGGATGTAGAGAGTTGGTTTAAACAACAAAGAGTAATGGAAGTTAAAAAGAAACTTTATTTTTTTTTAACAAACGTTAAAAAGGAGTACACTCTTTAGAGGTCATACTTTTACTATATATCTATATATAACACTACATGGAGATAAAAATAATAGCTTAAAGTGTAATAGCTATATACTTGGTTGGGATTTTGTATAAAAAAATGTGTGTCTTTACTTATCCAATGAAATAATGATATGCAAAAAATATTTAATATTTAACATTGGTTGATACTTGGGCTGCTCCTCTTGAACCATCCAGGTAATAGAAAAAAGTCTAAATCTATAAATCAAAGATAAAAGAAGGGGCACCTTATAGTGAAGTATTGTTTAGCCCAAAATTAATAATCTCCCGATTAATGCAACTCTCAGCTATGAAGGCACTAAATATTTAGTGCAAAACTTGCATGCTGACTGAACTCCAGGTTAGCACCGTCCTTTCCAGTTAGTGTACAGCAGTTCAAGAGGATTCTAAAACTTTAATACATCGCGTTTCTCAGCTTCAAAAAAATAGCTGTTTCATCAGGCAGAATCGTTCAACATTCAACTGCTCTCTTAAATGCACCTGTTATGGAACCTGGATGTTTAAACAACTGTATATTTTGTCATGGTGACTTTTACAAACAATAAAAACAATCATAATAACAATATGTCAATATTGATGTATAAACTAAATGTATAAGATAACAATATTGTAAGCTATAGTATACTTTAAGACATATATGTCCTTTTTTCCATCATGAATCTGATCATATAATATTGTTAGTTAAGTGATGTATACAAATGTGCACAGCTAATGAAGTCACATAAATCATATATGTAATAACAAATACATCCCATTTTGATAAATAGTTAAAACATTTAAAATTATGTTAAAGGGACAGTCTACTCCAGAATTTGTATTGTTTAAAAAGATAGATAATCCCATTATTACCCATTCCCCAGTTTTGCATAACCAACACTGTTATATTAATATACTTTTTATCTCTCTGATTACCTTGTATTAAAGCCTCTGCAGACTGCCCCCTTATCTCAGTGCTATTGACAATCATGCAGTTTAGCCAATGCAGACTCCTAAATAACTCCACAGGAGTGAGCACAATGTTATCTATATGACATACATGAACTAGTACTGTTTATCTGTGAAAAACTTTCAAAATGCTCTAAGAAGCAGTTGAGCCTACCTAGGCTTAGCTTTTCAAAAAATACCATGAAGGGAACAAAGCAAATTTGATGATAAAAGTAAATTGGAAAGTTGTTTTAAAATTGCATGTCCTATCCGAATCATGAAAGTTTAATTTTGACTAGACTGTCCCTTTAACATCTAATATATTTCAAAAATAATAATGTTGATGATGATCAACCTTTCATAGTTTTCATATATCAGAGGAGATCCTACTTATACAATATGTAAATGTTACTATGATCATATTGCTAATGGAAAGGACCTATACAGGGAGTGCAGAATTATTAGGCAAATGAGTATTTTGACCACATCATCCTCTTTATGCATGTTGTCTTACTCCAAGCTGTATAGGCTCAAAAGCCTACTACCAATTAAGCATATTAGGTGATGTGCATCTCTGTAATGAGAAGGGGTGTGGTCTAATGACATTAACATTCTATATCAGGTGTGCATAATTATTAGGCAACTTCCTTTCCTTTGGCAAAATGGGTCAAAAGAAGGACTTGACAGGCTCAGAAAAGTCAAAAATAGTGAGATATCTTGCAGAGGGATGCAGCACTCTTAAAATTGCAAAGCTTCTGAAGCGTGATCATCGAACAATCAAGCGTTTCATTCAAAATAGTCAACAGGGTCGCAAGAAGCGTGTGGAAAAACCAAGGCGCAAAATAACTGCCCATAAACTGAGAAAAGTCAAGCGGTGCAGCTGCCAAGATGCCACTTGCCACCAGTTTGGCCATATTTCAGAGCTGCAACATCACTGAGTGCCCAAAAGCACAAGGTGTGCAATTACTCAGAGACATGGCCAAGGTAAGAAAGGCTGAAAGACGACCACCACTGAACAAGACACACAAGCTGAAACGTCAAGACTGGGCCAAGAAATATCTCAAGACTGATTTTTCTAAGGTTTTATGGACTGATGAAATGAGAGTGAGTCTTGATGGCCAGATGGATGGGCCCGTGGCTGGATTGGTAAAGGGCAGAGAGCTCCAGTCTGACTCAGACGCCAGCAAAGGTGGAGGTGGAGTACTGGTTTGGGCTGGTATCATCAAAGATGAGCTTGTGGGGCCTTTTCGGGTTGAGGATGGAGTCAAGCTCAACTCCAGTCCTACTGCCAGTTTTCTGGAAGACACCTTCTTCAAGCAGTGGTACAGGAAGAAGTCTGCATCCTTCAAGAAAAACATGATTTTCATGCAGACAATGCTCCATCATACGCGTCCAAGTACTCCACAGTGTGGCTGGCAAGAAAAGGTATAAAAGAAGAAAATCTAATGACATGGCCTCCTTGTTCACCTGATCTGAACCCCATTGAGAACCTGTGGTCCATCATCAAATGTGAGATTTACAAGGAGGGAAAACAGTACACCTCTCTGAACAGTGTCCTGGGAGGCTGTGGTTGCTGCTGCACGCAATGTTGATGGTGAACAGATCAAAACACTGACAGAATCCATGGATGGCAGGCTTTTCAGTGTCCTTGCAAAGAAAGGTGACTATATTGGCCACTGATTTGATTTTGTTTTGTTTTTGAATGTCAGAAATGTATATTTGTGAATGTTGAGATGTTATATTGGTTTCACTGGTAAAAATAAATAATTTAAATGGGTATATATTTGTTTTTTGTTAAGTTGCCTAATAATTATGCACAGTAATAGTCACCTGCACACACAGATATCCCCCTAAAATAGCTATAACTAAAAACAAACTAAAAACTACTTCCAAAAATATTCAGCTTTGATATTAATGAGTTTTTTTGGGTTCATTGAGAACATGGTTGTTGTTCAATAATAAAATTAATCCTCAAAAATACAACTTGCCTAATAATTCTGCACTCCCTGTAGAAGTCTTTAATTATATTACAGTTTAAAATATTCTTATAGTTATATTATAATAATATTATACATTTATTTTAAAGATTTGTATTGACATGTTATGATTGTTTTTATTGTTTGTATAAGTCACCATTACAATACATATTGGTGTTTTAAGATCCGGATCCCATAACAGTTGTAGTTCAGAGTGAAATTCAGTGTTTTACAATTATTGCCTAATAAAACAGCTATCTTAGTGAAGCTGAGAAACACATTAAAGTTTTGAAATCCACTTGAACTGCTGTACTTTATGGCGTATTCTTAATGGATAGAGAGTGACATCAATAAACTGGAATTTCACTGAGCTGAGTGTTTCACACTAAATCTGTAGCACCTTCATAACTGTGAGTTGCCTTGACCTTGAGATTGTCAATTTTAGGGTAAATGATTCAATATAATGAGGCCTTCTTATCAATCCGTCAACTATGCTGCATTTACCGACACCAATACACTCGCCTTACATTGAATACGCTCTCCATATTTAACAAAAAAGCTGTCAAAAAGCCGCGCACCAAGTATGGGGCCATGAGCAGCAGACTATTGTTAACTAAACAGTCATCGATCTCGCTGCTATTCGGCTTTTTCCCAGCTTTATTTATAGACTGTCACTAAACACCGCCACTATACTAAAATGTGTACCCCTATCCCGACGCTCCTGGACCCCGCTGCAACTAAATAAAGTTATTAACCCCTATCCCGCCACTCCCGGAGCCCACCACAACTCTAATAAAGTTATTAACCCCTATCCCGCCGCAACTCTAATAATGTTATTAACCCCTATTCTGCCGCTCCCTGACACTGCTGCAACTAACTAAATATATTAACCCCTATCC
Organism: Bombina bombina; assembly: GCF_027579735.1. Lineage (NCBI taxonomy): Eukaryota > Metazoa > Chordata > Amphibia > Anura > Bombinatoridae > Bombina > Bombina bombina. The sequence goes on along the minus strand of NC_069500.1, from coordinate 1,209,427,951 downwards.
TTCCGCTACCGGAGCCCACCGCAACTAAATAAAGTTATTAACCCCTAAACCCCTGGCCTCCCACATCACTACCACTTACTAAACCAATTAACCCCTAAACTGCCAGTTCCCAACATCGCCAAAAACAAAATGAACCTATTAACCCCTAAACCTAACAACCCCTTAACTTTATATTAAATATTAACTCATCCCTATCTTATAATAAATTAAAACTTACCTTTAGATTTAAATTAAGCTATATTAAACTATTTATTAACCTACCCTAATTATTCAACTAAAATTACATTAAACTATATTAAACTAATAACTAATCTACCCTAACTATGAGACTAAAATAACATTAAATTATATTAAACTACTTATTAACCTACCCTACCCTACATTAAACTACAGATTAAATTAAATATAATTAAATATAAACTAATTACACCTAATCTAATAGCCCTATGAAAATAAAAAGACCCCCTAAATTAAAAAAAACCTAGCCTACAATAAACTACCAATGGCCCTTACAAGGTCCTTTTGCGGGGTATTGCCCCAACAAAATCAGCTCTTTTACCTGTAAAAAAACAATAAAAACACCCCCCAACAGTAAAACCCACCACCCACACAACCAAACCCCCCAAATAAAAACCTGATCTAAAAACCTAAACTCCCCATTGCCCTGAATAGGGCATTTGTATGGGCATTGCCCTTAAAAGGGCATTTAGCTCTTTTTTCGGTGCCCAAACCCTAATCTAAAAATTAAAACCCACCCAATAAACCCTTAAAAAAAACTAACACTAACCCCCGAAGATCCACTTACAGTTTCTGAAGAACCGAAGTCCATCCTCAACGAAGCGGCAGAAGTCCTCATCAAAGCCGGCAGAAGTCTTTACCCAGATGGCCTCTTCTATCTCCATCCGACGCGAAGCGGTCCATCTTCAAGACATACGGCGCAGAGCATCCTCTTCAATCGACATCTTCTTCAACAATGAAGGTTCCTTTAAATGACGTCATCCAAAATGGCATCCCTTAGATTCCGATTGGCTCATAGAATTCTATCAGCCAATCGGAATTGAGGTTGAAAAAATCCTATTGGCTGTTGCAATCAGCCAATAGGATTGAGTTTTCATCCTATTGGCTGATCCAATCTGCCAATAGGATTGAGCTTGCATTCCATTGGCTGATTGGATCAGCCAATAAGATAAAATCTCAATCCTATTGGCTGATTGCAACAGCCAATAGGATTTTTTCAACCTTAATTCCGATTGGCTGATAAAATTCTATCAGCCAATCAGAATCTAAGGGACGCCATCTTGGATGACGTCATTTAAAGGAACCTTCATTGTTAAAGAAGATGTCGATTGAAGAGGATGCTCTGCGCCGTATGTCTTGAAGATGGACAGCTCCGCGCCGGATGGAGATAGAAGAGGGCCATCTGGGTAAAGACTTCTGCCGGGTTGGATGAAAAAGTCGGCCTGCTTGGATGAGGACGTCTGCCGGCTTCGATGAGGACTACTGCCACTTCTTTGAGGATGGATGTCGGGTCTTCAGAAACTGTAAGTGGATCTTCTGGGGTTAGTGTTAGGTTTTTTTAAGGATTTATTGGGTGGGTTTTAATTTTAGGTTAGGGCAAGGAAAAAGAGCTAAATGCCCTTTTAAGTGCAATGCCCATACAAATGCCCTTTTCAGGGCATTGGGGAGCTTAGATTTTTTAGATTAGGTTTTTATTTGGGGGGTTTAGTTGTGTGGGTGGTAGGTTTAACTGTTGGGGGGGGGTGTTTGTATTTATTTTTACAGGTAAAAGAGCTGATTTCTTTGGGGCAATTCCCAGCAAAAGGCCCTTTTAAGGGCCATTGGTAGTTTATTGTAAGCTAGGTTTTTTTCTTTTTTTGTGGGGGCTTTTTTATTTTCATAGGGCTCTTAGATTAGGTGTAATTAGTTTAAATATTTGAGAATTTATTTTTTATTTTGTGTAACTTAGTGTTTATTTTTTTGTAACTTAGTGTTTGTTATTTTGTGTAATTTTGTTAGTTTTTTATAATTTAGTAATTTTTAATAGTAAATTAAAATTATTTGAGTAGGGTTAGGTTTGAAAATATATAATATAGTTAATTTAATTTGTAGTTTAATGTAATTTTAGTATAACAGTTAGTGTAGGTTAAATATCAGTTTAATATAGTTTAATGTAATTTTAGTATAACAGTTAGGGTAGGTTAATTATTAGTTTAATATAGTTTATTGTAATTTTAGTCTAATAGTTATGGTAGATTAATTATTAGTTTAATATAGTTTATTGTAATTTTAGTCTAATAGTTAGGGTAGATTAATTAATAGTTTAATATAGTTTAATTTAAATCTAAAGGTAAGTTTAATTTTATTATAAGATAGGCATGAGTTAATATTTAATGTAAAGTTAAGTGGTTGTTAGGTTTGGGGTTAATAGGTTAATTTAGTTTTTGGCGATGTGGGGGGCTGGCGGTTTAGGGATTAATAGGTTTAGTAAGTAGTAGTAATGTGGGAGGCCAGGGGTTTAGGGGTTAATAACTTTATTTAGTTGCGGTGGGCTCCGGCAGTGTCAGGATACAGCTGATCGTCATACTGTCACTTTAACTTTTACATCATGTGACCAGCATTTCCTATTTAAGCTTACCTTGCACACCATACGTTGCTAGGTAATTTGAATCCACTGGAATCTTTATGCTAGCCTCTCTTTGGATTTCCTAAGTCGGAACCTGAAGTCTTTATTATTAATCCTGGACTTTCGTCTACACCTTAATAGCGGATCTCAATTTTACCATCTGATTGGTAATCTTAATATTGCATTTACTCACCGGTTTTCCTTTCCTCACAGTACTGCACCGCAATCACGCTGGAGCGTGTTACGTCACTCTGCAGAGCGGCGCACCGAAATTGAGACTCAGACACAGGATCCCCTGAAGCCTTGCAGCGTGTCAGCTGAAGCAGCACCGGAGATCACAACATAACTACGGTATAGTGTCTGTTCAAGTTCAATGTACTTTCATTCAGTTTGCTTGTACTACACCTTATCTAAACTGTTGCTATACCACTGCTCCTGTCTGGGACGCTGCAAGCCACATTGGACACACTTATGTTATGCTGCATTCTTCTACTATATCCTCAACTCCATTACCTGAATTGCGCTTGCTAATTTCACTAGACATATTAGTGCTTACCCATGTTCCTACTAATCAAACTACATACCAACCACTTTAGGTACTTCAAGTCTTGCTCTGTATTTTGTACCTTGTTCTGGGCACTGGTATTGTACTTTACATACTTACCTCTCACATACTAGATTTAGTTAGAGTAGGTTTCTTCTTTTAATCATCAGTGTATAGGTACTTTGAAGTACTGTTCCACTACCTTTGACCTATGTAGGTCACCCTCATGTCTATGAGCAAACCAGGGTTTATTCTTGTAATAATACCCGAAGTGGGGTGTGAGACTGAGTGGCTAATTAAACATATATACACATATAAGGGTGTTACACTGATTCCTCACAGGCAGTGGCGGGATAGGGGTTAATACTATTATGTAGGTGGCGGCGGTGGCGGCCGTCAGATTAGGGGTAATAAGTATAATGTAGGTGACGGTGTCGGGGCGGCAGATTAGGGGTTAATAACTTTATGTAGGTGGCTGCGGTGTAGGGGGTGGCAGATTAGGGGTGTTTAGACTTGGGGGTTATGTTAGGGTGTTAGGTGTAAACATAAATTTTATTCTACCATAGAAATCAATGGGATATCGGGCAGCAGCGAACATGACCTTTCGCTGCTTTTAGACTCCAATTGATTCCTATGGCATCCGCCGCCTCCAGGGTGGCGGATTGAAAACCATGTATGCTGGGCCAGAATAGTGGCGAGTGTACCTGGTAGGTATTTGATAACTAGCAAAAGTAGTCAGATAGTTCCAAATTTGCATTCGGAACATCTGTAATGACGTAAGCATCGATCTGTGTCGGACTGAGACCGGAGGTTCATATGTTACGTCACAAATTTCAACTTTTGCCGGTCTGTAGGCTTTGATAAATAAGGGGAATCAGGCTCTCCACAATTACGCTGCAGAATTCCAGCATATTTGGGGTTGACGGCTTGATAAATAGGCCTCAATGTGTCTTGTTTTATGGTTGATTTTTTTTTTATAAACATAGCATATTTCAATGACATATAAGAATATGTTAAGGACTGCAATGTTTGTAACAATATATACATTGTTATGAGCATTGTTGCAAACTGTTCTGCCATATAGTGCTCAAAACATGTGCATGCCCCTAGCCTTACCTTAGTATGCTCCCATGAAGAGGAGCTAGGTATTTAACCAAGCATACCAAGAGAAAGTAGAACATTGTTTTATTTTTTTATTTAAATATTATAAAGTTTATTTGAGTTCCATTTCCCTTTAACATTTTTGCAGATGGTCATTCATAATAACTTAAGTCTCTATGTAATGGTGCGCCTAGTTTTTCTATGTAGTGCTATCCTTGGCAATGGGAAATGTGTTGTTACGCAAACCTCCAACCTCAACAATCTTAACTATATTTCTCTTATATATTTCTCACAACAGGAGGCCAAAGACGCATACAAGAGCCATGATCATAGATTTGAAATAATATTAATAAACAAAACATCTAGAGAGAATAAAAGTGGAAGGGCATCATGCCATAGGAGTTATCACTCAAAACTATTTGCCCCCCAAATCTTACTGAATAGGCACAGGGCTAGATGATCTTAATCAAAATATGCTCCTGTTTTAATGTCTACAGTATATAGAATTCATAATACAAATATCAATATTACTACTTGATAATGATAATAAACAATAAAGGGCTAGATTATAAAGAGCACACTAATATTTGTGCGCAAGCGGAAAAGTGGTTTATCCCAGCTGTTTGTGTGTGTCAGGTTATTTGCTCATATTACAAGTTGAAAGTAAATGCAATCACTTAAGCACAGTTGAAGTTAACATGCATCAGGTTAGTGTGACCTCTGGTTAACTGTTTTGTGTAACAAAATATTGCCACAAAAAACATCAAAAATACATTACAAAATAAACTTTCCCTCATAATAACACTATCTAATAAAAATTATTTTTAAAAATATTGCACAAAAAAGTTATAAGGGCTCAAAGATATGAGGTCTAAAGTGTTAGAGAAAAAGGCAAGCAAAGGGATTTAACATTGAGATAGATACATATACTGTACATGTATGTGTGTGTGTGTGTATCTGAATTGCCAGAGGATACTATACTTGTGACAATGGTTGTGGAATCCCTGTACAGCAATATTCTACATAAAGATGGTATTGATGCCTGCTTAAACTTTCTTTCCTACGACAGCCCTAACCAGACATATAGTGCTTCTACAGTCAGTAAACTTACAGAATTTATACTTACAATTATTTCATCTTCAACAACTTCTACTTACAAACCATGGGAACAGCCATGGGCACCAAAATGGCACTACAGTACGCAAACCTCTTCATGACTGACTTAGAACAGAGATTCCTTGCCACTCACCCTCACAAACCCTTCAAATACTTTCGCTACATAGATGATATTTCATCATATGGACAGAAGGAGAAAAAACCTTTAACATTTTTATAAATCATTTAATCTATTTCATGCATCAATCAAGCTTAAAATGAACTTTTCTAGAGACTGTGTCAGCTTCCTGGATACAACAATATCCATCACAAATGGCAAACTGCACTCATCTGTATACAGGAAACCAACAGATAGATGCAGCTACCTCCACAGCTCCAGCTCCCACCCCAATCACATTAAAAAAATCCATAATCTACAGTCAGGCTACAAGATACCACTGAATTTGCTCAGATACCAAGGACCTTGACAAACACCTCATCACACTGTCCCAATCATTCAGAGAAAAAGGTTACAAAACAAGGATTATAAATAAAAAAAATGAACTCTGCCCTCAATACTCCATGTGAACACTTACTACAATACAGGAAGAAGAAAAACATATCACGTATGCCACTAGTAGTCAAATACAACCCTGCTGTGGAAGGGATACGAAAAATCATAAAAGACTTACAGCCACTACTCTTAGAGGATCCCACACTCAAAAAAATCTTTCCAAAACCCCCAATCCTGGCATACAGACAACCACATAACCTAAAGCAGAAACTGGTACATAGGAAGCTATCCCTTGAGAAAAAGAACACTCAGAATGGAACCAAGTGCTGCTATAAAGCTCTCTGCAAACTGTGTCAACACGTCTGTGAAAGCAGCACAGCAAATCACAATAATAAATCCTATAACATTAAAGGGGCATATTCATGTATATCTGCAAATGTGGTATACAGTATACATTGCACTGCATGTGAAGTGGGATGCTATATTGGAGAAACAAGCCAAAAACTGCACCTTCGGATGAACTTACACAGACATTCAATCAAAAACCACTGTGAAACAAAATACTGCACCCCTGTTGGTCACCATTTCACCCAACCTGACCACTCCATCCAGAACCTCAAAATCAAAATTCTCAGAGGCAACTTCAAAAACTACATGGAAAGAAAAACCTTTGAAATGAAAATGATAATGCACTTAAACTTGTTTAATTCTGGACTAAATGTGGATTCTTAACACATCCATGTACTTTCATTAGTCAATTACATTGTATATTACACATTCTTTATACATCAGTACACAGGTAAGCCTATGTCCACACTTTTGTCTTTTTTTTTTACTTTTTGTATTCCCCCTGTATATACAATTTCACATCTTTATAGATATTGATTCAATGTTGATATATAACTTTATGTCAGTATATGCTCTATGTAAAGCTATATATTTCCCCTGTCTGTTCTCCTACACTGGACACTGTCTGCCTGTTACCTAAGCCCCCCTCATGATTTTTATGACACCTCTTCCTCTCCCTGCACTTTCTGGGGGGTAGTTATCAACGTGTCTATTTTACCTGTCTTCGCCGGCCCAATACGCCCGCCTAAGCTCGCCTCACATCGCCGCCGCGGACCTGCAAAAATTCGCCTAAGTTATCAAAAAAGCTGTCAAAAAGCCGCACACCAAGTACGGGGCGATGAGCAGCGGACTGTGAGAGTTATCACTCATCCAATCTCGCTGCTCTTCAGCTTTCTTGCTAGCCTGTCACTAAGCACCCACACTAAACTACACTGTTCTACCCCCTATACCGGCGCCCCCGGAGCCCCCCGCAACTAAATAAAGATACTAACCCCTAAAACGCCGCTCCTAGACCCCGCCGCAACTCTTATAAATGTATTAACCCCTAAACTGCCGCTCCCGGACACCGCTGCCACTTACATTATACCTAGTAACCCCTATCCTGCCCCCCCTATACCGTCGTCCTCTATAATAAAGTTATTAACCCATATCCTGCTGATCCCGCACCTCGCCACAACTAAATAAATAGTTTAACCCCTAAACCGCCGCTCCCTGACCCCGCCGCAACCTATATTAAATTTATTAACCCCTATCCTGCCCCCACTACACCCGCCGCCACTGTAATAAAATTATTAACCCCTAAACCTAAGTCTAACAGTAACCCTAACACCCCCTAACTTAAATATTAATTAAATAAATCTAAATAATATTTCTATTATGAACTAAATTAATCCTATTTAAAACTAAATACTTACCTTTAAAATAAACCCTAATAAAGCTACAATATAAATAATAATTATATTGTAGCTATCTTAGGATTTATTTTTATTTACAGGCAAATTTCAATTTATTTTAACTAGGGTACAATAGCTATTAAATAGTTATTAACTATTTAATACCTACCTAGCTAAAATAAAGAGAAATTAACCTGTAAAATAAAAACTAACCTAAGTTACAATTACACCTAACACTACACTATACTTAAATAAATTATTCCTATTTAAAACTAAATACTTACCTGTAAAATAAACCCTAAGATAGCTACAATATAATTAATAATTACATTGTAGCTATCTTAGGATTTATATTTATTTTATAGGTAACTTTGTATTTATTTTAGCTAGTTAGAATAGTTATTAAATAGTTATCTTAGGATTTATTTTTATTTTACAGGCATCTTTCAATTTATTTTAACTAGGTACAATAGCTATTAAATAGTTATTAACTATTTAATAACTACCTAGCTAAAAGAAATACAAAATTACCTGTAAAATAAATCCTAACCTAAGTTACAATTAAACCTAACACTACACTATCATTAAATTAATTAAATAAATTACCTACAAATAACTACAATTAAATACAATTACATAAACTAACTAAAGTACAAAAAATAAAAAAAGCTAAGATACAAAAAATAAAAAAATAAGTTACAAACATTTTAAAAATATTACAACAATTTTAAGCTACTTACACCTAATCTAAGCCCCCTAATAAAATAACAACCCTCCCCCCCAAAAAAATGCCCTACCCTATTCTAAATTAAAAAAGTTCAAAGCTCTTTTACCTTACCAGTCCTTAAAAGGGCCATTTGTGGGGCATGCCCCAAAGAATTCAACTCTTTTGCCTGTAAAAGAAAAATACAACCCCCCCCAACATTAAAACCCACCACCCGCATACCCCTAATCTAACCCAAACCCCCCTTAAAATAACCTAACACTAATCCCCTGAAGATCATCCTACCTTGAGTCGTCTTCACTCAGCCGAGCAGCGATGTAACCGAAGAGGAGACCCGGAGCGGCAGAAGTTATCCTCCAAGCGGCGCTGAAGAAATCTTCCATCCGATGAAGTGATCCTCCAAGCAGCGCTGAAGAAGTCTTCCATCCGGGCGATGTCATCTTCCAAGCGGGGTCTTCAATCTTCATCCCGCCGACGCGGAATATCCTTCTTTCCCGACGGACTACAGATGAATGAAGGCTCCTTTTAAGGGACGTCATCCAAGATGGCGTCCCTTCAATTCCGATTGGCTGATAGGATTCTATCAGCCAATTGGAATTAAGGTAGGAAAAATCTGATTCTGATCTGTTCCGATCAGTCAATAGAATGCGAGCTCAATCTGATTGGCTGATTGGATCAGCCAATCGGATTGAACTTGAATCTGATTGGCTGATTCAATCAGCCAATCAGATTTTTCCTACCTTAATTCCGATTGGCTGATAGAATCCTATCAGCCAATCGGAATTGAAGGGACGCCATCTTGGATGACGTCCCTTAAAGGAGCCTTCATTCATCTGTAGTCCGTCGGGAAAGAAGGATGTTCCGCGTCGGCGGGATGAAGATTGAAGACCCCGCTTGGAAGATGACATCGCCCGGATAGAAGACTTCTTCAGCGCCTCTTGGAAGATGACATCGCCCGGATGGAAGACTTCTTCAGCGCCGCTTGGAGGATCACTTCATCGGATGGAAGATTTCTTCAGTGCCGCTTGGAGGATAACTTCTGCCACTCCGGGTCTCCTCTTTGGTTCCATCGCTGCTCGGCTGAGTGAAGACAACTCAAGGTAGGATGATCTTCAGGGGATTAGTGTTAGGTTATTTTAAGGGGGGTTTGGGTTAGATTAGGGGGTATGTGGGTGGTGGGTTTTAATGTTGGGGGGGGTTGTATTTTTCTTTTACAGGCAAAAGAGCTGAATTCTTTGGGGCATGCCCCACAAATGGCCCTTTTAAGGGCTGGTAAGGTAAAAGAGCTTTGAACTTATTTAATTTAGAATAGGCTAGGGCATTTTTTTTGGGGGGGGGTTGTTATTTTATTAGGGGGCTTAGATTAGGTGTAAGCAGCTTAAAATTGTTGTAATATTTTTTAAATGCGCATGTAATAAGAGAAATACATATCAGAAGTTAATATGGGGCTAGGCAAAAGTTAAGGTGAACTGAATTAGAACTTCGTTTTATATTATATTACTAGCGAATGATCTCCACAACCTAGTAGGAAACACTTCTTGACATATCTGAATCCAGGTATCTGCCTGTGGAGGGTTAGCATATGAGTCGGCCACTCTTGGGCCGAATTATATAGGGGGGGAGGGATTATCAGCGGGCGAGAGACGCTTGAATATAAGGGGGGGGAGATGGAGGGGCGGAGCCTTCCAAACAATGCGGTGGAGCTTATAATGCAATTAAGTGTGGATTGGTTTCTTCACCTGTCAAATAGATACTGAAAATAATATTAGGATTATTAGGTTCCTGTTTCGAATAATTCAGCTGAACTTCTCTCTGCCTATGTAGAGTAAAAGTATATACTGTAGTGCGATGCGCATGTTAGGAGATTATTATATTGTGTAGCTATACATCTCATAGGCTCAATAAAAGTCATATATAAGGGTCCTGTAGGTACAGATTTGTTAACCCATTAGGGATACCTAGAATATGGGTGAACATATTTATGCGCCCACAAATAGGTCATAAGATGTGGATGTATAAAATAAGCAACTAAGCGGGATCTAAGAATATGGGGAGTAATGGGTCTCAGCAGTTTGTCTGTAGTATTATGTGGAAAAGGGAACATTAGTATGTTTGGAGCATAGGGAATATCTGGGTTTCTGGATGAGCCCCTCTCCTGGGGGAGTGCCACCTGTAGGCGATGTGGGAAAAAGGAGTAGGGATATGACCCGCAGGCCCAAAGCGCCGGCGGGAAAGGAGGGAGAGGGGCTTAACTGGGGCAAGTAATATATACTGATGATGTGGACCAAATTATAGGGAAACTAGGGATGACAGTCTCACAGTCGCCAATAATGATAGTAGATACAATATGGAAGGAAAATAATCCCAACACTTAAGAAACAATCATAAAAAGGAATAGCTGTGGGGTAAATATAGCTTATACTTCCATAAATATCGCAATCACCGCGTATCTATTTAACATAAGAGGGTTATAAATTGGTTAACAGCTAATAAAAGAGCAAGGTAAAGAATATTTGATAAATATTAAGCATAAAGGGCCACTTTCGGGTCCCTAGGGCTATGGAATAATGTTGAGTAAAGCCTGTGTAATACATTAACAGCAATAATAAGCATAATGTCGTTCTTAATAGCTAAATCAGGGGGCATAGCTAATAGTGTCTGACCAATATATGAATATGATGCCTCCTACAAGATTAACACTTTGAAACAGGTCACCAGGATGAAATATGCAGTATCAACAGTAGGATTGACAGTACTAGATAGTTCTAATTGAGAGTGCCTATGTATAACATTTGATATATTAAAAAGTCAGATGTGCATGAGTAACTTTGTAGGCAGGGAGCTAGTGATAAAATATTAGGTATACCCAATTAGTATATAGGCAGGAATCTCTAAGGACTGCCATTTGTAAAGGCAAACATGAACAAACATTGAGATAAAACATATGCATAACAAGCTATAAGTATGAGCTCCATATACATTTTTGAAAAATATTTGAATATAGAATAAGTATGCAACACTATCAACCTCAAAGTCTAGGTGGCTGGGTTAAGGGTGCTGCAGATTACCGATTAGGCATTCTAAGGTCATTAGATAGGGATAGCAATTTCTGCGTGTAAATTAGAGCTAACACACATAACAGTCAAAGCATCTCTATTATGTAACAAGCTTAATTGACCAAGTGAACTATAAACTAATGAACATAGGGGCACACATAGGGAGGTAATAGGAGATTCAAAAATAAGATAGTGTCCAGTTTCAGATAGCTGTAATTTGTCCGTCTAACCAATTCCTAATCTTCTGGGTAGGATAAATTGAAACTCACAGCAGGGCGTTGTGTAGCCCCAGGTATTGTCAGTTGCGGGACTATGACGTTGAGTTTGGGCACCCTAACTGAGATAGCGCTGTCCAAGGAGAGATCGAGGCCCATACTCCAGAAGTTCAGGGCCCCAGCAGTCAGAGTCGGGCTGGACCCCCCTCTCTAGCTGGGTGAGGAGAGTGTACGAGTAAGAGATAGCGCTACCTGCAGGAGTTGCTGCGGCAAACCCCATGTCCACACCGAAGGACCCGATAGCCTGCGATATCACAGGGAGTGACTGGCATCCGTGTCTTGGGCTGACACCCCGGCTGTCTTCTTCAGGAAACTGCCTCCGCAAGTATGTATATTTGCCTCTCCAGAGAGGCGGGCCGGCTGCATCTCCCCACTCCGGATCTATACTGAGGATAGGTAGGGTGTCTTGCAGATGCAGTGGGGTGGTGTTCACTCGCCCCTCCGTTATATTCCAGATAGATAGCTGAAAGCTCTGGGGCTTTGGAGTGCGTCTGAGTTGCTCGGGTTGATCTGCATGACAGGGCTCCGAGTTAGTATCGGGCAGTCTGAATGAGGTCACTTTAAGTTTCCCTTGCATACTGGGATCAGGCATGTCTATCTGTGCACAATTAGGTAGGATCTTCGGAACAGGTCCAGGCGTGATCACCTCTGTGAGATCTGATTTGTCTTCAATGGCGCTCTGCATACAGGGGTAAACTATGGTCTCTAATGTCTCCCGGTCTTGTGGCTGGTGGGGTAACAAAGCTGCCCACTTATCCGCTATAACGGCCAGGTCACGTTTTAACTCACTATAGTATGTCCGAAGGGATAGTTCTGCCTTCTTCTCCCATCCATCCAAAAACTCCATTTTAAGATGGCGATTCGCGCCTTTATAGTTATACACTTGATACCAGATTTTTAGGGTCTGTTCTGTTGTAAAGTTCACTTTCTGTTCTCCCACAGTGTGGAAGATAGATAGGCTTAATGAGAGCTCAACATAGGTTCTTAAAAGATATCTCTTGTATATATGTAAATTGACTGTATAGTGTTATATTTGAGGAGCTTCAGAGATGTGCGTCTGTTCAGTTTGCTAGTCGGCTCCGCCCCCCATGAATTTTATAAGTAAATAATCATACCATACAGATGGTTTGGCTTTTTTTAGCCAATCTTTTTAAATTGGAATAGCACCCAATTGAAAACATTTTACTTTCAACACATAATAAGAGCACAACCCGACATGCACAAAAAGCTTAATTCTAGTGCAGTTAATGCTCGGGCGGGAGCATTAAGTTACGCTCCACTTGTAATCTGGCCCACTATGGCATAAATGCTTAAACACCAAAATTGTTATTGTTTTTCTAAATCTCTGCCTGTTTCTAAGCCACTAAAGCATCTTATCACATGCTTTTTTATTTGCTTTTCACAACAAGAGACTGCTAATCCATGTGGACCATATAGATAACATTGTGCACTCTCCCGAGAAGTTCTTGCTCACACTCCATACGATCAGGGGGCTGACAAAAGAGGCTTAGATACAAGGTAATCACAGAGGTTATAAATAATAATATAACCATTGTGGCTGTGCAAAACTCAGGAATGGGTAACAAAAGGACTTTCTATCTTTTTAAACAATAACAATTTTGGAGTTGACTGTTCCTTTAAACAAATGAAGAATAAATAATAATTTCAATAGTTCCTAATATCTTGCAATATATATATATATATATATATATATATATATATATATATATATATATATATATATATATATATATATATAAAAAATATATATCATACCTGTGGAAATGATTAAGAATTTATCTGTTTCCCCAACTCTGTGCTAGAAAGTGCTTCAGGCATTTCTTTATCTACATTGCATTAGTTCTGCTCTTCGTACATCCAATGTTTTACGCTACTTGCATCATTCTGTAATCTCTTTCACTGCATAAGTTGACATGCAGAAATGGAGATAGTGATGGATGTGCATATATTCTTATTTGTTATAGACTTGCTTTTGATTAGAACATTATCTGTGGCAAACTGAATAATTTTGTATCAGGCAAGGAATTAGTGTACACAGTAGAGCTTCAGTAAAATGTTCTGATGGAGATTTGAGGACATTTTTCTTTTGACATGTCATAAATAACTGATTTAGCTTGAAAAATGCTATTGCTTCCACCCAACAAATATGCAAATGCAGGAGAGGTGGTGTATGAGAGGTCCTATTATTATTTACTAAATTTAGTAACATAATAACATGGAAAGCTGTGGTCATGAAAGGTCTTTTATTAAAGCAAGCAACATGAACAGCAGCAAAACATGATGATTAAAGAATGTATTAAAATGCAGTTGGAAGTTATCTCAGTGAAGGAAAAAAATACATTTAATTGAATGTTTATGTTGTCTAGATAGCATGTATTGTACACTAAACATTAAATTCTGGTGGGAAAAAACTAAATTTAAGGTCTATTTAATGTTCTCCTCAGGCCAATCCTTAAAGGGACATAATACTCATATGCTAAATCACTTGAAACTAATGCAGTATAACTGTAAAAAGCTGACAGGAAAATATCACCTGAGCATCTCTATGTAAAAAAGGAAGATATTTTACCTCACAATTTCCTCAGCTCAGCAGAGTAAGTTCTGTGTAAAAAGTTATACTCAGCTGCTCCCAGCTGCAGGTAAAAATTTTTAAAAAAAATGAAGAAATGAACAGCAGCCAATCAGCATCAGCAGTGCTGAGGTCATAAACTTTTACTGTGACTCATGAGATTTGACTTGACTCTCATGAGATTTCATTGTAAACTTCCTTTACCTGATTGGTGAAATAATATGAGAGTTCACGATGCTCATCCCTTCAGATGTCCCAGGACAGACACACTGAAATGCTGCTTAGAAATCCTTTACAATGGGAGGTGGCTACTGAGGAACTTTTGAGGTAAAATATCTTTCTTTTTTACATAGAGATGTTCAGGAGATATTTTCTAGTCAGCCTTTTACAGCTATGCTGCATCACTTTCAAGTGTTTAAACATTTGGGTATTATGGCCCTTTAAGTCATAATTCACCCACAGTGCTTGGAATTCCTATGTGTCATCCTCAAAAAGTTATTTAGAAAAAGTATTTCCAACATTTCTATTTTGAATAATATATATTGGTAAAAATGTTAGGAAATGAATTATTTAATCAATAATAATAATCCGATGGGAATAAAAACCCTTATTTTATTTTAAAATAGACTAACAAAATGAATAATGCAGGAACTATAGTGGAATATACTATTGCAAATGACACTGCAGAAGTAATGCCTCATTGTTTAAGGGAAATATCTCTTAACAATTGAAAGGTGCATTTATATTTGTGACTAATATGCTGACATAGATCAGAAAAAAAACTGTAAACGCTTCTGCTTTATTCTAGTTTTATTTACATATCAAAACTGGGCTATCAGCAGAAGTGCTAATTCCAGCCCAGCATATGGCTAGATTGAGCCTACACTTTTAGCTATAATTGTATTGCATAAATTAATAATCAACTGAGTTTACAGAGAATTATAGTTAAAGAAACTGGTTATTGAAAAAAAAAAGTTGAATCACTGCAAAATAATACAGCATATTGGTAAAAAGTTGGCTAGAAAATAACACAAAAACTCAAAATGTCCTCCTTAGTTACATCCTGTTGTTAAATGATTTTATAATCAGGATGTTAGTCTTGGGGATTGCAAGGGAACATGCACCTGACTAGTGTAAGCAGAGTCACTTTATTTCCCTTCTCAGTTTAAGGAAGTTTATTATAAAATATTGTGAGATTATGGTGATATCCCACAAGATCACTGTAAAACATATCGTAAACTTAGCACAGATGATGTTGATTGGCTGTTTTTTCCCTCACTTTACAGAAAGCAGTAAATAGAGTAGCCGAAAGATAACTTTTGAGCTGAAAAAAAAACTGAGGTAAATTAAGGAAAAGTATAGCCAGTAGCATTCCCTGTCTGGTGTGCTGTGATTACTAATTAGGTGTGCTGCAAAATATATAAACAAAAAATATATAAACAATATGAGCTATATATAAGTAAACCATCTGACAAAAAGATGTCTAAAAAGTGTTAAGGAAAGAGATGAGGTGAAGCCTAATGTGAGACATCCTGCAGTAAGATACACCAGACTTTACCATACACACCACTTTTGGCAACCACCTACTTTAAAAACAAAACCTCTCTAACTCAATTTTTAATAACACTCAACTTTTGTCTAAATAACCTACTTGTAAAACTATCCACTGCTCCAATATTCATGCAATTTACAGCCTTCAAACTTATTCTAAAATCCAAACTTTTTAATTTAAAAAAAGATAAAAAATTACTATTTTTCCACGCCTGTAAGTCATAATCTTCTCTGCCTGTGTCTTTGGTTTGTTTTTATTTAATTAAAACAACAAATATTGCCTTTATAATTACAGTACTGTACATCTGTCTGATGGTACTATATGTATACAAAAGTAATAAAAATTATATAAAACTACCTGTAGATTACGTTTTCTATCTATGTGTACCTATATACTGTGTGTGTGTATATATATATGTATATATATATATATATATATATATATATATATATTATTTTTTTCCCTTTTCATATAAAGAAATAATGCCATATAATCTGAGACATTAACTTGATACTTCCTTTATTTTCTTAGAAGTTTACATAGGGTAAGATCCTGCCACTGAGAAATGTTTAAGAAGCTTTGCAGGAAACTTTGTTCTTTGTTTAAACACACCATACAGCTGTTTTCACAGTTGTTGATACTACCCAATGTTTTTTATATATAGTAATTATTGATTTCACTTACCTTTCTAGAATGTATTTCTTTCACATACAATGGAAGAAGAAATTCTGACACACCTTCTAGTCGTACTCCTTTCTTAGTAATTCTCAAATTTCCCATACCGTCCTGTGAGAATTAAAACATTTCTTGTCTTAGCCTTTAATTTCATAACAAATATATTTATTAGTTAGATTAGCTAATATTCCTATTAAACAATTTGTTTATTGTAATTAAACAACTTTGTGCTGCAATAAAATGCAAAATAAATCCTCTACATAATAGAACATAAATTAAAACATATAAAATGGAATAGATTGAAGTTAACACATGGAGGCCGAATTATCATATGTCTGTCGGATCTGATCCGACAGTGTGAATCAGGTCCGACAGACATCGCTGAATTCGGAGACCTATACGCTCTCCGTATTCAGCATTGCACCAGCAGCTCACAAGATCTGCTGGTGCAACGCCGCCCCCTGCAGATTCATGGCCAATGGTCCGCCAGCAGGGAGGTGTCAATCAACCCGATTGCACTCGATCGGGTTGTATTGTGGCGATTCCTGTCTGCCTCATCAGAGCAGGCGGACAGGGTTATGGAGCAGCGGTCTGCTCCATAACTTGTGTTTCTGGCGGGTCTGAAGACTCGCCAGAAACACAGGCCCTCAAGCTCCATACGGAGCTTGATAAATGGGCCTCATAGAAGGAATAAGTCACCTGTATTTCAGGCATTACTGATTTTATATTAACTATTTGTTTCCCTTTTACCATTATACATGTGTTTATATTTAAAAATAACGCTTATGTAAAGGTCATTTGCATGAAGGTGCCATAGAATTAACATAGTATTGTTTTCTGTTTCATTGATTATTTCAGTAACATAAATTCAATACAATTTAAAGAAAGATGTAGATCTTATAGCTCTTATATGTATATTCTGACAACTTGAGTAGATGAAACTTGAGTAGACTTCCAGTGCTATTTTGAACAACCCCTTGCTGCTTGAATCAGTTTAGTTTCTAACTATTTTGAGTAAAGTAGGTCTGGCAGGAGCTTTACTCCAGCAGAAATATGTGTTATCTTACACAACAAAAGAAAGAAGGTTTGACTCTTTTACAAGTTCTCTACAAGAATCCAGCCACTCCCTGCCTTGACCTAGTAAGTGGTTCAAACATTCAGACATCCGTTTACACTTGAGATAATTTACGCTAGCGATTCTTCTAAGGATTTATGGACTATGGCTTTCAGTCAGAAGTTATTTCTTGCAAGTTTTCCTCTCTTATAGTGAGTGATTCTGCAAAATCAGACAGGAAAGTGTTGGGTACATTTCTAGCATGCTGGTTTTATGTGCTGTGTCCGGCTCTGGAATACATGTTGGAAAAACATTTGTATGTTCCTTTATTTGCTAATATTTGTTGGGGATAATGGGTCAATATGTATGTATGTGTCCCATCAGACTCTACTCTAGCCTTTGGCTAGCTGCTTCTTCACATTTATGTTGAGTGACCTTTAAATGTTTTGTTTATATAATTTTGATGCAACCTTAAACTGTTTGTACACAACCAGGGGTATTTTTTTTTTTTAACAACATCTCTTTAATTTAAACATGCTATTGCTTATATCATGGCTTACAAGACATGTATGTAAGAATTTGGGGGTAGGATACTGTGATATTATCAACAAATGTCTTTTTTTGGTTAGCAGATAAGTGCAACAAAGTAATATTTATCTGTTCAGCCTGCTGTGTGCCCTGCCCCTGTTACAGTTAGGTACACATCACGTTACCTTTTTGTAAGGAGGTTTGTTTCTGCCCAAGTATTTATTTTATGAGGAAGAGGGCTCTGCTATGCCTTATAACCCTTTAGATGCTATTAAGATCAAGGCCCTTATCCTGAGGGAGCAACAGTAGGGTTTGACTACTATCAGCCAATGGTGTTTAATGTCTGTCCCCTCTAAAGTAGTGAACAGGAAACAGTCTAAAGATTGAACCTGACCTAGAAGGTCTCCAACCGCACCCTCAGCTTAAAAAAATAGAGCTCTAAATAGCATTTTACTAAAGTGAGAGATGTAATGCAGTCTGTAAAACTAACTTAGTACATATATGCTGTGCTTAACATAGCCCCTATATCATGTATTTGATGTCTAGACTTGTGTTGTGGGGAGGTCCAGTTACCATAGAGGGGTCTCAGGTTTCTTTAGAGAATTCTACAAAGGAAAATCACACATTTTCAAGTATCAAACTTGCAGAAAATACTGCAGTAACATACTTCATAAGAGTACAGACAGGTCATGTAGTTATGTGTCAAGGAGTCTTCTCATGAACCATATGAATAAATCTCAGATTACTAGTTCACCTTGTTATGATGTGGCTCATAGGAAATATAGGGAGCAATCACAATAATGTAGAAAAACATATCTAATGATTTTCAACAGAAAACATAATTAGAGTCTATGGGAAATTTTTTAGATAAATCATTAGAGCAACTTTTCTAAGGATTGTGATTAACCCAATACACAGAGAACATTTTACACCTTCTCAAATTCAGTTTATACTCCTCAAGTTTAAATATCTTACACATTATAGCAAATCTAACATCAGTATAAGTTAGTGAAACACTACTTTTGGTTCTGATTAGGCTGGTGGTCTCAACATAAATTAACAAATATGTGAATGACACCTTTTTGGAACAGAGATATGTTAAAATAGTCCAAGACCATCATTGTAATATTTTTATCCCCTATCCTCTTTCATTAGTGCATAATCACTCTGTAGCCGGTATCATAGTTACATTAACATCAAAAGTGAGTAGAATTTACACTGAAGAAATGTTTATGGTTAGGGGTTTGTTAGGGATAGGCTTAGGAATTATGTTTAAGGGATACAGTAAGGCAGGGGTTAAGGTTTTGGCATTTGGGAAATGATTTAGGAACTAAAATTACAGTTTTTAGGTTAGAAATCAAGAATAGATTCCGGATAAGTAGTTAACATGTAGTTAACACCTCATGTAAATTCAAATACATTGAAGTAGTCAATTGTATGTATAATTATTCTCTGATTATAGCATCACTTTCAGTTTCTAAACGCTTTAATATTGGTGCAGCTACTGAATATATATTTCAAGTTCTCACTACTACACACTAATTTATTTAATTTGCTAAACATTTTATAAAAGAGTAATGATAAAGAAATATTCAAAGGGTGCTGTATTGTGTTTTATGGAATGTTGATTAGATTTAGCAATCGTTGTATTGGCTGTTACCTTAGAAACCAAATATTGTATTGTATTACAATGATGCTAAATTATTGTAGTGCTATGTATATATTTATTATGCGATTGGACATAACAATAATAAATGCACTAGTTTTTCTAGACAACCTTATTCTCACACAATTTAATTAATCTATATGTTTTGCTCTGCCTTTTCCTTTAGCACATATTCTTCAATTTACTATCTTTCATTTATACCACTTCCTTCTACTTATCTTCTCACTCCTTTTATCTTTCCTGTTTTTAATTAAATGAGCCATTGCTAATCATCAGAGTAGATTTAATCAGCAAAATGCAATGTAAATGCAGAAGATCAAAAGTGATTCAATAATTCTGCCAACCATGCCAAAGTGCAACCAGATGTAATTAACTGTAATACATTGGAATTGGTTTAATTTATATGTACAAGCAAAGAATAATAATACAAAGAATTCTAGTCCAGTGGATGAGAACTCAACCATTTAAATTGAATTGGTGACATAGTGAAAAGCATATGCATTGTTGCACTAACAATAAAGACAAAATATATTACATATCAGCTCTATAGTCATTTTAATTTATGGTATTAAATGTTATTTGTAGAAGTGTTTACTGTGAATACTGTGAGTGAGAGATCTAAATGCTTTATAGAATTCATATGGAAACCATTAGTAGACAGGGTTTTCTCTTGGGTTAGAGCAGACTTGAATTTGAAATTGGCTTATCAAACTGTGTAAACCCTTTTAAAGAACTATTTTAACAAATTTTAATACTTTGTTATTTGGGCTTTATTGGCACATTGGGCAAAACAGTACAGAATAATGAATTAGTCAAATTAAATTTATTTTTCTACAGCCTTTGAAATGTTGATTTGTGTCAAGTAATTGGTTTTGTGTAAAATAATTATTAACTACTATTTTCTGACCATTAATAAACATACCATAGGATATGAAATAAGTAGACCCCAATAAGTGATTTTTTTTTTTTTTTTAGTGTACCTCTTGAAATATTCTATTCTATTGTGTAGGAAGAGATTTTAATTGTATTCTGCCTTTGCAAATCATTTATTGTGAGATAGTCGGTGGAGGACACACCAGAATATATGCATTTGCTAGAGGCATTAGCCCAGTCTTTCTTTCTTCCAGTTCTGGGAGTTTCATAGCTATCTCTGCACCCTGATTCTGAAAAGGAAGGGAGATCAGAAAGCTCTTCTGTGGGATACCTACCAGCAACCTTTCATGAACATGGAAACCACCCTGTGGGGAAATATGTTAAAAAGAAGGAAAATGTGTATTTATTTATATAATATATATATATATATATATATATATATATATATATATATATATATATATTGATATATATATATTGATATATATATATTGATATATATATATATATGTGTGTGTGTGTGTGTGTTTCTAATAAAAACACAGGGAAAGCATAATAATAATAATAATTATAATAATAATAATAATAATATAATTGAAATAAATAGAAATATATTGGGGAGAGGGGGCACAAGCCTGGAGTTGAGTCTTTTGTGTATCTGTAAATGTAAAAAAATATATAGATATAATAAGGTCATGGGTCTGACATAGGTTAAAATAGGGGGGCATGGACCTGGTTAGAGCCTATAGCTGACACAAAAATGACATGCAGTGTCTCCATGTGGTATTTGTGTATATCTGTTTATGTAAAGGGAATTGTGTCTTTACATTTATTCATATAATTATAATGCATTTGATAGATTTGAAATGTTTTATGCAACAGAACATGAGTTGACCTCCAATTTCAGTGTTAATTTTTGAGCAGTGTGTGCGATATGCAATTTTTGTCTGAGTGACTAAAATGTTTGTGCACTTTAACCATAATTGTTGTCAAGACTAGAAATATTGTTAAGGTAGTAAACAACTCAGAAATAGACATGTTGAGCGGGGGTAGATAGTTTACTATATTGTTCTATATTTAAATATTAAAATCTAGGAGTTTTATTTCTTTATACTTTATGATACATTAAGGCAAAACACCAGAAGAAAGAAAATGAACAGAGAAGGAAGAGATAAAAAAGAGAGAGACACCGAAGAGGATGGGAGAGGAGAGATAATTGGGAGAGAGAAGGAATAGAAAAAAGACAGAGGCAGGAGAGAGGACAGAGAAAAGATGGTAGAGAGAGAACAGAGGAGGTGGTGAAAAACAGAAGAAAGAGAAATGAGAAAAATACAGAGAGAGAGAGGATAGAAGCCACAGCAGATATACAGATGACAGAGGAGAAGAAGAGATGGAGAGAAGAGAGAAGGGTAGAGGAAAAGGGGATGAAAGAGAAAGCAGAGAAAGAGAGAGGACTGAGATGTAAAGAGAGAGGTAGATATATAGAGATAGAGAGAAAAACAGAAGATAGAGGAAGAAGAGAAAAGCAAGAAAGAAGACACAGAGGAAGAGAGGATGAAGAAGGAATGGCAGAGAGAGAACAACTGAAAGAGAGAGAGAGATATAGAAGAGAAAGAAAAGACAAAACAAACAAGGAGAGAGAGGAAGTAGTGGACAAAGAAGAATGGGCTGAGAGAGAGGAAGAGAAGGAGAGAAGAAAACGGGAGGAGAGAGATAGTGACAAAAGAGAAGGAAACAGAGAAAGGGGAGAGGAAGAGAAGTTGACAGAGAATGAACAGAGGAGGGAAAATGAAGAAAGGAGAGCTGGAACAGACGGTAAAGACAGAGTGAGATCAGAGAAAAGTTACAGCATAAGGAAGAGAGGAGAGATCTGAGAACACGGGGAAGACATAATTCAGGTGAAAAGAGTGATAGTCAGAGAGAAAATGAAGAGATTGAAAGAAGAGAAAATTAAAGGGATACTAAATCCAAATATTTTCTTTATTTGAAAAAGAAGAAATGTAAGATTGGGAGCCGGCCCATTTTAGAAAGCGCTACCTAGGTGCTGAACCAAAAATGGGCCGGCTATTCATCTTATATTTCTGCTTTTTTCAAATAAAATTAGAAAGAGAACGAAAAAAAATGATAATAAAATTAGAAAGTTGCTTAAAATTGCATGCTCTGATTCATTAAAGATAAAAAAATGGGTTTAGTATCCCTTTAAGTAGGAAAACAGAGTAAGAGAAAAAAAGAGGAGGAGGAGTGATAGATGACAAATAAAAGAGAGACAAAAAAACACAGAAGGAGAGAGGGAGTAGAGGACAATAAAGAGATGCATGAGGAGAGTGAGAAGAGAGAACATGAGGAGAGGGAAGAGAGAGGGGAGAGGAAGAAAAAACACTTCAGTTATATTATTTGCTAGTTTCCAGTGTTAAAAACAAAATACAATTTTTATACTTTTTTAATTGAGGTTTAAGTAGCTTAAAATGTGAAAGACAAAATAATAATGCACTGTTATGTTGGCTTTTAAAGGGGATTTTCTTTGAATTAAAATTGAAACAAAATGCTAAAAATAACTTACAGTTATTTAAATTATTTCAAAGCTGACAGCAAAATGTAAGTATTTATACCAATAGCTATAGTGACAACTACTCAGTTTTTAAAGTAACAGAGTACTGTAAAACTGTTTTTCCCTAAACGTGTTTACAATGACTAGTTATACCAGCTGCAGAGTTTAAAATATAGAATAACTTCTTTTGTTTTATTTTTGTCTAAGAAATAGTTGTTTATGCTAATTGATTTACTATGAAATGGGCTGAGGTTGTACTGAGAGAAAACCTCCATATCTTATCTGTTTATTTACACAAGGTCCTCCATATCTTATTTTTCACTGTTTGCTCAAAAACCAATGCTTAGGCCCCGATGATCGAAAGTGCTGTGAGGCGGCGATATATTCAAAAGGGATCCAATGCGATGTCGAGAATGCAATGAGTGCTGATGCTGGCAAAATATTCCAAGCAGAATCAACACTATCATTGGCAATGTAAAGTAAAGGATCCATTTGAAAAGTCTTGCACACAACCTAATAAGTATACCTATGTACCCCTAAACTGACATAACCCACCACCGCAAACTAACCCTGCACTAACTAACCACTAAACTGCCAATAGCACACTGCAATTATATTCCTAACCTATTAACCCCTATACTGTCAATAGCCCACAGCAATAAACGTTCTAACATATTAACCTCTATGCCGCCAATAGCCCATCCCAATAAACTTCCT
Organism: Bombina bombina; assembly: GCF_027579735.1. NCBI lineage: Eukaryota > Metazoa > Chordata > Amphibia > Anura > Bombinatoridae > Bombina > Bombina bombina. The sequence goes on along the minus strand of NC_069500.1, from coordinate 1,209,404,074 downwards.
AAACTATTGACCCCTATACCGTCAATAGCCCACCACAATAAATTTCCTAACATATTAACCCCTATACCACCAATAGCCCACAGCAAACTACCCCTACACTACTTAAAGGGACACTAAACCCAATTTTTTTCTTTCAGGATTCAGAAAGAGAATACAAATTTAAACAACATTCCAATTTACTTCTATTATTTATTTTGCTTCATTTTTTAGATATCCTTAGTTGAAGAAAAAGCAATGCACATGGGTGAGCCAATCACATAAGGCTTCTAAGTGCAGCAACCAATCAGCAGCTACTGAGCCTATCTAGATATGCTTTTCAGCAAAGAATATCAAGAGAATAAAACAAATTATATAATAGAAGTAAATTAGAAAGTTGTTTAAAATTGCATGCTCTTTCTATATCATGAAAGACAAAAATTGGGTTTCATGTCCCTTTAACTACCTAACTCCTAACTCCCCCACCTCTAATCTAAAACCCCCCCTAAGTTACCAAAAATAATAAACACAAAATGTACAGAAAATAAAAAACAGCATTACCATACCCCCCCACAGTTATGCCTATTCTAAAATAACCCCCCCCCACACACACACACAGTTATGCCTATTCTAAATTTAAAGCTCTCCTTTAAAAAACATCCAAAAATAAAAAACCTAAACTAACACTAAACTAAACAATAGCCCTTTAGAAGGGCTTTTTGTAAGGCACTGCCCAAAAACATGGGGAAAAAACACAAAACAACCTACAATACAAGTTACCCCCCAACCTCCCCAAAAAAAAGTCTATCTAGCAAAACCTAATCTAAAGATTGCCCTGAAAGGGGCATTTGGTTTGGCATTTCCCTTAGAAGGGCATTTGCTCAATTGCTGCCCAAGGAAAAAAATAAAAGAAATCCTATTCTTAAAAATAAAAAAACCACCCAAAAAAAGCCTAACACTAATTACCAAAGAAGGTAATCACCAAACTTGAATCCGGCTCCTACATGCTTGCCAAATGCAATGCTCCTCTTCTGTCCCGCCAGCGGTGGTCCATATCCTTTTTTGACCCAGCAGTGGTGGTTCATCTTTATCCTCCACTCCGCTGGGGAAGTCTTCATTCATCTTCCACCCGATATGTCACCCGCCACACATGGAATATTAAATAAAATGTACCCCTTAGAAAGCTTTTTCTATTGGCTGATTTGAATTTGTCTTAGAAAATCAAATCAGCCAATAGCAATTTAAGGGTACCCCTATATAAGGGGTACATCACATTCAAAATTCAACGTGTGGCAGGTGACTGCATGAAGAGGACATCGTGGACGTAAGATCAGAAGAAAAGAAGGCAAGAAGATACATTGGCATCTAATTATCAAGCTATCAACTTACCTGCATTCGACGGCACCAATACGCTCGCCTAAGATCGCCTAACATCGCTGCTGCTGACCTTAATACTTTCTCCAAAATTATCAAAAAAGATGTCAAAAAGCTGCGCACCAAGTAAGGTGCGATGAGCAGTGGACTGTGGTTAACTAACAGTCATCGATCTCGCGGCTCTTCGGCTTTTTTACAGCTTTCTTGGTACCCTTTCACTAAACACCCACACTATACTAACTGTTTTACCCCCTATACCACCGCTCCCGGAGCCCACCGCAACTCTAATAAATGTATTGACCCCTAAACTGACGCTTACGGACCCCGCCGCAACTAAATAAAGTGTTTCACTCCTAAACCGCCGCTCCCGCAGCCCACCGCAACCTACATTATACTTATTAAACCCTAATCTGCCACCCCCTACTCTGCCGCCACCTACATTATACTTATTAACCCCTAATCTGCTGCCCCCTACACCGCTGCCACCTACATTATACTTATTAACCCCTAATGTGCCCCCCCTACACCGCCACCACTATATTAAATTTATTAACCCCTAAACCTAAGTCTAACCCTAACCCCCTCTAACTTAAATATAATTTAAATAAATCTAAATAAATATTCCTAGCATTAAATAAATTATTCCTATTTAAAACTAAATACTTACCTATAAAATAAACCCTAAGATAGCTACAATATAACTAATAGTTACATTGTAGCTATCTTAGGGTTTATTTTTATTTTACAGGTAACTATGCATTTATTTTAACAAGGTACAATAGTTATTAAATAGTTATTAACTATTTAATAACTACCTAGCTAAAATAAATACAAATTTACCTGTAAAATAAAACCTAGCCTAAGTTACAATTACACCTAACACTACACTATAATTAAATTAATTCCCTTAATTAACTACAATTAAATAAAATTATCTAAAGTACAAAAAACCCCACTAAATTACAGAAAATAATAAAATAATTACATGATTTTTAAACTAATTACACCTACTCTAATCCCCCTAACAAAATAAAAAAGCCCCCCAAAATAAAAAAAGCCCTACCCTACACTAAATTACAAATAGCCCTTAAAAGGGCCTTTTGCGGGTCATTGCCCCAAAGTAATCAGCTCTTTTACCTGTAAAACAAATTACAACCCCCCCAACATTTAAACCCACCACCCACCCAACCAACCCTACTCTAAAACCCACCCAATCCCCCCTTAAAAAAACCGAACACTAAGATCACCCTACCTTCAGACATCTTCACCCAACCGGGCCGAAGTCCTCAACGAAGCCGGTCGAAGTGGTCCTCCAGACGGGCAAAAGTCTTCATCCAAGCCGGGCAAAAGAGGTCCTCCAGACGGGCAGAAGTCTTCATCCAGACGGCATCTTCTATCTTCATCCATCCGGCGCGGAGCGGGTCAATCTTCAAGACATACAACGCAGAGCATCCTCTTCATTTGGAGTTTTCATCAACATTGATGGGTCCTTGAAGTGACATCATCCAAGATGGCGTCCCTTCAATTCCAATTGGCTGATAGAATTCTATCAGCCGATCGGAATTAAGGTAGGAAAAATCCTATCGGTTGATGCAATCAGCCAATAGGATTGAACTTCAATCCTATTGGCTGATCCAATCAGCCAATAGAATGTGAGCTCAATACTATTGGCTGATTGGATCAGCCAATAGGATTGAAGTTCAATCCTATTGGCTGATTGCATCACCAATAGGATTTTTCCTACCTTAATTCCGATTGGCTGATAGAATTCTATCAGCCATTCGGAATTGAAGGGACGCCATCTTGGATGACGTCACTTAAAGGACCCATCATTGTTGAAGAAGACTCCAGATGAAGAGGATGCTCCGTGTCAGATGTCTTGAAGATGGACCCGCTCCACGCCAGATGGATGAAGACTTCTGCCTGTCTGGAGGACCTCTTCTGCCTGTCTGGAGGACCACTTCGCCCGGCTTCGTTGAGGACTTTGGCCCGGTTGGATGAAGACGTCTCAAGGTAGGGTGATCTTCAAGGGGTTAGTGTTAGGTTTTTTTAAGGGGGGATTGGGTGGGTTTTAGAGTAGGGTTGGTTGGGTGGGTGTTGGGTTTTAATGTTGGGGGGTTGTAATTTTTTTTTACAGGTAAAAGAGCTGATTACTTTTGGGCAATGCCCCGCAAAAGGCCCTTTTAAGGGCTATTTGTAATTTAGTGTAGGGTAGGGCTTTTTTATTTTGGTTTTTTTTTTATTTTGTTAGGAGGATCAGAGTAGGTGTAATTAGTTTAAAAATCTTGTAATTATTTTATTATTTTCTGTAATTTAGTGTTTGTTTGTTTTTTGTACTTTAGATCATTTTATTAAATTTTATTTAATTGTAGTTAATTTAGAGAATTGGGTGGGTGTTGGGTTTTAATGTTGGGGGGGTTGTTATTTTTTTTTACAGGTAAAAGAGCTGATTACTTTTGGGCAATGCCCCGCAAAAGGGCCTTTTAAGGGCTATTTGTAATTTAGTGTAGGGTAGGGCTTTTTTATTTTGTTTTTTTTTTTTTTTAATTTTGTTAGGGGGATCAGAGTAGGTGTAATTAGTTTAAAAATCTTGTAATGATTTTATTATTTTCTGTAATTTAGTGTTTGTTTGTTTTTTGTACTTAATAATTTTATTAAATTTTATTTAATTGTAGTTAATTTAGGGAATTAATTTAATTATAGTGTAGTGTTAGGTGTAATTGTAACTTAGGTAAGGTTTTATTTTACAGGTAAATTTGTATTTATTTTAGCTAGGTAGTTATTAAATAGTTAATAACTATTTAATAACTATTGTACCTTGTTAAAATAAATGCATAGTTGCCTGTAAAATAAAAATAAACCCTAAGATAGCTACAATGTAACTATTAGTTATATTGTAGCTATCTTGGGGTTTATTTATAGGTAAGTATTTAGTTTTAAATAGGAATAATTTATTTAATGCTAGGAATATTTATTTAGATTTATTTAAATTATTTTTAAGTTAGGGGGTGTTAGAGTTAGATTTAGGTTTAGGGGTTAATAAATTTAATATAGTGGCAAAGCCATATATGGTCTAGTTTCCATTGAGGTGGTAAAGTTTGGAAACTGGTGGTAAAAAATCTCCATCTCTTTAATGGAGAGAAATGTTTGAATCACCAGTTTCCACAATTTACCAACTCAGTGGAAACTAGGCCTATGTCTGCTATTTCTGAACAAAGGGGATCCCAGAGAAATGTATACAATTATTTGTGCCATGATTGCACAAGCAGTATATAAATAATTTCTGTGAGAAACCCAAAGTTTGTGAAAAAAGTACTGATTTTTTTTTTTCTTTGATGGCATTTTGCGGTGAAATGATGGCATGAAATATACCAAAATGGGCCTAGATCAATACCTTATGTTGTCTACTTAAAATATATATATAGATTTGATAGGTAAATAAAAAAACAAGGCTCTATTTCTGTTTAAATGGAGTAATAGCAGAAATGCTAAAAATGCTCTGGTATTTTGGGCAAGTTTTTGTCTGGAAGTACCGGTAGTGAAAGGGTTAAAGCATGTTGTATGGTAAAGCATTAAAAACATATTCTGAAAGATGACAACATGATGCAACATGGAGTTTTTGCTGCTACCATGAAAACTTTAAAAAAAAATAGCAAAATCAATACTGTATGATGCAAATGAGAATAATCACTTCTGACATGTTATGCCATGTTGTATATTACATGATAAACGTTAAATAGTTTACCTGAGATGTTCGTGTGCTGGGTATTTCTCCACATTTAATTGAAAGCAAAAGAACAGCGTGTTCCAAGACTACTGAACCGAATGCTGGGACATCTTGGGCGCGATCCGATATCGATCGCAGTTTGCGGCGCAAGCGAGGGAACCGGCGTCGCCCGCAGTTTCAGCTCGCAACTCGAGCCATCCCATATAGGTCGCCGTCAGATGCTAACGTGCCGTAAGTCTCACAAACCAGCGATGTCCAGAAATCTGCGTAAGTACAAATTTCTGGCGTCGCCAGTGACTTGCGCCACGTTAGAAACTGCCGGCGCCTATAAAACCTGACTAAAGTTTAAAACACCCGCACTGTCTAACACGCCTCCCTAACATAGCCCGCACTGTCTAACACGCCTCCCTAACATAGCCCGCACTGTCTAACACGCCTCCCTAACATAGCCCGCACTGTCTAACACGCCTCCCTAACATAGCCCGCACTATCTAACACGCCTCCCTAACATAGCCCGCACTGTCTAACCCTCTATCCGCTATCCCCCCTCACTAGCCTAACAATAAAAATGCTATTAACCCCTAAACCGCCGCTCCTTTACCCCGCCACAACCTAATAAAATTATTAACCCCTAAACCGCCGCTCCCGTACCCCGCCGCCAGCTATATTATATCTATAACCCCCTAAAGTGAGCCCCTAACACCGCCGCCATCTATATTAAAATTATTAACCCCTAATGTAAGCCCCTTACACCGCCGCCATCTCTATTAAAATGATTAACCCCTAATTTAATCTACCTACCCCGCCGCCAGCTATATTATCTATATTAACCCTAAGTATATTATAGCTAATATAGGTATTACATTATATATATTAACTATATTAACCCTAATTATATTAGGGTTAATATAGTTAATATAGTTACTATAGTATTTATATTAACTATATTAACTCTATCTAACCCTAACTAAATTTATATTAAATTAATCTAATTCATTTATAAACTAAAATATTCCTATTTAAATCTAAATACTTACCTATAAAATAAACCCTAAGATAGCTACAATATAATTAATAATTACATTGTAGCTATGTTAGGGTTAATATTTATTTTACAGGTAAATTGTTAATTATTTTAACTAGGTATAATAGATATTAAATAGTTATTAACTATTTAATATCTACCTAGTTAAAATAATTACCCAATTACCTGTAAAATAAATCCTAACCTAAGTTACAAATACACCTACACTATCAATAAATTTAATAAACTACAAACATCTATCTAAAAATACAATTAAATTAACTAAACTAAATTACAAAAAAAAAAACACTAAATTACAAAAAATAAAAAAAAGATTACAAGATATTTAAGCTAATTACACCTATTCTAAGCCCCCTAATAAAATAATAAACCCCCAAAATAAAAAAAATTCCCTGCCCTATTCTAAATTCAACAAATTTCAAAGCTCTTTACCTTACCAGCCCTTAAAAGGGCCTTTTGTGGGGCATGCCCCAAAGAATTCAGCTCTTTTGCATACAAGAAATACAATACCCCCCCCCCCCATTACAACCCACCACCCACATACCCCTATTCTAAACCCACCCAAACCCCCCTTAAAAAAGCCTAACACTACCCCCCTGAAGATCTCCCTACCTTGTCTTCACCACACCGGGCCGAACTCCTGATCCGATCCGGGCGATGTCTTCCTCCAAGCGGCAAAGAAGAATTCTTCCTCCGGCGATGTCATCCTCCAAGCGGCAAAGAAGAATTCTTCCTCCGGCGACGTCTTCCTCCAAGCGGCAGCAAAGTCTTCATTCTTCCGGCGGCATCTTCAATCTTCTTTCTTCGCTCCGCCGCCGCGGAGCATCCATCCCGGCCGACTGCTGAACTTGGAATGATGTACCTTTAAATGACGTCATCCAAGATGGCGTCCGCCGAATTCCGATTGGCTGATAGGATTCTATCAGCCAATCGGAATTAAGTTAAAAAAATCTGATTGGCTGATTGAATCAGCCAATCAGATTCAAGTTCAATCCGATTGGCTGATCCAATCAGCCAATCAGATTGAGCTCGCATTCTATTGGCTGTTCCGATCAGCCAATAGAATGCGAGCTCAATCTGATTGGCTGATTGGATCAGCCAATCGGATTGAACTTGAATCTGATTGGCTGATTCAATCAGCCAATCAGATTTTTTTAACTTAATTCCGATTGGCTGATAGAATCCTATCAGCCAATCGGAATTCGGCGGACGCCATCTTGGATGACGTCATTTAAAGGTACATCATTCCAAGTTCAGCAGTCGGCCGGGATGGATGCTCCGTGGCGGCGGAGCGAAGAAAGAAGATTGAAGATGCCGCTGGAAGAATGAAGACTTTGCTGCCGCTTGGAGGAAGACGTCGCCGGAGGAAGAATTCTTCTTTGCCGCTTGGAGGATGACATCGCCGGAGGAAGAATTCTTCTTTGCCGCTTGGAGGAAGACATCGCCCGGATCGGATCAGGAGTTCGGCCCGGTGTGGTGAAGACAAGGTAGGGAGATCTTCAGGGGGGTAGTGTTAGGCTTTTTTAAGGGGGGTTTGGGTGGGTTTAGAATAGGGGTATGTGGGTGGTGGGTTGTAATGGGGGGGGGGGGTATTGTATTTCTTGTATGCAAAAGAGCTGAATTCTTTGGGGCATGCCCCACAAAAGGCCCTTTTAAGGGCTGGTAAGGTAAAGAGCTTTGAAATTTGTTGAATTTAGAATAGGGCAGGGAATTTTTTTTATTTTGGGGGTTTATTATTTTATTAGGGGGCTTAGAATAGGTGTAATTAGCTTAAATATCTTGTAATCTTTTTTTTATTTTTTGTAATTTAGTGTTTGTTTTTTTTTTGTAATTTAGTTTAGTTAATTTAATTGTATTTTTAGATAGATGTTTGTAGTTTATTAAATTTATTGATAGTGTAGGTGTATTTGTAACTTAGGTTAGGATTTATTTTACAGGTAATTGGGTAATTATTTTAACTAGGTAGATATTAAATAGTTAATAACTATTTAATATCTATTATACCTAGTTAAAATAATTAACAATTTACCTGTAAAATAAATATTAACCCTAACATAGCTACAATGTAATTATTAATTATATTGTAGCTATCTTAGGGTTTATTTTATAGGTAAGTATTTAGATTTAAATAGGAATATTTTAGTTTATAAATGAATTAGATTAATTTAATATAAATTTAGTTAGGGTTAGATAGAGTTAATATAGTTAATATAAATACTATAGTAACTATATTAACTATATTAACCCTAATATAATTAGGGTTAATATAGTTAATATATATAATGTAATACCTATATTAACTATAATATACTTAGGGTTAATATAGATAATATAGCTGGCGGCGGGGTAGGTAGATTAAATTAGGGGTTAATCATTTTAATAGAGATGGCGGCGGTGTAAGGGGCTTACATTAGGGGTTAATAATTTTTATATAGGTGGCGGCGGTGTAAGGGGTCAGATTAGGGGATAGATAAGGTAGATGGCGGCGGTTTTAGAGGCTCACAGTAGGGGGTTAGTTTATGTAGATGGCGGCGGGGTCCGGGAGCGGCGGTTTAGGGGGTAATAACTTTATTAGGGATTTCGGGGGGGGGGGGGATCGCGGTTGACAGGTAGATAGACATTGCGCATGCGTTAGGTGTTAGGTTTATTTTAGCAGATCGCGGTTGACAGGGAGATAGACATTGCGCATGCGTTAGGTGTTAGGTTTATTTTCTAGTTAGTTTAGGGAGTTACGGGGCTCCAATAGTCAGCGTAAGGCTTCTTACGGCTGCTTTTTGTGGCGAGGTGAAAATGGAGTAAGTTTTCTCCATTTTCGCCACGTAAGTCCTTACGCTGCATATTGGATACCAAACTGCGCGGGTTTGGTATACCTGCCTATGGCCCAAAAAACTGCGGGCGACGGCAGAAATATACGCGCGTAACTTCTAGGTTACGCCGTATATGTGATTCCAAATCCGCGCAAATATTGGCGTCGCCGGCTTTTGCGGGCGACGATTTATATCGGATCGACCCCCTTAAGTCCTTTAGCAAAATGGGAACTATATTTTTGACAATTTGTTGACATATGCTAGAAGTGTAATTAAAAAAATAGAATTGTACTTTCAATATAACAAAAATGTGTTGTAAATAAACAAAAGTGTAATTCCAAAAATATTTTTACAAAAAATTGAATTTGTATTTAAAGATTTGTATTCTAAAAAACAAAATTTATTAAAAAAAAAAATTGAATTTGAAAATTTAGATTTCAGTTTTTATGCCACAATTTATGTACAATGATAAAAAAAATCACACACTTGCCTTTTTGACTGCAATCATATTCCATACTCAAGGGTTAAACAAATCCATAAATGTTGTTATAGGCTTTCAATTAACAACTGGGGCTTCATTAGAAATTGTTCTCAATTTGCCCCCAGAATTTTTATATAGTCATATTTAAAATACATTACATTATTATTGACACCATTAATGACTCTGCAAAATATTACCAGTTTCAAAATATGTAAGAAATAATGGTTAAGCACATCTAATAAAAGCATATGTTTTTAAAATATGATATACAGAATCATATACTCTCTAAAACTAATAAACAAACAAAAACAACAAAAAATATAGAAAAGCACCAGATTTTAAAGGGAAATACAACCACCATTTGTTTTCTTATGTAATTCAGGCAGAGCATACAATTTAAATAAAAGACTTTATAATTCATTTATATTATCAAATTAGCTTTGTTCTCATATTATTATTTGTTGAAGAGATACCTAGGTAGGTATAGTGGATATGTCTGGAGGACAGGAAAAATTTCTGACATATAGTTCTGCAGACTCATGCATGCTCCTGACTTACCGTCATAATTTTCAACAAAGGAAACTAAGAGAACAAAGAAAATTAGATAATAAAAGTAAATCGTAAAGTTGTTTAAATTTGCATGTTCTTTTTCAGGGGTTTTCAAACCTGTCCTTAGGCCTTCCTAATAGGCCAGATTTTCAGGATATTTGAACTGAACCACAGGTACGGTTGCCACCTCATCCATGTTTTCCTGGACACTTATGAGTTACACATGCTGCAGGTTTAGCAGGGGGGAACATGTATTGAGCCTCTGAACATCACATGAATGAAAAACACAAAACATGTTGCTCCCTGCAGCATGCGTAACTCATAAATGTCCAGGAAAACATGGCTGAGGTGGCAACTCTAACCACAGGTGAAATAATCATCTGATTAGTAAACTTATTAACCTGTTCTCACCCAAGGTAATCCTGACCTGAGGACAGGTTTGAAAACCCCTGCTCCATCTGAATCATGTGCCAATATGTAAATTAAGTGTAATTTTTGCATGATGAAAATTGAAGGAATCATTTTACTTTTAATTGTAAAAAACATCACCAAAATAAAAAAATAATTTATATATACAGGTATGCCCCACTCAAACAGCGGGTTAGTGACTGGAGCCCCGATGTAAATTGAAAACCGCCTTAAAGTCAAACAAAGTGATTTTAGCTTTCTTTTCACTTGCCAGTGTGTTTAAAAACTTGAATAAAATGTTTGAACTAACATATATTAGGGGTGCAATAGTGCTATATTTAGTTAAACACTAAATTAGTATTCAATAAATACTGTACCTGTAAAATAGTTTCAATTACTTTAGTTAAATTTGCCAGACTATAACACTAAGACACAGATTGCACTGTAATGCAGTAAACAGAGTGAATTGAGCATAACAAAATTGTGCCAGTCACTTTTCTCACAATCTCACAAAGATTACATCACTGTTTCAAAATCCTTGGAGGTTGAACTTCAGCTCCACATAGCAATGTATTAGCGAAGCTCTGTAAAGTGAAGCGCCTGTAAAGTGAGCTATACCTGTGTGTGTATATATATATATATATATATATATATATATATATATATATATATATATATATATATATATAGTTGTAGCCCATATAAGCCTATTTAAATGAAATTAATTAAAATAAACACAATAAATCTTTGTGTGTCAACCATGGAGGAAAAGAATGAAAATTATTATGATAGATCATGATTCTTTTTTGCTAATTACATTAAAAGATCCTACAATATTCTAATGCATTTTAATAGACCCACTCTGCAACTCTATATTTGTACAGAATATATTTAATTTTGCAATTATATCTCTTGAGAATTATTTATATTCTAAAGATGCAAAGTGAAATGCTGGAAAGTGAGCGTTAGACCCTTTCCTGACTGACTCCAAATACCGGCGGTAGCCTAAAACCAGCGTTAGGAGCCTCTAACGCTGGTTTTCACGGCTACCGCCAAACTCTAAATCTAGGCCAGTAAGTTTTGTCGTGTAGCATAAACCAGTTGTTCTCATGATTACCTGTTTTCTATGAATATTTCAAATTATGCAGTCCCCTTGTATGAAATTGTACAGAAAACTGTGCTTTATATTTAAAAATAAGTTTGCAACATAAAATAGCATATTATTTTCTTTTTTGAAGCTGCTGTTTATGAAAGATAACATCTTATTTGCTTTTGAAGATTCTCCCTATAATTGATCAACAGTATCTTAAAAATCTAAATCTGTTTTAGTCTCCTATAAATAAGAACTGTAACATTTAGCTAGAATGTAACTTGCTTCTCAAACGCATACTTTTATAGCTATCTCTGTTAAATCTCAAAGAATTATTGAGCAATCCATTTTCCAGTTGCTACATTTTTTTTTCACAGAGCAGTACACTGTGTTTACTAGAGCATGGAAAACTTAAATGTTGTCCTTGAGGGAGTTATCATAACAATTAAAAATATCCTCCCTTTTACACAAACTTCAACTGGAATAGACAAATGCCGTTTTTGCCATACTAATTTTAATTTAACTAAGGTTAAAAGTTAGTGTACCTAGAGTATAAGAAGAAAAGCCATTGCCTGAGGATTGTTAGGCTGCACAAAAAAACTATATGGCAGCAGTTTTGTAAGAATGCAAAAGCACTAGATGACAGCACTATTTCTTGCCATTTAGGGCTCTAGATATCTACCTAGGTGTCTTATCAACACATAATATCATGGAAACTAAGCAAATTTGATAATAGAATTAAAGGGACATGAAACCCCAAATTTTTTCTTTCATGAATAAGACAGGGTAAAGGATTTTACACAACTTTCCAATTTACTTCTATTATCTAATTTGCTTCCTTCTCTTGGTATCCTTAGTTGAAAATTATACCTCGGTAGGCTCAGGAGCAGCAATGCATTACTGGGAGCTAGCAGCCGATTGGTGGTTGCACACAAATCTCTCTTTTCATTGGTTCACCAGATGTGTTCAACTAGCTCCCAGTAGTGCATAGCTGCTCATTCAACAAAGGATAAGAAGAGAATGAAGCACATTTTATAATGTAAGTAAATTGGAAAGTTGTTTCAAATCCCATGCTCTATCTGCACCATGAAAGAAAAATGTGGGGTTTAATGACCCTTTAAATTTTTTTTTTTTTTTAAATGGTATGCTCTGTGTAAGGCCACGATGATCGAAAGTGCTACGAGGCGGTGAAATATTTTCCATGGGATCAGCATTGCGGAATGGCATTTACTTTACATGCCATTGATTGGCAATGCTGGCTATAGATAACACCCAGCATCGCCGCACATATTAGCGCTGTATAGTAAAGGTTCCCTGGAATAGAACTGCCATGTGACTAACCACTAATCCTAATACCCCTAAACCTAAGTACCCTACAATCGCAAACTAACACTACACTAATACTACATTAATAAAGATCTAAACTGCCACATACCCACCGCAAGTATTAAACTATTAACTTCTATACTGCAACACATCCACCCAAAGTATCTATCCTTTTAAACCCTATACCGCCACATACACACCACAAGTATCTATCCTATTAACCCCTATACCGCCACATACCCACCGCAAGTATCTATCCTATTAATCCTTATACTATCATATACCCAACACAAGTATCTATCCTATTAACCCCTATGCTGCCACATACCAACTGCAAGTATCTATCCTATTAACCCCTATACCACCACATACCCCCGAAAGTATCTATCCTATTAATCCTTATACTATCATATACCCACCACAAGTATCTATCCTATTAACCCCTATGCTGCCACATACCAACTGCAAGTATCTATCCTATTAACCCCTATACCACCACATACCCCTGAAAGTATCTATCCTATTAATCCTTATACTATCATATACCCACCACAAGTATCTATCCTATTAACCCCTATGCTGCCACATACCAACTGCAAGTATCTATCCTATTAACCCCTATACCACCACATACCCCCGCAAGTATCTATCTTTTTAATCCCTATACTGCCACATACCCACCACAAGTAATAAACAATTAACCCTATACTGCCACATACCCAATGCAATTATCTATCCTATTAATACCTATAATGCCAAATACCCACTGAAAGTATCTATCCAATTAACCCCTATACTGCAACATACCCATCACAAGTATCTATTCTATTAACACCTATACCTCCACATACCCATCACAAGTACAAAACTATTAACCCCTATACCGCCACATACCCCAAACACAAACTAACCCTACTCTACCTAACACCTATATCCCCTCTAAACTAACGCCCCTAAGTTACAATAAAATAAAAAAACTAAGTTACAAAAAATAATAAACTACAGTATCCAAAATAAAAAACACACCATTATACCTAAAACTAAACTATATGCCCCATAAAGTAAAAAACCCACCAAAGCAAAAAAAACACCTAAACCCTAATGATATATGATAATATCCCTTAAAAGGGCCTTTTTTAGGGCATTGCCCTAATGTGATCAGCTCTTTTACATTTAAAAATCTCTCCTCTACAATACAAGTAACCACCACCGCCCAAAATAACAAAATCTAACTAAAAATAACTATCCTAGAAAAGAAATGTTAAAATTAAAAAGCCTATTCTTAAAAATAATAAAACCCATCCCAAAAAAGCCTAACTAACCCCAGAATTTGTATTCCTCATTGGGAAATCTGTATTTTCTTTGTCCTGATTCCTTTTCACTCAGGTGGGGGCTGACTTCGGCAGGCTTTTCCACTGCCTCTACTCTGCAATCTTGTACATTGGGGCCCTCTTCATCCCGGCTCCTGGCGCTGGAGGCCCATCTTTGTAGAGGCAGACTTTGGCGGCCTATTCTACTGTCTCCACTCCACTTCTTCTTTTCTTCGGCTCTGTTCTATGAGCCTTCCTCTTCATGCGGTCATGGTCACACACTGAAATTTCAGAACCATGGAACCTGAATATATGGGGCAACCTTAATTCCATTTGGCTGAGTTTAAGTCAGTTAATCCCTATTGACTGATTTAAATCAGCCAATAGCAAGAACATTTTTAATTTTAAATTCTAATCATCTAATAGAAAAGGATAATTAGAATTTAAATATATAAACATTCTTACTATTGGCTGATTTAAATCAGCTAATATGGATTGACTAAATTTAAAACCAGCCAATCGGAATTAAGTGGTACCCCTATATATTCTACGTTTTCTGAATTTTGGTGTACGGCGACGACCGAATAAAGAGAATGTTTTCTGACAAACAAATCTATGCTCTTTTGAATGAAGAAACATGAGTTGGAGTCATCTGTGAGCTATGTAACGCTCTGACTACCACTGGACATAGAAATTGTGCCAAGCCAAACTGGATACCTGAATATTTTATGGATTTAGCACCCACCTGTGAAAGTTAAATATTAAAGGGATGCACATGCTGTGATACCTCCCAAATCTTACCCGTTAATCGTTTACTGTGATATGGAGCCATCCTTCTCAAACCAGTAACAACAGGCTCTCAATTATTCATTTTATTCAGCAGCAGCAGAGAGGATTTTGTCCACAGATTGTCTGAAGGAGCTGTACATAAAAGAAAAACCGATCGATGTGTACCATGAATTGCTAAGGCTAACGAAAAAAAGAGACTGACCTGTATCTACATGGTATCTCACTTTCTGAATATCACAGGGAAGGCAGAATACCTAAAGGATTCAGGATAAAACATATCCCTACATTGGGACGTAATAATCCCAAATTTAGTGAGAGGTATTGCTGAATTTTGAACCGGTGCTCATTAGACCTTATTATGTTAGAAGTGGAGGAATTACGACATATGCTAACAGAAATTAAACAAGTAAGGGTTACGTTTGAAACTGAATACCGCCCCATACTCACGGGAGATAGATCTGAAGACTGGCTGGCGAAATTGGGAGAGCAAGTGCAGAAGTATAAAGAAGATCTTGCTGCATACAAGTTCAGCAAGCGCAGACGCATCATTGAGGATTTCCGCCTGAACCTTATCTATCCGTGACAATACGGTATAGTGTCACAGGGCAGGGGGTGGAGACATGAGAGTGTGCAAAAACCAATAGGAGCAGCACTTGACACCACCTCATCATCGCCCTGCGTATCGGAACAGATAACTGATCAGAGATTTTTTTTAGATTGACGCATCCGGGAGACAGATACGGATTAAGGAGATCATGCATCAGAAGAGGGCAACAAAGAAGACACAAGAATAACACACAGCAAGGCGGGCGATCTGGAGAATTCCAAGAAAAGGTTATCTTTAACCTCTCTACACACAAATTGACATGGGAGGAGGAGAGTGTCCTTTACCATGGGCTTAATTTTGTCCCTAAAACTAGGAATAACAGGCTAAGGAATAGTATTGATATCGTCAAATTTGGGCGCACCTTGAGATTTAAGGAGTTTTTTCTTGATAAGAGAGACACTTCTCATAGGACCCAAATGGATCATAGAAGTAAAAGTGAATTTGATTCACCACCCAGAAACCCACATACAATAACATTTTTTAATATGGTTAAAAAAAAACATTGAGCATTTGTACAAAGTTCAATCTATGTTACAGCCCCAATTTGGATAAAGAGGAATGGGGATCATTGTACACATTACAGAACAACAAGGACATCATAGGGAAGTGCGCCGATAAGGGCGGAAGTATAGTCCTGATGAATTATAAGGACTATAAGACTGAAGTAATGAGACAGTTGAAGGATGTTAAAAATTACATCAAACTTAGCAGAAACTCTACTCTCGAGTATAAAAAGGAGCTTGACAGCATTTTACAAACAGGATTATTGAATGGGTGGATCACAGAGAACGAAAAGGGTTTTATGAGCACAGAATACCCAAAGACACCGGGGTTCTACGTGCTTCCCAAAATACATAAGTCCCTCACAGCACCCCTGGGGAGACCTATTATTTCTGCCATGGACTCATTGAATCAACCAGTAGCTAAATATCTGGATGATCATTTGCAGAACTGTGTGAAAAAGGTTCCATCCTATATCAGCACTTTATAGAGCTATTGGAAGAAGTGAGGGACTGTGGGAAAGATACCTTGTTTGTTACAATGGATGTATCTAATTTGTATACATGTATCCCCCATGAGGGGATCCAAGTGGTCAAAGACCTATTACAGGGAAACACAAAGTTCAAAGGACCCCCAATAGAGTACACTGCCTTATTACTGGACTTTGTGCTACATAAGAATTATTTAGAGTTTGAAAATTATATATATTTGCAGTGCATTGGAACAGCAATGGACCCACAAGTGCTACCAAGCTATGCAAATATACACATGCATTTTTATGAACAAAAGTATATTCTTAAGAATCCTTTGTTCACACAGCATGGCAGGAAATACTGAAGATTAATTGATAATGTGTTTTTTTCTGTGGTATGGGGAGGAGAGGCTTCTGGTTGAACTGGTAGAAAATTTAAATAGTTTGGCTAACCCTATTAGGTTTGTACCTTAGTGGGATTCAACAAAAATATAATTCCTTAATGTGGAGTTATATAAAGTTAATAACAGGATTGAGACTAGGGTATACAGGAAGCCCCCAGATAGAAACACCATTGTGAAATATGAGAGCTTTCACCCACAGCATCTTCTAAAATCAATGCCAAGGGCTCAGATGTTGAGGGCAGTGGATCTGACCTATAGGAATGAGGATTTAATAATTGCTGTAGATGACATGGGTGAAAGATTCTTAAAGATGGGTTACCCTGAGAAACTCCTTACTGAGAGAAAAGAACAAGTGCTGAACACAGAGAGAACAATGGTAAAAAAGGAGAAAACAGATAGGCTGTTTTTTGTCACAGATTATACCACTGATGTTTGGAAGATGAGAAAGGCAATTTGTGATAATTGGGGAATCCTTCAGAGTGATAGGAGACTATCCACATTTGTTAAAGAGATCCCAATATTCTCTTACAGGAAAGGCAGATCCTGTCACTGTCTTGTTTTTTTGTAAGATAATAATTAAGCCTTTTCCCAGTGTTCAGCTACCTTAACATCTATATAGTCATGTATTGGATGGATGGTTTTGTGTAAATACTTTTCTCTGTTTTTATGTTTTTGTAAATATTATCATTTTTTTGTACAATGTGTTTATTTCTTCCAGCAAGAAAAAATGAAGGAAGGCATATTGGAAAGTTCCTTTTTAGGAGCAAAAAGTTTGTTGCATACTGTGGAGTCTCCACTAGATGGCAGAGATGGGATTTTGTGAGAAAACATTCACTTAGATTGTACCTGGTATGTGGGTCGGTCATAATCAATTTGTGAGGTATAAATAGGATCACAGTTGTATATGTTGTTATCTTGACAAAGGCCCAAACAGAGGCCGAAACGTTGAAATAAATATATGTTCTTTTGAATGAAGAAACATGAGTTGGAGTCATCTGTGAGCTATATATATATATATATATATATATATATATATATATATATATATATATTCAGTATATATATATATGTATACAGGGAGTGCAGAATTATTAGGCAAATGAGTATTTTGACCACATCATCCTCTTTATGCATGTTGTCTTACTCCAAGCTGTATAGGCTCGAAAGCCTACTACCAATTAAGCATATTAGGTGATGTGCATCTCTGTAATGAGAAGGGGCGTGGTCTAATGACATCAACACCCTATATCAGGTGTGCATAATTATTAGGCAACTTCCTTTCCTTTGGCAAAATGGGTCAAAAGAAGGACTTGACAGGCTCAGAAAAGTCAAAAATAGTGAGATATCTTGCAGAGGGATGCAGCACTCTTAAAATTGCAGATCTTCTGAAGCGTGATCATCGAACAATCAAGCGTTTCATTCAAAATAGTCAACAGGGTCGCAAGAAGCGTGTGGAAAAACCAAGGCGCAAAATAACTGCCCATGAACTGAGAAAAGTCAAGCGTGCAGCTGCCAAGATGCCACTTGCCACCAGTTTGGCCATATTTCAGAGCTGCAACATCACTGGAGTGCCCAAAAGCACAAGGTGTGCAATACTCAGAGACATGGCCAAGGTAAGAAAGGCTGAAAGACGACCACCACTGAACAAGACACACAAGCTGAAACGTCAAGACTGGGCCAAGAAATATCTCAAGACTGATTTCTCTAAGGTTTTATGGACTGATGAAATGAGAGTGAGTCTTGATGGGCCAGATGGATGGACCCGTGGCTGGATTGGTAAAGGGCAGAGAGCTCCAGTCCGACTCAGACGCCAGCAAGGTGGAGGTGGAGTACTGGTTTGGGCTGGTATCATCAAAGATGAGCTTGTCGGGCCTTTTCGGGTTGAGTCAAGCTCAACTCCCAGTCCTACTGCCAGTTTCTGGAAGACACCACTGGAAGCAGTGGTACAGGAAGAAGTCTGCATCCTTCAAGAAAAACATGATTTTCATGCAGGACAATGCTCCATCACACGCGTCCAAGTACTCCACAGCGTGGCTGGCAAGAAAGGGTATAAAATAAGAAAATCTAATGACATGGCCTCCTTGTTCACCTGATCTGAACCCCATTGAGAACCTGTGGTCCATCATCAAATGTGAGATTTACAAGGAGGGAAAACAGTACACCTCTCTGAACAGTGTCTGAGAGGCTGTGGTTGCTCCTGCACGCAATGTTGATGGTGAACAGATCAAAACACTGACAGAATCCATGGATGGCAGGCTTTTGAGTGTCCTTGCAAAGAAAGGTGGCTATATTGGTCACTGATTTGTTTTTGTTTTGTTTTTGAATGTCAGAAATGTATATTTGTGAATGTTGAGATGTTATATTGGTTTCACTGGTAAAAATAAATAATTGAAATGGGTATATATTTGTTTTTTGTTAAGTTGCCTAATAATTATGCACAGTAATAGTCACCTGCACACACAGATATCCCCCTAAAATAGCTATAACTAAAAACAAACTAAAAACTACTTCCAAAACTATTCAGCTTTGATATTAATGAGTTTTTTGGGTTCATTGAGAACATGGTTGTTGTTCAATAATAAAATTAATCCTCAAAAATACAACTTGCCTAATAATTCTGCACTCCCTGTATGTATGTATATATATATATATATATATATATATATATATATATATATATATATATATATATATATATATATATATATATACACATACATATGTCTATATATATATATACATATATATATATATATATATGTGTGTACATGTGTATTTATGTAAAAATATATATGTATTTACAGACATATATACACATATAGACAAAAAGAATACTCCACGCTCAAAGAATCAAGTCTTCTCCATATGCCGTAAGATAAAACTTCAAAAATGTATTTGAGCATTTAAAATTAAAAAATATTCTCAGTAAAATATCTGCATTATACTTTCAGTATCAGATTAATGAATGCTCCATTCATCATTTATTGGAGGCACCCATTCCACAACATTTTAAGTACCAGTAAACTATTAAAGAAATAAGTATGTCCTGTTGATTTGCATAGTTCACTTATAGGGGCCGATTTATCAAGGGCCAAATGGCCCCTGATGCCCCTGTTTCCAGGCGAGCCTTCAGGCTCGCCGGAAACAGCAGTTATGAAGCAGCAGTCTTAAGAGGCTCTGAGGCTGCGGACATCAATCCGCCCAATCTTATACGATCGGGTTGATTGACACCCCCTGCTAGCGGCTGATTGGCCGCAAATCTGCAGGGGCGGCATTGCACAAGCAGTTCACCAGAACTGCTTGTGCAATGTTAAATGCTGACAGCATATGCTGTCGGCATTCAGTGATGTCTGTCAGACCTGATCTGCTACAGCGTATCATGTCGAACAGACATTGATAAATCGGCCCCATAAGCTTGATTATGATAGATAAATAGATGATAGATAGATAGATAGATTGATAGATAGATAGATAGATAGATAGATGGATAGATAGATATAGATAGATTATAGATGATAGATATACAGATAATAGATAGAGAGATAGATAGATTTTACTTTACTGAACACAGAAAACTATTTTTTTCAGCCAGAAAAATGTGTCTATTTTTTCAATGAATTTGTAAGAGTTATTACCTAAGGACTGTGCTGTCCACAGCGCATAAATAGATCTAAACAAAACATATATATATATTCAATGAATATTTTATATTATACACTCAGACAATTGTTTGTGAAAATGTATTGAAAGTTGCTTTGCCATGCATTTTTAGAAAAGAAAAAAAATAATAAGTAATTCCCTGGAGAGTACAAATATGCTTGTTGTTACTCTCTCAGCAAGTACTTGACAAAAATTAAAAAAATCTGTCGATGTGGAAAATGTTGTCAGATGGTGCAGGCATACTGAGATGCTAAAAGTATATTAAGATCATGTCACAGGGAGACACAATGCAGCTGTCAGTTACAGGCATGTCTTAAAACGAAAAATACAGGCGTCATAAATAATTAATAACTACAGAAGTTATTGGAAAAATGTAATTGTCACTTGAAGCAGATTTATACATTTAAAGGTTACTTCAGTAATTCAGTTCACAGTTTTAAAAAGGCTATCATCCCATTGGAAGCATGGACAAATATACATAGTAGAGAAATTAAGAAACACATATTTTTGGAAATAAATAACGGCTAGATTACGAGTTTTGCGTTATAGTGAAAAATCAGCGTTATCAGGTTATGACGCTGCTTTTTCACTACCGCTGGTATTACGAGTATTGCAGGTTTAGGGGCACCGCACACTTTTTTGGCCTTACCGCAAATCAACTTACGCAAATTGCGTATAGTCTTTTTTCAATGGAATTTTAAAAGCCCCGTATTACAAGCTTGTCCTGGGAGGCCAAAAAGTGAGCAGTACACCCTATCCCATCAAGTTTCTTAACGCATTCTAAAGTCAGTAGTTATGAGTTTTACACTACAAAGCTGTAGAAAATAAAATAATCTGCCGCCACTGTAATAAACATATTAACCCCTAAACTGCCGCACTTCCGCATCACAAACACTAGTTAAATATTATTAACCCCTAATCTGCCGCTCCGGACATCGCCGCCACAATAATAAACATATTAACCCCTAAACCGCTGCACTCCCGCATCGCAAACATTAGTTAAATATTATTAACCCCTAATTTGCCGCCCCTTACATCGCCGCCACTATACTAAAGTTATTAACCCCTAAACCTAACCCTAAGTCTAACCCTAACACCTCCTAACTTTAATATAAATAAATTAAATCTAAATCAAACCTACTATTAATAACTAAATAATTCCTATTTAAAACTAAATATTTACCTATAAAATAAACCCTAAGCTAGCTACAATATAACTAATAGTTACATTGTAGCTAGCTTAGGGTTTATTTTTATTTTACAGGCAAGTTTGTATTTATTTTAACTAGGTAGAATAGTTACTAAATAGTTATTACCTAGCTAAAATACATAAAAATGTACCTGTAAAATAAAACCTAACCTGCCTTACACTAACACCTAACCTTACCCTACAATTAAATACATTACCAAAATTAAATACAATTAACTAAATTCAATACAATTAGCTAAATTACAAAAAAACACCACTAAATTACAGAAAATAAAAAACAAATTACAAGATCTTTAAACTAATTACACCTAATCTAATAGCCCTATCAAAATAAAAAAAGCCCACCCAAAAAAAAAAAAAACCCTAGCCTAAACTACCAATAGCCCTTAAAAGGGCCTTTTGCGGGGCATTGCCCCAAATAAATCATCTCTTTTACCTGTAAAAAAAAATACAAACAACCCCCAAAAAATAAAACCTTCCACCCACACAACCAACCCCAAATAAAACCATAACTAAAAAAACCTAAGCTCCTCATTGCCCTGAAAAGGGCATTTGGATGGGCATTGCCCTTAAAAGGGCATTTAGATCTTTTGCAGACCAAACCCTAATCTAAAAATAAAACCCACCCAATACACCCTTAAAAAATCCTAACACTAACCCCCGAAGATACACTTACAATTTTGAAGAGCCGACATCCATTGTCAACGAAGCTGGGAGAAGTATTCATCCAAGCGGCAAGATGTCCTGATGCAATCAGCCAATAGGATTGAGCTTCAATCCTATTGCCTTATCCAATCAGCAAATAGGATTGAGGTCGCATTCTATTGGCTGTTCCAATCAGCCAATAGAGTGCAAGCTCAATCCTATTGGCTGATTGGAAGCCAATCGGAATCTAAGGGACGCCATCTTTGATGACGTCATTTAAAGGAACGTTCATTGTAGAAGAAGCCGTCGATTGAAGAGGATGCTCTGCGTCGGATGTCTTGAAGATGGACTCGCTCCGCGCCGGATGGATGAAGATAGAAGATGCCATGTGGATGAAGACTTCTGCCCTTCTGGAGGACCACTTTTGCCGGCTTCGTTGAGGACATCTTGCCGCTTGGATGAAAACTTCTCCCGGCTTCGTTGACGATGGATGTCGGCTCTTCAAAACTGTAAGTGTATATTCGGGAGTTAGTGTTAGGATTTTTTAAGTGTGTATTGGGTGGGTTTTATTTTTAGATTAGGGTGTGGGCTGTAAAAGAGCTAAATGCCCTTTTTAAGGGCAATGCCCATCCAAATGCCCTTTTCAGTGCAATGGGGAGCTTAGTTTTTTTTAGTTAGGGTTTTATTTGGGGGGTTGGTTGTGTGGGTGTTAGGTTTTACTGTTCGGGGGGTTGTTTGTATTTTTTTTTACAGGTAAAAGAGCTGATTTCTTTGGGGCAATGCCCGCAAAAGGCCCTTTTAAGGGCTATTGGTAGTTTAGTTTAGGCTAGTGGGTTTTTTTTTTGGTGGGCTTTTTTATTTTGATAGGGCTATTAGATTATGTGTAATTAGTGTAAAGATCTTGAAATTTTATTTTTTTTTTCTTTAATTTAGTGTTTTTTTTTTGTACTTTAGCTAATTGTATTGAATTTAGTTAATTGTATTTAATTTAGGTAATTGTATTTAATTGTAGTGTAGTGTTAGGTGTTAGTGTAAGGCAGGGTAGGTTTTATTTTACAGGTGAATTTTTATTTATTTTAGCTAGGTGGTTATTAAATATTTAATAACTATTTAGTAACTATTCTACCTATTTAAAATAAATACAAACTTGCCTGTAAAATAAAAATAAACCATAAGCTAGATACAATGTAACTATTAGTCATATTGTAGCTATTTTAGGGTTTATTTTATAGGTAAGTATATAGTTTTAAATATGAATTATTTAGTTATTAATAGTAGGTTTGATTTAGATTTAATTTAACTATATTTAAGTTAGGGGGTGTTAGGGTTAGCGTTAGACTTAGGGTTAGGGGTTAATAACTTTATTATAGTGGCGGCAATGTTAGGGGCGGCAGATTAGGGGTTAATAAATGTAGGTACGTGGTGGCGATGTTAGGAACGGCAGATTAGTGGTTAATACTATTTAACTAGTGTTTGCGAGGTGGGAGTGTTGTGGTTTAGGGGTTAATATGTTTATTATATTGGCGGCGATATCGGGAGCGGCAGGTTAGCGGTTAATAAGTATAATGAAGGTGTCGGCGATGTACGGAGCGGCAGATTAGGGGTTAATAGGTATAATGTAGGTGTCGGTGATGTACGGAGCAGCATATTAGGGTTTAATAAGTATAATGTAGGTGTCGGCGATGTTGGGGGTGGCAGATTAGGGGTTAATAAGTGTAAGATTAGGGGTGTTTAGACTCGGAGTTTATGTTAGGGTGTTAGGTGTAAACATAAATTTTGTTTCCCCATAGGAATCAATGGGGCTGCATTACGGAGCTTTACGATGCTTTATTGTAGGTGTTAGACTTTTTTTCAGCCGGCTATCCCTATTGATGTCTATGGGTAAATCGTGCACGAGCACATATAACCAGCTCACCGTTGACTTAAGCAGCGCTGGTATTGGAGTGCAGTATGGAGCTCAATGTTGCTCTAAGCTCACTTCTTGTCTTTTAACGCCAGGTTTATAACAACCTGTAATACCAGCTCTGTAGGTAAGTGAGCGGTGACAATAACGTGCAAGTTAACACCGCACCCCTCATAACGCAAAACTCGTAATCTAGCCGTAAGTAAATAAATAATACCAGAGAAACTTATGTAAACATTTTAATATTATTGCTGAGATTCACATTTTCTTTTTAAAACTATATTTCAGCTGAACTTTGTAAACTGTAAATAAACTTAATAAAATATCTTCATATTATTTCCAAAACATAAGCAAGTAAAAGTTTAGTGTTTATCAGTGGGCTTGATTGCAACTTATCTAATGATTTTCAATAGAAAAACATTATTAAAGTGTTTGTGGATTTCTGTAAATGAATAGTTGGACACCTTTTTCTAAAGCATTCTTATCAGCCTCTATATGGTTGCACTTAAGAAAAGTTGAGCTTTAGGGGCCGAATTATCAAGCTCCAAATGGAATCTTCATGCTCGCCAGAAACAGCAGTTATATAGCAGCGGTCTAAAGACTTCTGCTCCATAACTGGTCCGCTGCCTCTGAGGCTGCAGTCTTCAATCCGCTCGATCCTATACGATCGAGCTGATCGATACCCTCTGCTAGCAGCCGATTGGCCGCAAATCTACAGGGTGTGGCATTGCACAAGCAGTTCACAAGAACTGCTTGTGTAAAAATAAATGCAGACAGATTATGCTGTCTGCATTTATTGATATGTGGTGGACATATGTTACATTGGCCTCTAGTTATCAAGCCGTCAACCGCAAATACGCTGGAATTCTGCAGCGTATTTGTGGCGAGGCTGATTCGCTGTAGTTATCAAGCCCTACAACCCGCCAAAAGTAGAATTAAGTGACGTAACATACGACCCGCCGGACTCAGTCCGACACAGATTGATGGTTACGTCACTCCAGATGTTCCGAACGCAAGTTCAGCACAATCTGACTACTTTTGCTAGTTATCAAAGAACTAGCAGGTACGCTCGCCACTATTCCGGGCAGCGTACCTGGTTTTCAATCCGCTCATGTTCGCTGCTGCCCGATATCCCATTGATTTCTATGGGAAGTGTCTGCACCTAACACCCTAACATGTACCCCGAGTCTAAACAACCCTAATCTGCCCCCCTACACCGCCGCCACCTACATAAAGTTATTAACCCCTATCCTGCAGATCCCGGACTCCGCCGCAAATAAATTAGTTGTTTAACCCCTAAACCGTTGCACCCGGAGCCCTCCGCCACCTACATTACATTTGTTAACCCCTATCCTGCCCCCCCCTACACCGCCACCACCTACAGTACATTGATTAACCCCTAATCCACCCCCTTACACCGCCGCCACTATATTAAATGAATTAACCCCAAAACCTAAGTCTAACCCTAACCCTAACACCCCCTAACTTAAATATTATTTAAATTAATCTAAATAAATATTCCTATCATTAAATAAATTAATCCTATTTAAAACTAAATACTTACCTATAAAATAAACCCTAAGATAGCTACAATATAATTAATAATTACATTGTAGCTATTTTAGGGTTTATTTTTATTTTACAGGCAACTTTGTATTTATTTTAACTAGGTACAATAGCTATTAAATAGTTAATATTAATATAAACTATTTAATAGCTACCTAGTTAAAATAATTAAAAATTTTCCTGTAAGATACATCCTAACCTAAGTTACAAATACACCTAACACTACAACATCAATAAATTAATTAAATTAATTAACTACAATGATCTAAAATAAAATACAATTAAATAAACTAAACTATAGTACAAAAAAAAACCCACTAAATTACAAAAAATAAAAAAATATTACAAGAAGTTTAATCTAATTACACCTAATCTATTACACCCCCAAAATAATACAATTCCCTACCCTATACTAAATTACAAAAGTAATCAGCTCTTTTACCAGCCCTTAAAAGGGCTTTTTGAGGGGCATTTCCCCAAAGTAATCAGCTCTTTTACCTGTAAAAAAAAGCAATACAATACCCCCCAAAATTACAACCCACCACCCACACACCCCTACTCTAAAACCCACCTGATCCCCCCTTAAATAAACCTAACACTACCCCATTGAAGATCCCCCTACCTTGAGCCGTCTTCACCCAACCGGGCTGAACTCTTCATCCGATGTGGGCACAAGTGGTCCTATCCGGGCAGAAGAGGACATCCGGACCGGCAGACATCTTCATCCAAGCGGCATCTTCTATCTTCATCCTTCCGGCGATGAGCGGCTCCATCTTGAAGACCTCCGCTGCGGAACATCCATCTCTGCTGACGACTACCCGATGAATGACTGGTCCTTTAAATGACGTCATTCAAGATGGCGTCCCTCAAATTCTGATTGGCTGATAGGATTCTATCAGCCAATCGGAATTAAGGTAGGAAAAATCCGATTGGCTGATGTAATCAGCCAATCTGATTAAAGTTCAATCCGATTGGCTGATTGGATCAGTCAATAGAATGCAACGTCATATATTTATTATAGTGGCGGCGGGATCTGGGAGCGGCGGTTTAGGGGTTCATATATTTATTATAGTTGTGGAGGGGTCCGGGAGCGGCGATTTAGGGAGTAATAAGTTTATTTAGGTGTGGGGGGCTCAGAGAGCGGCGGTTTAGGGGAAAAAACTGTATAGTATAGTGTGGGTGCTTAGTGACAGGCTAGCAAGAAAGCTGCGAAGAAGTCAATGAGCAGCGAGATCGATGACTATCAGTTAACAGCAGTCCGCTACTCATCGCTCCGTACTTGGTGCGCGGCTTCTTGACAGCTTTCTTGATAACTTTGGCAAACGTATTCAGGTCCGCGGCGGCGATGTTAGGCGAACTTAGGCAAGCGTATTGGGCCGGCTAATGCAGCAAAATACAGGGCTTCATAACTAGAGGCCATTGTATCACGTCCACTCACACTTTGATAAATTGACCCCCTAGAAATTTAATTAACTGTTTGACGACCTCAGATGTACTGTACCCTTTATGTCAGCCAGTCATTCACATACCCCTTTATGTGTCCTTAAAAAGATTGCAGGTCTTGCCAATGTTACCAAGACCACTCTATATCTGCATACCTCCGTAAGTGAGGCATGCAGTACTAGCACAGCTTTGTTGAAAATAATACCTAGGTAGGCTCAGGAGCTGGGATCTAGCTGTCTTTTAGTGGCTGCACATATATGCCTCTTAACATTGGCTTAGATATGTTACAGCTAGCTCCCAGTAGTGCATTGCTGCTCCTTCAATAAAGGATACCAAGACCATGAAGGTTAACAATAGAAAATTGGAAAGTTGTTTGAAAAAAGTGTTTCATGTCCCTCTAAAAACAAATGAAGGCCATGGGGAAGATTCACTAAGCAGTGTATTCTGCTCATTGGGCTCGAGCCTTCCGGCTCACCGGAATCAGAAGTTAAGAAGCAGTGGCCGTAAGACTGCTGCTCCTTAACTCATCTGCCACCTTTGAGGAGACCGACTGCAATCATCTTGATCAGATACGATCGGGATGATTGACACCCCCCTGCTAGCAGCCAATTGGCCGCGAATGTGCAGGGGGCGGCATTGCACAAGCATTTAGCAAGAAATGCTTGTGCAATGATAAATGTCGACAGCGTATGCTGTAAGCATTTAACGATGCCGGGCGGACATGATTCGGTACAGCGAATCATGTCCAACCGCCATTTGTTAAATCTAACCCTAAGAGTTTCTATTGAAAGGATTTATAACATTTTCTTATACTGAATTTTAACATGTAAAGAATGAACCGGCTGCTTTCTAATATTGTATGTGCCTAGGAGACCTTTAACAAGATTGTGCTTTAGTGATAGGGTTTTATAGGAGATGCACCTCTATGCACGCTACTTCCAAACACAAAGTGCTTGTGCCTTCATTTTTCAACTTGTAAATAATTTAGGCACAGGTATTTGAAATGCACTGTTGTGACTGTGTTTGGAATTAGCATGCATGAAGGTGTGTAACCTAAAAAAGCCAGTAACGAAGGCACAATCTTATTTGTTTTTGTAGATAAATAATTTGATACGATTTTCTAAAGTGTTGTGATTAATCCCATAGTTGTGTTTAGTGCTCCAATACATGATTTCTCAAACAGGGCTAGATTATAAATGGCGCGTTTAGCGCGCTAACAGCTGTGTGCGAGCAATAAGGGCCTTATCACAGGTGTTTGTGTGAATTGGAAGTTGCGTGCATATTACAAGTTGAAAGAGAATGCGTTTGTTCAAATGCAATAGAAATGAACACACGTCGGGTTAGTGCAACTTTAAAGCTCTGATTAACTTTACACTCAAACACATGAAAAAGTAAACATGCACTCATAATAAGAGCAATAGAGCATCTTATAAAAATTATTCTAAAAAGAAATCGCAATAAAAATGTATAAGGGCTCAAAGAGATGAGGTGTTTAAGATAGAGATAAATACATATACATGTCTAAATAGGTACAGTATATATAAATGTATTCATATGTATATGTATCAGGGGCGTATTTAGGTTTTGTGCTGCCCTAGGTACTCAAAATTCTGATGCCCCCCACCCCACCCCAGATTTAAGGCCTTTTTTTAGAAATAATATTTTTGGGGCAGGGTGTAAAAAAATAAAAAAAAATATGTCTTTTTAAGTAGATGTTCACTAGGGCTTGCATTCACTCTGGTCACACACACACACATATATATATATATATATATTAAGACATTATTTTGCAAGTCAGATGATTAAAGTGTTTATATCAGAAAAAAATATCCTTCACTGTATGATAGTTTGTCAGTAGGTAGTTGTTTAACGTTAAACATCTTCTTTGGTGCTTGACAGTTATTTAAGCAAAATATCTGCTTGGATAAATATGTAATGAATATACAAACTGGCCTTTAAAAGTACTTAAAAAATACAACAGTAGTTTGATAGGTTTAGGAATTGTATCCTAGGGGATAAAGTCACATGATACAATCATAATAAAGTATATACTTGCATTGTTTCTGAATTTATTAAATGCATACAACATATTTTCAGTTGTGTTTTAAGTCACATAGTTGTATAGATTCAGCAATAATTACTTATTCTTTGCATGTATGACAGATAGACAAACAGTAAATGTACAAGTATTTAGTGACTAATCCGTTTAAGTATTTTAATGCCTAATGAAGATGTATTGAAGGGAGAAAGGCATATGCTGTTTCACAGTGGTCACGTTGTAGTGCACACTGCACTGTGTAGTCTGTGTGAGTCTCAATCACGCGGTGGAGCCAGGAAGAATACTGCATTCCCTTTCAGTCCAGGCCAGGCTGCGTAAGTGAGCTCCGCCTCCACTGTCACCACGTCATGCGCACCCACATACAATCCCATAGGATAGCATTAGCCGGGCCAGCCATTTAAGTCATTAGTAATTGGTTGATTTAGCCACCCAGCCCTGAGTTCAGTAGAGTGGTCCTAGGGACTCAAAATTCTGCTGCCCCTTAAAAATCTGCTGCCCTAGGCACCGGCCTTATTGGCCTATGCCTTAATACGCCCCTGATATGTATATATTTGTGTATATATGTATTTACAGACATATATGCACATATAAACACACAAATACTTATGTGCACACATATTGACATATATATAATTGCATTGGAGCCTTTTGCAGTCAAGTAGCTGAAAGCATGTAAAATTATATATATGCATTATTCATATTTAATAAAGTGTTTAACTGTGTTTTTGTTGCAAATATTTCACATTCCAATGTTCTTTACATAGGGGAATATGTTCTTCTAAGTACATATTGCTATTTATATCTATACCTATATATATATATATATATATATATATATATATATATATATATATATATAGCTAATAAAGGATCATACCCCTGTCTCAACTGTGCTCAATGTAATTCCATGATCAAGGGGAAATACATAGCACAGATAAATGATAATAAAAAACGTGAAATTAAAGGCTTATATACATGCAACACTGATCATGTAGTGTATATCCTGAAATGTCCATGTGGGCGGGGCTATGTGGGAGAGACCATTAACCCCATTAAAGATAGGATAAGTGCCCATAAATCTTCCATTAGATGTAAGGATATGACACTACCCGTGTCATCCCATTTTATCAAAGCTGGACATACAGTTAGCCAGTTACGATTCCAAGTAATTGACCACATACCAAAACAAAGGAGAGGGGGTAACAGAGAGTTACTGTTAAAGAAAAGAGAGGTATGGTGGATACAGCATCTAAAAACACTTCGTCCGAATGGTCTAAACAAAGACTATGATCTTCATTTGTTTTTATAAGTATTAATGTAAAGTAATCCTGTAATTTTGTATGATATGTTTTTAATAATATGTGTTGTATCATATGTGTTGTAACATAGTCTTGGGCTAGAATCACTAGATAGGAACTCTCTATCGTATAATGAAAAACTGTGATTTAGATACAAAGATTATTTACTGACCATTCTGACCTGTTAGGGGTCAAAAATCCAAAATGGTAATTTGAATGTATGCAGGTAAATCAAGTTAATTGATACACAGGTGTTATAAAAGAAGGTGATTTTTCCCATAATCCATTGCATGACTAAGGGTCTGTGTTGACTCGAAACGTCGCTGTTTTTATCTTTGTCTGAAACCTCAATAAAGTGGAATTTTGTATGAAGAAGTGCTGACGCTATCTTGCTTTATCATATCCATAAATGTGGGCTGGCAGACCCCACTCAGTGGTCGTGCACTGCTATAATCTGAAAAAAGGTTGCTAAAAAAATGCTGAAAAAATAGCATTAAGAAAGGTGCTGGACTTACCTATTAAAGTTGTATATATATATATATATATATATATATATATATATATATATATATATATATATATATATATATATATATATATATATATATATATATATATATATATATATATATATATATATATATATATATATAGGTAAATATTAAATATATATACAGGTGAAACTTGAAAAATTAGAATATCATGCAAAAGTTCATTTATTTCACTAATGCAACTTAAAAGGTGAAACTAATATATGAGACTCATTACATGCAAAGCAAGATAGTTCAAGCCGTGATTTGTCATAATTGTGTTGATTATGGCTTACAGCTCATGAAAATCCCAAATCCACAATCTCAGAAAATTAGAATATTGCATGCAATCAATAAAACAAGGATTGTACATAGAACAATATCGGGCCTCTGAAAAGTATAAGCATGCATACTGTATGTACTAGTACTTGGTTTGAGCCCCTTGCAGCAATTACTGCCTCAATGCAGCGTTGGCATGGAAGCTATCAACCTGTGGCACTGCTGAGGTGTTATGGAAGACCAGGATGCTTCAATAGCGGCCTTCAGCTCTTCTGCATTGTTTGGTTTCATGTCTCTCATCTTTCTCTTGGCAATGCCCCATAGATTATCTATGGGGTTCAGGTCTGGCGAGTTTGCTGGCCAATCAAGCACAGTAATCCCACGGTCATTGAACCAGGTTTTGGTGCTTTTGGCAGTGTGGGCAGGTGCCAAGTCCTGCTGGAAAATGAAGTCAGCATCCCCATAGAGCTCATCTGCGGAAGGAAGCATGAAGTGCTCCAAAATCTCCTGGTAGACAGCTGCGTTGACCCTGGACTTAATGAAGCACAGTGGACCAACACCAGCAGATGACATAGCTCCCCAAATCAAAACAGACTATGGAAACTTTACACTGGACTTCAAGCATCTTGCAGTGTGTGCCTCTCCATTTTTCCTCCATACTCTGGGTCCTTGGTTTCCAAATGAGATGCAAAATTTGCTCTCATCAGAAAAGAGGACTTTGGACCACTGAGCAACAGACCAGGTCTGTTTTTTTTTAGCCCAGGTAAGACACTTCTGATGTTGTTTGTTGTTCAGGAGTGGCTTGACAAGAGGAATACGACATTTGAAGCCCATGTCCAGGACCCGTCTGTGTGTGGTGGCTCTTGATGCACTGACTCCTGCCTCAGTCCACTCCTTGTGAAAGTCCCCAACACTTTTAAATGGCCTTTTCCTGACAATCCTCTCCAGGCTGCAGTCATCCCTGCTGCTTGTGCACCTTTTTCGTCCACACTTTTCCCTTCCACATAACTTTCTATTAATGTGCTTTGATACAGCAGTTTGGGAACATCCAACTTCTTTTGCAATTACCATTTGAGGCTTTCCCTCCTTATGGAGGGTGTCAATGATAGTTTTCTGCACAACTGTCAGGTCAGCAGTCTTTCCCATGATTATGATTCCTACTGAACCAGACCGAGAGACCATTTAAAGGCTCAGGAACCCTTTGCAGGTGTTATGGTTTAATTAGCTGATTAGAGTGGGACACTTTGAGCCTAGAATATTGCACCTTTTCACAATATTCTAATTTTCTGAGATTGTGGATTTGGGGTTTTCATGAGCTGTAAGCCATAATCATCACAATTATGACAAATCACGGCTTGAATTATCTTGCTTTGCATGTAATGAGTCTATCTCATATATTAGTTTCACCTTTTAAGTTGCATTAGTGAAATAAATGAACTTTTGCACAATATTCTAATTTTTCGAGTTTCATCTGTATATAGGTATCAATATATATTTTGCATTATGGCAATTAAAAAACAAAAAAAATCAGGTTTGCGTGACTTGTTGGGTGTTTTTGTTTTTCATTTTGAAGTCTATGGGGGAAAACGTTAACGCGGTTGCGGTATTCTAACTTTGGCATTTTTCACATGGTTAGCATGCTAACAAAATCTTTTTACTTTCAACTTGTAATACGCGCGGTACCTGACTCACAAAAAAGCCAAAATCGAGCACAGTTAACCACTCCACTTATAATCTAGCCCATAATGGGGTAGATTTCAATCATTTCAGCTTTTTAACAGTTTTGGAAAAATGTGAACTGCCTTTTTTTTTTGTTAACAAATGCCTAGATTTAGAGTTCTGCGTTAGCCGTCAAAACCAGCGTTAAGGGGTCCTAACACTGCTTTTTACCGCCCGCTGGTATTTAGAGTCAGCCAGGAAAGGGTCTAACACTCACTTTCCAGCCGCAACTTTTCCATACCGCAGATCCCCTTACGCCAATTGCGTATCCTATCTTTTCAATGGGATCTTCCTAACGCCGGTATTTTGAGTCTTGGCTGAAGTGAGCAGTAGACCCTCTACCGACAAGACTCCAGCCGCAGAAAAAAGTCAGGAGTTAAGAGCTTTATGGGCTAACGCCGGTTTATAAAGCTCTTAACTACTGTGCTCTAAAGTACACTACCTATGTACCACTACCTATGTACCCCTAAACCAAGGCCCCCCCACATCGCTGCCACTATAATATTTTTTTTTAACCCCTAATCTTCTGACCGGACACCGCCGCCACCTACATTATCCCTATGTACCCCTAATCTGCTGCCCCTAACATCGCCGACACCTACATAATATTTATTAACCCCTAATTTGCCCCCCACAACGTCGCCGCTAACTTACCTACACTTATTAACCCCTAATCTGCCGACCGGACCTCGCCGCCACTATAATAAATGTATTAACCCCTAAACCGCCTCACTCACGCCTCACAAACCTTATAATAAATTTAATTTATAATCTGCCCTCCCTAACATCTGCAACACCTAACTTCAAGTATTAACCCCTAATCTGCCGACCGGACCTCGCAGCTACTCTAATAAATGTATTAACCCCTAAAGCTAAGTCTAACCCTAACCCTAACACCCCCCTAAGTTAAATATAATTTTATTCTAACGAAATAAATTAAATCTTATTAAAAAAATAATCCTATTTAAAACTAAATACTTACCTGTAAAATAAACCCTAATATAGCTACAATATAACTAATAATTACATTATAGTTATTTTAGGATTTATATTTATTTTACAGGAAACTTTGTATTTATTTTAACCAGGTACAATAGCTATTAAATAGTTATAGTTTATTTTAAATTACCTTTAAAATAAATCCTAACCTAAGTTACAATTAAACCTAACACTACACTATCAATAAATTAATTAACTAAACTACCTACAATTACCTACAATTAAATCAACTAAACTAAATTACAAAAAATAAAAAAGATTACAAGAATTTTAAACTAATTACACCTACTCTAAGCCCCCTAAAAAAATAACAAAGCCCCCCAAAATAAAAAAAAGCCCTACCCTAATCTAAAATAAAAAGTTAACAGCTCTATTACCTTAACAGCCCTTAAAAGGGCTTTTTGCGGGGCAAAGAAATCAGCTCTTTTGCCTGTAAAAAAACATACAATTCCCCCCCAACATTACAACCCACCACCCACATACCCCTAATCTAACCCACCCAAACCCCCCTTAAAAAACCTAACACTAAGCCCCTGAAGATCTTCCTACCTTGTCTTCACCCAGCCGGGTCCATCCTATCCATCCAGAAGAGGGTCCGAAGTCTTCATCCTATCCGGCCAGAAGAGGTCCTCCAGAGGGTCGGACGTCTTCATCCAGGCGGCATCTTCTATCTTCTTCCATCCGAATTGGAGCGCGTCCATCTTGAAGCAGCCGGCGCGGATCCATCCTCTTCTAACGATGTCCTAACACCGAATGAAGGTTCCTTTTAAGGGATGTCATCCAAGATGGCGTCCCTCGAATTCCGATTGGCTGATAGGATTCTCTGAAATAACAATTGGGTTAATTGAGACCATGGGGCCGATTTATCAAGGGCCGAATGGCCCCTGATGCCCCTGTTTTTATGCAAGCCTTCAGGCTCATCGGAAACAGCAGTTATGAGGCAGTGGTGTTAAGACCGCTGCTCCTTGACTGGTCCCCTGCCTCTGAGGCTGTGGATATCAATCTGATCGATAGTGTACGATTGGCTGATTGCCCACAAATCTGCAGGGGGCGGCATTGCACAAGCAGTTCACTAGAACTGCTTGTGCAATGTTAATTGCTGACAGCCTATGCTATCGGCATTCAGCGATGTCTGGCTACAGCGTATTATGTCTGCCAAACTTTGATAATTCGGCCACCATGTGCATGTTTTGCAATCGGATACAGTGTTTTTTATTATAAGTGTTAAAATATATGAATGATATTTGTATATGGGCATTGATATACTGGATAAAAATCAAGAAAAACTGTTTGGGATATTAATTTCCACAGGAAAATAGTAACAGCAGCTTATCTCATCTTCTATATTTGGATTTTTACAGTTCTTACCTTTGGCTAGAATACGAGTTGTGCGTTACAGTTTTAACGCTGAAAAAATGTCCATTTCAGTGTAAAAACAGCAACAGTAACAAGAGCTACTGAAATTCTACTGGCTGATTTGAATAGCCAATAGAATTTCAGCAGCTCTCATCCTATTAGCTGATTTGAACAGCCAATAGTATTTAGTAGCTCTCATCCTATTGGCTGATTTGAATTTAAAATATCAAATCAGC
This sequence comes from Bombina bombina, assembly GCF_027579735.1. Taxonomy (NCBI): domain Eukaryota; kingdom Metazoa; phylum Chordata; class Amphibia; order Anura; family Bombinatoridae; genus Bombina; species Bombina bombina. The sequence continues at coordinate 1,209,368,305 of NC_069500.1, read as the reverse complement.
CAATAGGAATGCAAGGGATGCCATTTTGAAAAGACTCCCTTGCTTTGAAGATTAAGTGTACGGCGGTGACCTATGAAGAGGACACTCCGCACTGGATGTCTTCAAGGATGGACCCGCTCTGCGCTGCCGGGATCAAGATAGAAGACGCCGCCGAGATGAAGATAGAAGATACCGCCGGGATGAAGATAGAAGACGCCGTCTGGATGGATGAAGACCTCGCCACCTGGATGAAGACTTCACCACCTGGATGTCTGGACTTCAGAAACTGTAAGTGGATTGTAAGTGGATTGTCGGGGGTTAGTGTTAGGTTTTTGTTAACTTATTTGGGTAGGGTTTTTTTTATATTAGGGTTTGGGCTTTTTAAAAAAAAACTAAATACCCTTTTAAGGGCAATGCAAAAGAGATAAATGCCCTTTATAGGTTTTTTATTTGGGGGGGTTGGTTGACTGGTGGGTTTTACTGTTGGGGGGTGTTTGTATTTTTTTACAGGTAAAATAGCGGATTTCTTTAGGGCAATGCCCTACAAAAGGTCCTTTTAAGGGCTATTGGTAGTTTATTGTAGGCTAGGGTTTTTTTTATTTTGGGGGGCTTTTTTATAGGCCTATTAGATTAGGTGTAATTGTCTTTATTTTGGATACTTTCGTTTGTTATTTTTCTTAATTTAGTGCTTGTTATTTTTTGTAATTTAATGTTTGTTATATTTTGTAATTTAGTATTTTTTATGTTTTGTAATTTTAGACTTCAATTTTTTTAGTAGTGCTAGTTGTTTTTTTTTACTGTTTAATTTAGTTTATTTAATTGGTAGATATTTAAATTTTAGTATAAAAGTTATGTTAGGTTAATTTATAGTTTAAACTTAGTTTTTTTCATTTGACAGGTAAGTTTTTATTTTAAGATAGGGATATTGTAATTTTAATTTAAAGTTAGGGGGTTGTTAGGATTAGGGGTTAATAGTTTCATTTTTTTGTGATGTGGGGAGCTGGCAGTTTAAGGGTTAATAGATTTATTTAGTGGAGGTGATGTGGGAGGTCAGAGGTTTAGGGATCAATAACTTTATTTAGTGGAGTTAATGTGGGAGGCCAGAGGTTTAGGGGTTTATAACTATAGCACAAATGATTTACATATATATATATATATATATATATATATATATATATATATATATATATATATATATATATATATATAACTAGTCCTAAAGCCTGTGTACACGGGCCAATTTTTTAAATACCACGGTTCCAACCCTTGCTTCCTCTCTCTCCCCCCCTCTCTTTTGCGCTCTCTCTCTCCCCCTCTTTTGCGCTCACTCTCTCCCCCTCTCTTTTGAGCTCTCTCTCCCCCTCTTTTGCGCTCTCTCTCCCCTTCTTTTACGCTCTCTCTCCCCCTCTTTTGCTCTCTCTCTCTCCCCCCCTCTTTTGCTCTCTCCCCCCACTTTTGCTCTCTCTCTCCCCCCCTCTTTTGCTCTCTCTCTTTCCCCTCTTTTGCTCTCTCTCTCCAACCTCTTTTGCTCTTTCCCCCCTTTTTTTTGCTCTATCCCCCCTCTTTTGCTCTCTCTCCCCCCTCTTTTGCTCTCTCCCCCCACTTTTGCTCTCTCTCTCCCCCCCTCTTTTGCTCTCTCTCTTTCCCCTCTTTTGCTCTCTCTCTCCAACCTCTTTTGCTCTTTCTCCCCTTTTTTTTGCTCTATCCCCCCTCTTTTGCTCTCTCTCTCCCTCCTCTCTTTTACTCTCTCTCTCCCTCTCTTTTGCTCTCTCCCCTCTCTTTTACGCTCTCTCCGCCTTCTCTTTTGCACTCTTTCCCCCCTCTCTTTTGCACTCTCTCGCTCCCTCCTTTGTGCTCTCTCTCCCCCTTCTCTTTTGTGCTCTCTCCCCCCTCTTTTGCACTCTCTCTCCCCTCTCTTTTGAGCTCTCTCTCTCCCCCTCTTTTTGCACTCTCTCCACCCTCTCTTTTGCGCGCGTCCTCTCTCTCCCTCTTTTGGGCTCTCTCTCCCCCTTGTCTTTTGCGCTATCCCCCCTCTATTTTGCGCTCTCTCTCTCCCCTTCTTTTGCATCGTCTCTCTCCACCTCTCTTTTGAGCTCTCTCTCACCCTCTTTTGTGCTCTCTCTCCCCCACTTTTGTGCTCTCACTCTTTCCCTCTTTTGTGCTCTCTCTCTCCCCCTCTTTTATGCTCTCTCTCCCCCTCTTTTGTGCTCTCTCTCCCCCTCTTTTGTGCTCTCTCTCCCCCTCTTTGCTTTCTCTCTCTCCCCCCCTTTTGCTCTCTCTCCCTCTTTTGCTCTCTCTCTTTCTCCCCCCTCTTTTGCTCTCTCTCTCTTCCCCCTCTTTTGCTCTCTCTCTCCCCTCTTTTGCTCTCTCTATCTCCCCCTCTTTTGCTCTCTCTCTCTCCCCCTCATTTGCTCTCTCCCCCACTCTTTTGCTTTCTCTCTCCCTTCTCTCTTTTGCTCTCTCTCTCCCTCTCTTTTGCTCTCTCCCCCCTCTTTTTTGCGCTCTATCTCCCTCTTCTATTTTGTGCTCTCTCTCCCCCTTCTCTTTTGCACTCTCCCCCCTCTCTTTTGAGCTCTCTCCCCTCTTTTGTGCTCTCTCCCCCTCTCTTTTGAGCTCTCTCCCCCTCTTTTGCGCTCTCTCCCCCCCCCCTTTTGCTCTCTCTCTCCCCCTCTTTTTCTCTCTCTCTACCTCCTCTCTTTTGCTCTCTCTCTCTCTTTTGCTCTCTCCCCCTTCTCTTTTGTGCTCTCCCCCCCCCCTCTTTTGCGCTCTCTCTCTCTCCCCCCTATCTTTTGAGCTCTCTCTCTCCCTCATTTGCGCTCTCTCTCCCCCTCTTTTGCGCTCTCTCTCTCCCCCCCTTTTGCTCTCTCTCTCCCCCTCTTTTTCTCTCTCTCTACCTCCTCTCTTTTGCTCTCTCTCTCTCTTTTGCTCTCTCCCCCTTCTCTTTTGTGCTCTCTCCCCCTCTTTGCGCTCTCTCTCTCTCCCCCCTCTCTTTGAGCTCTCTCTCCCACCTCTCTTTTGAGCTCTCTCTCCCCCTCTTTTGCGCTCTCTCTCCCCCTCTTTTCCACTCTCTCCCCCTCTTTTGCATTCTCTCTCCCCCTCTTTTGCGCTCTCTCTCCCCCTCTTTTGCTCTCTCCCCCTCTTTTGCTCTCCCCCCTCCTTTGCTTTGTCTCTCCTCCTCTTTTGCTCTCTCTCTCCTCCTCTTTAGCTCTCTCCCCCCTCTTTTGCTCTCTTACACCATCTTTTGTTCTCTCTTTCCCCCCTATTTTGCTCTCTCTCTCTCCCTCTCTTTTTGCACCCCCCTCCTCACTTTTGCTCTCTCTCCCCTCTTTTGCTCTCTCTCCCCTCTCTTTTGCTTGCTTTCTCTCTTTCTCCCCTCTCTTTTGCTCTTTCCCTCCTCTCTTTTGGTCTCTCCCCACTCTCTTTTGGTCCCTCTCTCTCCTCCTCCTCTCTCCCCCTCATCTCTCCCCCTCCTCTCTTCCCCTCCTCTCTCCCCCTCCTCTCTTCCCCTCCTCTCTTCCCCTCTGTTTTGCTCTCTCACTTGCTCTCTATATCCTTCTCTTTTGTTCTTTCCCCCCTCTCTTTTGCGCTCTCTCCCTCTTTTGCGCTCTCTCTCCCTTATCTTTTGTGCACTTCCCCCCTCTCTTTTGAGCTCTCTCTCTCTCCTCTTTTGTGCTCTCTCCCCCTCTCTTTTGAGCTCTCTCTATCCCCTCTTTTGTGCTCTCTCCCCCCTCTCTTTTGAGCTCTCTCCCCATCTTTTGGGATCTCTCTCCCCCTCTTTTGTGCTCTCTCTCTCTCCCTCTTTTGCGCTCTCTCTCCCCCTCTTTTGCGCTCTCTCCCCCCTCTTTTGCTCTCTCTCTCCCCCTCCCCCTTTTGCTCTCTCTCTACCTCCTCTCTTTTGCTCTTTCTCTCTTTTGCTCTCTCCGCCCTCTCTTTTGCGCTCTCTCCTTTTTTGCGCTCTCCTTCTTCTCTTTTGCGCTCTATCCCCCTTCTCTTTTGAGCTCTCTCCCCTTCTCTATTGCACTCTCTCTCCCTCTTTTGCGCTCTCTCTCCCCCTTCTCTTTTGCGCTCTCTCTCCCCCCTCTCTTTTGAGCTCTCTCTCTCCCCCTCTTTTGTGCTCTCTCTCTCTTCCCCCTCTCTTTTGAGCTCTCTCTCCCCGCTCTCTCTCCCCCTCTTTTCCACTCTCTCCCTCTCTTTTGCGTTCTCTCTCCCCCTCTTTTGCGCTCTCTCTCCCCCTCTTTTGCTGTCTCCCCCTCTTTTGCTCTCTCCCCCCTCTTTTGCTCTCTCTCTCCTCCTCTTATGCTCTCTCTCTCCTCCTCTTTTGCTCTCTCCCCCCTCTTTTGCACTCTTCCCCCCTCTTTTGCTCTCTTACACCCTCTTTTTTTCTCTCTCTCTCCCCCCTCCTCTGTTTTGCTCTCTCTCCCCTCTTTTGCTCTCTCTCCCCTCTCTTTCCCCCTCTCTGTTGCTTGCTCTCCGCTCTGTTTTCCTCTCTCACTTGACCATGCCGCTGCCACCACGGCTGCTCCCGTTGGCTACCCCCTTCATGTGCGCTCCTGTCCGACCACGCCCAACCGGTCACATCTCCTCTCTTTTGCTCTCTCTTTCCTTCTCTTTTGCTCTCCCCCCTCTCTTTTGCGCTCTCTCCCTCTTTTGCGCTCTCTTCCCCTTATCTTTTGCACACTCTCCCCCTTCTCTTTTGCGCTCTCTCCCCTTCTATTTTGCGCTCTCTCCCCCCTCCCTTTTGCAATCTCTCTCTCCCTCTTTTCTGCTCTCTCTCCCCCTTCTCTTTTGCGCTCTCTCCCCCCTCTTTTGAGCTCTAACCCCCCTCTCTTTTTCGCTCCCTCTCCCCCTTTTTGCGCTCTCTATCTCCCCCTCTTTTGCGCCCTCTCTCCCCCTCTTTTGCACTCTCTCCCCCCCTCTTTTGCTCTCTCTCTCCCCTCTTTTGCTCTCTCTCCTTTCTTTTGCTCTCTCTCTCCCTCTTTTTTGCTCTCTCCCCCTCTCTTTTGTGCTCTCTTTCTCCCTCTTTTGCGCTCTCTCTTCCTCTTTTCTTTTGTGCTCTCTCCCCCCCTCTCTTTTGCCCTCTCTCTCCCTCTTTTGTGCTCTCCCCCCCTTCTCTTTTGCACTCTCTCCCCCTTCTTTTGCACTCTCTATCTCCCCCCTCTCTTTTGATCTCTCTTTCTCCCCCTCTTTTATGATCTCTCTCTCCCCTCTCTCTTTTGAGCTCTCTCTCCCCCTCTTTTATGGCACTGTCGGATTAGGTCCGCAAGAATTTTCATAAATCGGCCTCATAGTCTCAACAATATTTTGAACTTTCTATATATTGTGTAATAGAAACACATAGTATCACAGTAGCATAACAGTGTATGGTTACCTGCAAAACAAATTATTTTGGAGATATTTATTCGCAGAGGTAAAGTTTAGCAATGATTCGATTAGATAATAACAAACGACTAGATTACGAGTTTTGCATTAGAGGCTATGCGGTGCTAATGAGCAGTTTTTTTCTCCTTACTGCACTCCTTACCGCACTCCAATACCAGCGCTGCTTAAGTCAGCGGTGAGCTGGTCATACGTGCTCGTGCACGATTTCCCGATAGGAATCAACGGGGAGAGCCGGCTGAGAAAAAGTCTAACACCTGCAAAAAAGCAGTGTAAAACTCAGTAACGCAGCCCCATTGATTCCTATGGGGAAATACAATTATGTTTACACCTAACACCCTAACATGAACCTCAAGTCTAAACACCCCTAATCTTACACTTATTAACCCCTAATCTGCCGCCCGACATCCTGACACCTACATTATACTTATTAACCCCTAATCTGCCGCTCCGGACATCGCCGCCACCTACATTATACTTATGAACCCCTAATCTGCTGCCCCCAACATCGCTGACAACTACATTATATTTATTAACCCCTAATCTGCTGCCCACAACATCAGCTACACCTACATAATGTTATTAACCCCTAAACCGCCACACTTCCACCTAGCAAACATTAGTTAAATATTATTAACCCCTAATCTGCCATCCCTAACATCGCCGCAACCTACCTACATTTATTAACCCCTAATCTGCTGCCCCCAATGTTGCCGCCACTATACTAAATGTATTAACCCCTAAAAGTCTAACCCTAACCCTTACACCCCCTAACTTCAATATAATTACAATAAATCTAAATAAAAATTATTATTATTACCTAAATAATTCCTATTTAAAACTAAATACTTACCTATAAAATAAACCCTAAGCTAGCTACAATATAACTAATAGTTACATTGTATCTAGCTTAGGGTTTATTTTTATTTTACAGGCAAGTTTATATTTATTTTAACTAGGTACAATAGTTATTAAATAGTTATTAACTATTTAATAACTACCTAGCTAAAATAAATACAAAAGTAACTGTAAAATAAAACCTAACCTAAGTTACAATAGCACCTAACACTACACTATAATTAAATACATTTACTAAATTAAAAACAATTAAATAAATTAAATGAAATTAGCTAAAGTACAAAAATTTTTTTTACAGAAAATAATAAACAAATTACAAGATATTTAAACTAATAATCTGTACTAATAACCTGTAAAAAAATACAAACAACCCCCCAACAGTAAAACCCACCACCCACACAACCAACCCCCCAAATAAAATACTAACTAAAAAAAACCTAAGCTCCCAATTGCCCTGAAAAGGGCATTTGGATGGGCATTGCCCTTAAAAGGGCAGTTAGCTCTATTGCAGGCCCAAACCCTAACCTAAAATTAAACCCCACCCAATACACCCTTAAAAAAACCTAACACTAACCCCCTGAAAATCGACTTACTGTTCTGAAGACCGGACATCCATCCTCAAGGAAGCGGCAGAAGTCTTCATCCAACCGGGCCGAAGATCTCAACGAAGCCGGGAGAAGTCTTCATACAAATAGGATTGCATTTCAATGCTATTGGCTGATCCAATCAGCCAATAGGATTGAGCTCAATCCTATTGGCTGATTGGATCAGGCAATAGGATTGAACTTCAATCCTATTAGATGATTGCATCAGCCAATAGGATTTTTTCTCCCTTAATTCTGAATGGCTAATAGAATTCTATCAGCCAATCGGAATCTAAGGGATGCCATCTTGGATGAAGTCACTTAAAGGAAACTTTATTCATCAGGTAGTCGTTGGAAGAAGAGGATGCTGTGCGTCGGATGTCTTGAAGATGGAGCCGCTCTGCGTCGGATGGATGAAGATAGAGGATGGCGTCTGGATGAAGACTTCTGCCCGTCTGGAGGACCACTCGTCTGGCTTGGATGAAGACTTCTCCCGGCTTCGTTGAGGACTTCAGCCTGGTTGGATGAAGACTTCTGCCACTTCCTTGAGGATGGATGTCCGGTCTTCAGAACAGTAAGTCGATCTTCAGGGGGTTAGTGTTAGTTTTTTTTTTAACGGTGTATTGGGTGGGTTTTATTTTTTAGATTAGGGTTTGGGCTGCAAAAGAGCTAACTGCCCTTTTAAGGGCAATGCCCATCCAAATGCCCTTTTCAGGGCAATGGGGAGCTTAGGATTTTTTAGTTAGGGTTTAATTTGGGGGGTTGGTTGTGTGGGTGGTGGATTTTACTGTTGGGGGGTTGTTTGTATTTTTTTTACAGGTAAAAGAGCTGATTACTTTGGGGCAATGCCCCTCAAAAGGCCCTTTTAAGGGTTATTGATATTTTAGTTTAGACTAGGGTTTTTTTTATTATGTTTTTTCTTCTTTTTTTTTTTTGATAGGGCTATTAGATTAGGTGTAATTAGTCTAAAGATCTGTAATTTGTTTTTTATTTTCTGTAATTTAGTGGGTTTTTTTGTGATTTAGCTAATTTAATTTAACTGATGTAATTGTTTTTAATTTAGTTAATGTATTTAATTGTATGGTTAGGTTAGGTGTTAGTGTAACTTAGGTTAGGTTTTATTTTACAGGTCAATTTGTATTTTTTTGGCTAGGTAGTTATTACATAGTTAATAACTATGTAATAACTATTCTACCTAGTTAAAATAAATACAATTTTGCCTGTAAAATAAAAATAAACCCTAAGCTAGATACAATGTAACTATTAGTTATATTGTAGCTATCTTAGGGTTTATTTTATAGGTAAGTATTTAGTTTTAAATAGGAATAATTTAGTTAATGATAGTAATTTTATTAAGATTTATTTAAATTATATTTAAGTTAGGGGGTGTTAGGGTTAGGGTAAGACTTAGTTTTAGGGGTTAATAAATTTAGAATAGTGGAAGCAATGTTGGGGGCAGCAGATTAGGGTTTAATAAAAATAATGTAGGTGTCGTCGATGTTGGGGGCAGCAGATTAGGGACTACAAAGTATAATGTAGGTGGCGGCGATGTCCGGAGCGGCAGATTAGGGGTTAATAAGTATAATGTAGGTGGCGGCAATGTCCGGAGCAGCAGAGTAGAAGTTAATAAGTAAAATGTAGGTGGCGGCGATGTTAGGGGCGCCAGATTAGGGGTTAATAATATTTAACTAGTGTTTGCGAGGTGGGAGTGTGGTGGTTTAGGGGTTAAATTGTTTATTATAGTTGCGGCGATGTCCTGGGTGGCAGATTAGGGGTTAATAAGTATAATCTAGGTGGTGGCGATGTTAGGGGCGGCAGATTAGGGGTTAATAATATTTAACTAGTGTTTGCGAGGCGGGAGTGCGGCGGTTTAGGGGTTAATATGTTTATTATAGTTGCGGAGTTGTCGAGAGTGGCATATTAGGGGTTAAAATTTGTATTTTAGTGTTTGTGATGCGGGAGGGTCTCGGTTTAGGGGTCAATAGGTAGTTTATGGGTGTTAGTGTACTTTTTAGCACTTTAGTTATGAGTTTTATGCTACTGCGTTGTACCATAAAACTCTTAACTACTGACTTTAACATGCATTACGGATCTTGGAGGTAGAGGGTTTACTATTTTTGGCCTCCCAGGACAGACTCGTAATACCAGCGCTATGGAAGTCCCACAGAAAAAAGGGTTTACGAAGTTTACGTAAGTCGTTTTGCAGTAAGGCCAAAGAAGTGTGCGGTGCCCCTAAAACTGCAAGACTCGTAATAGCAGCGGTAGGGAACAAGCAGCGTTAGGACCTGTTAACGCTGCTATTTCAGCCTAACGCCCAACTCGTAATCTAGCCAAAAGTATTTTGAAAACGTTCATATTATATATCTTCTATTGATCTATTTCCACTTTTTCTAGAAGATATTCAGTTTTAGGATAAATAAGACCATTTTTCTCCTTAGGTCGCATCTGTTGGTTTTCTGTGTTAATGGTTTGACAAGTAGTAATATCGGAGTCAATACACCAAAACATCTGTGCAAGATAGATTAGTATTTAATTCCCTCTGTGGAGTTATGTACACCGTGGCAGTGAATAAATGCAGCAGTGAGGAAGCTTGGCAGATAAAATATGTAGCTATTAAAAGGCCCCATTTACCACAGTTTATGTCCTGCATTCACGGAATCAAAACAACCCTTAGTACTGACATTAAACACTGTTAAATTGCTCATTTTATACTGTACTCTGGAACTCTTAGTGCCAACTGGAAAAAAACAATAGCGCTATTATTTATTCTAAGACAGAAAATAAGTAATTTGTAGAATAGATAGCATGTTAGTGTTTCCTTTTTAACACACTTGAAAATAACCTGTTTTTTTAACAATACATTTAGCAACTATTATTCTAACACAACAAAAAGGAGACACCAGGGTTACCAAAATATGTAAACTATTGCAGAAGTTTCACTCAGCATTGTTTCTATAATACTATTGAAATGGTGGATGGATTGCAATATCACATATATGTGTTGGTTGTGTGCAACACATAGTAGACCTTATCATAGGGTCCATTGGCATTCTTATTTTTCTAAGTGTTTAGCTATATACAGTATTACATTCATGCTGGGTGCTGGATTAAAAAATGACTCAGAGAGTAACACACAGAAGATCTTGCTGAGTTGTGCAAAGAATTGGTAAATCGATTTCTTTAGTCTCTGCAAGACTTCCCTAAATCCTTCACCTCACAATCCATGCCTATTTCTGTGTTTACCATACTGACCTTCATTCACTAATGCGCTGAGAGTGAAAAATGAAGCAAAATAAATCAGAATGGCCATTGTAGCTTTGGCTAAAAGAAATGTTGATAAGAGCACACTGCAGGATCCACATCAACATTTATGATAGGCAACATCAGTGTGATTTGCCAGTCTATCACTGCATTATCTGTTGGTTAAATTGCATCAAAATATTATACAGACTAGCTGAAATATTAAAATAAATAAGGTACGCAAAATTGAAATTATAATGCAATAACAGTGTTTTACTTGTTTTCACTTTAATAGATTTTAAATATATAATATTTCACCATCTTGAATATCACCATTCTGGTCATGGAAAATATAGAAAAGACCATTACTTTCAATACTTGCAGCTAAAAGGGATATTAATTTTAAAGGAAAATAATAGTGGAGACTAGTGATGTCGCGAACCTAAAAATTTTGGTTTGCGAACAGCGAACACAAACTTCCCCAAACGTTTGCGAACCGGGCGAACCCCCATTGACTTCAATAGGCAGGCGAATTTTAAAACCCACAGGGACTCTTTCTGGCCACAATAGTGATGGAAAAGTTGTTTCAAGGGGACTAACACCTGGACTGTGGCATGCCGGAGGGGGATCCATGGCAAAACTCCCATGGAAAATTACATAGTTGATGCAGAGTCTGGTTTTAAGCCATAAAGGGCATAAATCACCTAACATTCCTAAATTGTTTGGAATAACGTGCTTTAAAACATCAGGTATGATGTTGTATCGATCAGGTAGTGTATGGGTTACACCCGCTTCACAGTGACAGACCAAACTCCCCGTTTAAAGGGACAGTCTACACCAGAATTTTTATTGTTTTAAAAGATAGATAATCCCTTTATTACCCATTTCCCAGTTTTGCATAACTAACACATTTATAATAATATACTTTTAACCTCTGTGATTATTTTGTATCTAAGCCTCTGCAAACAACCCCTTTTTTTCAGTTCTTTTGACAGACTTGCAGTCTAGCCAATCAGTGCCTGCTCTCAGATAACTTCTTGTGCACGAGCACAGTGTTATCTATATGAAATACGTGAACTAACACCCTCTAGTGGTGAAAAACTGTTAAAATGCAATCTGAAAGAGGTGGGCTTCAAGGTCTAAGAATTAGCATATGAACCTCCTAGGTTAAGCTTTCAACTAAGAATACCAAGAGAACAAAGCAAAATTAGTGATAAAAGTAAATTGGAAAATTGTTTAAAATTACATGCTCTATCTGAATCATGAAAGTTTATTTTGGCCTAGACTGTCCCTTTAACGCACCGCAAACAACCGCAAACAGTCCATTTGCACAACCGCAAACTCCCCATTTGCACAAGGTTGGATACCAAGCTAGCCATGTTCCGTTCCTTGTCCTCACTGATGTCATTGAAGGTCTCTTCCTCCACCCAGCCACGTACAACACCAAGGGTCCCCGAAAGGTGACAACAAGCCCCCTGGGATGCCTGCTGTGTTTGGTCTTCCACCTCCTCAAAGCCACCTTCCTCCTCTGACTCCTCTTCTTCAGACTCCTCTCTCTGCATTGCCTCTCTCTGCGTTATTATAAGGTGTGTTAAGTAGTACTATTCCTATCAGTTTAACCCCTGTTCCATCCCCTATCAGGGGACGTGTATATGGCCTGGATTTTAGGAACCGGGAGATGGAAAAAGATGCTTGGTCGGTCCTCCTACTTCAAATTTGGGGCACTGCGCGTGCAATCTAATGTGCCACCAGATAGGAGTGGTGTGTTAAGTAGTACTATTCCTATCAGTTTAATCCCTGTTATGTGCCTTTTTTATTGGTTTGGTTTTTGAAGCCACAGTGCTGCACCAGAGGCCAGAAAAATTAGGCATGTACACATGCCTGAAAAATTAGGTTTTGTTGCAGCCGCTGCTGTAGCAGCAGACAGAAAAATTGATGTTTGTTTCCCAGGCAGAAAGTGCCCTAAAACATTGCAGCTTGAACCCTAGTTGGTGGCGGATAAGTCACGCAAGTCATCCGGCATTCGAAGATAAAATACAGCAGCGTGTGGACCATTTTTAGCCCAAGGCAGCTCATCTCATCAGGCCTTTTTTACTCGAATGTATCACCCAATGTCAGTCCCTTCGGGATCCATCCCTCATTCATCTTAATAAAGGTGAGGTAATCTAGACTTTTTTGACCTAGGCGACTTCTCTTCTCAGTGACAATACCTCCTGCTGCACTGAAGGTCCTTTCTGACAGGACACTTGAAGTGGGGCAGGCCAGAAGTTCTATCGCAAATTGGGATAGCTCAGGCCACAGGTCAAGCCTGCACACCCAGTAGTCAAGGGGTTCATCGCTCCTCTGAGTGTCGAGATCTGCAGTTAAGGCGAGGTAGTCTGCTACCTGTTGGTCGAGTCATTCTCTGAGGGTGGAACCCGAAGGACTGTGGCGATGCATAGGAGTTAAAAAGCTCTGCATGTCCTCCATCAACAACACGTCTGTAAAGTGTCCTGTCCTTGCCGGCGTGGTCGTGGGAGTTGGAGGATTACTTTCACCTCTTCCCCTGTTAGATTCCCATTGTGCTGTGACATCACCCTTATACGCTGTGTAAAGCATACTTTTTCATTTATTTTGGAACTGCTGCATCCTTTCCGACTTGCGGTAATTTGGTAACATTTCAGGCACTTTACAGTCCAAAAAGTTTCACAGTCCAAAAAGTTTTTATTTTTTTAAATGTACACTTACACTACTATTAAACAAGATATGAGTGGTGGCACTGGGCAAGTGGGCCCAGTATAAGCTGTAGCCTGAAACAAAAAAGCAGACTGATGTTTCACAGTCCAAAAAGTTTTTTTTGTTTTTAAATGTACACTTGCACTACTATTAAACAAGATATGAGTGGTGGCACTGGGCAAGTGGGCCCAGTATAAGCTGTGAGCCTGAAACAAAAAAGCAGACTAATGTTTCACAGTCCAAAAAGTTTTTTTTTTTTTTAAATGTACACTTACACTACTATTAAACAAGATATGAGTGGTGGCACTGGGCAAGTGGGCAAAGTATACGCTGTGAGCCTGACAAAAAAAAGCAGACTGATGTTTCACAGTCCAAAACGTTTTTTGTTTTTAAATTTACACTACTGTTACACCAAATATGAGTGGTGGCACTGGGCAAGTGGGCACAGTATACGCTGTGAGCCTGGCACACACGCTGGCAGGCAGGCACCTGCAATTAGATTACACAAGCAGACTGATGTTTCATAGTCAAAAAAGTTTTTTATTTTTTAATTTACACTACTGTTACACCAGATATGAGTGGGGGGACTGGGCAAGTGGGCACAGTATACGCTGTGAGCCTGGCACACACGCTGGCAGGCAGGCAACTGCAATTAGATTACACTAGCAGACTGATGTTTCACAGTCAAAAAAGTTTTATTTTTTTAAATTTACACTACTGTTACACCAGATATGACTGATGGCACTGGGCAAGTGGGCCTGGCACACACACTGGCAGGCAGGCAAATGCAATTAGATTACACTAGCAGACTGATGTTTCACAGTCAAAACATTTTTTTTTTTAAATATACACTACTGTTACACCAGATATGAGTGGTGGCACTGGGCAAGTGGGTCTGGCACACACACTGGCAGGCAGGCAGGCAACTGCAATTAGATTACACTAGCAGACTGATGTTTCACAGTCAAAATTTTTTTTTTAAATTTACACTACTGTTACACCAGATATGAGTGGTGTGGCACTGGGCAAGTGGGTCTGGCACACACGCTGGCAGGCAGGCAGCTGCAATTAGATTACACTAGCAGACTGATGTTTCACAGTCAAAAAAGTTTTTTTTTTTTAAATTTACACTACTGTTATACCAGATATGAGTGGTGTGGCACTGGGCAAGTGGGTCTGGCACACACGCTGGCAGGCAGGCAACTGCAATTAGATTACACTAGCAGACTGATGTTTCACAGTCAAAAAAGTTTTGTTTTTTTTAAATTTACACTACTGTTAAACCAGATATGAGTGGTGTGGCACTGGGCAAGTGGGTCTGGCACACACGCTGGCAGGCAGGCAACTGCAATTAGATTACACTAGCAGACTGATGTTTCACAGTCAAAAAAGTTTTTTTTTTTTTTAATTTACACTACTGTTACACCAGATATGAGTGGTGTGGCACTGGGCAAGTGGGTCTGGCACACACGCTGGCAGGCAGGCAACTGCAATTAGATTACACTAGCAGACTGATGTTTCACAGTCAAAAAAGTTTTTTTTTTTAAATTTACACTACTGTTACACCAGATATGAGTGGTGTGGCACTGGGCAAGTGGGTCTGGCACACACGCTGGCAGGCAGGCAACTGCAATTAGATTACACTAGCAGACTGATGTTTCACAGTCAAAAATTTTTTTTTAAATTTACACTACTGTTACACCAGATATGAGTGGTGTGGCACTGGGCAAGTGGGTCTGGCACACACGCTGGCAGGCAGGCAGCTGCAATTAGATTACACTAGCAGACTGATGTTTCACAGTCAAAAAAGTTTTTTTTTTTTTAAATTTACACTACTGTTATACCAGATATGAGTGGTGTGGCACTGGGCAAGTGGGTCTGGCACACACGCTGGCAGGCAGGCAACTGCAATTAGATTACACTAGCAGACTGATGTTTCACAGTCAAAAAAGTTTTGTTTTTTTTAAATTTACACTACTGTTAAACCAGATATGAGTGGTGTGGCACTGGGCAAGTGGGTCTGGCACACACGCTGGCAGGCAGGCAACTGCAATTAGATTACACTAGCAGACTGATGTTTCACAGTCAAAAAAGTTTTTTTTTTTTTTAATTTACACTACTGTTACACCAGATATGAGTGGTGTGGCACTGGGCAAGTGGGTCTGGCACACACGCTGGCAGGCAGGCAACTGCAATTAGATTACACTAGCAGACTGATGTTTCACAGTCAAAAAAGTTTTTTTTTTTAAATTTACACTACTGTTACACCAGATATGAGTGGTGTGGCACTGGGCAAGTGGGTCTGGCACACACGCTGGCAGGCAGGCAGGCAGCTGCAATTAGATTACACTAGCAGACTGATGTTTCACAGTCAAAAAAGTTTTTTTTTTTTAAATTTACACTACTGTTATACCAGATATGAGTGGTGTGGCACTGGGCAAGTGGGTCTGGCACACACGCTGGCAGGCAGGCAACTGCAATTAGATTACACTAGCAGACTGATGTTTCACAGTAAAAAAAGTTTTTTTTTTTTTAAATTTACACTACTGTTAAACCAGATATGAGTGGTGTGGCACTGGGCAAGTGGGTCTGGCACACACGCTGGCAGGCAGGCAACTGCAATTAGATTACACTAGCAGACTGATGTTTCACAGTCAAAAAAGTTTTTGTTTTTTTTAATTTACACTACTGTTACACCAGATATGAGTGGTGTGGCACTGGGCAAGTGGGTCTGGCACACACGCTGGCAGGCAGGCAACTGCAATTAGATTACACTAGCAGACTGATGTTTCACAGTCAAAAAAGTTTTTTTTTTTAAATTTACACTACTGTTACACCAGATATGAGTGGTGGCACTGGGCAAGTGGGCCTGGAACACGCTGGCAGGCAAGCAACTGCAATTAGATTACACTAGCAGACTGATGTTTTCACAGTCAAAAAAGTTTTTTTTTTAAATTTACACTACTGTTACACCAGATATGAGTGGTGGCACTGGGCAAGTGGCTTGGCAGGCAGGCAGGCAACTGCAATTAGATTACACAGGAAAAAAAAATAAAAAAAAAATTATGTTCTAGCCCTAAAAAGGGCTTTTTGGGGTTCTGTGCTTACAGCAGAGATCAGATGAGTCCATCAGGACTGTAGTGGACACTGAATACACTAGCCTAGCTATCAATTTCCCTATTAAATCACCAGCAGCTACACTGTCCCTCCTCTCACTAACAATGCAGCTTCCGAATGAATCTAAAATGGCTGCTGTTCAGGAGCTGGGAGGGTCGGGAGGGAGGGTCTGCTGCTGATTGGCTGGAATGTGTCTGCAGACTGTGAGATACAGGGTCAAAGTTTACTCAATGATGACGAATAGGGGGCAGATCGAACATCGCATATGTTCGCCCGCAGCGGCGAACGCGAACATGCTATGTTCGTCAGGAACTATTCGCCGGCGAACTATTCGCGACATCACTAGTGGAGACATGTTGGGAGTTCAACTTGCATTCAAAACAACAGGCATTCCAAAGAAAACATTTTCTTTTTCCTAAATAATATTGTATCAAAAGATATGTTTTTGATAATAAAAGGAAGTCCTGTGTTTAAAAATGCACTATTTGTGTCCCAAGGGAGAACTGGATTTTGTACACAAATTTTTAGACATGTGCAGCCAAGAAAATTTCGTTTGGGATAAAATTTTCAATAGGAATATTCAGGGAAATTAGTTTCCACCAATATTCGGTGGTTTCTCTATTTAGTTTAAAATGTTAAACATTTACATTAATTTTTGTTAAAACAAACATAATTGTTTCAGAGCTACAGGTGAAAAGTTCACTTGTAGCTACAATACTTTTTGCTCTGGAGAGCATTCTAAGGTACTTGTTGACTGCTTAAATAAATAAACAAATGAATACTGACTATTTTCATCAGTATTTTTTCATTTTCTTTATTTTCGTTTGGCTATTCATTCGTTAAAACGAAAGGGAAATCTGATTTTACTGACGAATGAGCATACGTTCAAAAACAAATACACATCTCTACAAATTAGCCGTCCCAAGCTTTTAAATTATGATTTTTGGGTTTAGAAAGACATTATTTTTCACTCATATTCATTTAATTAAAAACACATTTAAACATTTAATATCTATATCTATGGAGTCTTAGATACAAGATAATCACAGAGGTAAAACGTGTATTAATATAAGTGTTGGTAAAGCAAAACTGGGGAATGGGTAATAAAGGGATTATCTATCTTTATAAACAATAAAAATGCTGAAGTAGACTGTTCCTTTTAACAATGCTGCCCTCCATAAGTAACCAGCACTTGTTGGCAAATATTCTCCAGTTAAAGGGACACTGTACCCAAAAATTTTCTTTCTTGATTCAGATTGAGCATGGAATTTTAAGCAACTTTCTAATTTACTCCTATTATCAAATTTTCTTCTTTCTCTTGGTATCTTTATTTGAAATGCAAGAATGTAAGTTTAGATGCTGGCCCATTTATGGTGAACAACCTGGGTTGTCCTTGCTGATTTGTGGATAAATTCATCCACCAATAAAAAAGTGCTGTCCAGAGTTCTGAAACTAAAAAAAAAGCTTAGATGCCTTCTTTTTCAAATAATGATAGCAAGAGAACGAAGAAAAATTGATAATAGGAGTAAATTAGAAAGTTGCTTAAAATTGCATGCTCTTTCTGAATTACAAAAGATTTTTTTTGGGTACAGTGTCCCTTTAATTAATGCTATTTTTTTCTAATGAAATCCCTTACATTTTTTGAGACACTCTCCAAATGTTTTTTGTTTTGTTTTAAAGATACTCACAATGTTTCCTTTAATATTTTTTACAGCTAAGCGGACTTGCTACTGCAGTAAGCAAAATGTTTTTACTCGACCTGACAACCGGGCAGCACTTTTTTTTTTAATATAAATATGTTGGAAAAGGATTAACCTCTTAACTGCCAGGCAGACCCTTGTGTGTAGTATACGTTTCACTTCTATGGTGGACCCTGAGTATATAAGGCAAGTGCTTAGCAGCCAATTCAGATGAGAAGCAAAGAATTGCCCTGCTTAGTAACTCACATATAACGGGCTATAACAGGTACAAAATAAGTTCTTCTGTTATGTTTCACAAACTTCTCCGTGCCCTCTGTGTTAAATGGTAAACATGTCCTGACATTTACAGCAAATCACAGTGGTGGATGCGCATGTGTGCGCGATACTGGGGTATGTTTAGTAAGTCCTGTTCATGGGAGCTTTAGCCATAAAACGTTTAATGATGCTTTAGCATTAATGTTCTTCTGATACAAAAATGAAATATCCTAATTCTTTAGCACAAGTGCGTGTAATTTCTGCATTATGAATCCTAATTTGAACATAAGATAAAATAATACTTCAATAAATTTTTCCATTATTTCTTCAAAGTATTATTTTATCCTTCAAATGTGGTGGCCGCAACATGTGTATTATAATAACATTGGTGGTCAGTAGTAGCATCGGCAGCAAACACATGTGTTACGGTACCAACAGTGTACCAAGGGTTAATACCAGATGAACAATGTCCTGCATAGGGAATCAGCAATTCACAACCCAGCCAGTTTCAGGTTTAAAACAGAATGACATTTATTAAAGGCTAGATGCCTAGTATTTATACAGGTTTGACCCCAGATGGGGGGGTTGAAAGACTCTTGTACATTTAGATAAAAAGGGGAAGACGCCCTTTTATGAAACAGTAGAATTACATTACTTAAATTCTTTACTTAGGCAGATAACAACTTAAACACATTTGGCTTGTCTTATCACCTAGCGTCTGCTCTCTGAGGGTGATTAAACAATGGCCTGTTTATTACTTAAATGTAATTATAGCACACAATAGCTGAGGCCAGAAAACCTGTCTTTAGAAATTAGTTTCTTAGCTAAACACAATTAACTCCTTCAGTCCTGACAGAAGGGTCTGTCACATATCTCCCCCCTTGTGGAACACTCCGGCAGACCCGGCTTGACCCTTTGGCGGGTCAACCTGGGGATGACCGGACTAGGAGGTGGTAGGCATGTCAGTTTGCTGGGACAATCCATCTGTATTCCCGTTATGAGAGAGAATTCCTGTCCATACAAAGAAGGGTTCAACTTCCTCAGTGCCCAGACTAGGGCTAAACAGTCCTTCAAAATCCCATCAGCTTCTTTACGAGTTTTCTGTACCTGCTCTTTATAGGTATCCACAATCCCTTCATACTGACATAGGGTGCCCTTGAGTTGCTGCACCTCACTATGAGCCAGCGTCAGCTTCTCCTCAAGTGTCGCTAAGTTTGTCTTTAATGTTTCATGTCCCACTCTCAAGCTGGTGTTTTCTGCAGTCTGTCGGTGCAGCTTGTCTAGCAGAGATTCACGTTCTAAACGTGCTTTTTCCTCTGCGCTCCTCTTCTCCTTCATCAGCGCATTGTAACGGGACTTCCACGTATCAATAGCGGATAGAGATTTACTGAGCTCAGCGTCCTGGGGCTTAGCAGCAGGGGGGTCAGTCTCTGCTGCACGGATCTGAGCATGGGTAGTCACAGGGTTAACATCAGCGGGACCCATGGGAGCATAGGCAGAAACAAGGGGAGCCAAGTCATTTCCAAGAAGAACATCAGCAGGTAAGTCCTTCTTGACCCCCACATTCACAGGTCTAGCGCCCACTCCCCAATCCAAATGTACCCTGGCAACAGGTAGGCTGAACACATCGCCCCCTGCTACCCTCACAGCCACAGTGTCTCCAGTGTACTGTTTCTCAGACACCAAGTTCTTTTGAAGCAAGGTCATGGTTGCACCAGTATCCCGTAGACCACTGACCTTCTTCCCATTCACTTTAACCAGTTGCCGGTTATTCCGGTGGGCAGCTTGCACAAGGTCTGCCTCATGTAGGATGCTCCAGCATTCTTGCGCCTCTACGTAGCGGGCCGCAGGCTGAGGGTTACGTGTGATTCCGCCGGCAGGTCTTCTCCAGGATTGTGCTTGGTTCGCTGCATTTAGGGGACACTCTGGTCTTTTGTGCCCTAGTTGCTTACATCCAAAGCATCGAATCGGTTGTGAGTAGCCCCGCGAATTGAACCGGGCTCTCTGAGGGTAGTTCATGGCCAGATGCCGTGTGGTATAGCGGTGCGCCGGGGGTTGGTAACTGGCAGCTGCTGGGGTGACTGGGGGTCTGTACTCCACTCTAGCAGGGGGCTTAGTGGTAGCAGTGTCCAGTTTGCGGGCATCCGTATACTCATCTGCCAAGCGAGCCGCTTCATGCAGGGTGGAGGGTTTACGGTCCCGAACCCACTCTCGAACTCCTGCGGGTAACTTGTCGAAGCAATGTTCCAACAGGAATAGCTGCAGCACCTCTTCCCCAGATACGGCTTGGCACCCCGCTATCCAGTGAGCTGCTGTGCGGTGCACCTTACATGCCCACTCAAGGTAGGAATCTCCAGCTAATTTAACAGTGTCTCTGAACCGCCTCCGGTATGCCTCCGGTGTAACCGCATACCTGGAGAGCAGAGCCTCTTTTACAGTATTATAATCCCCGACTTCCTCATCTGGAATGGCCCGAAAAGCCTCACTGGCCCGGCCGGATAATTTTCCGGATAATATCGTGACCCAGTCCTCTGCGGGTACCTTGTGTAGTGCACATTGCCTCTCAAAATCCGCAAGGTACCCATCAATCTCTCCTTCTGTTTCCAGGAAGTTTTTAAAAGCTGCAAAATTTACTTTTCTCTTTTCCACTGGGTTTGATGCAGTGCCGCTTTGGCGAAGTAGGTTGGCCTCCACAGCTGCTATGACCCGGTCGATAATTTCCGCAGATGGGTTGGGGCCATAATATGCCAGTCTTATTTTAACCGCCCGATCAAAGCTTGCTTCTTCAGGGGTTCTGTCTGCTATGCTAGGCCCATTGGTTCCTTCTGTTCCTGGTACTCTTTCCATCTTAGTCAGTATTGTAATAATCCCCCTCTTCCTGAGGTTACTGGCTTGTGTAGTTGCTCTTCTGGGCGATAAGGTTCATTCCGTCGCTTGCCACCAATGTTACGGTACCAACAGTGTACCAAGGGTTAATACCAGATGAACAATGTCCTGCATAGGGAATCAGCAATTCACAACCCAGCCAGTTTCAGGTTTAAAACAGAATGACATTTATTAAAGGCTAGATGCCTAGTATTTATACAGGTTTGACCCCAGATGGGGGGGTTGAAAGACTCTTGTACATTTAGATAAAAAGGGGAAGACGCCCTTTTATGAAACAGTAGAATTACATTACTTAAATACTTTACTTAGGCAGATAACAACTTAAACACATTTGGCTTGTCTTATCACCTAGCGTCTGCTCTCTGAGGGTGATTAAACAATGGCCTGTTTATTACTTAAATGTAATTATAGCACACAATAGCTGAGGCCAGAAAACCTGTCTTTAGAAATTAGTTTCTTAGCTAAACACAATTAACTCCTTCAGTCCTGACAGAAGGGTCTGTCACAACATGGTGGTTTCAAACTCGCCTATTATGAGGATCAGAACCTGCTGTCCCCTAAGGAGTTGGACAAATCCTTATCTGCCTCAGCAACTGACACCGCCGCAGTCTATCGAGGCCCCCTGACATGAGTGGCCTATTTTTATCAGTTTTGTGCTTCCTACTAATTCTTATTAGCTGATTGATGCTTCCTCCTAATAGCATTAGGCTGATAGGTACTTATTTCTAGACGTGCTTCTGTCAGTTTTGTTCACTGCCAAATTTGGAAGATGGAGGACTCTTGCAGCATTCGGTTCTTTTTGGAGACGGACTTCCTTTTGAGAAAGTGCAACACACTAAGATCTGTGAAATCCAGATCTTAGTGTATTGCACTTTAACGAGTCGAATGCACCTCTGCAAAGTTATTTCTAATAATTATTAGAATAATCTTTTTTTTACAGCTGGCTTGTTAAATCGTGATCAGCCAATTCTATCCACATGTCAAAAAAAGATGCTACACATTTACATGTTGCTGCTTAATATTTGTACTCTGATATTATAGTAGGTTTAAGGTACATTTTTGGCAACTACTTATTGTAAAACTGCTATCTATTTTATAGTTCAAAATGAATGGTCTGTATAAAACGGTATCAAAATGACTACAATGGCCATCTTAATAAGTATTACTTAAAAATTAGTATGTGGTGCACTTTCATGTATCTAAAGGTGTGCTACAAAAGCTGAAACCTCCTGAAAGAGACTTCTGACTTAATAGTAAGAATAAATATAATTTATTATATAAGAAGATATCCCATCTAAAAAACATAAGGTTAGATTACAAGTTAAAAGCAATATTTGTGCTCAACTTAGTAATACCAAGGCCCACAAATGTGCAGTGGTATTACAAGTGAGGTGCAATGCAAACACAACCTCACGTTTGCATTGCACGGAAGCAGCTAAACGTATTAACCCAAGCCTCCCTAGGAGAAAGTGGAATATGTACAATTTTCAGATGTATTTTACAGCAAAAGGAAGCAAAATAAATAATAAATGTATTATGCAATAAATGAAACATTTTGGTCCAGATTATTAGTGGATCGCTAAATATCGATTTCAAGAAAGTGATATTAGCGCTCCACTTTTTAATACCAGCACACACTAATGTGCGCTGGTATTACAAGTTAATAGCAATGTGAACGCGAGCTCACGAGCGTTGAGCAGTAACATATATCTGTCCCTACTCAGGGAAGATAGGGGTCATCTGAGAAAACTACTTTGACCAATATGAGGCTATGCTTGGCTTTTGCACAATCCCCATTAGCAGATTGAGGCACCAGAATTTCCTCATCTCTTGCAAATTGGTCACAGTCCACTGATGTGCTCTGGCATGGCTGCTCAATTCTGCGCCAGTATTTTAAAAAAATTGCTCAGCAGACAGATTTGTCTGCTGAACAATAAATTCTAAGAACTCATCATCCACAAACAACTTAAAGTAGTTGATGCGTTCAAAATTTGCAGTGCACACCAAGAGTCCAGAATTGCCAGTAAATGGAGGCAACACTGGCTGAACCATATTAGGGGAGGTCCAGTTGTAGCTTGAAACAGGCCTGCTTGCCCATGACTCCCACTGTATGCTGTGTGGCCACTGCGGATGTTGTTGCAACATACCCCATGCCCATGACTCCCACAGTATGCTGTGTGGCCACTGCAGATTTTGTTGCAACATCCCCCATGCCCATGGCTCCAACAGTATGCTGTGGAGTCACTGCTGATGTTGTTGTCATCCCTCTGCCATGGGAACTGACAGCTCTGAACTGTCTGCAGCTATGCCGCGGCTCAGTTAGTTCATCTGTCTTACTTGAACTGTCACTATATGATGACAGCCCAGGGAAAAAGTCACTGTCAGAATCCTCTGCAGCAGATGTGTCATCAGAAAAGGAATCAGAGTCTGAGTTCATAAGAATCTCAGCTGCTTCCTCAGCACTCATCAGAAGCTTATCCATAATTCTCTTTACAAAAATAAAGATATTTTCAAAGAAATTATGCTGCTAGAAATAAGATATACGTTTTACAGCAAAGAATAAGCTTTTTGTAGCAAAAACGAAAGGATTTTAGACTATGGGGAGAGCTGAGCGAAGAGGAAGTTTACTCACCTACCACACAGGCCAAAAAGACATAATAGAAATATTATTAGTTTTTCATAAATATCAGCCCTCTACTATTGGTATTTTGTAACCACATGATCTAGGTGATCATGGGATTACAAATATAATATCAGGAGCCATATTAGAAAAGGGAATGTGACATTTCATAGCTAAATGATCACCGCACTTACACTGATTATTACAGAGATCATTTAGCTAGAATACTTAAACCAATATATTTTTAAAAAAAGATAAACTAGTTTATTTTTATAAAATGTATTGTGTGGGTCTCTAGGCAATTTTGATATTTATTTATAAACTTTTAAAGACCCCCAAATCATTTTCTTAAGTTTTTTTTATATTTTGTTTTTTAACTTTTTTTCCAATTACCCCAAAACATATACAGTTGAAAATGTTAGGCTATTACCTTTCCAACGGTGGGTCCTGGGGGTCTGTAGCTGCTTAGATGCCTGAGATACGGACTTCTAAGCAGCATCCCCCCATCTCCATATAACTGAAAATTGTCCGTTTTAAATAAAGCTGTGTGGTGACATCATTGCGCGTGATGTCACTGCGCAAAACTGAAGCTCTGGCGATGCCTGTCACTATACAGGCCAGATCACCGGGGTGGGAGTGGGTGGGAGCCCCCAGACCTCCATCAAGATGGGTGAGTGCTAGCGACGGCTGTGAGCTGTCGTAAGCACCTGAGTGGGAACCTTAGAGCCTTCGCTATCACTCAAGGGGTTAATAAAAATGCTACAATTTGTATTCTTTAATTAACTACACACCACTGTATTTTGGGGCCATTTGGGAACATTTATAAAATGAACCAGAGATATTTTAGTTTCCACTATGAAGAAAATTAAACACCAAAACAGAGAGAAATCAATATTAAGGGAGGTGTTAGAAGGCTTTTTTCCATGTAATATATGTAAAGCCTGCAGACATATGAAAACAACTAAACATTTTGGCTCTAAACGCACCAATAAAAGAATTAATAACACAATCAGATTTATGGACAAAAATGTAATTTATCTGATCGAGTATAAAAAATGTGGGTCCAATATGTGAGCGAAACATACGCTCATGAAAAAGAATTAAAGAGCATATTTTACCAATAGAAAACTCAACAGAAGAAAGAAATTAAGACTTGCTTGTACAAAAGCATTTTATAATATGCAACCAAAGCAATTTGAAATATTTTAATTTTACAGCAATTATGAAAATATAAAGAGATAAAAGGGGTGGAAATCTACAAAATAATCTTTTTAAGAAATGAAGCTAAATGGATCTTTGAATTACAGACCCTACACCCAAAAGGTTTAAACTAAGATTTTAACTTGAATTGTTTTTTCAAATAATGAGAAACACTAAAATTAAAACTGTATCTTTCCCAGATTATACAGTATATTAATTACCTCACATTCACATTATCCAGACATAAGATGGATGCACCTATTGAGTATGCATTGTATTTATTAATACCTCATATATTTCATATGCTGTTTCATATATAAATTAATTTATTTTTCTTCAGATTAAGAATTAAACTATTAGTTGAATTAAACATATCTTCAAAAGTTATATACAAGCATTTATTATTTAGAAATAAATTATCAATATATTGTTAACATACAGTTCACTATTCTCAATATAGTTTGCTGGTCTTAATTTATTTTAATCTTTTTAATACATCTGTAGTCAATCTGTATCACTTATATGATGTTATACCAGAAACGGTATTGTTTCTCTTACTACTTTTATGGTTTCACTCTTTATTCATTTCAGATGTTATTTAAGATGTGTCTATGCCTTTAAATATGTACATATTAATTCTTCTACCTATATGTGTACTAAATTTGTAAAGTATAAATAGCGGTTTAAATATTCTTTGCAAGATGTATGCCGGTTTATACAGCTGTTATGTAGTAGTAAGGGAATAGCATGAAAAATGTATAACCGGTCCATTTAACTAATATACACATAAGTGCACAGCATTGTTCAAGAAATAATCTTGCATATCCATCAAGGGGTTAATGAAATCCTGCTGTATAAATGTTCAACTCATCCTTCAGTCAACAGACTTGACAAAGGCTGTTTGATTATGGATTAAATGCATTGCCACGTAACAAGGTGGATCAATCACAGTCGAGCATACAGGCCACAGTACTCGGGTGCTCATGCAGAAACACCAAAAAAATATATTTGCGAGCCTCCAACTTTTTAACTTCTCTGGGGGGTATGAAGTAGCACTATTTCAGCCAGATGAATGGTAGATTACAAATTTTTTGCTTGTTATAAGCGAAGTGTCAGAAAAAGATACAAAAAGGTCTACTGGAGCAGCAATGATATTGTTTTGAAACCGGAACATCAATGATACCGGGGTTGACTTACATGTGAGTACTCTGAAGACGTCTCCCCGGGTCACTGGGTTGTTCCACTGGAGACTTTTTACCATTTTGTTAGATTCTCATTTGGATTTTAGTGTTTGCTTAACATTGACAATTTATATATCTGGAAGTATACTTACAATACAGTTGCCAAAATTTACAACACAGTTGCTGATATCATATCCATTGATTTACAGAGGGTCAAAAAAGTATTTAGTCAGCCACCAATTGTGCAAGTTCTCCCACTTAAGAAGATGAGAGAGGCCTGTAATTTTCATCATAGGTATACCTCAACTATGAGAGACAAAATGTGGAAACAAATCCAGACAATCACATTGTCTGATTTGTAAAGAATTTATTTGCATAATATGGTGGAAAATAAGTATATGGTCAATATCAAAAGTTCATCTCAATACTTTGTTGTATATCCTTTGCAATGACAGAGGTCAAACGTTTTCTGTAAGTCTTCACAAGGTTGTCACACATTGTTGCTGGTATGTTGGCCCATTCCTGCAATGACAGAGGTCAAACGTTTTCTGTAAGTCTTCACAAGGTTGTCACACATTGTTGCTGGTATGTTGGCCCATTCCTGCATGCAGATCTCCTCTAGAGCAGTGATGTTTTGGGGCTGTCACTGGGCAACACAGACTTTCAACTCCCTCCAAAGGGAGCCACTCCTTCATTGCCCGGGCGGTGTGTTTGTGATCATTGTCATGCTGAAAGACCCAGCCACGTTTCATCTTCAATGCCCTTGCTGATGGAAGCAGGTTTGCACTCAAAATCTCACAATACATGGCCCCATTCATTCATTATTTCATGTACACGAATCAGTCATCCTGTTCCCTTTGCAGAGAAACAGCCCCAAAGCATGATATTGCCACCGCGATGCTTCACAGTAGGTATGGTGTTCTTTGGTTGCAACTCAGCATTCTCTCTCCTCCAAACACGACGAGTTGTGTTTCTATCAAACAGTTCTACTTTGGTTTCATCTGACCATATGACATTCTCCCAATCCACTTCTGGATCATCCAAATGCTCTCTTGCATACTTCAGACGGGCCCGGACATGTACTGACTTAGGCAGGGGGACACGTCTGGCACTGCAGGATCTGAGTCCCTGGTGGTGTAGTGTGTTACTGATGGTAGCCTTTGTTACGTTGGACCCAGCTCACTGCAGGTCATTCAATAGGTCCCTCCATGTGGTTCTGGGATGTTTCCTCACTGTTCTTGTGATCATTTTGACCCCACGGGGTGAGATCTTGCATGGAGCCCCAGATCGAGGGAGATTATCAGTGGTCTTGTATGTCTTCCATTTTCTAATTATTGCTCCAACAATTGATTTCTTCACACCAAGCTGCTTGCCTATTGCAGATTCAGTCTTCCCAGCCTGGTGCAGGTCTACAATTTTGTTTCTGGTGTCCTTCACCATAGTGGAGTTTGGAGTGTGACTGTTTGAGGTTGTGGACAGTTGTCTTTTATACTGATAACAAGTTCAAACAGGTGCAATTAATACAGGTAATGAGTAGAGGACAGATGAGCCTCTTAAAGAAGAAGATACAGGTCTGTGAGAGCCAGAAATCTTGCTTGTTTGTAGGTGACCAAATACTTATTTTCCACCATAATATGCAAATAAATTCTTTCCAAATCGGACAATGTGATTGTCTGGGTTTGTTTCCACATTTTGTCTCTCATAGTTGAGGTATACCTATGATGAAAATTACAGGCATCTCTCATCTTCTTAAGTGGGAGAACTTGCACAATTGGTGGCTGACTAATACTTTTTTGCCCCACTGTACATATGCATTTTATAGAAAATTTTATTGCACAACTGTATAAACACTTTTTTAGTATTGTTTTATTAGGTGGGTTGGCCAACCCCATTTTCTCTTATTTAAAGTGATCCACACTATAATAAGTTACATTTATTCTTACTATTAAGTCAGAAGTCTCTTTCAGGGGTTTTTGCGTTTTTTAGTGCTCCTTTAGATACATGCAAGTATAACACGCACTAATTTTGGGGTAATATTTAAATTTTTGGTGGGTATAAGAGGGTCTCATCAGTTTTAAGGAGCTTACCTTCAGAGCGCACATCTTAGAGCAATTGCAAGATTAATTACTGGCATATAAATAAGTCATCTAACCTTTCATAATGCACCATCATTGCTTTGTGCTATTAATTTCAATCAGAAATCTTGAAATACGATTTTCAAACAGTGTACAAAATTTGCATCTGTATCAGTGATGAGAAATTTGCTGTCATCATGGTGACAGGACTTTAGAATTCACTGTATGAAGTACAAGGATGACATGATTTTAATTAAAAATGACTGTTTTATAAGCTATTTGACATTCTAAATCTTGACAGGTATGGGACCTGACGAAAGAAAAACCATGCTTTTGCTGATACAGTAAGCCAAATGTCAAGTTACAGTTTAAACAAAGTTTGAATATTCAAATGTTTCTAGAAAATGAATTGCATAATAGCATGCTTTAATTACTTTTTAATATAATTTAATCCATTAGTAGTATTATTTGTTAGTAAAAGATTATATTTAATTAAAATTGTAATAGTCTTATAATCAAAGTATTTAAAGGAACATAAAAGGCACTTTTTGTTTTCTGTTTGTAAAAGAAGGCATATTAAATGTATTATTTGTTTTTCCTTGAAATGTATATTCCTGTAATGAACAAACTTCTGTTACATACAGATGCTTTTACAGGTTTGGGTGTTATCTCTATCGTCATACCTTGGTGCTCAGCTTTTCAGATCACAACTTGACAAGTAATGTGCTATTGGTTATGTATTGCCATAAAAGATTCTAAGCTTGTCTTAGTCCCTTCTGTTACTGCCAGAAGCCAATTTTAAAGTGGGGCCCAAAAAGACCATAGGACCGAGGTGGCATATGACAGGGGTGACACATGGGGAGGGCATTCAGGGTAATAATGTTTTTAAGAAAAATACATCTCACCAGGGGTTTATCAGAAGGGGAACAGCATGTTCTTGTGTAAAAATGCTAAATGTAATCTTTAAAGGGACAGTCAAGTATAAATTAAACTTTCATTATTCAGATAGGACTTTTAATTTTAATCGACTTTCCAATTTACTTTTATCATCAAATTTGCTTTTTTTCTCTTGGTATTCTTAGTTTAAACTAAACATAGGTAGGCTCATATGCTAATTTCTAAGCCTTTGAGGGCTGCCTCTTATCACATGCTTTTTAAATCTCTTTTCAACACAAAGAGACAGAAAGTACACGTGGGCTATATAGATAACACTATGTTAAGGCACAGAAAGTTATTTAAGATCTAGCACAATACAATGCTAAATTTAAGACAATAGATGATAAACAGTCACAGTCATGTGATCAGGGGGCTGGAAGGAGGTTCCTAGATACAAGGTAATCACAAAGGTAAAAAGTATATTAATATAACTGTGTTGGTTATGCAAAACTGGGGAATGAGTAATAAAGGGATTATCTATCTTTTAAAACAATAACAATTCTATGGTTGACTGTCCCTTTAAGACTTCTGACTATAGTTGGGTTTAAATAGTAGGGAACACTAACAACTAGATTATGAGTCTTGCGTTAGCCTTAAAAAGCAGCGTTGAGGGGTGCCAACGCTGCTTTTTAACGCCCGCTAGTATTACGAGTCAGGCAGGAAAGGATCTACCGCTCACTTTTTTTCCGTGATTTTAGCTTACCGCAAATCCCCTTATGTCAATTGCGTATCCTATCTACTTTAATGGGATTTGCCTAATGCCTGTATTACGATCGCCTGAAAAAGTGAGCGGTGGACCCTCTCCTGTCCAGACTCCTACCGCATCTTAACTAAAGTGCTACAAAGTACACTAACACCCATAAACTACCTATTAACCCCTAAACCGAGCCCACCCCCCACATCGCAAACACTATAATAAAATTATTTAATCCCTAATCTGCCGACCGGACATCGCCGCCACTTTAATAAATGTATTAACCCCTAAATCGCCGCACTCCCGCCTCGCAAACACTAGTTAAATTGTATTAACCCCTAATCTGCCGTCCCTAACATTGTCGACACCTGCCTACATTTATTAACCCATAATCTGCCGCCCCCAACGTTGCCGCTACGATATTAAATTTATTAACCCCTAAATCTAACCCTAACCCCCCCTAACTTAAATATAATTTAGTTAAAATGAAATAAAATTACTACTATTAAATAAATTAATCCTATTTAAAACTAAATACTTACCTATAAAATAAACCCTAAAATAGCTACAATATAAATAATAATACATTGAAGCCATCTTAGGGTTTATTTTTATTTTACAGGCAACTTTGTATTTATTTTAACTAGGTACAATAGTTATTAAATAGTTATTAACTATTTAATACCTACCTAGCTAAAATAAACCTAAGTTACAATTACACCTAACACTACACTAGAATTAAACTAATTACCTAAACTAACTAAAATTAATTACAATTAAATTAAATAAACTAAATTACGGAGAAAAACCCCCCCACTAAATTACAGAAAATAAAAAAAGAATTACAAGAATTTTAAACTAATTACACCTAATCTAATCCACCTAATAAAATAAAAAAGCCACCGCAAAATAATAAAATTCCCTACCCTATACTAAATTACAAATAGCCCTTAAAAGGGCCTTTTGCGGGGCATTGCCCCAAAGTAATCAGCTCTTTCACCTGTAAAAAAAATACAATACCCCCCCAACATTAAAACCCACCACCCACACACCCACACACCCAACCCTACTCTAAAACCCACCCAATCCCCCCTTAAAAAAACCTAACACTACCCCCTTGAAGATCACCATACCCAAGTGGTCCTCCAGAGGGTCCGAAGTCTTCATCCTATCCGGCCAGAAGAGGACATCCAGACCGCCAGAAGTCTTAATCCCGGCGGCATCTTCTATCTTTATCCTTCAGGAGCGGAGCGGGTCCATCTTCAAGACATCCGACGCGGAGCATCCTCTTCATCCGACGGCTGACGACTAAATGACTGGTCCTTTAAGTGACGTCATCCAAGATGGCGTCCCTTGAATTCCGATTGACTAATAGAATCCTATCAGCCAATCAGAATTAAGGTAGCAAAAATCTTATTGGCTGATGCAATCAGCCAATAGGATTGAAGTTCAATCCGATTGGCTGATCCAATCAGCCAATTGGATTGAGCTTGCATTCTATTGGCTGTTCCAATCAGCCAATAGAATGCAAGCTCAATCCTATTGGCTGATTGCATTAGCCAATAGGATTTTTCCTACCTTAATTCCGATTGGCTGATAGGATTCTATCAGCCAATCGGAATTCAAGGGACGCCATCTTGGATGACGTCACTTAAAGGACCAGTCATTCAGTCGTCAGCCGTCGGATAAAGAGGATGCTTCGCATCGGATGTCTTGAAGATGGACCCGCTCTGCTCCGGAAGGATGAAGCCTTCTGTCGGTCTGGATGTCCTCTTCTGGCCGGAAAGGATGAAGACTTCGGACCCTCTGGAGGACCACTTGTGCCCGGCTGGGTGAAGACGGCTCAAGGTAGGGTGATCTTCAAGGGGGTAGTGTTTGGTTTTTTTAAGGGGGGATTGGGTGGGTTTTAGAGTAGGGTTGGGTGTGTGGGTGGTGGGTTTTAATGTTGGGGGGTATTGTATTTTTTTTTACAGGTGAAAAAGCTGATGACTTTGGGGCAATGCCCAGCAAAAGGCCCTTTTAAGGGCTATTTGTAATTTAGTATAGGGTAGGGAATTTTCTTATTTTGGGGGGCTTTTTTATTTTATTAGGGGGATTAGATAAGGTGTAATTAGTTCAATATTCTTGTAATTCTTTTTTTATTTTCTGTAAATTAGTGGGGGGGTTTTACAATTTAGTTTATTTAATTTAATTGTAATTAATTGAAGGTAGTTTAGGTAATTAGTTTAATTATAGTGTAGTGTTAGGTGTAATTGTAACTTAGGTTAGGGTTTATTTTACAGTTACTTTTGTACTTATTTTAACTAGGAAGTTGTTAAATAGTTAATAACTATTTAATAACTATTGCACCTAGTTAAAATAAATACAATATTGCCTGTAAAATAAAAATAAAACCTAAGCTAGATACAATGTAACTATTAGTTATATTGTAGCTAGCTTAGGGTTTATTTTATAGGTAAGTATTTAGTTTTAAATAGGAATTATTTATTTAATTGTAGTAAATTTTTTTAGATGTATTTAAATTATATTTAAGTTAGGGGGTGTTATGGTTAGGGTTAGACTTAGGTTTAGGGGTTAATACAATTATTATAGTGGCGGCGACGTTGGCGGTGGCAGATTAGGGGTTAATACATTTAATATAAATGCGGCGAAGTTGAGGGGGCAGATTAGGGGTTAATAACTATAATGTAGGTGTCGGCGATGTTGGGGGCAGTAGATTAGGGGTTCAAAAGTATAATGTAGGTGGCGGCGGTGTCCGGAACGGCAGATTAGGGGTTAATAATTATAATGTAGGTGTCAGCGATAGCGGGAGCGGCAGATAATGGGGTTAATAAGTGTAAGATTAGGGGTGTTTAGACTCTGGGTTCATGTTAGGGTGTTAGGTGCAGACATAAAATTCATTTCCCCATAGGACACAATGGGGCTGCGTTAGGAGCTGAATGCTGCTTTTTTGCAGGTGTTATTTTTTTTTCAGCCAACTCAGCCCCATTGTTTCCTATGGGGAAATCGTGCATGAGCACGTTTTGCCAGCTTACAGCTACCGTAAGCAACGCTGGTATTACAGTGAGATGTGGAGCTAAATTTTGCTCAACGCTCACTTTTCTGAGGCTAACGCCGGCTTGAAGAAAACCTGTAATACCAGCGTTGGCTTAAGTGAGAGGTAAGAAAAAAAAGGCTTGTTAGCCCCGCACAGCCTTACCGACAAAAACTCGTAATCTAGGCGTAAGTTTGGGGAGGGAGGCATGATATCTTTTATAGACCCAGGCAGCACCAAGTTGTCTCTGTGCAATGTGTTTCAAATATGTAAAGACTGTCTTTGCATGACTCCTTTCCTATTTACTACTCTGCTTATCTGACCCTATTATGCAGCATATCTTTGCTAATAAGTTTACAGCTGCATCTGTCACAATTTAATATCTATCATAACCTTGCTACATTCTATCTAGATTTCCAGATGTGTCCAGCCTTAGTCAATATCTAGCATTAAAATGTTATATTTCAATCTACCTTAGCCCCAGACAATCTTTTCCCATCTCATCCAATATAACACTGATCAGCCAATAAGCATATATATTGTAGTTAGTAGTAGAAATCAAATATCCTTTTTTTTTCATCAAGTCCCAGTTTAAATGAAACATTTTTATTGACCCCATTAGAATGTAAAGCAGATAATTAATTTTATTCCTCTCCTGATGTTACTACCTATTATTCTCATACTAGCATATGCGGACATTTACAGAGCTATAAGGAATGTCCTTATCAGTCACTGGGTAATCTAGAGAGTTAAGTTTAATAAAGGTTTATCAGAGCGCCAAACAAATTGTAGGCTGGGTTCAGGATCAGAACAACAAATACCAGTAACAATAAATATATAAAAAGTATAATTGAATACAATTTGATACATGTTCGATACAAATCTGAAAAGTGCTATTATACAATTTGATACAATTCAAATAAGTGCTGTTACACTCGGATTAAAAACAGCAACAATTCATGGATCCATGTTACAATACTATTAAAACTATAAAAACATAATCCTGAAAAACCCAGGTAACAGACTTTAAAAAAGGCTTCGGGAACTTGAGGCCAATGAAGGTATCGAAATGGATTAAGGAGACGCTAGGTAATGGACTCCAATAAGGCAAATATTGTGAGAAAAAAGATCATTTGATAAAGATTATATAAATGTAAAGTTATATGTAATTTATACTATAATCTAGAGAGTTGTAGACACGCATCTGTTTTCTGCTAGTTCTAATATAATTTAGTTTTAAAGAAAAACACATTGTAATTGCCTGTAGCCTTAATTAATAAAAAATGTGAAAATGTTCTGAATACATTAAGAACACAGTGCTGTCGAAGACAGGTTTTCCGGTGGAGGAGGAGTAAGCACAGGCAGGTGCGCTTCCTACTCCAGTCCCAAATTGCTGTTGGCGGTAATTCTCTTCGCGCCCTACCCCAGGAATAGGGGTTGCTGCACGGACAGCTAGTTACAGCGCTCTGGGAACCTGACAGTGCCTCTACATCGCACTGTTGCCTAATACAAGCCCCATTGGGCTCAATGTTACCATCTGAACTATCCTATTACCTAACATAGGAAAGGATCCATTGCTGCAGGGCTTCTCCTACTTGTGGACTTACCAGCTGAACACTAACGTTTTGCTTCGCTGTGGCGGAGGATTCGGGCTGTCTCTGATCTAAGTGGAATCCCCCCCCCCCCTCTCCCACCGGTGCTGCGTGAGAGGGGGAGAGTGTTGAGTTGCCTCATTGGTGCTTAGGCTCCCCCGGCTGGGTCTGCTGCCTTTCCCCCGCCTCGCTTTTTGTGGAGCTGGTGTCCCTCGCTCCTCTCCCACCGATGCTGCGAGAGAGGAGGAGGGGCTGAGAGGTCGGTGTGGCATCGGAGGAGATCGGGCGAAAAACGGGCTGCATTATCCGGATCCTGGGTCTTGGTGACACCGGCAGAAGCCCCTGGAGGCTGCAAGGAAACGGAAGTATACAGCCGATCTACTTTCTCACTGAGCATTCAGTTCCAACTCCAGCCTGATGACATATGCCGCCGACTGGGCTGAGCTGCACGGCACATCATCACAGCCTAACTTAGAGCTGCTGCAGATCTTCTCTATCTCCCAGTATATATGAACCTTCTTGCCTCTACAGTGATAATAATATCAACCCTGCTGTTTTTGGAGCCAGACAAGAAGATAGTGACACCTAGCATCATCATTTACATCCAGCTGAAACACCGCAAGTATAAGTGTATTTAAAGATGATCTGATATGAATGTAATTGCTGAATTACTAAAGCCTGCAGCATTTGACTTTAATGCCATAATCCTAACATTTGCTTATTAACAAACACTAACATTCATGCAAGCTTATCTCTGGACTATTGCTGAACTGCCTCTTATTGACTGTTATATTCCTTAGGAACAATCTGAAAGTCTTGAACCTTTAACACATCCACCAAACTAACCTCATTGTCTGTATATATAACTACTAAATTTTGGCAAATTAATTAAGGGATTAAGCTGAAACACCGCAAGTATAAGTGTACCTAAAGCTGAACTGACATGGATGTAATTGTTGAACTACTAAATCTTCTAGCATTTGACTTTAATGGCATAATCCTAACATCTGCTTATTAACAAACACTAGTATTCATGCTAATTTATCTCTGTGCTATTGCTGAACTGCCTTTTATTGATTGTTATATCCCTTAGGAACAATCTGAAAGTCTCTAACTCTTAACACTTCCACTAAACTAACTTCATTGTCTGTATATATAACTGCTGGATATTGGCAAGTTAGGGGGATCAAGTATCACTCTTGGGTTGCCCATTTCTAGTAGTACAGTACTAAATAATTTGTGTACTAATCTTACTCTGTATAGAGTTTGGGAATAACTTTTTGGGAATAATACTTAAAAATCACTGCTGTACCAAACTTTAATCTGTAGAAGTTCGTACTTAACCCTATAATGTGCTAGAATACACCAAGGGAAACCCTCTTTTCTCTTTACTGTTTTCTAAAGTTTATAGAACTACATATTCAAGAAGGGGGAAAAAGGGAGGGGAGGAGAGGGAGAGAAATAGGAAAGGAAAAACCCTGATCCTGTTGAAAGTTGGAGGAGCCTTAGACTTAAATTATAAGGATACAACTAAAGGACTTAGACTCTAAGAAGGGGGGGGGACATATAAACAAATGGAGTGAGTAAAGTTAACAAAGGGGAAAAGACAGGAGGGAAAGGGAAACCCCACATAAACCACACAAAAAATTCA
Organism: Bombina bombina; assembly: GCF_027579735.1. Taxonomy (NCBI): domain Eukaryota; kingdom Metazoa; phylum Chordata; class Amphibia; order Anura; family Bombinatoridae; genus Bombina; species Bombina bombina. The sequence continues at coordinate 1,209,332,612 of NC_069500.1, read as the reverse complement.
GGGTACTCTAAAGTTCAAGAAGAAAAAACCTGACTGAAATTAGCTATATAAAAATTTAGATTGCTGAGTTAGGGAAAACTCTCCCATAGAACTGAAAAAGAAAGGCGGAAAAGCTGAGATACAAAATCAGAGGAAAAAGTAGCTGAAACAAGGAGAAAGCGTAAACAATACTTTGTTTCAAAGAGGGTAAAGAAGAAGGAAGCCTAAACAGGCTAAAGCCACCTTCTGTCTACAGTCTTTACCACCTCATAAACTTTTTAGCCCAGAACTCTTGAAAAAAGGGGGTAGGGTAAGATGGAGAAAGGAAAGAAATCCTTTTCATACTATTAAGATTTGTTTTTTTTTTTTTTTTTTTTTTTTTTGTTTTGTGTGTGTGTTTTGTTAAAACTTCGTTACTTACTCAGGTTTTCCCTGTGCTCTATTCAAAGCAACAAAATATCTTTTTGTGTAGAATACTTTCTAAGGTTCTTTGCAATATCTAGGATACTTTGGAACATAGTGCTAAGATAAGAATAAGGGGATTATGTCACTCTATGATTAAATGTTCTGATTTTCTGTGTTCTATTTTGAGACTGTTTACTTATAAGTTAACTATTAAGATGAATTTACTTTAGGTTTTCTTTAATTGACCGGCAGCCCATTTCAGAGTACAGAACATATCTTAAAAATATATCTTAAAGTTAAGATATGGTGTTGAATTATAGCTTAAGTGTCAAAGAGTATTTCCCTTTGTGTTTTCTACTCTAGGGGGGTAATGAATCACAGTCCTAGGGTAAATAGTTGATAATCTCTGTTGTGACAATTATACAAAGCTGGGTACAGGCCAGACTTAAATAATATTGAATACATAAGTGGAGTAAATTGGTGACTTTCTCCGTATCATATAGTACATCTAACCCAGAGAAATAGAAAGACATTATATAAGAATTGTCATCCTCAGGTGAATTTCAGGACTGGCGATAATTATTGAAATAAAAATATTTACTGCATAAGTAGCAGATTGTTAAGAGACACTTACAGGTATTAAAGGGGGTAAATTAATGTAGTAGTTCTTTTGATTTCATATACTGGCAAATTAAATGTGAATATACACAAAAATTGAGTACAAATTATAAGTAAATTGGATACTGTTAAAGTATAGCCTAACTCTTCAGGAATTAGGAGTGATCGCAGTTATTAGAAATAGGAGAAAAGAATAATCTGATACATAGGTTAAGCTTGTTTTGGTGTAACTTTTGCCTAAAGTAACACACCGCCATAATTTAAAAACACTATAACTCACTTTTTTTTTTTTTTCTTTTTTTGCACACCCTCACTGAATATCCTCACAACCCACTTCTCACTCTCCCCTTTTTTTTTTTTTTTTTTTTTTTTTTCTCCCTCCTCACAATACATAACACCTTTTTTCACTAATTGGCACTTTTGGGCGGGGGAATTCATCCCCCGCCCCTCTTTGTTTTTTCTAAGCACTTAATCAATTCATGGATAAATTCGTGCACACGCACATTAAGACCCCTTCACCAGCTATGGCGGCTAGACATAAAGACAAGAAAAATAAAAATGTGATAAAAACACAGGTAGATATTCATTCACTTTCCTCTAACCTCTCCTATAACAAAGAAAGTGCAGATACTCAAGCATTAGTATCCAGTATAACTGAAGCACTTGCCCCAAGATTTGAATCTCTCAAACTTGAGATTAAACAAGATATTGTATCTCTTACTAACGAAATCAGACAATTCTCAAATAGACTTCAAGAAGCTGAACAAAGAGTGTCAGACTTGGAGGATGTCAGCTCAATCCATAGCTCTAAATTAAAAGCTGCAGATATAATGCTATCCAAAATACAAGCTAAAATAGAGGATCTTGAAGATCGCTCGCGGAGAAACAATCTAAGAATAATAGGGGTCCCAGAGGGGAAACAATATGAAAATTTGGGAAAATTTATATCTGAAACCTTAGTACAAATACTAGGATTACCTCCTTCTTACCCTCCAATAATAGTTGAAAGGGCCCACAGAGTAGGGCGCCAATCTGACGAAGGAAGAGGGAAGATCAGAGCTAGACCAATAATAGCTAAACTACTAAATTTTCAGGATAAGATGGTAATCTTTCAGTACTACCGAAAGAACCAACCTATCTCCTTAGGGACAAACAATATACTATTATTCCAAGATTTCTCCGCTGAAACAGCGGGGAAAAGAAAAGAGCTATCCCCTACTTGCACGAAACTTATTAAAGCAGGTTACCGTGCCACCATAATTTACCCAGCTAAATTAAAAGTTACTCTCAATGATGAAGTCCATTTTTTTGAATCTGCAGAAAAAGCAGAGAAATTTGTAGAAGAACTGGGAAGGAATGACAATAGGTGAAAGAAAGAAAATAAAATAAAATAAAAGAAAAATCAGCATAATTTCCGAGTTTATAGACTACAGTTAGATATATGATGCAAGGTGTAAGTTCTGTAAGGGGGTTGTGCAGGGCCCCCGGGGGAATGCCTGCACTAGGAGGGTATATAGCTTTAGGAATTCCTTCTTTTTTTTTTTTTTTCTCTCAGGGTGGATGAGGGATGGGCAGGGCAGATAAGTGTAAGATAACCTCCTGGAATATTGGAGGTCTCACCTCCCCCATCAAACGAAAATCAGTTTTGGTTCAATTACAAAAAATTGGTACTGATATAGCTATGCTACAAGAAACTCATTTAAATATGCAGGAAGTGCTAAAACTGAAGTTCTCATGGGTAAAGGAAGTGTTTGCTTCCACAGGCACAAAAAGGAAGAGAGGCGTGGCAATTTTGCTAGGGAAAAGAATTAAATATGAAACTTTGCACAGTATTTCAGACCCGGAAGGGAGATATATAATTTTAAAATTAAAGATAGAAGGAATCCTATATACACTTTGTAATCTATACGCTCCCAATGTGTTTGATCCAATGTTCTGGGACACTCTGCAATCAAAAATAATTTCTGAATCAACAGGATACCTAATTCTAGGCGGGGATTTCAATATGGCCCCACACCAACCCTTGGATAGACTTAGACAGAAGCCTACGGTGGGGAGGAATAAGCGAGACAGCCTAGAAACTAAAATGTTTAAGAAAATTTCCAAAAATTTGTTAGTCAGGGACATTTGGAGACTCCAGAACCCAGATCTAAGAGATTTCACCTGTCTGTCTCGAGCTCATAAGACTCTATCTAGAATAGACTTGTTCCTTATTGATGAAAGACTATGTAAAATGAAAATTATAGCCAAAATACTCCCTATTTGTATATCAGATCATAGCCCTATTACAATAGAAATTCAATATAATGACTTCAAACTAGGATCCTCTCGCTTCTTCTTCCCCACATGGCTGACGAATGATGTAAAATTTAAAAACTGGTTAAAAAGCAAATATGAAGAGTATGCTGAATTTAACAAGACTTATGTTGATCGCCCAGATATTTTCTGGGAGGCTGCAAAGGCAGTTCTTAGGGGGGAAATGATTTCATATATTGCTAATAGAAATAAAACACTAAGAATTAGAGAATCAGAAGTGACAAAAGCTGTAATTAACTCATATAATCGCTATTTGCTTGATAACTCCCCGGGAAGTTGGATCAGATACATTGGAGCAAAAAACGAAAGAGACTCATTTCTAACCTATATAGAGACTCAGAAGGAGCTTAAACTTCAGGCAAGACTTTATCGCTATGGCAATAAGGCTGGAAAGTTATTGGCCAATCTGTTAAAAAGAGAGAAAAGATCCCCATTAATAGATAAGCTTCTGCATAAGCAGAAAACCCATATAAATATAGATGATATTTCCAACATTTTCTCAGAATATTTTTCAAAGATTTACTCTCTAAGGGATTCAGATAAAGTTAAATCAGATGAATTCTGGAGCAAAATTGTCCACCCTGTACTTGACGGTGAAAAAATGCTAATGGTTAACTCCCCAATTTCTCAGGAAGAAATTCTAAAGACTATTCAGGATCTTCCATCAAATAAGGCACCTGGTCCAGATGCATTACCAAATGAATTTTACAAAATCCTTGCACCATTCGTTGTTTCACCGCTAAGTAAGCTTTTTAACTACATGTTTATTGATGGAAAGGTAGTCTCGCCTCAATTTTGTGCATCTCACACTACACTGATTCTTAAACCCGGGAAGGATCCGACAAAAAAGGAATCTTATAGGCCCATAGCATTATTAAATTCCGATTATAAGATCCTGACCTCCATTTTAGCCAAGAGATTGCAATTGGTACTTCCGGAAATAATACATAAAGACCAAGCAGGATTTTTGCAGAAACGAAATCTAACAGCAAAGATCAGGGAAGTATTAGTCACTATATATTATTTTAAATCTACTGATTTGGCGGGGCAGAGGAGAGAGGGGGACTCCCCAGATTTAGCAATTGTTTCAATTGATGCAGAAAAAGCATTTGATTCAATTAATCAGGATCATTTGCTTTCGTCTCTCTATAGGTTTGGGTTCAGAGGACATTTCCATAAATTTGTGGAGAACTTATATAAAAAGTCATTCACGAGGTTAATTGTTAATAATACACTATCTTCGGAAATATAATTGGAAAGGGGAACACGCCAGGGATGCCCCCTCTCCCCTCTCCTCTTTAACATTTCAATTGAACCTTTGGCAATAGCAATAAGAACACAAATGGAAGGAATAAAGATAGGTAGAACAGAGCTTAAAATTGCGTTATACGCGGATGACATCCTGCTATATATCTCTAACACGCAAAACAATATACCTATACTTATTTCAATTATAGAACAATTCGGATCCTTCTCGGGTTATAGGATTAATGCGTTAAAATCTGAATTATTATGGATTAGAAGGAATCCTGATTCTTCGATAGAAATTCCTTTTAGAGTCTCAGAATCATTTAGATACTTGGGGATAATGATCACTTCCGATTTAGACAAATGTTATGATCTTAATGTAAAACCAGTACTGAGAGAGATTGAGGTGAGTTTGAAATTATGGCAGAATCTCCCACTCTCGATTTCAGGTCGCATTGCCGCATTTAAAATGATCCTGCTTCCAAAGTTATTATTCATTTTACAGAATACTCCAATAATCCTCAGAAGGAAAGATATTGAAAAAATTAATAGTATGATGAGAATTTTTATATGGCAGAACAAAAAACCCAGAATTTCGTTAATGAAACTTTCACTTCCTAAGAAGTACGGCGGACTTGCACTGCCAGATATACAATTCTACAATCTGGCCTCACTGGCCCGAATAGTTATAGATTGGATTCTAAATAAAGATTATGTAACAAACAATGAACTTGAAAAAAATGTAAGTCTACCATACCTTCCCACAGCCTTAATACACTGTAGTCCTAAGACAATCCCCCAGGAAATTAAGATATTCAAAACATTAATATATCCACTACAGGCATGGAGAAAGATATGCAAGTTATTATCTATTAAAGGAAGTGTCTCGAATTATATGCCAATTAAAGGGAACCCTAAATTTCAAGCGGGAATACAATCGGCACTCTTCCAAAAATGGCACACATTAGGTTTGAATAACATCTCTCAGATGATAGACTGGAATGGCCACTGCATTAAAACATTCGAAAGTTTAAAAAGAGAATTCAGCCTTAGCAATAAAGAATTCTTTGCATATTTACAAATTAGACACTTCATAACTAAGATAATAAATGAATCTGGTTGGAACTGGTCCTGGGGAAAGCTGGAGAATTGGCTTGTATTAGCTAAAAATGGGTTTATGTCAATCTCACCATGCTATCAATTATTGATATCTAATAAAGGGGAGATGAATCTAGGAAACTTAGCAGTTGCATGGGATTCTATGATAACTCAACATCCTATAAATTCAAATAAAATCCAGGCTTCTATTTTAAAAGTATCACAAATTACTTTATCAGCCACATGGAGAGAATCCCACATTAAGTTATTGTATAGGACCTACTACACTCCAAAAAAAGGGACAAGATGTGGGAATATTAATTTTTGTACATGCCCAAAATGCTCATTACAATCAGCAGATCTTATCCATATGATCTGGGAATGCCCCAAGATTAAACATTTTTGGGCTAAGATAGAATACTGGATTAATCAAGTTTTAAAAATCTCTCCTCTGAGGTTGGACATAATCTCTGTAATCTTTTTATGGGAAGCAACGAAAGATCTTCGGAAGCATAATAAAATAATCAATATGATTATTCTAGCGGCAAGATATTTAATCTTCAAAAAATGGAAAGGAAGGGCTAGCCCCAGTATAAATGAGCTCAAAAACTGCCTAAAAAAACAATATATAATAGAGCAAAGAGACACTAATATAGAAGAAGAGAATGATATTGAAGGTTTCTTTAAAAAATGGACAGCTTTTATTAAGATATTTCCATTAAATGAAAGAGAACATATGATATACCCATTTAGGAACTCAGAACTAGTATTGTTGGGACTATGGTAGTCTTCTCTGCTCATCTCCCATCCCCCCCCTCTTTTCCTTTTTTTTTTTTTTTTTTTTTTGGGATAGTTACATGTTGTGTTTTAGTGTTACCATGCTTAGTGTTGTCTGGTTGTTTAAGTCCTCTTTCCCCTAGTGGATTAGGTATGTTAGGTTGGTTGATTTTTTTTTTTTTTTTTTTTTGTGAATAATTGACCTAAGACGGAAAGGGAAGAAAAGGGTAAAACTTAACTATTGTTAAGACTGTTATTTAAAAGATAAGATATAGTATGACAAAATAATGTAAATTATAGTATACGTTGCATCTGAAAGTTCAATTCACATTAACATTTTCTGAAGAAGAATAAGCACTATATCATTATATAATTTTGAATATCCTGAAGCTAGAGAAAAAGAAAAAATAGAAAAATGAGGTTGAGACTATTTTTGTTTCTTGCTTCTGTTCTTTTTTTGTGATGCAACAAAAATAATGTTCTTTTTCATCATGTGTATATTGTGAATATTTCTTTTTTTGTACCTATGCATTCTTTTTCAATGTATCACATATATGTTGTTTTGTGATCTTAACCTCAATAAAAAAAAAAAAAAAAAAAAAAAAAGAACACAGTGCTGTCAGCAATTGTTTTTAAGTGTTTTTATGTGTAGGAACCAAATGGAACTTATTAATGAAGAAGGCAAGGCATGCCACTAAGCAACTTTCTATTTTACTCCTATTTTAAATTTTTCTTTGTCCTCTTGCTATCATTATTTGAAAAAGAAGGCATCTAAGCTTTTTTTTCGTTTCAGTACTCTGGACAGCACTTTTTTATTGTTGGATGAATTTATCCACCAATCAGCAAGGACAACCCAGGTTGTTCACCAAAAATGGGCCGGCATCTAAACTTACATTCTTGCATTTCAAATAAAGATACCAAGAGAATTAAGAAAATTTGATAATAGGAGTAAATTAGAAAGTTGCTTAAAATGTCATGCTCAATCTGAATCACAAAAGAAAAACTTTGTTTACAGTGTCCCTTTAAGTCTGCATTGTGCACTTCCAACTCTCAGATTTGGAAAACGCACAATTTTCAGATTTAAATTAACCCCTTGACCGTACCGCATGATGCATATATACGTCTTAGCTACAGGATGCTCCAGTAGTCTTGACTGTAAATTTATAGATGAGAGCTAGAGTTCCTAAGCTCTAGACATCTGCCTGAATATGGAACCAGAGCATGATTAGTGCTCCAGTTCCATATGAAGACAGATGCCTGATCGTTACAGACAGTGACACTATGGGCAGTGTATCAGTGGAGAGGGAAGGGAGGAGGGAGGGGGAGGGAATAGGATGGGTCCTACACTGCAGAAAAAAAGGAAGGGAGCGAAAAGAATGGGGAGCTACACTACAGAAGAAAAGGTGGGTTGGGGGTTTGGAGGCCCTAGCTTATAGTCACCGGAGGAGGGACCACTACATTACAGATTTTTTTTTTTTAAATATAGGTACTGGCAGATAGTTGTCAGCACTAAAGATGGCCAAAATTAGTGGGGATGGTTAGAGAGCTATTAGGGGGGATCAGTGAGGTGGGAGGGTTGAGGAGGATCCCTACACTGCAGAAAAAAATAAAAAACATTTTTTCTGTAGTGTAGCTGCCCCCACCTCATTTACCCCCTCCCAGATCAATTTCCCACCCTCTAATTCCACCTCTACTGTATGATCCCCCTCCCTCCTTCCCCCTCCCTGCTGCGCTCATAGTTTTTTTTCTGTAGCATAGCGGGCCCAGTAGTTTCTGCCCCTCCTGCCCACCTCCCGCCTCCCTCCAGCGATGTGCCGCCCACCCACATCCCTCCTTACCCTCCCGCCAATAATGATCAGCACCACCAATGCCCGATGCAGAGAGGGACACAGATTGTCCCTTTCTGCATCAGTACCTCTGCAAGTCTATTTCTGCACTGCCCCATTCGTACCTTTATATTGCGGTCTATGGGGACTGTGTTATTACTCATAAATATATATGTAAATATTCATATACATATATATTTAAAGATTGCTGCCCATCACTGCACGAAAAATATCCCCTTTGGCTATGCTAGGTTATCTGCCGTGACTATCGGCATGAGAACGAGTCTTCCATTGGAGCCTATGGAAGCTCGCTCTTGTGAACGCAAAGCTTCCATGCAATGTGAAGGCAAGGTCGCGTTTGCATTGCACTCAACTGCTAATAACAGCGCACTTTTGCGTGCACTGATATTACGAGTAGAGCGCAAATATTGTGCTCACAAATTTTGCGCTCCACTCATAATCTAGCTCTTTATATTATAATCTCAAAGTTTTCCATGTCCCTTTAAATTAAACCTTTGTTGGACAAAATTTTTAACACATTTTATTGCTGCACATTCATTTTCAATATATATATTTTTTAAAGTGTAATATCCATTGATGTTTAAATGCTGGTTGAAAATACAATTCAAAACACATGAGCTACTGAAATAGCACAAAATGTAGCTGCACTATTTATTTAGCAGCATTTTTATACAGCAAATGTGTTCCTAAACAATGCTAGTAAGTGCTGTATGATTTAGAAAATGACACTGTTTATAGTAAGGTAAACTCCAATCTTGTCAGTTAACTTTTAGTAACTATAAGCCATTTTCAGATTCCAAGCCATTACTTTCAATGCGTTAAACAAAATGTTACAGCTAAACAAATAAGTGTTTACATTAATGACCAAACAGATGATTAAAGAGACAAAAACACTAAGGGGTCAATTTATCAAGCTCTGTATGGAGCTTGATGCCCCTTGTTTCTGGCGAGCCTAAAGACCGCTGCTCCATAACCTGTCCGCCTGCTCTGAGGCGGTGGACAGAAATCAACCTGATCTAATACGATCAGGTTGATTGACACCCCCTGCTAGTGACCGATTGGTCGCAAATCTGCAGGGGGCAGTATTTCACCAGCAGTTCACAAGAACTGCTGGTGCAATGATAAATGCCGACAAAGTATGCTGATGGCATTTATCGATGTGTGGCGGACATGATACGCTACATCGTATCATGTCCGTCCGCACTATAATAAATATATACCCCTAAGGGGTAGATTACTACTGGAGCGCAAACATTTGTGAGCAAGCGATAAGGGATTTATCGCGAGTGTTTGTGCTCATCAGACTTATCGCTCATATTACAAGTTGAAAGCAAATGTGATCGCTTGAGCGCAATCAAGATTTACGCTAGAATGATTACCGCAACCTCAGAGCTCTTGTTAACATGTCTAAATATGTATATAAATATATATATATATGTGTGTGTGAACTTATGCATTTATATGTGTATAAATGTATTTACAGACATATAAACACATACATATTTACACACATATAGTCATATATATAAGTGCATTAGAGCCCTTTGCAGTTAAGTAGATTAAAACATGTAACATCATATTTATGCCAAATAGAAAAAAGAAAAAAGGCAGCTCTCTAAGGGAAGGAAAAACTAAAATCCAATACTTTATTTCATAATCAGGTTAAAAATACACCAACACTGGAGGGCAGAAAATGATCCTTATGCCTTTCGTGCCTGTCGGCACTTAATCATAGGATGATCATTTTCTGCCCTCCAGTTTTGGTGTATTTTAACCTAATCATGCAATAAAGTATTGTATTTTAATTTTTCTTTCCCATAGAGTTCTGCCTTTTTTCTTTTTTTTTCTTTGGCATTTTGCGGCTTGCTCGGCACTTCCATGCACCCCGCTATAGTGTCTTCAGTGCAGCAAGTATTGTGTCATAACGGTACCTACCCAAGCACAGCTTTTCGGAAGGAGACTGGAATCTGAACTTGGAGTGGCGTCATTGGATGTAACATCATATTTATGCAATATTCATATTTAATAAAGTGTTATACAGTGTATTTACTGTAAATATTTGACATTCCAATGCTATGCACATAGCAGAATATGTTCTTATGTTTTTATAAATAGATATTCATATATATATATATATATATATATATATATATATATATATATATATATATATATATATATATATATAAGGGAAAATAAACCAAACTTGTACTCTCTGGTCTTTTCAAAACAGTTTACAACTATTCACCTTAACCTGTTTTGAAAAGACCAGAGAGTGCAAGTTGGGTTTCTATTCACTTATTGATTTTCACTAGCACCCTGGCGGTTGATGGACTCAGTGAGAGTACACATCTTTGCTATAGTGTTAGGTTTTTTTTTCCGTTTTTTTTTTTCATTGACTTCTTTGGGGAGTACGTAAACGCACATGCAATATTATAACTTAAGCTTTTTGCACTCTTCAGTGAAAAACAGTTTACGAGTACAGATATGCACACACTGTCAATGGCATTATATAGGCAAGCTCCCCTATCACAGTATTATAATTCACGGAGTATGTAACTCCAATAGCACTTTCGAATGTCTAAGGGAGTGGTGCTGGCATCATGCATTCATTTCAAAGAAAGGATTTAGAAAGAGTTCCAAAAAGAAGACATGCCCTAATAGCACTCTGTGCCCAGACTAAATATGAGCCAAAAAGTTTAAAAAATAATATATTGAGTGATATCTGCATATCTGCATATCTGAATATTGCAATAATACGATAAGTGTTTCCTAATTTTCAAACAATCCAGCCTTTATCGTTTGTATGTAGTATAAGGAAACACAATAAATAACACAATTATTATGTGATCATATCCTCAATGTCAGTCAAATTGATGTGACACCATATCCAATTAATTTACATTATAATAAAATATTGCAATGGTCTGGTAGATAATAGTATGTATAATAATAGTTAATGGTCCAGCCTCTAATATAGAGTCTTGTGATGTTACTCTTGTCTATATCATTCTTATAAGATCACCACTTTTATGTCATATAGTTTGTTACCATCTTACAGATAAATGTGTATAGTTAAGTTTCAACCGTTACATTGACAATGTTGTTGCTGTTTTAATTCAGCAATTTAATTGTTCTTTTTTTGGTTGTACAGTGGTTGTTGATATTCACACATATGATTAAAGGCTTATGGATTTGAAACCCCTTGTATATTTGGGGCTATTTTAGTTCAGATTATATCATTGTTATATCACTTAATTGAACAAACAAATATGTATCAATATTGCAATTATTGTAAAACACAGAATGTATTTTGTGACAGTTTTAATGTGGTGAACACATGCATCTGTGATAACAATCTGCAGTTTAACTGTGTTTTTGTGCAGTGAGTGTTGCAACTCACAAACTTACACTTTATCATATAAATCTAAGTTTGTTCAATCTTACCCCCTTATATGTCTAGGGTTTATTCTGGTATGCGGAATGTTAGTTCAAAATTTACCAATTAAATAAGCAAAAAAATACTTTTTTCAAAGTAATAGTTTGAAAAGTGTTGCCTGAGAGGTTATAAAGGGAAGTTAGGTATAGAACCATTTTGAACAAATCAATAATATAAACATGCCCTGCTATAATCAATGAAATTAGCTGTGATTGAGTTGATAACAAACACTGCTCACCTGCAGCTGTTAACATGCTGTTAATTGGCAAATGATTGATTGTGATCAAACCTAAGTTAGAAAAAACAATGATTTGCAATCCCTTAGGCAACACTACCTTAATATAGAAAGTTTCTCATAGTGGAATGCTTGCATGGGATGGGTTATACTAGGAAGAGAGCTTGCATTGAAGGTTTAATGTGGGGGGTACTGGGGGTGGGTTATCACAGTACAGTAATGTCAGGATTTAATGTGTTGAGGGTATGATGGTTCAAGAGATTAGTTTGCCTTGGAATATTGTGTGTGTGTGGGGGGGGGGACATGTTTTACGGGTTTTTACAAACACGGCGTTAACCGCAAAAAAGTGATCGTAGAGCAAAATTTTGCTCCACATCTCACCTCAATACCAGCACTGCTTACATTAGCGGTGAGCTGGCTGAACGTGCTTGTGCACGATTTACCCCATAGGAATCAACGGGGAGAGATAGCTGGAAAAAAAAGCAGCGTTTAGCTCCTAACACAGCCCCATTGATTCCTATGGGGAAAATACATTTATGTCTACACCTAACACCCTAACATGAACCCCGAGACTAAACACTTATTAACCCCTAATCTGCCGCCCCCAACATCACCGACACCTACATTATATTATTAACCCCTAATCTGCTGCCCCCAACATCGCCGCACCCTACATTATATTTATTAACACCTAATCTGCTGCCCCAATGTTGCCGCCACCTACCTACACTTATTAACCCCTAATCTGCCGCCCCCAATGTCGCTGCCACTATTTTAAAGTTATTAACCCCTAATTCTAAGTCTAACCCTAACCCTAACACCCCCTAACTTAAATATAATTTAAATAAATCTAAATTAAATTTTCTATTATTACCTAAATAATTCCTATTTAAAACTAAATACTTAACAATAAAATAAACCCTAAGCTAGCTACAATATAACTAATAGTTACATTGTAGCTAGTTTAGGGTTTATTTTTATTTTACAGGCAAATTTGTATTTATTTTAACTAGGTACAATAGTTCTTAAATAGTTACTAACTATTTAATAACTACCTAGTTAAAATAAAGACACATTTACCTGTAAAAAAAACCTAACCTAAGTTACAATTACACCTAACACCACACTATAATTAAATTATTTCCCTAGATTAAATACAATTAAATACAATTAAAAAAAATTATCTAAAGTACAAAACAACCCAAACACTAAATTACAGAAATTAATAAACAAATTACAAGAATTTTAAACTAATTACACCTAATCTAATCCTCCTAACAAAATAAAAAAGCCCCACAAAATAAAAAAGCCCTACCCTACACTAAATTACAAATAGCCCTTAAAAAGGCCTTTTGCGGGGCACTGCCCCAAATCTAATCGACTCTTTTACCTGTAAAAAAAAAGTACAAATCCCCCCCAACATTAAAACCCACCACCCACACAACCAACCCTACTCTAAAACCCACCCAATACCCCCTTAAGAAAACCTAACACTAACCCCTTGAAGATCACCTTACCGGGAGACGTCTTCACCCAACCAGGCCGAAGTCCTCAACGAAGCCAGGAGAAGTCTTCATCCAAGCTGGGCGAAGTGGTCCTCCAGATGAGCAGAAGTCTTCATCCAGACGGCATCTTCTATCTTCATCTATCCGGCGTGGAGCGGGTCCATCTTCAAGACATCCGGCGCTGAGCATCCTCTTCCATCGAAGTCTTCTTACTAAATGGCGGTTCCTTTAAGTGACGTTATCCAAGATGGCGTCCCTTCAATTCCGATTGGCTGATAGAATTCTATCAGCCAATCGGAATTAAGGTAGAAAAAATCCTATTGGCTGATCCAATCAGCCAATAGGATTTAGCTGGCATTCTATTGGCTGATTGGAACAGCCAATAGAATGCCAGCTCAATCCTATTGGCTGGTTGGATCAGCCAATAGGATTGAGCATCAGCCAATAGGATTTTTTCTACCTTAATTCCGAATGGCTGAATTCTATCAGCCAATCGGAATTGAAGGAACGCCATCTTGGATGTCACTTAAAGGAATTTGTACTTTTTTTTACACATAAAAGAGCTGATTACTTTGGGGCAATGCCCTGCAAAAAGGCCCTTTTAAGGGCTATTTGTAATTTAGTGTAGGGTAGGGCTTTTTTATTTTGGGGGGACTTTTTTATTTTGTTAGGAGGATTAGATTAGGTGTAATTAGTTTAAAAATCTTGTAATTTGTTTATTATTTTCTGTAATTTAGGGGGGGGGTTTTTTGTACTTTAGATATTTTTTATTTAATTGTATTTAATTGTATTTAATTTAGGGAAATAGTTTAATTATAGTGTAGTGTTAGGTGTTAGTGTAACTTAATTTAGTTTTTATTTTACAGGTAAATTTGTCTTTATTTTAACTAGGTAGTTATTAAATAGTTAATAACTATTTAAGAACTAGTGTACCTAGTTAAAATAAATACAAACTTGCCTGTAAAATAAAAATAAACCCTAAGCTAGCTACAATGTAACTATTAGTTATATTGTAGCTAGCTTACGAGTTTTGTCGGTAAGGACCCGCGTAGCTAACGCCGGCTTTTTTCTGGCCGCACCATAAAAATAACTCTGGTATTGAGAGTCCACATAAAGGCCGCGTTAGGCTCCAAAAAAGGAGCGTAGAGCATATTTAACCCAGCTTCAACTCTCGATACCAGAGTTGCTTACGAACGCGGCCAGCCTCAAAAACGTGCTCGTGCACGATTTCCCCATAGGAAACAATGGGGCTGTTTGAGCTGAAAAAAAACCTAACACCTGCAAAAAAGCCGCGTTCAGCTCCTAACGCAGCCCCATTGTTTGCTATGCGGAAACACTTCCTACGTCTGCACCTAACACTCTAACATGTACCCCGAGTCTAAACACCCCTAACCTTACACTTATTAACCCCTAATCTGCCGGTCCCGCTATCGCTGACCCCTGCATATTATTATTAACCCCTAATCTGCCGCTCCGTAAACCGCCGCTACTTACATTATCCCTATTTACCCCTAATCTGCTGCCCTAACATCGCCCACCCCTATATTATATTTATTAACCCTTAATCTGCCCCCCACAACGTCGCCTCCACCTGCCTACACTTATTAACCCCTAATCTGCAGACCGGACCTGAGCGCTACTATAATAAAGTTATTAACCCATAATCCGCCTCACTAACCCTATAATAAATAGTATTAACCCCTAATCTGCCCTCCCTAACATCGCCGACACCTAACTTCAATTATTAACCCCTAATCTGCCGACTGGAGCTCACAGCTATTCTAATAAATGTATTAACCCGTAAAGCTAAGTCTAACCCTAACACTAACACCCCCCTAAATTAAATATAATTTACATCTAACGAAATTAATTATCTCTTATTAAATAAATTATTCCTATTTAAAGCTAAATACTTACCTGTAAAATAAATCCTAATATAGCTACACTACACTGGTGTGTTGTAATGTTGGGGGGGGTATTGTATGTTTTTTTTTACAGGCAAAAGAGCTGAACTTCTTGGGGCATGGTAAAAGAGCTTTGAACTTTAGTAATTTAGAATAGGGTAGGGCATTTTTTTATTTTGGGGGGCTTTGTTATTTTATTAGGGGGCTTAGAGTAGGTGTAATTAGTTTAAAATTGTTGTAATATTTTTCTTATGTTTGTAAATATTTTTTTATCTTTTGTAACTTAGTTCTTTTTTATTTTTTGTACTTTAGTTAGTTTATTTCATTGTAGTTATTTGTAGGTATTGTATTTAATTTATTTATTGATAGTGTAGTGTTAGGTTTAATTGTAGGTAATTGTAGGTATTTTATTTAATTAATTTATTTATAGTGTAGTGTTAGGTTTAATTGTAACTTAGGTTAGGATTTATTTTACAGGTAAATTTGTAATTATTTTAACTATTTTAGCTATTAAATAGTTCTTAACTATTTAATAGCTATTGTACCTGGTTAAAATAAATACAAAGTTACCTGTAAAATAAATATTAATCCTAAAATAGCTATAATATAAATATAGTTTATATTGTAGCTATATTAGGGTTTATTTTACAGGTAAGTATTTAGCTTTAAATAGGAATAATTTATTTAATAAGAGTTAATTAATTTCGTTAGATTAAAATTATATTTAACTTAGGGGGGTGTTAGTGTTAGGGTTAGACTTAGCTTTAGGGGTTAATACATTTATTAGAATAGCGGCGAGATTCGGTCGGCAGATTAGGGGTTAATAATTGAAGTTAGGTGTCGGCGATGTTAGGGAGGGCAGGTTAGGGGTTAATAAATATAATATAGGGGTCGGCGGTGTTAGGGGCAGCAGATTAGGGGTACATAGCTATAATGTAGCTGGCGGCTCTTTGCGGTCGGCAGATTAGGGGTTAATTATTGTAGGTAGGTGGCGGCGACGTTGTGGGGGGCAGGTTAGGGGTTAATAAATATAATATAGGGGTCGGCGATGTTAGGGCAGCAGATTAGGGGTACATAGGGATAATGTAGCTGGCGGCGGCATGCGGACGGCAGATTAGGGATTAATAAGTGTAGGTAGCTGGCGGCGAAGTTGTGGGGGGCAGATTAGGGGTTAATAAATGTAATATAGGGGTCGGCGGTGTTAGGGGCAGCAGATTAGGGGTATATAAGGATAACGTAGGTGGCGGTCGGCAGATTAGGGGTTAAAAAAAAATAATTGAGTTGCGGCGATGTGGGGGGACCTCGGTTTAGGGGTACATAGGTAGTTTATGGGTGTTAGTGTACTTTAGAGTACAGTAGTTAAGAGCTTTATGAACCGGCGTTAGCCCAGAAAGCTCTTAACTACTGACTTTTCTGCGGCTGGAGTTTTGTCGTTAGATTTCTAACGCTCACTTCAGACACGACTCTAAATACCGGAGTTAGAAAAATCCCATTGAAAAGATAGGATACGCAATTTACGTAAGGGGATCTGCGGTATGGAAAAGTCGCGGCTGAAAAGTGAGCGTTAGACCCTTTTTTGAGTGACTCCAAATACCAGAGGTAGCCTAAAACCAGCGTTAGGAGCCTCTAACGCTGGTTTTCACGGCTACCGCCAAACTCCAAATCTAGGCCTTAGGGTTTATTTTATAGGTAAGCATTTAGTTTTAAATAGGACTAATTTAGCTAATGATAGTTATTTTTATTTAGATTTATTTAAATTATATTTAAGCTCGGGGTTGTTAGGGTTAAGGATAGACTTAGATTTAGGGGTTAATAACTTTAATATAGTGGCGGCGACGTTGGGGGGGCAGATTAGGGGTTAATAAATGTAGGTAGGTTAAGGCGATGTTAGGAATGGCAGATTAGAGGTTAATAAGATTTAACTAGTGTTTGCGAGGCGGGAGTGCGGTGGTTTAGGGGTTAATATGTTTATTATAGTGGTGGCAATGTCAGGTTCGGCAGATTAGGGGTTTAAAAAAATTATTAGAGTGTTTATGAAGTGGGAGGGCCTCGGTTTAGGCGTTAATATGTAGTTTATGGGTGTTAGTGTACTTTTTAGCACTTTAGTTAAGAGTATTATGTTACGGCGTTGTAGTGTAAAACTCTTAACTACTGACTTTTAAATGCGGTACCAGTCTTGACAGGAGAGGGTCTACCGCTCACTTTTTGGCAGACTCGTAATACCGGCGCTATGCAAGTCCCATTGAAAAAATAGGATACGCAATTGACGTAAGTGGATTTGCGGTATTTCCAAGTCTGGCCAAAAAAGTGAGCGGTACACCTGTACCTGCAAGACTCGTAATACCAGGGGGCGTTAAAAAGCAGCATTGGGACCGTCCAACGCTGCTTTTTAAGCCTAACGCACAACTCGTAATCTAGCCGCTAGCTTGTCTTTGTTAACATTTTCAATTGTTTCAGTTCAATATGTCTGCCTCTGCTAATGCAAACTTTGGAAATACATTTTAAAAAACTAAACTATTACTCCAAAATAAACCAGGTGTCCCTAAAAAGGGCATATACTTAGGCTAGATTATTTCTCCATTTATTGAGACTGGCTTCATGCTTTGTTATAAACATAAGGAAATTATTTTATAGAAAATCTTTCATTACATTTAGAAATTAAAGCATAAGAAGACCTACCCAATTTTCTGTCCTGGAGGCTGCAAGAATGCTTTGCTGATTTGCTTATTCTTTAAAGGGCTATTATAGTGGTAAAATAACACACTTAGATATTTCTTCCTTCCAAGAAGAATTGAGGTGCTATTAACTAAATAACTAAAATGAGCTCCATTGAAAGTGTAGAAAGATAACAATACAAATATTCTATATAATGAATCCCCAGCACCACCAGTGAATACTGGAGCATACAACATTTGGCTGTTTGCTCTTCATGTTTTTGCACAGATACAGATATCACTAAAACAGTGCTAGATTTACTAGAAACTTTTTTGTTTAATATAGAGACAGGATTATTTTGTCCTTGGCCTGTGTCTAAAGCAGAAGGATTTTAGGGGGCAGTAGATTTTGAAGAACAGCAGGGGTTCACAATGCCTTCCAGCACCTTGCTTTATAATTGGTCTAAATGTGGCTCACAGACTGGGCATAATCACGTTTGCTTGCTTTTCTGTGTGCCTGTCAGGAATGAGTGAATAATTAAAGGGACATGAAACCAAAACATTTTCTTTCATTATTATGATAAAGAATACAATTTAAAAACAGTTTCTATTTTACTTAGATTATCAAATTTGCTTTGTTCCCATCTTATTCTTTGTTGAAGGGATACCTAGGTAGGCAGCATGCACATGCCTGAAGCACTACGTGACAGGAAATAGTGCTGCCATCTAGTGCTCTTGCTAATATATAGCATTGTTGCAAAACTGCTGCCATATAGTGCTGCCGACACGTGCACACTCATGAGCCTACCTTTCTGCTTTTCAACAAAGAATAACAAGAAAATAAAGAAAATTTGATAATAGAAGTAAATTAAAAATTTGTTCTAATTTATGAAAATAAATTATTTGGGCTTTATGTCAATTAAAGTGCTCAGTATGTGTAAGAGAAACATATATAAAGCAAATATAGGTTATGATCAGTGGATTTTGTGGGTCAGCATATTTCTCAGTGCCTAGGGCAGCACTAAATGCAGTCTTGTATATTGTACACTGTAAAACCAAATTCTAATCTGAACTTGTTCTTCAGTTAAAGGGACAGTCTACACCAGAATTTGTATTGTTTTAAAAGACAGATAATCCCTTTATTACCCATTTCCCAGTTTTGCATAACCAACACAGTTATAATAATATACTTTTAACCTCTGTGATTATCTTGTATCTAAGCCTCTGCAAACTGCCCCTTTATTCAGTTCTTTTGACAGACTTGCAGTCTAGCCAATCAGTGCCTGCTCCCAGATAACTTCTCGTGCACGAGCACAGTGTTATCTATATGAAATACGTGAACTAACACCCTCTAGTGGTGAAAAACTGTTAAAATGCAATCTGAAAGAGGTGGGCTTCAAGGTCTAAGAAAATAGCATATGAACCTCCTAGGTTAAGCTTTCAACTAAGAATACCAAGAGAACAAAGCAAAATTGGTGATAAAAGTAAATTGGAAAATTGTTTAAAATGACATGCTCTATCTGAATCATGAAAGTTTATTTTGGCCTAGACTTTCCCTTTAAATACAGAAGGTGGTAAGTTGAACTTTACAAGGTTGAGTGCCTCGAACCACATCATACTAACAAAAAGAAAGTCAAAGCTGGATAAAAAAATATTGACTACGTGACTATTACCTACACAATACTGTGCTGTCAGTTTATTATATTGTATATAATCATTATACTTCAATAAAAATAGAATATTTTATATTTATCAGAATCATAAACATTTATTCATTTAAAAGTACAAATAAATACTTTTCTTTGCGTGTTTTGGAAACTGAATTCCAATGGTTTTGTAGAAAAACATCTGTCAGAAATACTTGCAAATGAGTTTTTCTTTTGATATACAATAAAAAACATTTTGTAATAACCTTATTTATGCGCTGTCTACTTCATGTAAAATATTGTGATAGCAAATCTTAAGTACAAAAGAGCAATGAAATATTTTGCAAAGCTGAATCATTTTGCATTATGTATAATGCTACTACTCAGAATATTATTCTTCAGAGTGATTTGGCATATATTTGCATCAATTTATTCACATGTATAATTTATTTTAAAGACGATAAATCTGACAGAAAATTTATTCCAAGAAGCTCTCCAATAAATATTTTCTTTCTTGTGTTTGCTTTTATTCTAATTTTTTTATTTTTTATTTTTTTTTAGCCATCTCTCACTTTTGGGAAAAGGGGCATTTTCATAATTTTGTTTTAATTAATGGAAAGTTGTTAAGTGATATAAGAATGATCTCTTTTTAAGATGCTATTAGCGATGTCGCAAACCTAAAAATTTGGGTTCGCGAACAGCAAACGCAAACTTCCCCAAAAGTTTGCGAACCGGCGAACCGAGCGAACCCCCATTGACTTCAATGGGCAGGCGAATTTTAAAACCCACAGGGACTCTTTCTGGCCACAATAGTGATGGAAAAGTTGTTTCAAGGGGACTAACACCTGGACTGTGGCATGCCGGAGGGGGATCCATGGCAAAACTCCCATGGAAAATTACATAGTTGATGCAGAGTCTGGTTTTAATCCATAAAGGGCATAAATCACCTAACATTCCTAAATTGTTTGGAATAACGTGCTTTAAAACATCAGGTATGATGTTGTATCGATCAGGTAGTGTAAGGGTTACGCCCGCTTTACAGTGACAGACCAAACTCCCGCAGCGGGTACAACATCATCATCACACCGTACGTCCATGTGTGTAATGCTGCCTGACTGAGACATATCCCTGTTATCTACATCCTCTGGCAATAATGGTTGCGCATCACTCATTTCTTCCAACTGATGTGTAAATAACTCCTCTGACAGATCAAATGAAGCGGCTGTGGTGCTAGTGTTGGTGGTGGCGGCAGGCGGGCGAGTGTTAACTTGAGAGGTGCCCAAAGCTAAGCTGGAGGAGGATGGTGCGTCAAGGTTCCGAGCGGAAGTTGTAGAAGATTGGGTGTCCTGTGTTAGCCAGTCAACTATGTCCTCAGAAATGTTCGAGTTTGGGGTACGTGGCCTCTGAACACTGGGCATTATTCTAGGGCCAAAGGGAATCACCGCACCACAAACACGACGGCCCCTGCGGGGTGGCCTGCCTCTACCTGTCATTTTTTTTTTGATTAGTGGTACTATGCGTGCAAGCTACTGTGACAACAGATATGAGTAGCACTGTGCACTGGCAGAAGTTGGAGTAGACGCTGTAGGCCTGACACACACGCTTGCAGACAACTAACTGCTATTCAATCTATTACAGTCAAAATTGTATTTTTTTTTTTTTTAAATGTACACTAATGTTACACCAGATATGAGTTGCTCTGGTGTGACACTGTGCCCTGGCAGGCACTGAAACGCACAAGTGTAAAGGAAACTGACTGCTATTATTTAACACAGTCAAAAAAGTGTTGTTTTTTTTAAATCTACACTACTGTTACACCAGATCTGAGTTGCACTGGGGTGACACTGTGCCCTGGCAGGCACTGAAACGCACAAGTGTAAAGGAAACTGACTGCTATTATTTAACACAGTCAAAAAAGTGTTTTTTTTTAAATCTACACTACTGTTACACCAGATCTGAGTTGCACTGGGGTGACACTGTGCCATGGCAGGCAGGCACTAAAACGCACACGTGTGAAGGAAACTGACTGCTATTATTTAACACAGTCAAAAAAGTGTTTTGTTTTTTTAAATCTACAGTACTGTTACACCAGATATGAGTTGCACTGGGGTGACACTGTGCCCTGGCATGCAGGCACTGAAATGCACACGTGTTGTGTTTCCTTATCCTTTCACTGCT
This sequence comes from Bombina bombina, assembly GCF_027579735.1. Lineage (NCBI taxonomy): Eukaryota > Metazoa > Chordata > Amphibia > Anura > Bombinatoridae > Bombina > Bombina bombina. Next base: position 1,209,310,763 of record NC_069500.1, on the reverse strand, counting down.
TAAGGACCACTTAATACAGCAGAGTTGCATAACACATTAAACGTTCATTACTCAAATAGAGCATACAAATAAAAATACAATAAATTTGATATTTGCTGCACATCGCTGCGCTTCTTACTCCTTTTGCTGCGCGAGGTTCTGATGCTGACGGAGAAACCCTTGGAGCCTATGGAAGCGTGCTCTCATGAATGCAATGCTTCCCATTGAGCTTGTGTTCGCATTGCTGTTAACTTGTAATAGCAGCGCACAATAGAGTGCAATGTTATTACAGAGTGGAGCACTAATATCGCTTTCTTGAAAGCGATATTTAGCGCTCCACTTGTAATTTGGCCCTAAATGTGTTGTTGAAATGACAAGTTTAGTGGTCCTATAGCAATCTCACTAGGGGCCTGATATTCATAACCTTGCCAGCAGGGAGAAATATTACACAAAATCTTTGTGATTTTCTTTTAGACCTTGTATTGTAATGTAGGAGTCTTTGTTTCATATAAAAAAAACACTACATAGCAACATAAATATTTCTCAAGATGAAATTTGCGTTTCTAAAATTTTTTAATGGCCTCACTGTACCAACAAGATTTCTTAGAATATAAATTGCCTAAGCAGCGATGTTTTGAATTTCAGGCCCTAGCTGAGACATTATTAATTGAGATGATTAACCCTGGTAACATCACAGCTCTCAACTACTAGGGGGCTCAGTGATCTATACCGAAATAAACTGGTTATAGAACCCATGCACAGAGACAGGCAAAAATAAAGCACTCTGCGTTAATATAAATGACTTATTTTAGTCTCAACATCTTTCAATTTCAGGACCTAATTCTCTAAAGTTCTCTTAGGGCAGATTTTATAAAACGATCTGCCAAAACTGCATACCTTGTGTTTTTGGATGCATAGGAGAGCCACATATATTACACTATAGTGCTCAACAAAATAAGTGCATTAAAAATTGTATTAAAAGTAGCCACTGAAAATTGTATTAATATTTTGCATAAACATACTGTACATAGATAATTGCAACTTTAAATTATGCAGCAAATTATTAAAATTAAGGAAGAAAAAAAAATCATGTTTAATGCACAATAAAAATTGTATTTAATGTAAAACACCTTTTCAAATGATAAAAAAGTACTAACTAAATTAAAAACATAATCTGTCTTTTCTGTTGTAAAACAAGTCTCATAGCCTTGGCAAGTGGAGTGAACAATGGCACTCCTTGGGGGTGTCCATAGCCTATTTACAGGTCTTATCATATTTTCAAGCAATCTACCCATCTATGTATTCCATTTTTCATTTTTCCTAATGTACGCTGGTGAATTTGTCTCAAAATACAGAATGCACTTATTACACTGAGAGAAAAAATAAATTTATCTGAAACTAGATATGGATGCAATTAAAAACATGCTGAAAAACACTACAATATAATTTGCCTAAAAAATTGGTAGTCGGTGCTCCCTGTTATATTTGCTCTTCCCTGTGAGATTCTTCATTCCATAGATTTTTACTACGTTCTATTGGATGCATCTTGCTACTCATTGGGCGTTACAGGTTCAGCCTCCCTTTTTAGAGAATAGCTCTTCCACTGAATTTGTGATTGTTCTTGAGAAAGGCAGTATGGTCACTTAAACATGTTGAGTTTTCAAATAAATTTTGAGCTTTTATTATGTCCAGTTTTTAACTTGTACATTGGAATAAATTGGCATTTGGCTTCCTTACCCTAATGGAGATTTGGGCCCATATTTATCAAGCTCCGTACGGAGCTTGAAGGGCCATGTTTCTGGCAAGTCTTCAGGCTCGCCAGAAACACAAGTTATGAAGCAGCAGTCTAAAGACCGCTGCTCTATAACCCTGTCTGCCTGCTCTGAGCAGGCGGACAGACATCGCCGGAAATCAACCCGATCAAGTACACCCCCCTGCTGGCGGCCGATTGTGAGCTGCTGGTGCAATGTTAAATGTGGAGAGCGTATTGCTCTCCGCATTTAGCGAGATCTTACGAACCTGATCCGCACTGTCGGATCAGGTCCGCAAGACCAATGATAAATAGAGGCCTTGGAGTTGACCTGGACGTGGCGTAGCTGTCCCTCCAAAGACCTACGCCACCAAGAAGAATTCCCTTGTGAAGGTTTGTTTTATACTTAAGTCCATGACAGAACCTCAGTCATTAGCTTGAGTATATAGAAGAGGTATATATATATGTATGATTGTTTTGACTTGTCAAAAATACAACTTGTATAGAACTCTTGTCTTCGTGGAAAGAGCATACAATCTAATATCTTTTTAATGATTATTCTAAAACACTAAAACAGCCATAATAATTATAGTATAAAATTAAAAAAAATCTTAATGAGTCCAAATAATTGCTAAATGATAGAAGTGAAATATGCTACTTGATTCTGTAATTAGAAAACAATTGTTACTTGTATAACTGCGGTATTTTAATAATCATGTGTCATTAAGCTAAGTTGTGTGTTTGAATATTATCCATAGCACTAATGTTTTATTATAGTCATGTCAAAATTAAAGCATGCACTTTGTTATATCTTACACAGGCCACAATCATTATTAGTTTTAATTTAATCATAAGGTAAAAAAGCAAGAAGAGACATAACATAAAATGTAGGATTGGGAATTATCTCAAAATAGATCAAATTAAACTCAACTTACAATTCTTTAAGCTATATACTATGACTATAATTTATAGTTTTATATTTCTATGCAGCCCTTAATGTTTTAAAATATTGATCTGCAGACCCTAGGCGTTAGAAGGTTGACCAGCACTGCTTCAAAATATTGATTATATTCCTAAATTAAAGAAGCACTGTGCTCTAAATCTTTTTGCTGAAAAAAAAAATGGTGAAGCAGTTTAATACCTATATACAGGGGGATGCTCTAATGACCAAGTGCTTCAGTAACCTATAAAAATCTAAAGTTTATGTTTGCCACATTTATTATCTCACTTTTCCTGTAATTTTGAAAACTGGAGGGACAAATGTCAGGCTTCACAAGCCTAATAGCCGGGTCTACTCCAGTAACAAGTACACATTTTTTTCTCCAAATAAGGCAAGTGGTGGCTGGGTTTTGGCTATTCCGAAAACATATGGAGTGAACAAGGTCTTACTGCATTCAAAATATTTTCAAACTCCTTCACTGTGGCCTAGTTTCCATTGCTGTTGCAAACGGTGTAAACTGGTGGTAGCAGAAAATATCTCCAAGTTTAATGGAGATACTTGTTACCAAAAAGTTTGCACAGTTTACAACAGCAATGTAATCTAGGCATATGTTAATAAATTGAAAGACTGCAAAACAATTTGGTAATTAAAAAGTGTTTAACTGCAACTTTCCCAGGGCATTTACCCTAACAGCACTCCTAGTCCTGTAATTAAGATTGTTAGGTGGCTCTAGTACAGAAGGATTAAACGAGTATAGAAGTTTAAGATTAAGTGGTTAAATAGTGTTGTAGAGGCAAGACATGAAGGAATTGCTTAGCTAATATATTAGCATTATAGGGTAAAATTTATATGCTCATTATTTTGATTGAAAAAGGGATGTTTCTCAAAACAAGTGAGTTTTCAGGGAACAAGTCAAAAATTTTGAAAGCAGACATGGAAGGAAGTCAGTTTTTGGAAAGAAGGAGAAAACTAAGTTATGAGAAGAGTACAGATGGTATTGTTAGTTATTTAGAGACTAAGGGCCAGGTTACAAGGAATCGCTATTTAACGCATCCGCTCGAGCGTTAACTGCACTAAAAGTAAGCTTTTTTTGTGTGCGTCGGGTTGCTGTCATATTATGAGTTAAAAGTAAACTGTTTTCACTCACTAACCCGACAAGAGCAAAAAGCAGAACGTAGAATATTGCGTGCATGTTCACATATTCCCCCCCGTATAAGTCAATGGAGCCAAAAAAGTGGGAAAAAACACATTACTCGCACGAAACCTGATCACATATTCTCATGTGCGCTAACCCAACATGAAAAACAGAATTTATGCTTACCTGATAAATTACTTTCTCTTACGGTGTATCCATTCATCCTTACTTGTGGGATATTCTCATTCCCTACAGGAAGTGGCAAAGAGAGCACACAGCAGAGCTGTCCATATAGCTCCCCCTCAGGCTCCGCCCCCAGTCATTCGACCGACTGTTAGGAGAAAAAGGAGAAACCATAGGGTGCAGTGGTAAACCTTTGAACCTGGCCTAATTGCCAGGGCGGGCCGTGGACTGGATACACCGTAAGAGAAAGTAATTTATCAGGTAAGCATAAATTCTGTTTCTCTTGTCAAGTGTATCCAGTCCACGGATCATCCATTACTTATGGGATATTCTCCTTCCCAACAGGAAGTTGCAAGAGGATCACCCACAGCAGAGCTGCTATATAGCTCCTCCCCTAACTGTCATACCCAGTCATTCTCTTACAAGCCTCAACCAAGATGGAGGTCGTAAGAGGAGTGTGGTGTTTTATACTTAGTTTATTCTTCAATCAAAAGTTTGTTATTTTTAAATGGTGCCGGAGTGTACTGTTTATCTCAGGCAGTATTTAGAAGAAGAATCTGCCTGCGTGTTCTATGATCTTAGCAGAAGTAACTAAGATCCATGGCTGTTCTCATATATTCTGAGGAGTGAGGTAACTTCAGAGGGGGAATAGCGTGCAGGTTTTCCTGTAATAAGGTATGTGCAGTTAATATTTTTCTAGGGATGGAATTTGCTAGAAAATGCTGCTGATACCGAACTAATGTAAGTAAAGCCTTAAATGCAGTGAGAGCTACTGGTATCAGGCTTATTAATAGAGATACATACTCTTATAAAAATGTAATATAAAACGTTTGCTGGCATGTTTAATCGTTTTTATATGTATTTGGTGATAAAACTTATTGGGGCCTAGTTTTTTTCCACATGGCTGGCTTGAATTTGGCCTAGAAACAGTTTCCTTAGGCTTTCCACTGTTGTAATATGAGTGGGAAGGGCCTATTTTAGTGCTTTTCTGTGTAGCTAAAAATACTGACAGAGACATCCAGCTTCTTCCTGCATGATCCAGGACATCTCTGGAGGGCTCAAAAGGCTTCAAAGTCGTTTTTGAGGGAGGTAAAAAGCCACAGTAGAGCTGTGGCAGTTGTTGTGACTGTTTGAAAACAAACAAACAAAAAAAAAAGTTTTTGTCTGTTATTATTCTGTTTTGGGTATTAAGGGGTTAATCATCCATTTGCAAGTGGGTGCAATGCTCTGCTAACTTGTTACATACACTGTAAAAATTTTGTTAGTGTAACTGCCTATTTTCACTGTTATTTCAAATTTTGACAAAATTTGTGTTTCTTAAAGGTGCAGTAATGTTTTTTATATTGCTTGTAAACTGGTTTAAAGTGTTTTCCAAGCTTGCTAGTCTCATTGCTAGTCTGTTTAAACATGTCTGACACAGAGGAAACTACTTGTTCATTATGTTTGAAAGCCATGGTGGAGCCCCATAGGAGAATGTGTACTAAATGTATTGATTTCACCTTAAACAGTAAAGATCAGTCTTTAACTATAAAAGAAATATCACCAGAAGATTCTGACGAGGGGGAAGTTATGCTGACTAACTCTCCCCACGTGTCAGACCCTTCGCCTCCCGCTCAGGGGATGCACGCTAATATGGCGCCAATTACATCAAGGACGCCCATAGCGATTACCTTGCAGGACATGGCTGCAATCATGAATAATACCCTGTCAGAGGTTGCCTGAGTTAAGAGGCAAGCGCGATTGCTCTGGGGTTAGGAGAAATACAGAGCGCGCAGATGCTGTAAGGGCCATGTCTGGTACTGCGTCACAATATGCAGATCATGAGGACGGAGAGCTTCAGTCTGTGGGTGACATCTCTGATTCGGGGAAACCTGATTCAGAGATTTCTAATTTTAAATTTAAGCTTGAGAACCTCCGTGTGTTGCTTGGGGAGGTATTAGCTGCTCTGAATGACTGATGTTTTTCCTATACCTAAAAGGCTTACAGAAATTATTAGCAAGGAGTGGGATAGACCGGGTGTGCCTTTTTCCCCACCTCCTATATTTAGAAAAATGTTTCCAATAGACGCCACTACACGGGACTTATGGCAGACGGTCCCTAAGGTGGAGGGAGCAGTTTCTACTTTAGCAAAGCGTACTACTATCTCGGTTGAGGACAGTTGTGCTTTTTCAGATCCAATGGATAAAAAATTGGAGGGTTACCTTAAGAAAATGTTTATTCAACAAGGTTTTATTTTACAGCCCCTTGCATGCATTGCACCTGTCACGGCCGTGGCGGCATTCTGGTTTGAGGCCCTGGAAGAGGCCATCCATACAGCTCCATTGACTGAAATTATTGACAAGCTTAGAACACTTAAGCTAGCTAACTCATTTGTTTCTGATGCCATTGTTCATTTGACTAAACTAACGGCTAAGTATTCCGGATACGCCATCCAAGCGCGTAGGGATATCTTCTGGACTTCAAAGCTTCCCCTCCACAAGGGAGATTTCATCTTTCAAGGCTATCTGCAAATCAGATAAAGAAAGAGGCATTCCTATGTTGTGTGCAAGACCTCCTAGTTATGGGAGTGATCCATCCAGTTCCGCGGACGGAACAAGGACAGGGTTTTTATTCGAATCTGTTTGTGGTTCCCAAAAAAGAGGGAACCTTCAGACCAATTTTGGATCTAAAGATCTTAAACAAATTCCTCAGAGTTCCATCTTTCAAAATGGAAACTATTCGGACCATCTTACCCATGATCCAAGAAGGTCAGTACATGACCACAGTGGACTTAAAGGATGCCTACCTTCACATACCGATTCACAAAGATCATCATCGGTTTCTAAGGTTTGCCTTTCTAGACAGGCATTACCAATTTGTAGCTCTTCCCTTCGGGTTGGCTACAGCCCGAGAATCTTTACAAAGGTTCTGGGCTCACTTCTGGCGGTTCTAAGACCGCGAGGCATTGCGGTGGCTCCGTATCTAGACGACATCCTGATACAGGTGTCAAGCTTTCAAGTTGCTAAGTCTCATACAGAGATAGTTCTGGCATTTCTGAGGTCGCACGGGTGGAAAGTGAACGAGGAAAAGAGTTCTCTATCCCCACTCACAAGAGTCTCCTTCTTAGGGACTCTTATAGATTCTGTAGAAATGAAAATTTACCTGACGGAGTCCAGGTTATGAAAGCTTCTAAATGCTTGCCGTGTTCTTCACTCCATTCCGTGCCCTTCGGTAGCTCAGTGTATGGAGGTAATCGGCTTAATGGTAGCGGCAATGGACATAGTGCCATTTGCGCGCCTTCATCTCAAACCGCTGCAATTATGCATGCTGAGTCAGTGGAATGGGGATTACACAGATTTGTCCCCTCTGCTAAATCTGGATCAAGAGACCAGAGATTCTCTTCTCTGGTGGTTGTCTCGGGTACACCTGTCCAAGGGTATGACCTTTCGCAGGCCAGATTGGACAATTGTAACAACAGATGCCAGCCTTCTAGGTTGGGGTGCAGTCTGGAATTCCCTGAAGGCACAGGGATCGTGGACTCAGGAGGAGAAACTCCTTCCAATAAATATTCTGGAGTTAAGAGCGATATTCAATGCTCTTCTGGCTTGGCCTCAGTTAGCATCTCTGAGGTTCATCAGATTTCAGTCGGACAACATCACGACTGTGGCTTACATTAACCATCAAGGGGGAACCAGGAGTTCCCTAGCAATGTTAGAAGTCTCAAAAATAATTCGCTGGGCAGAGTACCACTCTTGCCACCTGTCAGCAATCCATATCCCAGGCTTGGAGAACTGGGAGGCGGATTTTCTAAGTCGTCAGACTTTCCATCCGGGGGAGTGGGAACTCCATCCGGAGGTGTTTGCTCAGTTGATTCATCATTGGGGCAAACCAGAGTTGGATCTCATGGCGTCTCGCCAGAACGTCAAGCTTCCTTGTTACGGATCCAGGTCCAGGGACCCAGAAGCGACGCTGATAGATGCTCTAGCAGCGCCTTGGTTCTTCAACCTGGCTTATGTGTTTCCACCGTTTCCTCTGCTCCCTCGACTGATTGCCAAAATCAAACAGGAGAGAGCATCGGTGATTCTGATAGCACCTGCGTGGCCACGCAGGACTTGGTATGCAGACCTAGTGGACATGTCATCCTTTCCACCATGGACTCTGCCTCTAAGACAGGACCTTCTGATACAAGGTCCTTTCAATCATCCAAATCTAATTTCTCTGAGACTGACTGCATGGAGATTGAACGCTTGATTCTATCAAAGCGTGGCTTCTCCGAGTCAGTCATTGATACTTTAATACAGGCACGAAAGCCTGTTACCAGGAAAATCTACCACAAGATATAGGGGGGTAGTTATCAAGCCGTCTACTTTTCTGGCTTCGCCGGCCCAATACGTCCGCCTAAGCTCGCCTACCTTCACCGCCGCGGACCTTGAATACGTTCGCCTAAGTTATCAAATAAAGCTGTCAAAAAGCCGCGGGGCGATGAGCAGCGGACTGTGATAGTTATCACTCATCCGATCTCGCTGCCCTTCGGCTTTTTCCCAGCTTTATTGCTAGCCTGTCACTAAGCACTCACACTAAACTGCACTGTTCTACCCCCTATACCGGCGCCCCCGGAGGCCCCCGCAACTAAATAAAGTTACTAACCCCTAAACCGCCGCTCCTAGACCCCGCCGCAAGTCTTATAAATGTATTAACCCCTAAACCGCCACTCCTAGACCCCGCCGCAAGTCTTATAAATGTATTAACCCCTAAACCGCCGCTCCCGGACACCGCTGCCACCTACATTATCCCTAGTAACCCCTATCCTGCCCCCCCTATACCGTCGCCCTCTATTATAAAATTATTAACCCCTATCCTGCTGATCCCGCACCTCTCCGCAACTAAATAAATAGTTTAACCCCTAAACCGCCGCTCCATGAACCCGCCGCAACCTATAATAAATTTATTAACCCCTATCCTGCCCCCCACTACGCCGCCGCCACTGTAATAAAATGATTAACCCCTAAACCTAAGTCTAACCCTAACCATAACGCCCCCCTAACTTAAATATTAATTAAATACATCTAAATAAATTAACTCTTATTAACTAAATGAATCCTATTTAAAACTAAATACTTACTTATAAAATAAACCCTAATATAGCTACAATATAAATAATAATTATATTCTAGCTATCTTAGGATTTATATTTATTTTACAGGTACCTTTCAATTTATTTTAACCATGTACAATAACTATTAAATAGTTATTAACTATTTAATAGCTTACCTAGCTAAAATAAAGAGAAATGTACCTGTGAAATAAATCCTAACCTAAGTTACAATTACACCTAACACTACACTATACTTTAATAAATTATTCCTATTTAAAACTAAATACTTACCTGTAAAATAAACCCTAAGATAGCTACAATGTAATTAATAATTATATTATAGCTATCTTAGGATTTATATTTAGTTTACAGGTAACTTTGTATTTATTTTAGCTAGTTAGAATAGTTATTAAATAGTTATTAACTATTTAATAACTACCTAGCTAAAAGAAATACAAAATTACCTGTAAAATAAATCCTAACTTAAGTTACAATTAAACCTAATACTACACTATCATTAAATTAACTAAATAAACTACCTACAAATAACTACAATGAAATACAATTACATAAACTAACTAAAGTACAAAAAATAAAAAAAGCTAAGTTACAAAAAATAAAAAATTAAGTTACAAACATGTTAAAAATATTACAACAATTTTAAGCTACTTACACCTAATCTAAGCCCCCTAATAAAATAACAAACCCCCCCAAAATAAAAAAAATCCCTACCCTATTCTAAATTACATAAATTTCAAAGCTCTTTTACCTTACCAGCCCTTAAAAGGGCCATTTGTGGGGGCATGCCCCAAAAAGTTCAGCTCTTTTGCCTGTAAAAGAAAAATACAACCCCCCCCAACATTAAAACCCACCACCCACATACCCCTAATCTAACCCAAACCCCCCTTACAAAAACCTAACACTAATCCCCTGAAGATCATCCTACCTTGAGTCGTCTTCACTCAGCCGAGCCACCGATGGAACTGAAGAGGACATCCGGAGCGGAAGAAGTTAATCCTCCAAGCGGCGCTGAAGAAATCTTCCATCCGATGAAGTCATCATCCAGGCGGCGCTGAAGAAGTCTTCGATCTGGCCGATGTCATCTTCAAAGAGGCGCTGAAGAGGTCTTCTATCCGGGCGAAGTCATCTTCCAAGCCGGGTCTTGAATCTTCCTTCCGCCGACGCGGAACCACCTTCTTCACCGATGGACTACGACGAATGACGGCTCCTTTAAGGGACGTCATCCAAGATGGCATCCCCTCAATTCCAATTGGCTGATAGGATTCTATCAGCCAATCGGAATTAAGGTAGGAAAATCTGATTGGCTGATGGAATCAGCCAATCAGATTCAAGTTCAATCTGATTGGCTGATGGAATCAGCCAATCAGATTGAGCTTGCATTCTATTGGCTGATCGGAACAGCCAATAGAATGCGAGCTCAATCTGATTGGCTGATTCCATCAGCCAATCAGATTTTTCCTACCTTAATTCCGATTGGCTGATAGAATCCTATCAGCCAATCGGAATTGAGGGGACGCCATCTTGGATGACGTCCCTTAAAGGAGCCGTCATTCGTCGTAGTCCGTCGGTGAAGAAGGTGGTTCCGCGTCGGCGGAAGGAAGATTCAAGACCCGGCTTGGAAGATGACTTCGCCCGGATAGAAGACCTCTTCAGCGCCTCTTTGAAGATGACATCGGCCGGATCAAAGACTTCTTCAGCGCCGCCTGGATGATGACTTCATCGGATGGAAGATTTCTTCAGCGCCGCTTGGAGGATTAACTTCTTCCGCTCCGGATGTCCTCTTCAGTTCCATCGGTGGCTCGGCTGAGTGAAGACGACTCAAGGTAGGATGATCTTCAGGGGATTAGTGTTAGGTTTTTGTAAGGGGGTTTGGGTTAGATTAGGGGTATGTGGGTGGTGGGTTTTAATGTTGGGGGGGGGGTTGTATTTTTCTTTTACAGGCAAAAGAGCTGAACTTTTTGGGGCATGCCCCCACAAATGGCCCTTTTAAGGGCTGGTAAGGTAAAAGAGCTTTGAAATTTATGTAATTTAGAATAGGGTAGGGATTTTTTTTATTTTGGGGGGGTTTGTTATTTTATTAGGGGGCTTCGATTAGGTGTAAGTAGCTTAAAATTGTTGTAATATTTTTAACATGTTTGTAACTTAATTTTTTATTTTTTGTAACTTAGCTTTTTTTATTTTTTGTACTTTAGTTAGTTTATGTAATTGTATTTCATTGTAGTTATTTGTAGGTAGTTTATTTAGTTAATTTAATGATAGTGTAGTATTAGGTTTAATTGTAACTTAAGTTAGGATTTATTTTACAGATAATTTTGTATTTCTTTTAGCTAGGTAGTTATTAAATAGTTAATAACTATTTAATAACTATTCTAACTAGCTAAAATAAATACAAAGTTACCTGTAAACTAAATATAAATCCTAAGATAGCTATAATATAAGTATTAATTACATTGTAGCTATCTTAGGGTTTATTTTACAGGTAAGTATTTATTTTTAAATAGGAATAATTTATTAAAGTATAGTGTAGTGTTAGGTGTAATTGTAACTTAGGTTAGGATTTATTTCACAGGTACATTTCTCTTTATTTTAGCTAGGTAAGCTATTAAATAGTTAATAACTATTTAATAGTTATTGTACATGGTTAAAATAAATTGAAAGGTACCTGTAAAATAAAAATAAATCCTAAGATAGCTAGAATATAATTATTATTTATATTGTAGCTATATTAGGGTTTATTTTAAAGGTAAGTATTTAGTTTTAAATAGGATTCATTTAGTTAATAAGAGTTAATTTATTTAGATGTATTTAATTAATATTTAAGTTAGGGGGCGTTAGGGTTAGGGTTAGACTTAGGTTTAGGGGTTAATAATTTTATTACAGTGGCGGCGGCGTAGTGGGGGGCAGGATAGGGGTTAATAAATTTATTATAGGTGGCGACGGTGTAGGGGGGGCAGATTAGGGGTTAATACATTTAATATAGGTTGCGGCGGGTTCAGGGAGCGGCGGTTTAGGGGTTAATACATTTATTATAGTTGCGGTGGGCTCCGGGAGCGGCGGTTTTAGGGGTTAATATGTATAGAGTAGCTTGCGGTGGGCTCCGGGAGCGGCGGTTTAGGGGGTAATAACTTTATTTAGTTGCGGCGGTGTAGGGGGGGTCAGATTAGTGGTGTTTAGACTCGGGGTACATGTTAGGGTGTTAGGTGTAGACAGCTCCCATAGAAATCAATGGGATGTCTGTCAGCAGCGAACTTGTACTTTCGCTATGGTCAGACTCCCATTGATTCCTATGGGATCCGCCGCCTCCAGGGGTGGCGGATTGAAAACCAGGTACGCTGGGCCATAAAAGTGCAGAGCGTACCTGCTAGTTTTTTGATAGCTAGCAAAAGTAGTGAGAATGTGCCGCACTTGTGTGCGGAACATCTGGAGTGACGTAAGAATCGATCTGTGTCGGACTGAGTCCGGCGGATCGAAGCTTACGTCACAAAATTCTACTTTTGCCGGTCTCGAGCCTTTGATAACTAAGGCGAATCAGCCTCGCCACAAATACGCTGCGGAATTCCAGCGTATTTGAGGTTGACGGCTTGATAACTACCCCCCATGGAGTAAATATCTTTGTTGGTGTGAATCCAAGAATTACTCATGGAGTAAGGTTAGGATTCCTAGAATATTGTATTTTCTCCAAGAGGGCTTGGACAAAGGATTATCAGCTAGTTCCTCAAAGGGACAGATGTCTGCTCTGTCTATTCTTTTGCACAAGCATCTGGCAGAGGTTCCAGACGTCCAGGCGTTTTGCCAGGCTTTGGTTAGAATTAAGCCTGTGTTTAAACCTGTTGCTCCCCCGTGGAGCTTAAACTTGGTTCTTAAAGTTCTTCAAGGAGTTCCGTTTGAACCCCTTCATTCCATTGATATTAAACTTTTATCTTGGAAAGTTCTGTTTTTGATGGCTATTTTCTCGGCTCGGAGAGTCTCTGAGCTATCTGCCTTACAATGTGATTCTCCTTATCTGATTTTTCATGCAGATAAGGTAGTCCTGCGTACCAAACCTGGGTTTTTACCTAAGGTGGTTTCTAACAAGAATATCAATCAAGAGATTGTTGTTCCATCATTGTGTCCTAATCCTTCTTCAAAGAAGGAAAGTCTTTTACATAATCTGGACATAGTCCGTGCCTTGAAGTTTTACTTACAAGCTACTAAAGATTTTCGTCAAACATCTACCCTGTTTGTCGTTTACTCTGGACAGAGGAGAGGTCAAAAAGCTTCGGCAACCTCTCTTTCCTTTTGGCTTCGGAGCATAATACGCCTAGCCTATGAGACTGCTGGACAGCAGCCCCCTGAAAGGATTACATTCTACTAGAGCTGTGGCTTCCACCTGGGCCTTTAAAAATGAGGCCTCTGCTGAACAGATTTGCAAGGCCGCGACTTGGTCTTCGCTTCACACTTTTTCCAAATTTTACAAATTTTATACTTTTGCTTCTTCGGAGGCTGTTTTTGGGAGAAAGGTTCTTCAGGCAGTGGTTCCTTCCGCTTAATCCTGCCTTGTCCCTCCCATCATCCGTGTACTTTAGCTTTGATATTGGTATCCCATAAGTAATGAATGATCCGTGGACTGGATACACTTAACAAGAGAAAACATAATTTATGCTTACCTGATAAATTTATTTCTCTTGTAGTGTATCCAGTCCACGGCCCGCCCTGTCCTTTTAAGGCAGGTCTAAATTTTAATTAAACTACAGTCACCACTGCACCCTATGGTTTCTCCTTTCTCTGTTTGTTTTCGGTCAAATGACTGGATATGACAGTTAGGGGAGGAGCTATATAGCAGCTCTGCTGTGGGTGATCCTCTTGCAACTTCCTGTTGGGAAGGAGAATATCCCATAAGTAATGGATGATCCGTGGACTGGATACACTACAAGAGAAATAAATTTATCAGGTAAGCATAAATTATGTTTTTCTCTTACATGGTGTATCCAGTCCATGGATTCATCCTTACTTGTGGGATACCAATACCAAAGCTTTAGGACACGGATGAAGGGAGGGAACAAATCAGGTAACCTAAACGGAAGGCACCACTGCTTGCAAAACCTTTCTCCCAAAAATAGCCTCCGAAGAAGCAAAAGTATCTAATTTGTAAAATTTGCCAAAAGTATGCAGTGAAGACCAAGTCGCTGCCTTACAAATCTGTTCAACAGAAGCCTCATTCTTGAAAGCCCATGTGGAAGCCACAGCTCTGGTGGAATGAGCTGTAATTCATTCAGGAGGCTGCTGGATTAGGGCACAGAGAAGGAACAATGATTTCCTGGTTAATATTCTTATTAGAAACCACTTTTGGAAGGAAACCAGGTTTGGTACGCAAAACAACCTTATCTGCATGGAACACCAGATAAGGTGAATTAAACTGCAAAGCAGACAATTCTGAAACTCTTCGAGCAGAAGAAATAGCTACCAAAAACAAAACAAGATAATAACTTAATATCTATGGAATGTAAGGGTTCAAACGGAACCCCTTGAAGAACTGAAAGAACTAAATTTAGACTCCATGGAGGAGCCACAGGTTTATAGACAGGCTTGATTCTAACTAGAGTCTGTGCAAACGCCTGAACGTCTGGTACTGCTGCCAGAGGCTTATGTAACAGGATAGACAGAGCAGATATCTGTCCCTTTAAGGAACTAGCTGACAATCCTTTCTCCAATCCTTCTTGGAGAAAAGACAATATCCTTGGAATCCTAATCTTACTCCACGAGTAACCCTTGGATTCACACCAACAAAGATATTTCCGCCATATCTTATGTTAAATTTTCCTGGTGACAGGCTTTCTGGCCTGGATCAGGGTATCTATAACTGATTCAGAGAACCCACGCTTAGCTAGAATTAAGCGTTCAATCTATTTTCACCATATGATCCTAATGCTTTGAAATGAATGCACAGTAACTTTCAAGTCAATTAACCCCTTACCAGAGCAAATTAAAGCTGGCAACCGGTTAGCAAAACTATAGCACCATGCCACAGCCTCTGCTGTGGCCCTACCTTCCTTGGGGATTAGTTTTAATCGAAAATAAGCCTCTCTGAAGTCCTCAAGTAATCTCTGGACTCTTCACATGGAGCTGCATGAAGCTGTCTGTAAAATCAACTGCACAACTGAGGCGCAAACCGGCACTATTTTAAGATAACAAACTTTTGATTGAAGAAATAAAAACTACAAATCTAACACCACATTCACTTTACCCTCCCGTGGAGATGCTACTTGTTAGAGTGGCAAAGAGAATCACTGGGGGGCGGAGCCTGAGGGGGAGCTATATGGACAGCTCTGCTGTGTGCTCTCTTTGCCACTTCCTGTAGGGAATGAGAATATCCCACAAGTAAGGATGAATCCGTGGACTGGATACACCATGTAAGAGAAATATAATATTTCACTTTCCAATATTCTTCATATAGAAGAATATCTTCTATTTATTCATAAATAAATATTTCTACATATATATGATGGTATTTTAGTACAATATATATATATATATATATATATATATATATATATATATATATATATATATATATATATATATATATATATATATATACATACAGTATATATACACACATGATTACTGAACAGAACATTGCTTTTACATGTTTTCATCTACTTAACTGCAAAGGGCTCCAATGCTCCTCTATATATGTGTTATGTGTGTACATATGTATTTTTGTAGTTATATGTGTAAATATGTCTATAAATACATATATACACATATAAATATACTGTATATATATATATACACACACATGATCTTTATATATATATATATATATATATATATATATATATATATATATATATATATATATATATATATATATATATATATATATATATATATAGATATGTACAATTGTATGGAAAAGTTTAGGCACCCCTGACAATTTCCATGATTTTCATTTACAAATAATTGGGTGTTTGTATCAGCAATTTAATTTTGATCTATCAAATATCTGAAGGACACAGTAATATCTCAGTAGTGAAATGAGGTTTATTGGATTAACAGAAAATGTGCAATATGCATTAAAACAAAATTTGACAGGTGCATAATTTTGGGCACCCTTAGCAGAAATATTGCATCAATATTTAGTAGAGCCTCCTTTAGCAGAAATAACAGCCTCTAGATGCTTCCTATAGCCTGTAATCAGTGTCTGGATTCATGATCATCTCCAGTTCAGTTAGGTTTGATGGTTGCCGAGCATGGACAGCCCGCTTCAAGTAACCTCAAAGATTTTCAATGATATTCAGGTTTGGGGACTGGGATGGCAATTCCAGAACATTGTACTTGTTCCTCTGCATAAATGCCAGAGTAGATTTTAAGAAGTGTTTTGGGTCATTGTCTTGTTGAAATATCCAGCCCCGGCGTAACTTCAACTTTTTGACTGATTTCTCAACATTATTCTCAAGTATCTGCTTATATTGAGTGGAATCCATGCAACGCTCAAATTTATCAAGATTCCCAGTACCGGCACTGGCCACACAGCCCCACAGCATGATGAACCATCCAACAAATTTTACTGCGGGTAGCAACTGTTTTTATGAGTGATAGTATTTTAGTACTTTATATATATATATATATATATATATATATATATATATATATATATATATATATATATATAGAGAGAGAGAGAGAGAGAGAGAGAGAGAGAGAGAGAGAGAGAATAATAGAATATACCACCACTAGGTGGAGGTATAAGCTCTGGACCTAATGAAGCGCACAGATGAGAATGAGTAAGCTGAACTGATACAAATTTGTATGTGAAATAAATACTATATAAGCTAATAATAATAATAACACTTGTATATAAAAGTATTAAATATTAATAGACAGTACCAAATAATAAATAATAAATAATAGAAAGTAGTAATAATAGTAAAAAGTGATCCTCTAAATAAAAGCTGCTAAACAACACTGTCCCCCAAAAAGGTGAAATATCTTTTCCAAATATTTCAATGACAAGAGATAAAGGAAGTAAATGGGAGAAGTATTTGAAGCGCTAATACACAGAGGGCCAATTAAAAGCACACAATAATATAAACATGTGATTTCATATCAAATACACAAGTTTCAATAATAATCGTTGTACTGTTGCTACATTGATAAAATTGCACACATGAAATTCAAAAAGATTTTTACAATAAAAATACACGCTAAATAAAAGCAGAGGTTCAAATTCAATAAAGAGAGCAAAACAGTAGTCTTTTATAAGAGTCAAATCTCCACATAAAAGAATATCCCAATGCGTGTCAGAAAGTGGTGATGAAACGTTATCCTTTTCAGTGCCCCTCAACCGGTAAAAGTGACTTCAAATGACCCCCTTAGGGTGTATACTCACAGGACAAACCCTCAATCGATATGAGGTAAGATTCAGGTGTTTAACCACGAAATAGCCCTCAATCTGTGTCCGGTCAGCGTTACTTGTCTCACATCGATGTTCAAAATGGCTCATACAGGGCCGGTGATATGTGGAAAATAAAAATAATGCGACAACTAGTGCAATATTGTTTAACACCAGTTTATTACAATATAAAAAGGACCTAAGGTAATTTTTATGAAAAACCAGAATTTTAAGAATATCTTGGCACCTAGCGAACTAAGAAGCAAAAATAAGAAAGAGGGAAATTGGTTAAACTCACAATCTATCGGATACTTTAAGTGCAATAGAGCAAATTGTGTGGCGTGTGAGCACCATTATGAGAGGAAACCCACTAAACAGGTTAAATCAACCAGTAATGAATCAGTGTGCGTGATTGACACTCTATGCAACTGTAAATCAACATATGCAGTTTACCTTTTGCAGTGTGATTGTGGGCTACAATACATTGGGCGCACGACCCGCCCCTTTAAAGTTAGACTTTTGGAGCATATTAATAATATAAAAGAAGGAATAACCACACACAACGCCCATTTTCATAATAAAGACCCAAAGGGACTGAAGGGTTGTATCTTAGAAATAGTGAAACAAAATAAAAGAGGAGGGAGTAGAACCCTAGATCTCCGGAAAAGGGAGACTTTCTGGATTCATAAAATGGGTACTTTAGTACCATTTGGACTCAATAAAGATATTGACTTAGTTGCTTTTTTACTTTAATCTAACATCAGGGTATTTTTTTTTTTTGTTTTAATAATAGTCAGAGGACATTTTATATATATGGGGGGACAGTAGTTTCACAATCATGGTCTGTTCTTTGTATGGAAGGGGTTATGTGCATATGAAGACAGTAGTGAGAGTATGTATAGTTTAGTGTATATATGTAGAACGTATGTGTGTATATAGGTGCTCTTTTAAATTATTATTTATTTTTATTCCTATTTCTATTTTTAACTTTATTAATGTAAAGTTATAATAGCTTTTATATATATTTTTTTTTACATATTATTATTCATTAGAGGTGGTCTGCGTGAGTGCCAGTTTCAAGTTTAGAATAGACATATATATATATATATTTCATGTTTACATTTATAATCAATGTAGGCATGATAGTATTGAGACATGTACCCATTCTGTGTTATCACGCAGAATGTGCATATATAAATTATTTTAAATGTAGTAGTCATTTCAAGTATATATTTTGTTCTCCTTTATATACTCCTAATATTTTAGGAGATAATATAAGGTGCTTTAATTCAAAATAGTTTTAATGGGTTAATATGATAGAAAAAGGGATTTAGTCATAGGGTAAGCTAGCCAAGTAATTATAACTATTAATTGGTTTAGTCTATGGCGAGTACTGTTTTCGCCTAGACATGCTGCACATATATTTCCTTATGGTAAGCAGTTTTTTCAGCCGTCATAGTCCGTGTAAACATGGAGGGCTAATAGCAACACGTTGGTTGTAGACAAAATCCTATTAGAGGATGTTTTTTTAGTTTCCGGTCCGTATACACACCTCTAGTATACACACCTCTTGTCTCAACCAATGAGAGTAACAGCTGGTTAGGGGGCGGGACGATGATCCGTCCCGACATAGTTTAAATATTAGAGGTAAGGTGCCTTGCTCATTTGAATTCTCTAGCCTCTGATGAAGAAGGGTGAACGGATGTTCTATAAATACCTTCGAAACGCATAAGGCTGCAGAGAGAATCATTTGGAGACTGGCACACCGAAGACCACCGCAAAGATAGTTTTACACTGGTGTAGTGTTTTATTTTTTCTGCTTCAAGTTACCTCATATCATTGAGGTTTTTAAATGTGAGTACAAACGCTTGCCACATGTTTTATATTGTAATAAACTGGTGTTAAACAATATTGCACTAGTTGTCACATTATTTTTATTTTCCACATATCACCGGCCCTGTATGAGCCATTCTGAACATCGATGTGAGACAAGTAACGCTGACCGGACACAGATTGAGGGCTATTTCGTGGTTAAACACCTGAATCTTACCTCATATCGATTGAGGGTTTGTCCTGTGAGTATACACCCTAAGGGGGTCATTTGAAGTCACTTTTACCGGTTGAGGGGCACTGAAAAGGATAACGTTTCATCACCACTTTCTGACATGCATTGGGATATTCTTTTATGTGGAGATTTGACTCTTATAAAAGACTACTGTTTTGCTCTCTTTATTGAATTTGAACCTCTGCTTTTATTTAGCGTGTATTTTTATTGTAAAAATCTTTTTGAATTTCATGTGTGCAATTTTATCAATGTAGCAACAGTACAACGATTATTATTGAAACTTTTGTATTTGATATGAAATCACATGTTTATATTATTGTGTGCTTTTAATTGGCCCTCTGTGTATTAGCGCTTCAAATACTTCTCCCATTTACTTCCTTTATCTCTTGTCATTGAAATATTTGGAAAAGATATTTCACCTTTTTGGGGGACAGTGTTGTTTAGCAGCTTTTATTTAGAGGATCACTTTTTACTATTATTACTACTTTCTATTATTTATTATTTATTATTTGGTACTGTCTATTAATATTTAATACTTTTATATACAAGTGTTATTATTATTATTAGCTTATATAGTATTTATTTCACATACAAATTTGTATCAGTTCAGCTTACTCATTCTCATCTGTGCGCTTCATTAGGTCCAGAGCTTATACCTCCACCTAGTGGTGGTATATTCTATTATTCTCTATTTATTTTTATACTTTTCCTTCTGGAAGAAGCAGCAAGGTGAGGAGAGTAGCTATTTATGGCTGAATTGGAATATGGGGCCTACTTTGACCCAAACAGTAAACCTAAAAGATTATCTATCAGTGAAGAAGAGGGTAGAGTTATCTTAGAAAATTTAAACATGACAGATCCTAAAAAATTATTCGAAAAATTAGAAAAATTGAGTAAGAAACAATTGGTAAACTGGTACGATAGCGTTAATCTCGAGAGATATGCTAAATATAAAGTTATCCCTAGGGGACTAAGATTGGAGAAGGATTCCATAATTGATAATACTGAGGTAGAATTACTAACAGAGTGGGAAACTGCCCTAGAAACGTGTTCACTTACTTTTCTGGATATATTAATTAGGTACAGACAGAAAAAAGTGAAGGAATTAACTGACCAAATAAGGGATATAAGAGAAAAACTTAATAATTTTAAGGGAGATGTATATTATAGGGAACTTGATAATGAAAACAAAAAGAAAATAGAGAGATTTGAGACTCAAGTAGAGACTAACAAATTGAATAAATTTCTAAGAGACCTTAATGAAAGCAAGATAGAAAAAATGGATCCTCACGATAGAGAGATAGTGATGGAGGGTGAAGACGCAAGAGAGTGCAATATGCCGAATACCCCAGGATTGAACACCCCAGGATTCGATCCATCTAATTCAAATTTGGGTGACATTTGTTCTGCTGACTATGCTACAGATAAGAGCTTCAGACAAATGTACCAAGATCATCAGATTAAGAATATTAGATCTGAAAGAAATTTGATTCCAATAAGAACATATGAAAATAGGGGGCCTTGTGCTGGTAGTAGTGTACAAAATAGACGGTATGGTTATACCCCTAAACAGATTTTCTCAAACACAATGGGTACTCATTTCTCTAAAAATAAAATAAAGCATAAAAATAAAAACTTATATGCTACTAATTTTCATAAAAAAACTAGGGATCAAGAAAACCCACCCAAACAAGTAAGATATTATAGCAATCATAACAGTTGTGATACTGATCAGTATGCGTCTAATCATGAGGATAGACCCCCTAAGAATCATCAGGGTTTTCCGGGGGCTCATTATCAGAGACCCCCAAATATAAGCCAGGATCCCCAGTTGTGGGATCAGTGGACAGAGAGAAAGGAAACCCCCCCATGGAGGGGGAAAGGAATGAAAAGAGGGATAGAAAAACTAGACGAGGGTGTCGAGGAGGAAAGAGATTACGGAAACAAAAGAAGGAAACCCTCATGGATGTAGCAAGTGATGATCTAATGAAAGTATTTAACCTCTCAAAAAGAAATCTTACAGGAGAGGAGGAGAGACTCTTGAGAAGGGGTCTTTCTTTCGCACCATCCAGGGGGCCAAATGCTTTTAATCTATTTATAGATCTTAACAAATATATTCGGAAACTCACTTTGCACAGGCACTTTAATAAAACTGAGACTATCCAACATACAACAGTAACTGGAAATAAGGAATTCAATAATGATGATGTTGAATCACTAAGGGTCTTGATGGCCCTACAAGAGGAAAGCGAAACATAAAAAGAGGTGGATAATGTAAATCAACTTCTCACGTATGAATCGCATACCTCTCAAACCGAACTCAGTGTTTAATCCCATACATTCTAAGGGAAATTTCATTCCAGTTTTTAATAGCCTGGTACAAACAGATCTTGACAAAATGTGTGAAAATTTTAAAATCAAAGATGGAAATCTAAACAAACAAGAGAAAGCTTGGCTGGATCTTCTAAAGAATGATGGTTCGATAGTCATTAGAGAAGCAGACAAAGGGGGGGGGGAATCTTTATCCAGGATAGAAATGAATATCTTGAAGAAGCTAATAGATTATTGGGGGATCTAGAAATATATGTGAAATTGGAAAAGAACCCCACTTCACGGTTTCTAAAAATGTACAGCAGTTTACTGGATGATGCTAAGCATCAGGGAATATTGAATGATAATGAATTTAAATTTCTTAATGTAACAGAGCCAGTGACTGCTATATTCTATCACTTACCTAAAGTGCATAAAAGCACTAAAGCTCCACCTGGTAGACCAATAGTGTCAGGCATAAACTCATTGACTACAAGACTTTCTGAGTTTGTAGACACATACCTACAACCACTAGTCCCTATTCTAAAATCATATATTAGGGACACTACAGATATGATAAATAAATTAAGCCCCATCAAGTGGGAGGAAAATTATCAGTGGGTTACTTTAGATGTAAGTAGCCTGTACACATGTATTCCCCACAATAAAGGGGTGTCAGCTGTAGGTTTTTGGTTAGACCAAAGGACTACTTTGCCGAAAAATACTCAGAATTTCCTTCTTCAAGCAATTAGCTTCATATTGGAGCATAATTTCTTCCTCTTTGAAGATAAATATTATTTACAAATTGGTGGCACTGCCATGGGCACGAAATTTGCCCCTAGCTTTGCCAACCTCTATATGGGGTTTTGGGAGGACAATAAGATCTGGAATAACAACCCATTTATGTCAGATATAGTGTTATGGGGCCGCTATATCGACGATATAGTGATGATCTGGAAAGGGGAAGATAAAGCCCTCCTAGAGTTTTTAGAATTTGTAAATTTCAATGATTTAAATTTAAAATTCACTTCAAAAGCATGTAGAAACGAGATTGAGTTTCTAGACTTAGTATTGTCACATGAAAATGACCAAATTACAACTAGATTGTTCAAAAAAGAAACTGACAGGAATGGGTATTTGCATGCTAGTAGCTGCCATCACCCCAATTGGATTAGGAATATCCCTTACGGACAATTCCAGCGCATACGTAGGAATTGTAGTAAGATGGAAGACTTTGAATTTGAATAAAAAAATCTGAAGAAAAGATTTCTTAACAAGGGGTATAGAAAGCAGAATATAGAGAGGGCTTATTTAAAGGCAAGAGATACACCGAGGGAAGTATTGCTTCAAGAAAAAGCTCTAAAAAAGAAAAATAGCAAAAGGGAACAGGATGTCATGTTTGTGACAAATTACAATGAAGGTGCAAAAATGATAAAGTCAGTGATAAAGAAACACTGGCATATATTAGAAAAAGATGAACTGCTAAAAAATGTGGTTGAATCAGGTCCTAAGGTAATTTTTAGGAAAAACAAGAATTTTAAGAATATCTTGGCACCTAGCGAACTAAGAAGCAAAAATAAGAAAGAGGGAAATTGGTTAAACTCACAATCTATCGGATACTTTAAGTGCAATAGAGCAAATTGTGTGGCGTGTGAGCACCACTATGAGAGGAAACCCACTAAACAGGTTAAATCAACCAGTAATGAATCAGTGTGCGTGATTGACAGTCTATGCAACTGTAAATCAACATATGCAGTTTACCTTTTGCAGTGTGATTGTGGGCTACAATACATTGGGCGCACGACCCGCCCCTTTAAAGTTAGACTTTTGGAGCATATTAATAATATAAAAGAAGGACTAACCACACACAACGTTCCGGTACATTTTTCCCATTTTCATAATAAAGACCCAAAGGGACTGAAGGGTTGTATCTTAGAAATAGTGAAACAAAATAAAAGAGGAGGGAGTAGAACCCTAGATCTCCGGAAAAGGGAGACTTTCTGGATTCATAAAATGGGTACTTTAGTACCATTTGGACTCAATAAAGATATTGACTTAGTTGCTTTTTTACTTTAATCTAACATCAGGGTAATTTTTTTAATAATAGTCAGAGGACATTTTATATATATGGGGGGACAGTAGTTTCACAATCATGGTCTGTTCTTTGTATGGAAGGGGTTATGTGCATATGAAGACAGTAGTGAGAGTATGTATAGTTTAGTGTATATATGTAGAACGTATGTGTGTATATAGGTGCTCTTTTAAATTATTATTTATTTTTATTCCTATTTCTATTTTTAACTTTATTAATGTAAAGTTATAATAGCTTTTATATATATTTTTTTTTACATATTATTATTCATTAGAGGTGGTCTGCGTGAGTGCCAGTTTCAAGTTTAGAATAGACATATATATATATATATATATATATATTTCATGTTTACATTTATAATCAATGTAGGCATGATAGTATTGAGACATGTACCCATTCTGTGTTATCACGCAGAATGTGCATATATAAATTATTTTAAATGTAGTAGTCATTTCAAGTATATATTTTGTTCTCCTTTATATACTCCTAATATTTTAGGAGATAATATAAGGTGCTTTAATTCAAAATAGTTTTAATCGGTTAATATGATAGAAAAAGGGATTTAGTCATAGGGTAAGCTAGCCAAGTAATTATAACTATTAATTGGTTTAGTCTATGGCGAGTACTGTTTTCGCCTAGACATGCTGCACATATATTTCCTTATGGTAAGCAGTTTTTTCAGCCGTCATAGTCCGTGTAAACATGGAGGGCTAATAGCAACACGTTGGTTGTAGACAAAATCCTATTAGAGGATGTTTTTTTAGTTTCCGGTCCGTATACACACCTTTGGTATACACACCTCTTGTCTCAACCAATGAGAGTAACAGCTGGTTAGGGGGTGGGACGATGATCCGTCCCGACATAGTTTAAATATTAGCGGTAAGGTGCCTTGCTCATTTGAATTCTCTAGCCTCTGATGAAGAAGGGTGAACGGATGTTCTATAAATACCTTCGAAACGCGTAAGGCTGCAGAGAGAATCATTTGGAGACTGGCACACCGCAGACCACCGCAAAGATAGTTTTACACTGGTGTAGTGTTTTATTTTTTCTGCTTCAAGTTACCTCATATCATTGAGGTTTTTAAATGTGAGTACAAACGCTTGCCACATGTTTTATATTGTAATAAACTGGTGTTAAACAATATTGCACTAGTTGTCGCATTATTTTTATTTTCCACATATCACCGGCCCTGTATGAGCCATTCTGAACATCGATGTGAGACAAGTAACGCTGACCAGACACAGATTGAGGGCTATTTCGTGGTTAAACACCTGAATCTTACCTCATATCGATTGAGGGTTTGTCCTGTGAGTATACACCCTAAGGGGGTCATTTGAAGTCACTTTTACCGGTTGAGGGGCACTGAAAAGGATAACGTTTCATCACCACTTTCTGACACGCATTGGGATATTCTTTTATGTGGAGATTTGACTCTTATTAAAGACTACTGTTTTGCTCTCTTTATTGAATTTGAACCTCTGCTTTTATTTAGCGTGTATTTTTATTGTAAAAATCTTTTTTAATTTCATGTGTGCAATTTTATCAATGTAGCAACAGTACAACGATTATTATTGAAACTTTTGTATTTGATATGAAATCACATGTTTATATTATTGTGTGCTTTTAATTGGCCCTCTGTGTATTAGCGCTTCAAATACTTCTCCCATTTCCTTCCTATATATATATATATATATATATATATATATATATATATATATATATATATATATATATATATATATATATATATATACAGGGAGTGCAGAATTATTAGGCAAGTTGTATTTTTGAGGATTAATTTTATTATTGAACAACAACCATGTTCTCAATGAACCCAAAAAATTAATTAATATCAAAGCTGAATAGTTTTGGAAGTAGTTTTTAGTTTGTTTTTAGTTATAGCTATTTTAGGGGGATATCTGTGTGTGCAGGTGACTATTACTGTGCATAATTATTAGGCAACTTAACAAAAAACAAATATATACCCATTTCAATTGTTTATTTTTACCAGTGAAACCAATATAACATCTCAACATTCACAAATATAAATTTCTGACATTCAAAAACAAAACAAAAACAAATCAGTGACCAATATAGCCACCTTTCTTTGCAAGGACACTCAAAAGCCTGCCATCCATGGATTCTGTCAGTGTTTTGATCTGTTCACCATCAACATTGCGTGCAGCAGCAACCACAGCCTCCCAGACACTGTTCAGAGAGGTGTACTGTTTTCCCTCCTTGTAAATCTCACATTTGATGATGGACCACAGGTTCTCAATGGGGTTCAGATCAGGTGAACAAGGAGGCCATGTCATTAGATTTTCTTCTTTTATACCCTTTCTTGCCAGCCACGCTGTGAAGTACTTGGACGCGTGTGATGGAGCATTGTCCTGCATGAAAATCATGTTTTTCTTGAAGGATGCAGACTTCTTCCTGTACCACTGCTTGAAGAAGGTGTCTTCCAGAAACTGGCAGTAGGACTGGGAGTTGAGCTTGACTCCATCCTCAATCCGAAGAGGCCCCACAAGCTCATCTTTGATGATACCAGCCCAAACCAGTACTCCACCTCCACCTTGCTGGCGTCTGAGTCGGACTGGAGCTCTCTGCCCTTTACCAATCCAGCCACGGGCCCATCCATCTGGCCCATCAAGACTCACTCTCATTTCATCAGTCCATAAAACCTTAGAAAAATCAGTCTTGAGATATTTCTTGGCCCAGTCTTGATGTTTCAGCTTGTGTGTCTTGTTCAGTGGTGGTCGTCTTTCAGCCTTTCTTACCTTGGCCATATCTCTGAGTATTGCACACCTTGTGCTTTTGGGCACTTCAGTGATGTTGCAGCTCTGAAATATGGCCAAACTGGTGGCAAGTGGCATCTTGGCAGCTGCACGCTTGACTTTTCTCAGTTCATGGGCAGTTATTTTGCGCCTTGGTTTTTCCACACGCTTCTTGCGACCCTGTTGACTATTTTGAATGAAACGCTTGATTGTTCGATGATCACGCTTCAGAAGCTTTGCAATTTTAAGAGTGCTGCTTCCCTCTGCAAGATATCTCACTATTTTTGACTTTTCTGAGCCTGTCAAGTCCTTCTTTTGACCCATTTTGCCAAAGGAAAGGAAGTTGCCTAATAATTATGCACATCTGATATAGGGTGTTGATGTCATTAGACCACACCCCTTCTCATTACAGAGATGCACATCACCTAATATGCTTAATTGGTAGTAGGCTTTCAAGCCTATACAGCTTGGAGTAAGACAACATGCATAAAGAGGATGATGTGGTCAAAATACTCATTTGCCTAATAATTCTGCACTCCCTGTATATATATATATATATATATATATATATATATATATATATATACAGTATATACACACACATGATTATATATAGGTATAGATATATTCAGATATATGTAGGAATATATATTTATAAATACATAGAACATATTGTGCTATGTACAGAACATTGGAATGTGAAATATTTACAGTTTATACACAGTATAACACTTTATTAAAAATGAATATTGCATAAATATGCTTTTACAAGTTTTCATCTACTTAGCTGCAAAGGACTCCAATGCACCTCTATATATGTGTTATGTATGCGCATATGTATTTATGTAGTTATATGTGTAAATATGTCTGTAAATACATATATACACATATATATATATAGATAGATAGATAGATAGATAGATAGATAGATAGATAGATAGATACAATTGTATGCAAAAGGCACCCCTTACAATTTGCATGATTTTCATTTATAAATAACTAGTCGATAAGCCTGCCCAGAGGGCAGTCTAATTATTTTTTAAGCTACAGATGTAGAAACATCCTATTTTGTAACTCTTCTTTTATATAAAAATTTAAGCTACAGGTGTAGCAATACTATCGGCTAGATTATGAGTTTTGCGTTAGCCTTAAAAAGCAGCGTTGAGAGGTCCCAACTCTGCTTTTTAACGCCCGCTGGTATTACGAGTCTTGAAATGACAGACTCACAGCTCACTTTTTTGGCCAGACTCGAAAAAAATGCAAATCCACTTACATCAATTGCGTATCCTATTTTTTCAATGGGATATGCCTAATGCAGGTATTACGAGTCTTCCTCAAAGTATCAAGACTGATACCGCATTTAAAAGTCAGTAGTTAAGAGTTTTATGGGCTAAAGCCGTAGCATAAAACTCTTAACTAAAGTGCTAAAAAGTACACTAACACCCATAAACTACCTATTAACCCCTAAACCGAGGCCCCCCACATCACAAACACTAAAATAACATTTTTAACCCCTAATCTGCCGAACCGGACATTGCTGCCACTATAAAAATATATTAACCCCTAAACTGCCGCACTCCTGCATCGCAAACACTAGTTAAATATTATTAACCCCTAATCTGCCGTCCCTAACATCGCAGATACCTACCTACATTTATTAACCCCTAATCTGCCGCCCCCAATGTCGCCGCAACTATATTAAATGTATTAACCCCTAAATCTAAGTCTAACCCTAACACCCCCTAACTTAAATATAATTTAAATATATTGAAATAAAATTACTACAATTCACTAAATTATTCCTATTTAAAACTAAATACTTACCTATAAAATAAACCCTAAGCTAGCTACAATATAACTAATAGTTACATTGTATCTAGCTTAGGGTTTATTTTTATTTTACAGGCAAGTTTGTATTTATTTTAACTAGGTACAATCATTATTAAATAGTTATTAACTATTTAATAGCTACCTAGTTAAAATAAATTCAAATTTACCTGTAAATAAAACCTAACCTAAGTTACAATTACACCTAACACTACACTATAATTAAATAAATTCCCTAAACTAAGTACAATTAAATACAATTTAAAAAAATTATCTAAAGTACGAAACCCACCACTAAATTACAGAAAATAATAAAATAATTACAAGTTTTTTAAACTGATTACACCTAATATAATCCCCCTAATAAAATAAAAAAGCCCCCCAAAATAAAAAAGCCCTACCCTACACTAATTCACAAATAGCCCTTAAAAGGGCCTTTTGCGGGGCATTGCCCCAAAGTAATCAGCTCTTTTACCTGTAAAAAAAGGTACAATAACCCCCAACATTAAAACCCACCACCCACACACCCAACTCTACTCTAAAACCCACCCAATACCCCATTAATAAAACCTAACACAAACCCCTTGAAGATCACCCTACCTTGAGAAGTCTTCACCCAACCGGGCCAAAGTCCTCAACGAAGCCGGGCGAAGTGGTCATCCAGATGGGCAGAAGTCTTCATCCAAGCCAGGAAGAAGAGGTCCTCCAGACAGGCAGAAGTCTTCATCCAGGCGGCATCTTCTATCTTCATCCATCCTGCGCGGAACGGCTCCATCTTCAAGACATCCGACACGGAGCATCCTCTTAAAAAGAAGTCCAACTGAATAATGAAGGTTCCTTTAAATGACGTCATCCAAGATGGTGTCCCATGAATTCCGATTCGCTGATAGAATTCTATCAGCAAATCAGAATTAAGGTAGAAAAAAATCCTATTGGCTGATCCAATCAGCCAATAGGATTGAAGTTCAATCGTATTGGCTGATCCAATCAGCCAATAGGATTGAGCTTGCATTCTATTGGCTGATTGGATCAGCCTATAGAATGCAAGCTCAATCCTATTGGCTGATTGCATCAGCCAATAGGATTTTTTCTACCTTAATTCCGATTTGCTGATAGAATTCTATCAGCCAATCGGAATTCAAGGGACGCCATCTTGGATGACGTCATTTAAAGGAACCTTCATTCTTCAGTTGGACTTCATTTAAAGAGGATGCTCCGCGTCGGATGTCTTGAAGATGGAGCTGCTCCGCACCGGATGGATTTAGATGGAAGATGCCGTCTGGATGAAAACTTCTGCCCGTCTGGAGGACCTCTTCTTCCCAGCTTGGATGAAGACTTCTGCCCGTCTGGAGGACCACTTCGCCCGGCTTCGTTGAGGACTTCGGCCCGGTTGGGTGAAGACTTCTCAAAAAAGGCCCTTTTAAGGGCTATTTGTAATTTAGTATAGGGTAGGGCTTTTTATTATTTTGGGGGGCTTTTTATTTTATTAGGGGGGATTAGATTAGCTATAATTAGTTTAAAAAACTTGTAATTATTTTATTATTTTCTGTAATTTAGTGGGGTTTTTTTTCGTACTTTAGATAATTTTTTTAAATTGTATTTAATTGTATTTAGTTTAGGTAATTAATTTAATTATAGTGTAGTGTTAGGTCTAATTGTAATGTAAGTTAGGCTTTATTTTACAGGTAAATTTGAATTTATTTTAACTAGGTATTAAATAGTAAATAACTATTTAGTAACTATTCTACCTAGTTAAAATAAATACAAACTTGCCTGTAAAATAAAAAGAAACTATTAGTTATATTGTAGCTAGCTTAAGGTTTATTTTATAGGTAAGTATTTAGTTTTAAATAGGAATTATTTAGTTAATGATAGGAATATTTATTTAGATATATTTAAATTATGTTTAAGTTAGGGGGGGTTAGGGTTAGACTTAGGTTTAGGGGTTAATAACTTTATTATAGTGGTGGCGACGTTGGGGGCGGCAGATTAGGGGTTAATAAATGTAGTTAGGTTGCGGTGACATTGGGGGTGGCAGATTAGCAGTTAATAAATATAATGTAGGGTTTCGGCGATGTTGGGGGCAGCAGATTAGGGTTTAATAAGTATAATATAGGTGGTGGCGGTGTCCGGAGCAGCATATTAGGGGTTAATAATATTATGCAGGTGTCGGCGATGACTGGGGCAGCGGATTAGGGGTTAATAAGTGTAAGATTAGGGGTGTTTAGACTCAGGGTTCATGTTAGGGTGTTAGGTGTAGACATAAATGTATTTTCCCCATAGGAAACAATGGGGCTGCGTTAAGAGCTGAACGCTGCTTTTTTGCAGGTGTTAGGTTTTTTTTTCAGCCGGATCTCCCCCATTGATTCCTATGGGGAAATCGTGCATGAGCACATTTTGCCAGCTCACCGCTACCGTAAGCAGCGCTGGTATTGAGGTGAGATGTGGAGCAAAATTTTGCTCTCTGCTCACTTTTCTGCGGCTAACACCGGGTTTGTAAAAACCCGTAATACCAGCATTGTCTGCAGGTGAGCGGTGATGCAAAACTCGTAATCTAAGTGAAAATTTTTAATGTACTACTATCTTAAATATATCAAAAATATTTTCTATCTAATAAACTACAGATATAGACACACTCTAATTGGACAAACTACTGTCCTAAATAAATACAAAAGTCCTTCTCTTTAAATGATATCTACTTTAAATATATTTCTTTATATAAAACATTTTTAGTAAAACAGGCATCACTTCCAGTTATTAATTTTCCTTGTTCTTGTCCATCTATGACCTTAACTTTTTTTTTTTTTTTTTTTTTTTTTTTTTTTATTTTCAAATAATATTTTATTGAGGTTATAACAGCATATACACAACAGTCTCATCAACAGATTACACAACTCCATATGCATTATACTGGCATGACATGACATTTTAGGCACCTCATTTTTAAATTATATGGCTTCGCAATGCCCTCTGTCAAACAGGTCCAGTCAAGGAACCAGAAATTACTCAAAACAATTGAGGGCATGGTAATGATGATAATAGTAAAAGTTACAGTTCAGTGTATATGGGGTAAATACAAACTCTGGCACAAACTCGCAGTATCAAAGTAAGGAGGCATAGGAGGGCACCCATGTAGCTCTGTGTAAGTCGGCGGTTGATAAAAGCCTGGTGCAAAACTTTCCTCAGCTGCTATTTTGAACAATATTATCCATTAACACTAAACATTTATAAAGATATAAACATTATTAAGACTATTATCTTGAAAATACTTCAGATAAACTGGGATTCATAAACATAATTAAGTTTCCTGTATTGGAGCCCCGAGAGCCATTTTTCAAAATTGCAGGGAAATACCAAGTCATGGCTCTGCGGGTTGGACAGAGGCTACCAAACTCTGTCAAAAGGTGTGCAGAAGAGAGGATTTACTCCTACCTGCACAAGAATAGTGGGGGGCGGAGGGTAAAACGGGAATAGTGTGTCCTACTGTTACTAATTTATATATCTACTAAGTTAATCGGCCCTAGGTTCACCTTAATCAGGGCACTATAATATAGGCAATATCCTCTAGGTGTACTGCTAGGGGCATAAAATAGGGGTTTATATATTACTAGGTTCTGATATTCAGGGCATCATTTCTTATCTCAGGCTGTTACTCTTAATCAACATATATACATACCCCCTTCAGCAAAGGTGGGGGAGGAGCAGCTTATACAATTATACACCATAGATTATTGACCCACTCTATAAACAGTAAAGCAATCTAGATATGACAAACTCTGAACACGTAATCATAGATATACAATACACTCTGAAATCTATATTGGTTCTAGCATCCATGCAAGTGGTTGTTACATTCCTGTGTGAGGGCTATGCTAAAGCTAGTATGTACTGACTACATAAATAAGTAAGAGAAAAACATAGGGTATTGATATCGCAACTTAACATCATTTAAGTCTAAACAACCTTCAATAAATATATAAAGGTACAGCCCATACATATAGAGACACAGTTGCCTATAGTAAAGAAAACAATAGAGGACATTTACATCTAATAACAAGGAGAACTAGGCACATAGACCCATAGGCCATACTGCCCAAGTTACCTTCTAGTGTAGTCCTGCTCTTTCTTTCCCGGCTTAGGCTGCAATAACAATGGAGGGGACAGAGTTTTGAGAGGCTATATGTAGGAATAAGGTTATAAGATTACACACATTAAGAATTACATGAGTGTTAGGTTCAGTGTCTGCAGCTTAGAATGACACTTAGGCACATAGTATATGAACATTGCTCTCTTGTCCTTAAATTACAGAAATGGTCTCCCCTAATATATTCTCAGGCAACATAGCCATCATAAAGTAGGAGAGAAGGAGACTACAGAGTCACTGTGTGTGCCGGCGAAGGGTACATGTTTTCGCTAGAGTATCTGTGCAAAGTCACCAAAAAGCAATGTGTACTCAGAGCCCCACGATAACTGCAAGGATCCTGGGGAACTAGATCTCCAATCTCTCCCCCTAACCAACACCTGCCCTGATGGTCTGAATCAGACTAAGCATGGCTGGAATACCAGAACAGAGATCCAAAGGGGAGTAATGACACATAGCCCGATACTTCCATAATGACTGGCGACGTTCCCAACAAGGAAGCTGTGGTAAGCCTGTAGGTCTGTTGACAGAAAGGGGCACGGTGGGGATTACAAGAACACTGCCGCGTCCTGTGGAGCCGGTTTCTATGCACGGATGGTCAGTCTGTAATCTCCTCCATGGAGACAGCCTGCTTGAAGCAGCAGAGGAAGAGTGAGGCTTCA
Organism: Bombina bombina; assembly: GCF_027579735.1. Taxonomy (NCBI): domain Eukaryota; kingdom Metazoa; phylum Chordata; class Amphibia; order Anura; family Bombinatoridae; genus Bombina; species Bombina bombina. Next base: position 1,209,277,436 of record NC_069500.1, on the reverse strand, counting down.
TCTCAAGGCGTATAGCTGTTGGTGTCAAGGGCGAGGAGCGCCCCTGAAGAACTGTAGGCACCTTGTTGCTCTGCGGCTCCTGTATTTCTATGTGCTTCTCTGGAGCATTGTCGCCACGTGTACGAGCTGCTTGTATTGTGCCTATAAGGGCATCCAGCCTCTCGCACATCTTCTTCCCATATTCCTCCAGTAAGTCCTTGAGACCCATGTAAAGCACTTGACTCTCCATGTTGGGCAGCAGTGCATCCCGGCATCCATTAGACATTATGGTACAGCTTGGGAGATTATTAGGTGCTTCAAACTATTATTGAATATTGGGGAAGGTAGTCACAAAAATACTGCAAGAGCTATGTGGCTATTTGTTGAGGTATTGTTCCCCCTCAGAGATCATAGTGCTAGAGAAAAAAAGAAATTCTTTTTACAGGTTTAAATTGGTATTGGTATAGGGGAGCATACAGCAATAACTTCTATTCTCCACCCTTAGGACTGTAGATCTGATGCAGGGAAAGCAGAATAAAATAGTCACTGTGTCTTTATCGCAATAATAATCTGCATATGGTGCAAACGTGAAGTCTAACAATCCAAAACTATGTGTCTCCAAACACTGATGAGAGCAGCTTGTGACTTACGGCCTGCCATGTGGGGTGGTTCTGGGAGTTATTCCTTGGGAACTCTGCCGGAGGATGATACAGCCTGTACCCCTATCTCTCCCAAGGCTGATGGTGGTCCGGTACCCCGGTGAAAGGATCCTGTAGCTGCTGTTTGGGCTTACTCCTGTCTCGGCTGTTAGCGAGTGCCGCTGTAGGCCGCAGCCGCGGCCTTTCCTAAGGATGGGTCCGGTTCTCCCAAGCGGCCCCTGGCGACATCCGCAAATGTCATTTAAAACTGGCAAAAACAGGTATCAGGTGCCTCCACCAACCACCCTAGGATCTTCATGGGCAAAACCGCAAGGTTTAAGAGGAGTAAGCGGGTTATAATACTTATTTTTTTACAGAGCTCTGTGTCCCCACATCCTCACAGTTAGGCTGCTGGCTCCGCCCCCCATGACCTTAACTTTTACATCTGCAGAGCTTTTTACCTTTGAAAAAGCTACATATAACTGTCCATGGCTAAAAACTGGCTCTGGCAAATAGATGCCAACTCTTTCTAAAGTTTGTCCCTGAGCTTTGTTAATGGTCATAGCGAATGCTAATTTAACCGGGAATTCTCTTCTTCTTAACACAAAAGGAAGTTCAGTATTGCTTGAGGCTAAATCTATTTGGGGAATGAAAACACTTTGCTCTTCAGCTGTACCTGTTAGTTACAACTAATCTGGTGCCATTACAAAGTCCTCTTTTGGTGTTAAGATTACGCAAAAGCATAATAATAGTACCTTTTTTTTAGATTGAGTTTATGAACTGGCATTCCAGAAGGTGCCAATTCATTTAAAAACTCAACTGGGTAGTTATCCTTATCTTCCTGTGATTCATCATCAATGTAATCTGTACTTAAGTAAGTAGAGGTTACACCTTCTAACAAACTCAGTACTTCCTCATTGATTTTATCAACATCACTATTTTTTGGACATAAAATGGCCATTTTTGAAAACTTAAAAGCATCAGAATTTTTAAACTCTTCACCAAAAATCTCCTTTACAATGGTGTCTTTGCATATAATTTGGGATGGAATTTCAAAGATGTCTTTATGCAAACCATGCTCATTTGTCAGTAGTCCATCTCCAAGCTTTAAAAGCCAAGATCTAAACTCTGGATCAACAGATCTGACATTATTAGTCAGCTTCAAAATTTGAATTTATGCCAGAGTGGATTAAATTTTATACTGGCTTCAACTATAGCTGCTCTACTTCCGTGTGCAATAACAGGAAGAGTTGGTCTAAAATCCCTTCAGAGCAGAATAGTTTTACCTCCAAAAGGTTTGTTGTTGTTCATCAACTCTTGAAGCAGTTTGTCAACACATCTAAGTGCATCACTGGAAGACATGGTTGACTCATCCCAAATAATTATCTTTGCACTATGGATCAATTGCGCATCATTAGAGGTTTGCCTCATGGAAGATGTTGAAGTATCCACCAGAGGAACTGGTAACTTAAACTGTGAATGGTAAGTTTGTCCACCTTCCTGCAAATTTGCCACAATACCTGTTGAAGCAACTGGTAATGCTACCTCACTATTCCCTCTAATTGTCCTCAACAAAGTTTTATACAGGTACGTTTTTCCACTACCACCTGGACCATCAAGGAAATAACACCTTTGTGGTAAACTGTAATTTTCTGATGCAGCAATTATTTCTTCAAAACTTTCTCTTTGAAGGTCATTAATAGATGCCTTCATTTGAACTCCAGTATAACTTTCAAAAGAAGCATCATAGAGATCTCTGGGATTTTCAGGTAAATTGTTTGGAGGATTTGGCAAACCAAAATCTTGACAATTTTTTCCATGAACAATTAATATATCCTGAATATCTCTTAGAGCATAATTTAAACAATTTTGACACTCTGATGTGTGACCTGAATGTCTTGAAAAGTCTTAAAAAAAAAATTCTTTGTACTTTTCAAAAAGCTCTTTAGCATTTGGTGGAGATGCTAAAGCACAACTATGAGCAAAAAGCTCACTAGGCAGTCGAGGCATAATTTCACTTGCAGCTTCATGAACAGTTAAATCCCAAGATTGATCATCTTCAAAAAGACAACGTTTTTGAGCTGCTTCTTTAAAGGTGTGAAATTGAACACCATCAACTGTACGAATATCTTCAAAAGAAGTTATTCCTTTAACATGAAGTAAAAGCAAGCTTAAACAAAATCTCTCAACATCTGAAAATAAACTTACAGAGTACATAGGACCGATAGTGTTATTTGCTCGATCTTGTACTCTTTTTTTCCATGTTGTTGTCTTTTGATGGAAAACAAAATGCTGAGGTATATCAGTGTAAAGATATACATGAGCTGGCAAATCTTGGTTTAATTTAAACCAAGCAGTCAAAGTTGTGTCTCTATAATGTGTTCTTTCTACTGCAGTTTCAATATTGTCTTCAGTAAAATATACTGACTGTTCTCCAGGAAGGTGAACTTGTAATTGCACAATCGTATGCGATTGATGGTGCACATGAAAGCCAAAAAGCTGCCATGCTGCTTCTGGAGCACTAACATATCTTGAATCCATAAATGAACTTATCTCATTATGAAGAAGTATTTCATGTTCTTTAATTGCAATATTTGCACAGTCATGCCCTTTATAAATATATTTAAATGTACTTTACACTTTTTATAGAAGCACAGCTTTCAATATTAATATGACAGTTTTATTTTAATGTCAAGTATGGGTTGTATGTTACAATCCAAGAGTTATCTATTTTTTTACCATTTATTTCTATTGATAGACCTTTTTTTGCTTCTCTTGTAACATGGATAACCATCTACATTGATTAAAGTTTCTTCTTGGAAAGATTTTGGAAATTGCTTAGAGCGAACCCCATCAAGCATACATGGAGATCTTAGATTATGCTCCCCGCAGGGCCCATGTATCATGTGTTTGGTAACAATTGCATGTAACCGTGGATTGACTTCAATGTCAGGTATTTCAGCACAAATAAAGCTATCAATAACTTGAGCATTTTTAGGCTTATCTTGTGCACATAATATAAGCAAAATATGTGCATGAGTTAAACCACGTTTTTGAAATTCAATTACATGAACTTTGGCAGCTGGTTTACCCAAAACATGTTTCTTTGTGATATCATCAAGAAGTTCTTGAAGTTTTAAATGAAAAACTCTTGCCACTAAATCAGGTCTAAATTCAACTGCTTTACCTACTTTCAGATTTAAAACAATTTCTGACCATTTTGGGTTACATGTCATAGTTATAAAAAAACCAGGCTTCCCATACTTTCTTACAATAGCCATGGCATCTTGATAATTCTGTACCATGTTTTTGGGACATTTTCCCTGGACTACCCTGGAATGTAGATGGAAGTATAACTGCTTTGCCTGGAAGTAAGCCCTGCAGCTACATTTTGAAGATGGTCCATGAGACCTGTATACTTTTCAACCCTTAATTTGGACTGATTTTGTCTTACATAGTTTAATCGATTAGCTTCTGTTTTAACATATGCATCTACAAAGTACTGCTGAGTCAATTTCACAGCACTCAGAAATGGGTTATATAACCATACAATTGCATTTGTGTGACCCTTTCTCTTGGCTTTGCTAAGGATTGAGTTCTTATATTTCTAACTGTTGTAGGGTTATAATTAAGTTTCATTTTTGGTGACCAACTTTGATCCCCAAAAGGGAAAAGAAGTGGATACAACATTGGTTCCAAATTTGGATCTAAAATACTTATCCTTTCTGTTTTTTTTTTTTATTGTTTGTACTTCACAATCTGCATGTTGGAAAATAATAGCTACCTCATTACACCGAGGAGCATTATATCTACTTTTATCGTTTTAGCGATCTTGTACTATTGACATCTTGTCACAGTTGCAGGTGTAACACCATTTCGCGATGCATCTTCTAAACATTCTTGTTCTACTTCATACAACATTTTACATGCTTCTGAAAAAGGATTGTTTAAAGCCAACTCAACTCATTAATTCAGGGTTGCAATTTGTATTTTCATCAATCTTAAGGCGCTGTTGTGCAGCCTCATCTGGATCAAGAATATACAGCTGTGCAAACTTTCTATTATCCTCATTTGAAGGATGAAGTAATCCAGTTCTGTGATATATTTGTCCATTAATTCTAAAACAGTAAGGGCCATAACCAGGAGGAGGAGCAATATTCGCCCCCATTGAAGCAAATGCTAATTAATTATTAAAAGATCTAATATTTTTGTAATTTTTGTAATTTTTTTTTTTGAATGTTTATGATTTCCTGTCATTAAACTTTCTATTAAAGGAGCAACTTTAATAGCTTCAATATTTACTTTTCCTTTGCTGCAGCATTGACTAAATAATTTTTCTAATGGCTGCTCTTTTGCAAAATGTAATGCATCACAGTTGCTGCATAAAACATTTAGCTCTCCTCAGTTATGGTGATCAAATGAATCATCATATCTCACAAGTGCTACAGTGTGTTGAGTATTTTTTTGCCAAATTTGTACGATGACTTTTTACATAACTTGCACTGTTTCCTTTTATGTTCCCTTTCTATATTGCTTATCTGATTGTTTATTTTCTGAACGTGCTTTTCTATGAGCATAAGCATTTTTGTTGTTCTTTATGTCTCTGAGTTTCTGTCATATTTGCTCTCTCTTTTCTATTCTGAACTGCTTTTGCTTCCCTTAAATGGGCCCTTTCTTCATCAGTTTTTTTATTTTTATTTATTCTATCTCTCTCATTTCGTCTCTTTTTAGCAGCAAATTGTTCTTCTAAAGATAACTTTCTTTTAGGCGGCATGTTTCTTTAAATGTATTTTAATTTTTTTGATATATATATTCTGCAGATACAGCAGTATATATATATATATACTGACAACCTTATCTGGATGGACTGTTGTCCTAAATATATGCCAAATATATTATAGATAATAAGGCTACAGATGTAGCAACAATATTTATTTTTGTTATAATGTTACAGATAAAGCAAAACTTTATTTAGCAATGCTGCTTTTATCTAAATATATATAAATTGATCTACAGGTATATTATACATATATGTATATGTATATAACCTACAGGTGTAACAATACCATTATTTGAATGGATTGCTGTCCTAAATATATTGAAAATATGTAACTTCTAATAAAGCTACAGGATACATAATTAAGCTAACAAAGTAGCAAACATTTTATAGTGCAAACTGCTTTAATCTATATATAAATAGTTCTACAGATGTAGTAACAGCCTTTTTTTATATTCAACTGTCCTAAATATATAATAAATATACCCGTTTAGCAAACCCCTATTTGCCAAACTTATTGAAAATGTATATTTATATAAGCAACAGCTATAGTGACAACCTTCTCTGGATGGACTGTCGTCCTAAATATATTCCAGATATAGAGGCATATTTAAAAAATGTCTGTCGGACCTGATCCGACAGTGCGGATCAGGTCTGACAGACATTGATGAATGCGGAGAGCAACACGCTCTCCGTATTCAGCATTGCACCAGCAGCTCTTGCAGACTCGTGGCCAATCGACCGCCAGCAGGGGGTGTCAATCAACACGATCGTACTCGATCGGGTTTAATTCCGGCGATTCCTGTTCACCTCATCAGAGCAGGTGGACAGGGTTATGGAGCAGCTGTCTTTGTGATTTGAATAGCCAATAAAATTTCACTTGCTCTCATCCTATTCCTATTCAAATCAGCCAATAGAATTTCACTTGCTCTCATGCTATTGGCTAATTTAAATAGCCAATAGGATTCGAGTAGCTTTTATCCTATTGGCTGATATGAATTGGAAAAATTAAATCAGCCAATAGGAATTCAAGGGACGCCATCTTTAATTGCGTACCTTGAATTCACTATTCAGTGTACGGTGGAGATCGTATGAAGAGGATCCTCCATGCTCCATGGGCAGAAAAAGAGCTAAATGCCTTTTCAGGGCAATGGGTAGTTTAGGTTTTTTAGTGTTAGGTTATTTTATTTGTTTGGGTTTGGTGGGTGGGGGGGGGTTACTGTTAGGGGGGCTTTGTGTATTTTCTTGAAAAAGAGCTGATTATCTTGGGGCAATGCCCTGCAAAAAGCCCTTTTAAGGGCTACTAGTAGTTTATTCTTAGAGTAGGGGGTGTTTTTATTTTGGGGGTTCTTTTTTATTTTCATAGGAATTAGGTTTAATTTTGTTAAATTTGGAAATTTGATTTTTTATTTTCTGTAATGTTAGCCTTTTTTATTTTTTGTAACTTTAGAATATATTAATTTAGGTAATTTGGGTTTATGTAGTGAGGTGTTAGGTTAGGGGTTGTTAGGTTAGGGGGTGTTAGGTTATGGGGTTGTTAGGTTAGGGGGTGTTAGGTTAGTGTACTGTACTTAGTTATTTAAATAGTTATTTGCGTTGTGGGTTTTAGCGGTTTAAAGGGTTAATAAGTTAAATAGGTTTATTGTGATGTAGGGGTTTTGCGGTTTAAGGGTTAATAGGGTAAATAGGTTTATTGCGATGTAGGGGTTTAGGGGTTAATAGGGTAAATAGATTTGTTGGTGTAGGGGTTTTGTAGTTTAGGGGTTAATAGGGTAAATAGGTTTATTGCGATGTAAGGATTTTGCGGTTTAGGGGTTAATAAGTTAAATAGGTTTATTGCGATGTAGGGGTTTTGCGGTTTAGGGGTTAATTGGGTATATAGGTTTATTGCAATGTGGGGGTTATGCGGTTTAGGGGTTAATAGGGTTAATAGGTTTATTGCAATGTGGGAAGTTTGTGGTTTAGGGATTAATAGGGTAAATAGGTTTATTGTGATGTGGGGGTTTTGCGGTTTATGGGTTAATAGGGTAAATAGGTTTATTGCGATGTGGGGTTTTTGCGGTTTAGGAGTTAATAAGGTAATTAGGTTTATTGCGATGTGGTGGTTTTGCGGTTTAGGGGTTAATAGGGTAAATAGGTTTATTGTGATGTGGGGGTTTTGCGGTTTAGGAGTTAATGCTTTGTGTACGATTTTTTTTTTTTATATTTAGTGTGGGCGGTGTGTTTTTTTTAATACTTGATGCGGGCGGTTATTTATTTATTTTTTTTAATATTTTAATGTGGGCGATTAGGTGTTGCTTTTGTAATGCTCCCTTTGCCTTCGCTGCATCCACCGGGATGCAGCTTACACTGCAACCCTTCGGAATTCTCTTGTCCTCGCACTGCCAGCATTTCATTGAGGATGCGTGCGCAACTGCCGACGGCGACGGACATTACAAACGCAATTATAGTATAGATATATATAGAACATTTACTTTTAAAATCATTTTAAATAGCTAAACGTGTTTAGCTAACTATGCTCTTGATTTTGTTTTCTAGCACACAGTCAAAAGTTTTACTATATATGCCATGAGTCTGCATTATGTCATTATCACAAGTGAAATATTGAAAAGAGAGTGACACAGTTTTCTAAACAACAGACAAGCACTTCATTGTTTTGGGATTCTGGGACTACTTAATTTTTAAAAGATTTCTTTCCTACATTCTAACAGTGTATGGGTGGATGGTTTAGGAGTTAGATTCTCGCTGCATTTATTTTGACTTCAAAGCTGCCTAGGGAACGTACAATAAAATACGCTAGTCAAACTTGTTTCTCTGTTATATCAATAACAATAGTTCTACACTGAAGGGGATTCATACATAAATATTAACTAGTCATAGAAAGCCAAGATTAAATGGGCATTTAAGGGGCATTAAATTATTTCTTTATCTATGCACAGTCTGCAAATAGGAACAGCATTGCAAAACATATGTACAGAATACATTTATTAAAAGCATTGACAACTTTAATTTTGTATTGGGACATGGGACATGTTCCTTGAAAAGCCTCTTACATATGTTTCTCTATTTTGCTTTGGTCAAATAGGGAAATATGAAGGAGCTCCTGCACTGATCAAGAAATGATTGCGTAGCATTTAGCATGGCTATTGTTCTGGCTCTTGCAAGATTTACTCCAGCCTCAATTTTCAATGGTCAACTTTTGGAAAAGAAGGCAAAATATAATGAAAGTAGATTGCAACATTTTTTTTCCCCACTATACATTGTAAAACATGTGGGCTGGATAACAAGTGGAGTGTAAGTTTAGCACAGTGTGCATTATCTTTTGGATGGTAAAATATTTTAAACAAAGCAGCTAAACACGGTTAAAACTTTCTTACTGCAGTTGGTGCTATTAGTGTGCTCATTGAGTTTGTATTATAAGTGGTGAGATAACTATTTGTGTTTTTTTAATAATATAGCACAGATTTACTTGAAAACAATACTTGAGCATTATATTTGCCAGTGGCAGCTGGTGAATTTTAAAGATGGTGGGGCGCTAGATCCCACCCCTTTAAATAAAGCCACGCACCCAGATGGCTCCACCCATTAAAAAAATAAATTAATAAAAGGAAGGCACTACAAAGAGAATAGATAAACTAGTAACTTACATATTATCCTTGGCATTTGGATGTTTTTTATTATATAAAATGTATTTAAAGAACACCCTGTGTCTTTAATGATAATGTAACTTACTACTAGTAAGTTACATTATCATTACACATACACACATAGTATTAATAAAATGAACTTTATATAACAAAAAACATCAAAATGCAAAGGATAAGATGTAAGGAAAACCTGATTACTGATTAGAACAAACATGCGCCTAGATTTAGAGTTCTGCGTTAGCCGTCAAAAGCAGCGTTAAGGGGTCCTAACGCTGCTTTTGGCCGCCCGCTGGTATTTAGAGTCAGCCAGGAATGGGTCTAACGCTCACTTTCAAACCGCGACTTTTCCATACCGCAGATCCCCTTACGCTAATTGCGTATCCTATCTTTTCAATGGGATCTTCCTAATGCTGGTATTTAGAGTCTTGGCTGAAGTGAGAGGTAGACCCTCTACCGACAAGACTCCTAACGCCCATGGAAAGGCTGTAGTTAAGAGCTTTATGGGCTAACACCGGTATATAAAGCTCTTAACTACAGTGCTCTAAAGTACACTAACACCCATAAACTACCTATGTACCCCTAAACCGAGGCCCCCCCACATCGCCGCCACTATAATAAATATTTTTAACCCCTAATCTGCCGACCGCACATCGCCACCACCTACATTATCCCTATGAACCCCTAATCTGCTGCCCCTAACATCGCCGACACCTACATAATATTTATTAACACCTACTCTGCCCCCCCTAAATCGCTGCTATTTTACCTGCACTTATTAACCCCTATACCGCCGCACTCCCGCCTCGCAAACACTAGAATAAATAGTATTAACCCCTAATCTGCCCTCCCTAACATTGCTGCAACCTAACTTCAAGTATTAACCCCTAATCTGCCGACCGGACCTCGCTGCTACTATAATAAATGTATTAACCCCTAAAGCTAAGTCTAACCCTAACCCTAACACCCCCCTAAGTTAAATATAATTTTAATCTAACGAAATAAATTAAATCTTATTAACTAAAGTATTCCTATTTAAAACTAAATACTTACCTGTAAAATAAACCCTAATATAGCTACAATATAACAAATAATTATATTGTAGCTATTTTAGGATTTATATTTATTTTACAGGCAACTTTGTATTTATTTTAACTAGGTCCGGATGTCCTCTTCTGCCCGGATAGGATGAAGACTTCTGCCGGTCTGGATGTCCTCTTCTGCCCCATTGGATGAAGACTTCGGCCCGGCTGGGTGAAGACGACTCAAGGTAGGTTGATCTTCAGGGGGGTAGTGTTAGGTTTATTTAAGGGGGGTTTGGGTTAGAGTAGGGGTATGTGGGTGGTGGGTTTTAATGTTGGGGGGGTTTGTATTTTTTTTTACAGGCAAAAGAGCTGATTACTTTGGGGCATGCCCCGCAAAAAGCCCTTTTAAGGGCTGGTAAAAGAGCTGATTACTTTTTAATTTAGAATAGGGTAGGGACCTTTATTATTTTGGGGGGCTTTTTTATTTTATTAGGGGGCTTAAAGTAGGTGTAATTAGCCTAATATTCTTGTAATCTTTTTTTATTTTTTGTAATTTAGTGTTTGGTTTTTTTTGTAATTTAGTTTAGTTTATTTAATTGTATGTAATTGTAGGTAATTTATTTAATTAATTTAGTGATAGTGTAGTGTTAGGTTTAATTGTAACTTAGGTTAGGATTTATTTTACAGGTAATTTTGTAATTATTTTAACTAGGTAGCTATTTAATAGTAAATAACTATTTAATAGCTATTGTACCTAGTTAAAATAAATACAAAGTTGCCTGTAAAATAAATATAAATCCTAAAATAGCTACAATATAATATTCGTTATATTGTAGCTATATTAGGGTTTATTTTACAGGTAAGTATTTAGTTTTAAATAGGAATACTTTAGTTAATAAGATTTAATTTATTTCGTTAGATTAAAATTATATTTAATTTAGGGGGGTGTTAGGGTTAGGGTTAGACTTAGCTTTAGGGGTTAATACATTTATTATAGTAGCGGCGAGGTCCGGTCGGCAGATTAGGGGTTAATAAGTGTAGGTAAGGTAGCAGCGATGTTGGGGGGGGCAGATAAGGGGTTAATAAATATTATGTAGGTGTCGGCGATGTTAGGGACAGCAGATTAGGGGTTCATAGGGATAATGTAGGTGGCGGCGGTGTCCGGAGCGGAAGATTAGGGGTTAATAATAAAATGCATTTGTCAGCGATAGCGGGGGTGGCAGATTAGGGGTTAATAAGTGTAGGTAAGGTAGCAGCGATGTTGGGGGGGCAGATTAGGGGTTAATAAATATTATGTAGGTGTCGGCGATGTTAGGGGCAGCAGATTAGGGGTTCATAGGGATAAGGTGACGGCGGTGTCCAGAGCGGAAGATTAGGGTTTAATAATAAAATGCAGGTGTCAGCGATAGCGGGGGCGGCAGATTAGGAGTTAATAAGTGTAAGGTTAGGGGTGTTTAGACTCGGGGTACATGTTAGGGTGTTAGGTGCAGTCTTAGAAAGTGTTTCCCCATAGGAAACAATGGGGCTGCGTTGGGAGCTTAACGCTGCTTTTTTGCAGGTGTTAGGTTTTTTTTCATCCCAAACTGCCCCATTGTTTCCTATGGGGGAATCGTGCATGAGCACATTTTTGCCAGCTTACCGCTACCATAAGCAACGCTGGTATTGAGGGTTGAAGTGGCGGTAAATTCGGCTCAACGCACCCTTTTTGGAGCCTAACGCAGCCCTTCAGACAACTCTAAATACCAGCGTTGTTTGGAAGCAGCGGTAGGGAAAAAAAGCTGCGTTAGCTACGCGGGTCTTTACCGACAAAACTCTAAATCTAGGCCATAGTAACCATGAATCAAATGGTATGTTATTTACAGAATGCTCACAAAACATAAATTTACTAGGCAGTCACTGGGCTAAGTATGTTTCCCTGTACATTTGCTAGTTATCAGAATCTAAATGGTTAAACCAAGCCCATTAGGAGCAAGGAAGTGGGTAATGAGCACAATTAAGTTTTGCCTTTGCTTGATGCTCTGGCAGCTAAAAAATTACCAGTACATAAGCTGCTATGCAGATATTCAGAGCACCCTCTGCAGCAAGATCCCCTAGAAAGCATGGGAAAGCTGATAAAAGGGGAGAAAGAGAACAAGGCACAACATTTCTCAGTCTGTGCAAATGTTACTTCCCCCTCCATATAGCTGTGCAGATCCCACCGCTTTCACAATAAGCCTATGATTCTGTCTCCTCTTCCCAACTAAAATAAGCACATTGGAATAATAATTGAATGAATATTATGCCTATATAAATATCTGACACACTGCTTAATTGTGAAGTCTTCTGGATTGTTTTTACCTTCACAATTCCAGCTCTGTCAGCCTAGCTCTCACCTCCAGAGGAAGGGAGTAGGACATGCTGTATTCATGGCTTTTCCCTCCTTGCAGTGCATGATCCTGGAACAGAGGAGCCAGAACTTGGCTGTTAATAATAAGGGCAGCAGGAGCTGGTCTCCCCTGGACCGGGCTGCATGCAGACTGCTCTCTCCAGCAGGAGGGAGCAGTGGGGTCACTAGGGGGGTGCGGACCACACACAGGTGACACCTGCTCAGGGGATGACACCATGGCCCCGCGCTGGTCCAAAGTATCTATTGTTTTTGTTTTTTTAAATTGTAGAAGAATGCTGCACACAGCTTTATCTACATAAAGCCCTAGTACATCATGAACAACTTTGCAAGTCCCGCCCACTGTCATCTGGCGTTATGCTTATTACAGTGGAGGATCAGGATGGGGACAATTGTCACCTAGCAGTTGTCACCTGTTTTGTGAGCTGTAGATTAATTTAGGACAGCTGAGTTAGTCAGTCTCTCTCTCTCAACTCTCTCTCTCTCTCTCTCTCTCTCTCTCTCTCTCATTAAACTCTCTCTCTTATTTATTATTTATCTGTGAAGTATTGCTTATGTCATTATTATTATTATTATTATTATTATTATTATTATTATCTTACGTACTCTTCATGCATACTATTTTAGCGAAAAAATATTTGCCGATCAAGTACTGGAGCGCTTGACCAGAAAATATGTGTTCAATAAATTAGTATGCATGAAGAGCAAGTAAGATAATAATGGCCTAAGCATCACTACAAATAAATAATACATAAATTAATAACAATCTTTTGTGCAATAACTTTTGCAATTTAGTAAAACTGAATATTCTTTATATTGATTTTGATATTCCCTTACCAAGTGGCTTCTAAAAAGATTGAAATAAATTATTTTGAGCTACCTAACTATACATATAGTGCACTTGTACAAGTATGTTATTAGCTAGGCAATTGTAAGCTCCTTACTCATTCAGCCGTCCCTGGCAGCAGCAGTCACCTCTGAGTCTGGGATGAAGCCATGTACTTTGCTTGTTGCGATCTCAGGCTGACTGATTAAGTGCAGGCTCTGCGTTCCATCCCCAGTTAATAGTTTTATTAGGATTATTGCGTTGTGTGAGTTTGGCGGATTAGGGGTTAATAGATTTATAAGATTTGTTGCAATGTGGGTTAATGGCGGATTAGGGGTTAATAGTTTTAATAGGTACTTTGTGATGTGGGTTAATGGCAGATCAGGGGTTAATAGTTTTAATAGTGACTTTGCGATGTGGGTTAATGGCGGATTAGGAGTTAATACATTTATTAGGTAGTTTGCAATGATGGGGTTGGCAGATTAAGGGGTTAATACTTTTATTAGGTAGATCGCGATGTGGATGAATTTACGGATTAGAGGTTAATAGTTTAATTAGGCATGTTGGGTTGTGGGGGTTGTCGGTTTAGGGGTTAATACTTTTATTATTAGTTCTGATGTGGGTTCGATGGTGGATATAGGGGTTTTATGTGTCAGGTTTATTTTTGGGAGGCGGGTTAGACTTTTATGGGAGATATTACTTTTTTTTAAATTTTCTTAGGCACCGGCAGTTTCTAAATTGTTGTAGGTCACTGGCGACTGCAGAAATGTGTATTTACGCTAATTTCTGGCTATCGCTAGTTTATTCAACTTACAGTCCTTTATAAACTGCCGGCGGGGTTTATATGATACCCCAATGTACAAGGTGAAATTACGGGCGGTGCAAGTTTCAGCAGTTGTGCCGCATGTGTAATCTCACCCAGGGTGCCTAATAGAAGTCTATGAAAAGAAGAAGGTATCCGAAGTCCTAAAATTTGCGTAATACATGTGCTAGCCCAGCCACAATAAATATTTACTTTGAGCGCTGTTAGCACACGAGCGAAAAAGTTATTTAGTGTGCCACTTGTATTATGGCCAAAACAGTTTAAATTAATATAATTTGTACTTTAAAATCTGTTTTTAATTCATTTTTATAATAATACCTGAGACTAACGGCAAGAAGTCTTTAAAGAATAAGGGGAAAAAAGTTTTAATTAGACTGAGATTGCAACTCTCTGCAACTGTCAAGTTCAGCCTCCTAATTTTGATTTTTTTTAATAATGATGAGTTGCAAGCTTAGTGAAGCCTGTGAGCTTCAGACTTTTTAACACTGTGGATTTTACTGCATTTAATATTTGTTTAACATACCTCTACATAAAGTTAAGATGTGTGCATTGAATACATAAATCATATTGTCTATTGTTGATCATTTTTAATTATTCACATAGTAAAATCTTGTAATAAATTATAATAAAAATTATTATCCGAGTAGCTGTTCATCTGTAAAATAAATGTGAGGAACAATACTTTTTTGGAATACGAAAAAACATGCATCAGAAAAAAAGACTTCTTGTTTAACCAATGTATTATAAAATTCTAAGAACTATCAAAAGAGTAATCTACATATATTTAAAGTGTACCTTTTTCCTGTGTTTTCAAGGTATGAAAAATGCCTGTAAAATGTAAAACTACTTAAACTTTGGCCTGTGGTATACCATGAAAAAATAACAAATAAATAAGAAATAATTTCACATCAGAGAATACTTCCTTTACTTCAGGTATTTTCTGAAACACTGAATCTAAAAGATTTGTAAAGAAGTATGACTTTAGACAACTTGTACGGATGATTCATTGGACTTTGGCGTTTCATTTTTCATGGAATTAGAAATGTATTCCTTCTAGCAAATTTTATGATGAAACTGCCACACTCAATTTCCATTTAATTCTGAGAATATTGATAGAATTAGACCTGAAGTGGAACTGTAAAAAATAATAAAATTCTGTAGACATCATTGTACACTGACACTAGTATTCAGTATACAACTTTAGTTCTGTGTTAATGTACCAAGCATATGTATGTGTGTGTATATGTGTATGCATATATATATATATATATATATATATATATATATATATATATATATATATATATATCAGGAAGCTCACAAAGGTGCTTCTGATGGTGCTTTATCTTTAATATAAAAAATAGTATTAAAAAGTTGCCACATAAAAGCCCCCACCCAGGGCTACCTACTCATAAAATATGCCCTTTAAACAAAGTGAGGCATGTTCATGTGTAAGTAGTATCCTCTCGGTAAAACCGGCTGCTCCGCAAACTTCCACTGTGTCTTTCAAAGTCCCGTAGCAAGTGAAGGTCCAAGTATTACACCTCTGCCTTTGTCACAGAGCATCTTTTGGGCATTCATAAATACTTGCAGATTAGAAGACTAAAGTACTAAGACTGGTACACTAATATCAAACATAAGCTTTCAAAATGAACACTAGTAGCGTGAGGTGGGCATGGCCTTCCTTTTTCCAGATATAACCATTTGTTCCTGTGGCGTACCCTGACCAGAGTTTTCTAAGAAGATGCCAGTCTCTTGAGGGAGGTGTATCACCATCTAAATAGCAAAGAAAAGGATTGCTTTTATGGTTGATTTTGGAGAAAGTCCTCTACTTTTTTAAAAACTTTGTTGCAATGTTATATGTGATTCATTGTTTCTCAGGGTGCGCAGTTTTAGTTTTTATATTGATATATATATTTGACACAATATTTATACTTTTGAATTAGGTCCTTAAAGGTACATGAAACTCAAAAAAATTATTTCATGATTCAGATAGAGAATACAATTTTAAACAACTTTCCAATTTACTTCTATTATTTAATTTGCTTCCTTCTTGTGTTATACTTTGCTGAAAGGTTTATCTAGGAATGCTCAGGAGCAGCAAAGGCCATAGGTTCTAGCTGCTGATTGGTGAATGCATATATAAACTGATTGTCATTGGCTTACCCATTAGATAAAAGAAGTAAATTAGAAAGTTGTTTCAAATTGTATTCTCTATCTGAATCATGAAAGACATTTTTTGGGTTTCATGTCCCTTTAACCACATGACTTTTGTATGTATAAATGGGTAGTTAAAGATACCATTTTTGCTTTTATTGTTTAGCAAACGGTATAAACTTATAACAATTTGTTTTGTATTTTAGTTAAAGCAAGTATACAAAGGTGTATATATGTTATATCGCGTATGGTAAGATTGTTCAAAGTTTGTGGTTCCTACTGCAAGCTCCTAACTATCAATATTCCACAACTGGATAAGTGGGTGGATCACAGCTAATACACACAGCAAAAAAATTAGTAAACCCTGCTACTGTTACTAATTATTACAACATAGAATGGTTTGCAGGCTGCTGGCTCCGTCAATCCCACCAATATTAATATAAGCAAAATTGTAAGACCACAAAGGGACAATCTCTATAAAAAGCACAACTTATTAAATTAAGTTTAAAAAAAATGTATATCAAAAGGCATAAAAAAGATCTGACGCGTTTCAGCTCCCCGTCATGCCATAACCATAGACCTAACTCCTCAAGCAGGAGGAAATTCCATTTAAAAGCACAACCTATACATACTCCAATATTAACCCATTACATACTGTTATAAGTGAATCATTTCAAACATAACAAAAGCATTTACCTATAGAAACTTCCAGATATGAATAATAATAATAATAATAGTGATACATATAAGACTTGTCATATATATATTTATATATATATATATATATATATATATATATATATATATATATATACATATATATATATATATAAATATATATATATATATATATATATATATATATATATATATATATATATATATATATATATATATATATATATATATATACATATATACAGGTGGCCCTTGTTTTACAACGGTTCAATTTACACCATTTCAGAATAACAACCTTTTTTTCCAGTCATGTGACTGCTATTGAAAAGCATTGAGAAGCAGTGCATTTATTAAAATAGCCAGTAGGTGGAGCTGTCCGCTTGTGTTGCAGCAAAGCCAAGCAAGCTGAAATTAATCAGTTTAACCAGACCTGAGCTATCGAGCAGATTCCAAAGGAACAAGTTCTTCCTGTCTATAAATCAGTCCAGATTGGAATGCATAGAAAGAACTGTTTGCAGAAAAATTCAAGTGAAGTCTGTGTTGTGTGATAATTTTATTAGGTTTATAATGCTGTTTAGCAAATGTTTTTGTTCATTTAACTTAGTTTAATTATATTTTCTGTGTTGTGTAATTATTTTATTAGGTTTATAATGCTGTTTAGCAAATGTTTTTGTTAATTTAACTTAGTTCAATTATATATTCTGTGTTGTGTGATTATTTTATTAGGTTTATAATGCTGTTTAGCATTTAAAGTCTTCATTTCATAGCTTTAAAAATACTGTATTAGGTGTTACTTATGACAATTTTGAGAGGGGCCTGGAAACTATCTCCCTCACTTCTCATTGACTTACATTATAAACTGGGTTTCAATTTGCAACAGTTTCGATTTACAACCATTCCTTCTGGAACCTAACCCCGGCGTATATATCCTTAAATAAAATTATATATACATCTAAGACACAATTCATCTTCATCAATATATAAAATGCACATTTTCCTACAGAGCATTTCATTGCTATAACACAAGCTCAGTATATAATAAACAGCAAATAAACAAATATAGTACTTAACTGTAAGTATTATTCAGAATTATAGCTACATGGAACTTGGGCTTGCAGCTTAAAATCCAGTATATTTCTTGTGTATCTAGAACATTTAAGCCTAGATTTTGAGTGGAGCACATTGTGGGTGCTAACAATCAGCTAGATTACGAGTTGTGCGTTAAGGTAAAAAAGCAGCGTTAACAGGTCCTGGAACCTAACCCCGGCGTAAACTGAGGGCTACCTGTATATATATATATATATATATATATATATATATCCTTAAATAAAATTATATATACATCTAAGACACAATTCATCTTCATCAATATATAAAATGCACATTTTCCTACAGAGCATTTCATTGCTATAACACAAGCTCAGTATATAATAAACAGCAAATAAACAAATATAGTACTTAACTGTAAGTATTATTCAGAATTATAGCTACATGGAACTTGGGCTTGCAGCTTAAAATCCAGTATATTTCTTGTGTATCTAGAACATTTAAGCCTAGATTTTGAGTGGAGCACATTGTGGGTGCTAACAATCGGCTAGATTACGAGTTGTGCGTTAAGGTAAAAAAGCAGCGTTAACAGGTCCTAACGCTGCTTTTTTACGCCCGCTGCTATTATGAGTCTTGTAGGTATAGGTGTACCGCACACTTTTTTGGCCTTACCGCAAACCAATTTACGTAAATTTCGTAAAGGCTTTTTCTATGGGACTTCCATAGCGCCGGAATTACGAGTCTGCCTAGGAGGCCAAAAAGTAAGCGGTACGGCCTCTACCACCAAGATTCCTAACGCATTCTAAAGTCAGTAGTTATGAGTTTTACGCGACAAAGCTGTAGCATAAAACTCATAACTAAAGTGCTAAAAAGTACAATAACACCCATAAACTACCTATTAACCCCTAAACCAAGGCCCTCCAGCATCACAAACACTAAAATAAACATATTAACCCCTAAACCGCCATACTCCTGCCTCGCAAACACTAGTTAAATATTATTAACCCCTAATCTGCTGTCCCTAACATCGCCGTCACTATTCTAAATTTATTAACCCCTAAACCTAAGTCTAACCCTAACACCCCCTAACAAATATAATTAAAATAAATATGAATAAAATTATTTAAAACTAAATACTTACCTATCAAATAAACCCAAAGCTAGCTACAATATAACTAATAGTTACATTGTAACTAGCTTAGGGTTTATTTTTATTTCACAGGCAAGTTTGTATTTATTTTAACTAGGTAGAATAGTTACAAAATAGTTATTAACTAGTTAATAACTACCTAGCTAAAATAAATACAAATTGACCTGTAAAATAAAACCTAACCTAAGTTACACTAACACCTAACACTACACTACAATTAAATAACTTACCTAAATTAAATACAATTAAATAAATTAAATACAATTAGCTAAATTACAACAAAAACAAAACACTAAATTGCAGAAAATAAAAAACAAATTACAAGATATTTAAACTAATTACACCTAATCTAAGAGCCCTATCAAAATAAAAAAGCCCCCCAAATAAAAAAAAACCTAGCCTAAACTATCAATAGCCCCTAAAAGGGCCTTTTGCTGGGCATTGCCCCAAAGAAATCAGCTCTTTTACCTTAAAAAGAAATACAAACAACCCCCAACAGTAAAACTCACCACCCACACAACCAATCCCCCAAATAAAACCCTAACTAAAAAAACCTCATCTCCCCATTGCCCTAAAAAGGGCATTTGGATGGGCATTGCCCTTAAAAGGGCATTTAGCTCTATTGCTGCCCAAAGCCCTAACCTAAAAATAAAACCCACCCAATACACCCTTAAAAAATCCTAACACTAACCCCCGAAGATTCACTTACCGGGAGAAGTCTTCATCCAAGCGGCAAGATGTCCTCAACAAAGCCGTCAGAAGTCTTCATCCAGACGGCATCTTCTATCTTCATCCATCCAGCACGGAGTGGCTTCATCTTCAAGACATCGGGCGAGGAGAATCCTCTTCAATCGATGGCTTTTCCAGGATGAAGGTTCCAAGATGGCGTCCCTTAGATTCCGATTGGCAAATCAGAATTAAGGTAGAAAAAATCGTAGAAAAAATAGAATGCAAGCTCATCAGCCAATAGGATTGAAGTTCAAGATTTTTTTCTACCTTAATTCCGATTGGCTGATAGAATTGTAACAGCCAATTGGAATCTAAGGGACGCCATCTTGGATGACGTCACTTAAAGGTACCTTCATTCCAAAGAAGCCATCAAATTGAAGAGGATGCTCCGCGCCGGATGTCTTGAAGATGGAGCCACTCTGCGTCAGAAGGATGAAGATAGAAGATGCCATCTGGATGAAGACTTCTGCCCGTCTGGAGGACAACTTCTGCCGGCTTTGTTGAGGACATCTTGCCGCTTGGATGAAGACTTCTCCCGGTAAGTGAATCTTCGGGGGTTAGTGTTAGGATTTTTTAAGGGTGTATTGGGTGGGTTTTATTATTAGGTTAGGGCTTTGGGCAGCAATAGAGCTAAATGCCCTTTTAAGGGCAATTCCCATCCAAATGCCCTTTTTCAGGGCAATGGAGGGCTTAGGTTTTTTTAGTTAGGGTTTTATTTGGGGGATTGGATGTGTGGGTGGTGGGTTTTACTGTTGGGGGTTGTTTGTATTTTTTTTACAGGTAAAAGTGCTAATGGTAATTTAGTTTAGGTTAGGGTTTTTTAAACTTATAGTTTAGTTTAGGTTAGGGTTTTTTATTTTGGGGGGGCTTCTTTATTTTGATAGGGCTATTAGATTAGGTGTAATTAGTTTAAAGATCTTGTAATTTGTTTTTTATTTTCTGTAATTTAGTGTTTGTTTGTTTTTTTGTAATTTAGCTAATTTCATTTAATTTATTTAATTGTATTTAATGTAGGGAATTTATTTAATTGTAGTGTAGAGTTAGGTGTTATTGTAACTTAGGTTAGTTTTTATTTTACAGGTAAATTTGTATTTATTTTAGCTAGGTAGTTATTAAATAGTTAATAACTATTTAGTAACTATTCTACCTAGTTAAAATAAATACAAACTTGCCTGTAAAATAAAAAGAAACCCTAAGCTAGATACAATGTAACTATTAGTTATATTGTAGCTAGCTTAGGGTTTATTTTATAGTAAGTATTTAGTTTTAAATAGGAATAATTTAGGTAATGATAGAAATTTTCTTTAGATTTATTTTAATTATATTTAAGTTAGGGAGTGTTAGGGTTAGACTTATATTTAGGGGTTAATACATTTAATATAGTGGTGGCAACGTTGGGGGCGGCAGATTAGGGGTTAATAAGTATAATGTAGTGGCGGCGATGTCCGGAGCGGCAGATTAGGGATTAATAAGTATAATGTAGGTGTCGGCGATATCGGGGGCGGAAGATTAGGGGTTAATAAGTGTAAGATTAGGGATGTTTAGACTCGGGGTATATGTTAGGGTGTTAGGTGTAAACATAAAATGTGTTTCCCCATAGGAATCAATGGGGCTGCGTTACTGAGCTTTGCGCTGCTTTTTTGCAGGTGTTAGGCTTTTTTTTAGCTGGCTCTCCCCATTGATGTCTATGGGGAAATTGTGCACGAGCACATACAAGCAGCTCACCGCTCACTTAAGCAGCGCTGGTATTGGAGTGCAGTGTGGAGCGCAATTTTGCTCTACGCTCACTTTTTGCCTGTTAACGCCGGGTTGATAAAACCCCGTAATACCAGCGCTGCAGGTAAGTGAGCGGTGACAATAAACTGCAAGTTAGCACTGCACCCCTCATAACGCACAACTCGTAATCTAGCCAAATATTTTTTTTATGGTAGGAACTGCACTCACACTAACCAAAAATGATAAGAACCAGGGTGCCGGCAGGGTTTACTCGCTGAGTTTAAGATAAACTTCAGTATTTCTTTATTCTGGTGATGTTTCGAGGATAATCTCCCCTTCCTCAGACTAAAGATGAGGAGATTATCCTCAAAACGTCACCAGAATAAAAAAACACTGAAGTTTGTCTGAAACTCAGCAAGTGCGGTCTGTATACTTTAAATATATATATATATAACTATTTAAACTATAAACAATGGTGTTAATATTGTTTGAAATTGATATGGCAACCTGCACTATCAATAGGGTTCCACTTGTATTCTAAACCTACATTTATTACCACCTCTGTTTTATAGCTTCTATCACATTCCATTTAAATGTACTTATATTTTGGTTATGCTTGTAAATAAAATGTCATGTCATGAAAATGGGTCATTGTTTGTAATATCTGATGTGTAGACAAATCCATGTCCTGATATTGTGTATTGCCATTACTACATATTGCTTCTTATAAAGTGTACATCCTATCAGGTAGACTTCATGTTGTGTCACACGTTTGTGAAATCCTTAAACATCAATTTTTTTCTCTGTAGAGTGCAAAGAGAATGTCTTAGTTACTGGGATGTAATCACAGACATCACATCTAAAAGTACAAATTATACTTACCTGAGAACTAACAACATCTATACTTAAAACACTCATTCCCATATCAAATGGGGAGATATATCTTGATTTTACCACCTCAGTATATTGATTGAATATTTTTGTTATAAACCCAGGGTTATCATCAAAGGGTTTACTCCTTCTGAGTTTGAACAAATCCTTTTTCTCCACTTCTTTATCAAGCTTTATAATGAAAACCTAATGGTATCCCTCTAAACCATTTTGTCTTTAAGTTCTTTTTGTGTCTTTACAAGGCCTTTCTCCATTTTAACATACATGATTCAACCTTTAATTATTACTTTAACCACAAATGGGGACTTGTGTTGTAAATGCTCCTATGTATATGGAGATAATAATAAGAAGCAATTGTCATCTACAAGAGATGTATATATGATTTACTGTTTGTGTGGAATTTAATTGAAGAAAGGGCCATCATTTGTAACATCTATTAATGAGAACAGCTTGGGGCTTGTATTTACATATGCGATATGCGCAGCATGAAACAACCTTTTACTTTCTAGATTATTTTTATTGAAGATTACAAATTTACACTCAAACACAAAAAACAATACAATGCATAATCATAGTAAACAAACACTGAATTACATATAACCCCAGTCCATTTAGTTGTTTCATCATAGTGATGCATCTTCAGACAGTCCATCTTCCCTGCCTACCTCTCTGTCAAAACACCAACTTGAACAATTTATATCATAAGAAGGATTATTTCTGGATATTTTTACGCTTAATGAAATGAGTTAAATAATATAGTAAATAACGGCTAGATTTGGAGTTTGGCGTTAGCCGTGAAAACCAGCGTTAGAGGCTCCTAACGCTGGTTTTAGGCTAACTCCGGTATTTGGAGTCACTCAAAAAAGGGTCTAACGCTCACTTTTCAGCCGCGACTTTTCCATACCGCAGATCCCCTTATGTCAATTGCGTATCCTATCTTTTCAATGGGATCTTTCTAACTCCGGTATTTAGAGTCGTGGCTGAAGTGAGCATTAGAAATCTAACGACAAAACTCCAGCCGCAGAAAAAAGTCAGTATTTAAGAGCTTTTTGGGCTAACGCCGGTTCATAAAGCTCTTAACTACTGTGCTCTAAAGTACACTAACACCCATAAACTACCTATGTACCCCTAAACCGAGGCCCCCCCACATCGCTACCACTCGATTAATTTTTTTTAACCCCTAATCTGCCGACCGCCACCTACGTTATACTTATGTACCCCTAATCTGCTGCCCCTAACACCGCTGACCCCTGTATTATATTTATTAACCCCTAATCTGCCCCCCACAACGTCGCCGCCAGCTACCTACAATAATTAACCCCTAATCTGCTGACCGCAAAGCGCCGCCACCTACATTATAGCTATGTACCCCTAATCTGCTGCCCCTAACACTGCCGACCCCTATATTATATTTATTAACCCCTAATCTGCCCCCCTCAACGTCGCCTCCACCTGCCTACACTTATTAACCCCTAATCTGCAGAGCGGACCGCACCGCTACTATAATAAAGTTATTAACCCCTAATCCGCCTCACTAACCCTATAATAAATAGTATTAACCCCTAATCTGCCCTCCCTAACGTCGCCGACACCTAACTTCAATTATTAACTCCTAATCTGCCGACCGGAGCTCACCGCTATTCTAATAAATGTATTAACCCCTAAAGCTAAGTCTAACCCTAACACTAACACCCCCCTAAGTTAAATATAATTTTAATCTAACAAAATTAATTATCTCTTATTAAATAAATTATTCCTATTTAAAGCTAAATACTTACCTGTAAAATAAATTCTAATATAGCTACAATATAAATTATAATTACATTGTAGCTATTTTATGATTAATATTTATTTTACAGGCAACTTTGTAATTATTTTAACCATGTACAATAGCTATTAAATAGTTAAGAACTATTTAATAGTTACCTAGTTAAAATAATTACAAAATTACCTGTAAAATAAATCCTAACCTAAGTTAGAATTAAACCTAACACTATACTATCATTAAATTAATTAAATAAAATACCTACAATTACCTACAATTAAACCTAACACTACACTATCAATAAATAAATTAAATACAATTCCTACAAATAACTACAATGAAATAAACTAACTAAAGTACAAAAAATAAAAAAGAACTAAGTTACAAAAAATAAAAAAATATTTACAAACATAAGAAAAATATTACAACAATTTTAAACTAATTACACCTACTCTAAGTCCCCTAATAAAATAACAAAGACCCCCAAAATAAAAAATGCCCTACCCTATTCTAAATTACTAAAGTTCAAAGCTCTTTTACCTTACCAGCCCTGAACAGGGCCCTTTGCGGGGCATGCCCCAAGAAGTTCAGTTCTTTTGCCTGTAAAAAAAAAACATACAATACCCCCCCCAACATTACAACCAACCACCCACATACCCCTAATCTAACCCAAACCCCCCTTAAATAAACCTAACACTAAGCCCCTGAAGATCTTCCTACCTTATCTTCACCATACCAGGTTCACCAATCGGTCCTGAAGAGCTCCTCCGATATCCTGATCCAAGCCCAAGCGGGGGGCTGAAGATGTCCATGATCCGGTAGAAGTCTTCATCCAAGCGGGGCAGAAGAGGTCTTCCATCCGATTGAAGTTTTCATCCAGGTGGCATCTTCTATCGACATCCATCTGGAACGGAGCGGCAGCATCCTGAAGACCTCCGACGCCGAACATCCATCCTGGCCGACGACTGAACGACGAATGACGGTTCCTTTAAATGACGTCAACCAAGATGGCGTCCCTCGAATTCCTTTTGTAGTTTTTCTAAAATAAGTGTGTCTTTTTTGGTCATATTCTTTTTTACAAATTTTGATGGCTGACTTTTCTTTAGATCCCTTAGGGCCATTTGCTCAAAAGTCTCCAGATAGTTTCCTTTTGCCGAGACTGGGTTAAACGTTGACTTTAATCTGAGGTTGGTGTGGACAAAGTTATCTTGTTTTGTTCTAGCTCTATTGGTTGAGGCTTTTTCAAGAGGACTTTTCATGTAGAAACGTTTTAAAGTAAGGTTTCTCACAAATTTTTTTATATTGATATGAGTATTAAATTTATTTAATCTGCTACTGGGTGCAAAAGAAAGGCCATGACTGAGAATTCTTACCTCGTCATCCTGTAGGGCAACACTACTAATGTTAAACACCCCATTTTTCTTCACCTCCCCCTTTTTGCTTCTTGTGCTGATCCTACTTCCTCTTGTCCCTCTAGAGGTCTTTTTTTGCTTTTGTTTGTCCATACATTTGTCTTGTTGCTTTCCACAAGTTCTTTTGAAGTGCCCTCCCTCAGAGGGCTCTTCCCTAAAAAAAGAGGCCTCATTCTCTCTATGTCTTATTTCATCAGTTACATAATTGAGGGGGTATACCTATTTCTCACTGGTGTTTCCCATTCATCTTTGTTGTCCCAAATGGGTCTATTAGTCCTATGTGGTACTGGTCTTTTTTGATTTGAATAATTATTATAGTTGTTATTTCTTGCCCCCGAATAGTGTTCATTCTGTCTATCATATCTATTGGAATTCCTATAATCATAACTGTCTTTATAGTGTGTCCTATTATTATAGGAGTAGTCTGGTCTCCAAGATCTATTATAATCCCTACTGTCTCTTTTCTATAGTTATTATGCCTCGGGAAATTACTATTATAGTTATAGTTTCTATTTTCTTTTCTTTTATTATGGTTAACTACCGTCCATTCCTCTTTAGAGGTTTTGGATTCTATATTACTGGTGACATTATCTGTGTCTAGATTTGGTTTCTTTGTGTCTCTATCCAGCTTTTTCCATTTGGTTTTTAAGATATCCTTATTCAATGTGTCCAGCCTTTCAATCATATCTTTTTGTTTATCTTTAAAGGCCATCGACTTTTTATCTTTCAATTTATCTTTAATTTCTATTATATCTTTCTCTAGATCTACTAGAGTATCTTTTCTAGATTTCTTTAAGATTTCCATTAAATCTCCTGAAGCTTTAGATAGTACTTCCTCCCATTCTTTTTGGAAGATCTCTTTTAATGGAAAAGCACATGTTTTAGTTAGAACCAAACCTTTAGGGATTAGACCCTTTCCAATATATTTATTAAGGAAGACAATCTCAGTTTTTTGTTTTAATTCCTTAACTAGGAGTTTTTCCAGTTTAATCATAATGTCTTCCAGACTTTCAAATTCTTTACTACTCTCTATCTCATCTTCTTTATGTTCATGTAATTCTTTATATAAGTGATCCCTAAATTCAAAAATGTCTTCCATATTGGAAGGGGGAGACATCACTATGTGAACTAGTAATTTAAATAAAAGTGATATTCAAATAAGTAAATTTTAGAAATTTTAGAAAAAACTCTTCTAATAATTGGTATTATATTGTGAAAAATTACAATAAAGTGTGAAGTGGAATCCACTCAAAAATTCTTAAAAATTATTTGAAAATGATTCTATGTGTTAGTTAATGTGTATAAATTAATACTACAAATCCTAAAACAGACACCCGCAGCTCATACAAAGGGACCCAATAGTTGATATATAAAATAAAGGTTAAATATGAGCGCAGGGTGATACACCAAACTCCTGAAAAGACCTAAAGGTCCCTAATATAGGCCAGAAAATAATACTATGAAATAACAGAAAACAGGAGCGCTAAAAAGCTAAAGGTGACTCTAAACGTGAATATAATAAAATAATAAAACCAGGTATATCCTGCAAATAAAGTGCTATCAAAGACAACATCTAAATAAATTCAAAGTGCTATTCATTAATGGTGTGTATATACAGTAGTAAACGATATACTTAATATTTCAAGTTACAAAGGGTATCCCTAGTTTTGCCAATTTATACATGGGCAAATTTGAGAAAGATTACATATATGACTCAGACTATGGAGCAAACCTGGTATACTATGGTTGATCGGACTTGATCATCATATGGAATGGTGACCGCACCACTGCTGAATCCTTTACTAATTATAACACCAATAACATGGGACTTACTTTTTTTAGTGTAATGGAGGACAAATCTATAGTATTTCTTGATTTGTTGTTATCCTTTTCCAGTGTGAATGGTGGTATTGGATCCAAAAAATAATTTTAAGAAAGTGGATTCCAACAGCTATTTGGATTACACTAGTAACCACCATTCACCCTGGAAAATTAATGTTCCATATGGACAATTTAAGAGACTCAGAAGAAACTGTAAAGATATAGTAGATTATGACCATCAGAGTCTCATACTTAAAGGGCCATAATACCCAAATATTTAAACATTTGAAAGTGATGCAGCATAGCTGTAAAAAGCTGACTAGAAAATATCTCCTGAACATCTCTATGTAAAAAAGAAAGATATTTTACCTCAAAAGTTCCTCAGTAGCCACCTCCCATTGTAAAGGATTTCTAAGCAGAATTTTAGTATGTCTGTCCCGGGACAGCTGAAAGGATGAGCCTCGTGAACTCTCATATTATTTCACCAATCAGGTAAAGGAAGCTTACTATGAAATCTCATGAGAGTTAAGTGAAATCTCATGAGATCACAGTAAAAGAGTTCATGACCTCAGCACTGCTGATGCTGATTGGCTGCTGTTCATTTCTTCATTTTTTTATTTTTACCTGCAGCTGGGAGCAGCTGAGTATAACTTTTTACACAGAACTTACTCTGTTGAGCTGAGGAGATTGTGAGGTAAATATCTTCCTTTTTTACATAGAGATGCTCAGGTGATATTTTCCTGTCAGCTTTTTACAGTTATACTGCATTAGTTTCAAGTGATTTAGCATATGAGTATTATGTCCCTTTAAAGAAAGATTCCTCGAAAAAGGATACCCCATTAAATGAATTGAAAAAAGTCTAAATAGAGCAAAGAATGATAATAAGGATGATTATTTCATCCCAAGGATAAATAAAGAGAAAAATTCCATTAACAAGAATGAGTGTCTTTTTGTGACCCAATATAATACTAGCCACAAAAAGATAACTAAGATTATAAATAAACATTGGGGCATCCTCTTAAAGGACCCAATTCTGAATAAAAATATCAAGGATAAACCAAAGTGTGTCTTAGCCCCTAGTAAAATAGTTGTGAATAAAACAAATACAAAACAAAGTTTGATGCTAAATAGTCAAGAAATTTTAAAAAAGGCATATATAAATGCTCAAAGAGGAATTGCATAATGTGGACCTATATAAAACCTGGAACTATACATTTCATCTCCAACACTGGCGGCACCACATACCCTATCTCACACCATTTAACTTGTGCATCAATAAATGTGGTATATGTACTAACATGCAAACTGTATGGGATACAGTATGTGGGCCGCACCTGTAGGGTTATACATACCCGATGGAATGAACATTATCGTAACATGAAAAATAATATAAAAAAACACAGTGTTACTAGACACTGCAACTTAAGACATAAAGGGGATTTAAATATATTTAGCATTACTCCGATTGAATTCATTCCTGCATCAAATTTATACAACAGATTCAATAGACTACGCCAGTGTGAGAACTTTTGGATATATCAATTCGGCACATTATATCCAAACGGTCTCAACATGAATATGGACCTAGCGGCATTCCAATAACTGATGTTCTAACCTTACATTTAACTTTTATTTTAATTATACTCTAAATTATATTACTATAGTATTTATACATTGGTGGACATCACACAACAAATGGGTGTGTGCCCCAGCGCACACACACTTATATATGGTTTGGGATATACATATGATCCCAAACCCATATCCACCATTATCTGCTGAAACTGTGCACTTACTTTGTGATTTATAACACATTAGTCTAAATTATTTGCTGCAACTGTGCACTTACTTTGATTTTTAACACATTTATGTAAATGATCTGTTGCAATTGTGCACTTATTCTGTGATTTATAACACATTTATCTAAATGATTTGCTGCAACTGTGCACTTACTCTTTGATTTATTACACATATATCTAAATGATTTGCTGCAATTGTGCACTTACTCTGTTATTTATAACACATTTATCTAAATAATTTGCTGCAACTGTGCACTTACTCTGATCTATAACACATTTATCTAAATGATCTGCTGCAACTGTGCACTTACTATGTGATTTATAACACATTAGTCTAAATTATCTGTTGCAAATGTGCACTTATTATGTGATTTATAACACATTTATCTAAATGATTTGTTGCAACTGTGCACTTACCCTGTGATTTTTAATACATTTATCCTGATTAGTTTAAGACACTCAAATGTAGTGCCTGCAGCAATAACCATCTCAACAATACTATGATAAGAACACTAACTAACTCTCGGCTAGATTACGAGTTTTGCGGTATGAGGGGTGCGGCATTAACTAGCACGTTATTGTCACTGCTCACTTTTCTACATCGCTGGTATTACAGGTTTTCATAAACCCAGCGTTAACAGGCAAGAAGTGAGCGTAGAGCAAAATTGAGCTCCATACCGCACTCCAATACCAGTGCTGCTGAAAGCAGCGGTAAGCTGGTTTTACATGCTTGTGCACGATTTCCCCATAGACATCAATGGGGAGAGCCAGCTAAAAAAAGGTCTAACACCTGCAAAAAAGCAGCGTAAAGCTCCGTAACGCAACCCCATTGATTCCTATGGGGAAACAAATTTGATGTTTACACCTAACACCCTAACATGAACCCCCGAGTCTAAACACCCCTAATCTTACACTTTTTAACCCCTAATCTGCTGCCCCCGAATCTACATTATACTTATTAACCCCTAATCTGCCACTCCGGACATTGCCGCCACTATAATAAACATATTAACCCCTAAACCACTGCACTCCCGCCTTGCAAACACTAGTTAAATATTATTAACCACTAATCTGCCGCCCCTAACATCACCGCCACCTACCTACATTTATTAGCCCCTAATCTGCTGCCCCCAACGTCGCTGCCACTATACTAAATTTATTAACCCCTAAACCTAAGTCTAACCCTAACATCCCTAACTTTAATATAATTAAAATAAATCTAAATAAAACCTACTATCATTACCTAAATAATTCCTATTTAAAACTAAATACTTACCTGTAAAATAAACCCTAAGCTAGCTACAATATAACTAATAGTTACATTGTATCTAGCTTAGGGTTTATTTTTATTTTACAGGCAAGTTTGTATTTATTTTAACTAGGTAGAATAGTTACTAAATAGTTATTAACTTTTTACTTACTACCTAGCTAAAATAAATACAAATGTACCTGTAAATAACACCTAACCTTACACAACAATTAAATCAATTACCTAAATTAAATAAAATTACCTAAATTACAAAAAACAAACAAACACTAAATTACACAAAATAAAAAAAAGAAATTATCAGATATTTAAACTAATTACACCTAATCTAATAGCCCTATCAAAATAAGAAAGCCCCCCCAAAATAAAAAAAACCCTAGCCTACAATCGACTACCAATAGCCCTTTAAAGGGCCTTTTGCGGGGCATTGCCCCAAAGAAATCAACTCTTTTACCTTTAAAAAAAAATACAAACACCCACCCCAACAGTAAAACCTACCACCAACACAACTAAAAAAACCTAAGCTCCCCATTGCCCTGAAAATGGCATTTGGATTGTCATTGCCCTTAAAAGGGCATTTAGCTATTTTTTTATTGCCCAAAGCATAATCTAAAACTAAAACCAACCCAATAAACCCTTAAAAAAAACTAACACTAACCCCCGAAGATCCACTTACAGTTTTGAAGAACGGACATCCATCCTCAACGAAGCCGGGAGAAGTCCTCAGCGAAGCGGTAAGAAGTCCTCAACGAAGCCGGGAGAAGTCTTCATCCAAGCCGGCAGAAGTGGTCCTCCAGATGGGCAGAAGTGTTCATGCAGGCTTCATTGAGGACATCTTGCCGCTTGGATGAATACAAGTGATGTCGCGAATAGTTTGCCGGCGAATAGTTCCTGGCGAACATAGCTTGATTGCGTTCGCTGTGGCGGGCGAACATATGCGATGTTCGATCCGCCCTCTATTCGTCATCATTGAGTAAACTTTACCCTGTACCTCAAAGTCAGCAGACACATTCCAGCCAATCAGCGGCAGACCCTCCCTCCCAGACCCTCCCACCTCCTGGACAGCATCCATTTTAGATTAATTCGGAAGCTGTATTCTTAGTGAGAGGAGGGACAGTGTAGCTGCTGCTGATTTAATAGGGATATCGATAGCTAGGCTAGTGTATTCAGTGTCCACTACAGTCCTGAAGGACTCATCTGATCTCTGCTGTAAGGACAGCACCCCAAAAAGCCCTTTTTAGGGCTAGAACATCAGTCTGCTTTTTTTTTTTTTCCCTGTGTAATCTAATTACAGTTGCCTGCCTGCCAGCGTGTGTGTCAGGCTAACAGCGTATACTGTGCCCACTTGCCCAGTGCCACCACTAATATCTGGTGTAACAGTAGTGTACATTTAAAAAAAACAACACTTTTTTGACTGTGAAATAATAGCAGACAGCTGCCAGTACCCAAGATGGCCGCCAATAAGGCAGATGGAGAGGGTTAGAGAGCTGTTTTGGGTGGGGATCAGGGAGGTTGGGGGCTAAGGGGGGATGCTACACCACAGCATATGTAAATATGCTAAAAAATTAAAAACATTTAAAAACCTTTAATTTTAGTACTGGCAGACTTTCTGCCAGTACTTAAGATGGCGGGGACAATTGTGGGGTGGGGGAGGGAAGGGAGCTGTTTGGGAGGGATCAGGGGGTCTGATGTGTCAGGTAGGAGGCTGATCTCTACAATAAAGCTAAAATTAACCCTGCAAGCTCCCTACAAACTACCTAATTAACCCCTTCACTGCTAGCCATAATACACATGTGATGCGCAGCAGCATTTAGCGGACTTCTAATTACCAGAAAGCAACGCCAAAGTCATATATGTCTGCTATTTCTGAACAAAGGGGATCATAGAGAAGCATTTACAAACATTTGTGCCATAATTGCACAAGCTGTTTGTAAATAATTTCAGTGAGAAACCTAAAGTTTGTCAAAAAATGAAAAAATGATTTGGCGGTGAAATGGTGGCATGAAATATACCAAAATGGGCCTAGATCAATACTTTGGGTTGTCTACTACACTACACTTAAGCTAAAATTAACTCTACAAGCTCCCTAATTAACCCCTTCACTGCTGGGCATAAAACACGTGTGGTGCGCAGTGGCATTTAGCAGCCATCTAATTACCAAAAAGCAACGCCAAAGCCATATAAGTCTGCTATTTCTGAAAAAAGGGGATCCCAGAGAAGCATTTACAACCATTAATGGCATAATTGCATAAGTTGTTTGTAAATAATTTCTGTGAGAAACCTAAAGTTTATGAAAAAGTGAACAATTTTTTTTTATTTGATCGCATTTGGCGGTGAAATGGTGGCATGAAATATACCAAAATGGGCCTAGATCAATACTTTGAGATGTCTTCTAAAAAAAAATATTTACATGTCAAGGGATATTCAGGTATTCCTGACAGATATCAGGGTTCCAATGTAACTAGCGCTCATTTTGAAAAAAAGTGGTTTTGAAATAGCAAAGTGCTTCTTGTATTTATTTCCCTATAACTTGCAAAAAAAGCAAAGAACATGTTAACATTGGGTATTTCTAAACTCAGGACAAAATTTAGAAACTATTTAGCATGGCTGTTTTTTGGTGGTGGTAGATGTGTAACAGATTTTGGGGGTCAAAGTTAGAAAAAGTGTGTTTTTTTTCCATTTTTTCCTCATATTTTATCATTTTAGGTGATTTATGCCCTTTATGGATTAAAACCAGACTCTGCATCAACTATGTAATTTTCCATTGGAGTTTTGCCATGGATCCCCCTCTGGCATGCCACAGTCCAGGTGTTAGTCCCCTTGAAACAACTTTTCCATCACTATTGTGGCCAGAAAGAGTCCCTGTGGGTTTTAAAATTCGCCTGCCTATTGAAGTCTATGGCGGTTCCCCCGGTTCGCCCGTTCGCAAACTTTTGCAGAAGTTCGCATTCGCCGTTCGTGAACCCAAATTTTTATGTTCGCTACATCACTAATGAAGACTTCTTGCAGTAAGTAAATCTTCGTGGGTTAGTGTTAGGATTTTTTAAGGGTCTTTTGGGTGGGTTTATTTTTTAGGTTAGGGCTGCAGATTAGGTGTTAATAAGTGTAATATTAGGGGTGTTTAGACTCAGGGTTCATGTTAGGGTGTTAGGTGTAAACATAAAATGTCTTTCCCCATAAGAATCAATGGGTCTGCGTTACTGAGTTTTACGCTGCTTTTTGGCAGGTGTTAGACTTTTTCTCAGCCGGCTCTCCCCATTGATGTCTATAGGGAAAGCATGCACAAGCACGTACGACCAGCTCACCGCTGACTTAAGCAGCGCTGGTATTGGAGTGCGGTATGGAGCTCAATTTTGCTCTACACTCACTTCTTGCCTTTTAACGCCGGGTTTGTAAAAACCTGTAATACCAGCGCTGCAGCTAAGTAAGCGGTGAGAAAAAACTGCACGGTAGCACCGCATAGCTCATAACGCAAAACTCGTAATCTAGGAGTTAGTGTTTATTTTACAGGTAAGTATTTAGCTTTAAATAGGAATTATTTAGGTAATGATAGTAATTTTTATTTAGATTTATTTTAATTATATTAAAGTTAGGGGGTGTTAGGATTAGGGTTAGACTTAGGCTTAGGGGTTAATCAATTTAGTATAGTGGCGGTGACGTTGGGGGCGGCAGAATAAAACTCATAACTACTGACTTTAGATTGCGTTATGAATCTTGCGGGATAGGCTGTACCGCTCACTTTTTGGCCTCCCAGAAAAAACATTTAATATAGTGGCAGCGACATTGGGGGCAGCAGATTAGGGGTTAATAAGTGTAGGTAGGTTGCGGTGACATTGGGGGCGAGAGATTAGTGGTTAATAAATATAATGTAGGTGTCGGTGATGTTGGGGGCAGCAGATTAGGGGTTAATATGTATAATTTAGGTGGCGGCGACATCAGGGGCGGCAGATTAGGTGTTAATAAGTGTAATATTAGGGGTGTTTAGACTCAGGGTTCATGTTAGGGTGTTAGGTGTAAACATAAAATGTGTTTCCCCATAAGAATCAATGGGTCTGCGTTACTGAGTTTTACTCTGCTTTTTGGCAGGTGTTAGACTTTTTCTCAGCCGGCTCTCCCCATTGATGTCTATAGGGAAATCATGCACAAGCACGTACGACCAGCTCACCACTGACTTAAGCAGCGCTAGTATTGGAGTGCGGTATGGAGCTCAATTTTCCTCTACACTCACTTCTTGCCTTTTAACGCCGGGTTTGTAAAAACCTGTAATACCAGCGCTGCAGCTAAGTAAGCAGTGAGAAAAAACTGCACGGTAGCACCGCATAGCTCATAACGCAAAACTCGTAATCTAGGAGTTAGTGTTTATTTTACAGGTAAGTATTTAGCTTTAAATAGGAATTATTTAGGTAATGATAGTAATTTTTATTTAGATTTATTTTAATTATATTAAAGTTAGGGGGTGTTAGGGTTAGGGTTAGACTTAGGTTTAGGGGTTAATCAATTTAGTATAGTGGCGGCGACGTTGGGGGCGGCAGAATAAAACTCATAACTACTGACTTTAGATTGCGTTATGAATCTTGCGGGATAGGCTGTACCGCTCACTTTTTGGCCTCCCAGAAAAAACTTGTAATATCGGCACTATGGAAGTCCCATTGAAAAAAGACTTTACGCAAATAGACCTTCGAAGAGCTTACAATCTGGTCAGAATTCAAAAGGGTGGCGAATGGAAAAGATTATGATCCTTTTTTGGGTTAGGTGATTTCCAGCCATGGATTCAAGATGGATCCTATGAAATTGTCTGCTATAAAGGATTGGCCTAGACCCCCTACTTTTAAGGCCCTGCAATGCTTCCTAGGCTTTGATAATTACTATAGTAAATGTATTATGGGATTCTCCACTATCACTGCTCCTCTTACCACCTTGACCAGAAAGGAAGGTAATTGCAAGAACTTGCCAGAGAAGGCTATTTCTGCTTTTGTTTCACTTGAAACCACCCTTTCTTTAGCTCCAATCCTTAGACACCCTGACTATTCTCTTCAATTCATTGTGGATGTAGGCACATCTGTTCGGGCAGTAGGGGCAGTACTTTACCAACGTACTCCAGACTCCCACAAGATACACTGTGTGGAGTATTTTTCTAAAAAATTAAACACGACTAAATTACATTACAATGTTGGCAACAAAGAATTGTTAGCCATCAAAATACCTCTTGGCAAACTGAGACACTTGCTTGAAGGAACACTTCAAACCTTCATGATTTTAACCAATCATAAAAAGGTTTTATTCCAACTGAAACAAATTATGTCTTTGTAAAGAATTTACCAGTGCGATACAAAATGTGTGCACACCCAAATATACTTGTTTATTTCCAAGTAGAAAAATAATAATAACAATTGCTTGCTCTAACTGAATAAAGAAGTTTAATTTTAACTTTTCTGTTACTTTAAAGGGACATTGAACACTTTGAGATGGTAATATAAAATGATAAAAAATATATGCAATATACTTTCATTAATTATTCTGTCCCTTTTTGCTGTAATTCCATCCTGAAATTGTGAGTTCTTTAGTACCTGTTAGAAATGGAAGTGCAGAACGCTGTTATATTCCACACAGCCATTGGCTGCACACTCTAGTGACCTATTTATAATGGTTTCTAATTGGCCATAGCAGAGAAGGTAACGTAAGTTAAAACATGGCAGCTCCCATTGTTTTATAGACACTATGGGGTAGATTTATCAAGCACCGGATGCTGCAATCTACCCCCGTAGTTTCAGATTCCCCTGAAACATAAGTTAAGAAGCAGAGGTCTTAAAGGGATACGACTTTCCAAAGCTTAGGCCGCTGCAGACGCGGAAGCGTCAGTGAGATCCGGGGGGTTGGCGGGGCAAACCAACATACACAGGCTACAGGGGAGCAAGCTGCCAGACACTGCCGGTGGAGCCGTGCAAGCACACAGAAGAACAAAGTGAGGCAGCTGCTCTGTAAGGAGTGCAAAAATCAAGGGCTTCCAGAAAAAAGGTTAAAAGAAAAAATCCTTTATTAAATCATATAAAAATGCAGGCAGTACAGGGCAAACAAACACCCTGACTAGTTTCGTGCTCTGTTGAGCACTTAATCATAGGATGAGTTTGTTAGGTGTTCATAGCCCATTTAAAGGCACAGAACACCTGTATACAATTACATATTTAAAAGCTGCAAAAATTGTTAAAAGTACATCAACATTCTACAAACACTATATATGGTTTATGTAAGAAGGAACAAGTACATTAACAAATAAATTCCCTGATAAATAAGTGACTAAATAAGTAAATAAATAAATAGGTAAATAAATAAATAAATGAGTGAATGGACAAATATCACAAATGGGATCCAAAAGAGAGACATAGTACAACCTTTGTTGAAAAACACACCATATTGTGTTAGAGTACAAATAGTATTCTAATCGAAATTGTTATTATTATCATGAGCTTATTAGATACATTGAATTTGCTGTAGAACATGTTAAAAGATATATATGTTTATACAACCATAATTGGGTAAATCATACATCCTTCAATACCCCCTATTGTATAACAAAGTCACAAAATCACATATAAACATGATATGACTATGAAAGTGTTAAATTGATGTATGTCAATATATGTACCCAATCATTACTCCTAAAAAAAGGGGGGTAAAACATGTGTGTTATAAGTTTATGTTTATTTATACATCAACAAACATCAATATGCATCAACATACACATATCAATCAGAACCCTGAAGGGAAAACAAGAGATTCATGCTGATTAATATATATCTATACCAGACATGAAATACAATACAATACAGAATCTATATATAATCTAAACAAAAAAACCCATATAGGGGATAGATACGTGAAGCCCATTTAGGGGATGGATAAAAATGTGTATAAACATAACGGTCCATATAGGAGATAGATTAATCAACACAATAATAAAGCATGATAATAAAACAATATATCAAATTAAATTATTCTACAAAATAACTCATATCCCATTCACGGTTTAAACCTAGTGGGGTGATAGTTCTCAACTTGTATATCCAATATAATTCTTGCTTCAGCAAAAGCTTATTCCTATCACCACCCCTAGGTGGAAACATGACACGGTCTATTACCTGGACTCTCATATCAAAGACATTCATCATATGCACCAGATTAAAATGTCTAGCTATCGCTGATTCTTTGACATATTCCTTGGTGTCCCTAACATGTTCCCTAACTCTGGATCTCAGTTCTCTACTGGTTTGCCCTGTGTATTGCATGTTGCACTATTTAAATTCTAGGAGATAAACCACAAAAGTGGTTCTACAATTGGCGTAGAACTTGTGTTTAAATTCCTCTCCTGTCTGGCTGCTTCTAAATCCATTCCCAACCTGCACAAAACCACAAGTTATACAGGAACCATGGCCACATTTATAGGTTCCTTTCCTCCTGATCCAATCACTCCTGTCTGAGTTTTTGGAACAGATTAGACTAGGAGACAACTTAGATGACAATGTAGGTCATTTTCCAATAAGTGTAGATTCTTCCTTAAAATAGAACATACCTGGTAGTATTGTTTCGAGTATTCGGTTGAGAACACTACAGTGTCATGTTTCATAATACCTCCCAACAGGAATTAATCAGAAGGACCAGAAAACAAAATATTATGAAACATGACACTGTAGTGTTCTCAACCGAATACTCGAAACAATACTACCAGGTATGTTCTATTTTAAGGAAGAATCTACACTTATTGGAGAATGACGATGTTTTGAGACCAATTATTGGTTCATGCAAATTTGTGCCCAAAAGGGCACCTACATTGTCATCTAAGTTGTCTCCTAGTCTAATCTGTTCCAAAAACTCAGACAGGAGTGATTGGATCAGGAGGAAAGGAACCTATAAATGTGGCCATGGTTCCTGTATAACTTGTGGTTTTGTGCAGGTTGGGAATGGATTTAGAAGCAGCCAGACAGGAGAGGAATTTAAACACAAGTTCTACGCCAATTGTAGAACCACTTTTGTGGTTTATCTCCTAGAATGTAAATATTGCAACATGCAATACACAGGGCAAACCAGTAGGGAACTGAAATCCAGAGTTAGGGAACATGTTAGGGACACCAAGGAATATGTCAAAGAATCAGCGATAGCTTGACATTTTAATCTGGCGCATATGACGAATGTCTTTGATATGAGAGTCCAGGTAATAGACCGTGTCATGTTTCCACCTAGGGGTGGTGATAGGAATAAGCTTTTACTGAAGCAAGAATTATATTGGATATACAAGTTGAGAACTATCACCCCACTAGGTTTAAACCGTGAATGGGATATGAGTTATTTTGTAGAATAATTTAATTTGATATATTGTTTTATTATCATGCTTTATTATTGTGTTGATTAATCTATCTCCTATATGGACCGTTATGTTTATACACATTTTTATCAATCCCCTAAATGGGCTTCACATATCTATCCCCTATATAGGTTTTTTGTTTAGATTATATATAGATTCTGTTTTGTATTGTATTTCATGTCTGGTATAGATATATATTCATCAGCATGTATCTTTTGTTTTCCCTTCAGGGTTCTGATTGATATGTGTATGTTGATGCATATTGATGTTTGTTGATGTATAAATAAACATAAACTTATAACACACATGTTTTACCCCCCCTTTTTTTAGGAGTAATGATTGGGTACATATATTGACATACATCAATTTAACACTTTCATAGTCATATCATGTTTATATGTGATTTTGTGACTTTGTTATACAATAGGGGGTATTGAAGGATGTATGATTTACCCAATTATGGTTGTATAAACATATATATCTTTTAACATGTTCTACAGCAAATTCAATGTATGTAATACATATGATCCCAAACCCATATCCACCATTATCTGCTGAAACTGTGCACTTACTTTGTGATTTATAACACATTAGTCTAAATTATTTGCTGCAACTGTGCACTTACTTTGATTTTTAACACATTTATGTAAATGATCTGTTGCAATTGTGCACTTATTCTGTGATTTATAACACATTTATCTAAATGATTTGCTGCAACTGTGCACTTACTCTTTGATTTATTACACATATATCTAAATGATTTGCTGCAATTGTGCACTTACTCTGTGATTTATAACACATTTATCTAAATAATTTGCTGCAACTGTGCACTTACTCTGATCTATAACACATTTATCTAAATGATCTGCTGCAACTGTGCACTTACTATGTGATTTATAACACATTAGTCTAAATTATCTGTTGCAAATGTGCACTTATTATGTGATTTATAACACATTTATCTAAATGATTTGTTGCAACTGTGCACTTACCCTGTGATTTTTAATACATTTATCCTGATTAGTTTAAGACACTCAAATGTAGTGCCTGCAGCAATAACCATCTCAACAATACTATGATAAGAACACTAACTAACTCTCGGCTAGATTACGAGTTTTGCGGTATGAGGGGTGCGGCATTAACTAGCACGTTATTGTCACTGCTCACTTTTCTACATCGCTGGTATTACAGGTTTTCATAAACCCAGCGTTAACAGGCAAGAAGTGAGCGTAGAGCAAAATTGAGCTCCATACCGCACTCCAATACCAGTGCTGCTGAAAGCAGCGGTAAGCTGGTTTTACATGCTTGTGCACGATTTCCCCATAGACATCAATGGGGAGAGCCAGCTAAAAAAAGGTCTAACACCTGCAAAAAAGCAGCGTAAAGCTCCGTAACGCAACCCCATTGATTCCTATGGGGAAACAAATTTGATGTTTACACCTAACACCCTAACATGAACCCCCGAGTCTAAACACCCCTAATCTTACACTTTTTAACCCCTAATCTGCTGCCCCCCGAATCTACATTATACTTATTAACCCCTAATCTGCCACTCCGGACATTGCCGCCACTATAATAAACATATTAACCCCTAAACCACTGCACTCCCGCCTTGCAAACACTAGTTAAATATTATTAACCACTAATCTGCCGCCCCTAACATCACCGCCACCTACCTACATTTATTAGCCCCTAATCTGCTGCCCCCAACGTCGCTGCCACTATACTAAATTTATTAACCCCTAAACCTAAGTCTAACCCTAACATCCCTAACTTTAATATAATTAAAATAAATCTAAATAAAACCTACTATCATTACCTAAATAATTCCTATTTAAAACTAAATACTTACCTGTAAAATAAACCCTAAGCTAGCTACAATATAACTAATAGTTACATTGTATCTAGCTTAGGGTTTATTTTTATTTTACAGGCAAGTTTGTATTTATTTTAACTAGGTAGAATAGTTACTAAATAGTTATTAACTTTTTACTTACTACCTAGCTAAAATAAATACAAATGTACCTGTAAATAACACCTAACCTTACACAACAATTAAATCAATTACCTAAATTAAATAAAATTACCTAAATTACAAAAAACAAACAAACACTAAATTACACAAAATAAAAAAAAGAAATTATCAGATATTTAAACTAATTACACCTAATCTAATAGCCCTATCAAAATAAGAAAGCCCCCCCAAAATAAAAAAAACCCTAGCCTACAATCGACTACCAATAGCCCTTTAAAGGGCCTTTTGCGGGGCATTGCCCCAAAGAAATCAACTCTTTTACCTTTAAAAAAAAATACAAACACCCACCCCAACAGTAAAACCTACCACCAACACAACTAAAAAAACCTAAGCTCCCCATTGCCCTGAAAATGGCATTTGGATTGTCATTGCCCTTAAAAGGGCATTTAGCTATTTTTTTATTGCCCAAAGCATAATCTAAAACTAAAACCAACCCAATAAACCCTTAAAAAAAACTAACACTAACCCCCGAAGATCCACTTACAGTTTTGAAGAACGGACATCCATCCTCAACGAAGCCGGGAGAAGTCCTCAGCGAAGCGGTAAGAAGTCCTCAACGAAGCCGGGAGAAGTCTTCATCCAAGCCGGCAGAAGTGGTCCTCCAGATGGGCAGAAGTGTTCATGCAGGCTTCATTGAGGACATCTTGCCGCTTGGATGAATACAAGTGATGTCGCGAATAGTTTGCCGGCGAATAGTTCCTGGCGAACATAGCTTGATTGCGTTCGCTGTGGCGGGCGAACATATGCGATGTTCGATCCGCCCTCTATTCGTCATCATTGAGTAAACTTTACCCTGTACCTCAAAGTCAGCAGACACATTCCAGCCAATCAGCGGCAGACCCTCCCTCCCAGACCCTCCCACCTCCTGGACAGCATCCATTTTAGATTAATTCGGAAGCTGTATTCTTAGTGAGAGGAGGGACAGTGTAGCTGCTGCTGATTTAATAGGGATATCGATAGCTAGGCTAGTGTATTCAGTGTCCACTACAGTCCTGAAGGACTCATCTGATCTCTGCTGTAAGGACAGCACCCCAAAAAGCCCTTTTTAGGGCTAGAACATCAGTCTGCTTTTTTTTTTTTTCCCTGTGTAATCTAATTACAGTTGCCTGCCTGCCAGCGTGTGTGTCAGGCTAACAGCGTATACTGTGCCCACTTGCCCAGTGCCACCACTAATATCTGGTGTAACAGTAGTGTACATTTAAAAAAAACAACACTTTTTTGACTGTGAAATAATAGCAGACAGCTGCCAGTACCCAAGATGGCCGCCAATAAGGCAGATGGAGAGGGTTAGAGAGCTGTTTTGGGTGGGGATCAGGGAGGTTGGGGGCTAAGGGGGGATGCTACACCACAGCATATGTAAATATGCTAAAAAATTAAAAACATTTAAAAACCTTTAATTTTAGTACTGGCAGACTTTCTGCCAGTACTTAAGATGGCGGGGACAATTGTGGGGTGGGGGAGGGAAGGGAGCTGTTTGGGAGGGATCAGGGGGTCTGATGTGTCAGGTAGGAGGCTGATCTCTACAATAAAGCTAAAATTAACCCTGCAAGCTCCCTACAAACTACCTAATTAACCCCTTCACTGCTAGCCATAATACACATGTGATGCGCAGCAGCATTTAGCGGACTTCTAATTACCAGAAAGCAACGCCAAAGTCATATATGTCTGCTATTTCTGAACAAAGGGGATCATAGAGAAGCATTTACAAACATTTGTGCCATAATTGCACAAGCTGTTTGTAAATAATTTCAGTGAGAAACCTAAAGTTTGTCAAAAAATGAAAAAATGATTTGGCGGTGAAATGGTGGCATGAAATATACCAAAATGGGCCTAGATCAATACTTTGGGTTGTCTACTACACTACACTTAAGCTAAAATTAACTCTACAAGCTCCCTAATTAACCCCTTCACTGCTGGGCATAAAACACGTGTGGTGCGCAGTGGCATTTAGCAGCCATCTAATTACCAAAAAGCAACGCCAAAGCCATATAAGTCTGCTATTTCTGAAAAAAGGGGATCCCAGAGAAGCATTTACAACCATTAATGGCATAATTGCATAAGTTGTTTGTAAATAATTTCTGTGAGAAACCTAAAGTTTATGAAAAAGTGAACAATTTTTTTTTATTTGATCGCATTTGGCGGTGAAATGGTGGCATGAAATATACCAAAATGGGCCTAGATCAATACTTTGAGATGTCTTCTAAAAAAAAATATTTACATGTCAAGGGATATTCAGGTATTCCTGACAGATATCAGGGTTCCAATGTAACTAGCGCTCAT
The DNA here is from genome assembly GCF_027579735.1 of Bombina bombina. Taxonomy (NCBI): domain Eukaryota; kingdom Metazoa; phylum Chordata; class Amphibia; order Anura; family Bombinatoridae; genus Bombina; species Bombina bombina. The sequence goes on along the minus strand of NC_069500.1, from coordinate 1,209,234,238 downwards.
TTTGAAAAAAAGTGGTTTTGAAATAGCAAAGTGCTTCTTGTATTTATTTCCCTATAACTTGCAAAAAAAGCAAAGAACATGTTAACATTGGGTATTTCTAAACTCAGGACAAAATTTAGAAACTATTTAGCATGGCTGTTTTTTGGTGGTGGTAGATGTGTAACAGATTTTGGGGGTCAAAGTTAGAAAAAGTGTGTTTTTTTTCCATTTTTTCCTCATATTTTATCATTTTAGGTGATTTATGCCCTTTATGGATTAAAACCAGACTCTGCATCAACTATGTAATTTTCCATTGGAGTTTTGCCATGGATCCCCCTCTGGCATGCCACAGTCCAGGTGTTAGTCCCCTTGAAACAACTTTTCCATCACTATTGTGGCCAGAAAGAGTCCCTGTGGGTTTTAAAATTCGCCTGCCTATTGAAGTCTATGGCGGTTCCCCCGGTTCGCCCGTTCGCAAACTTTTGCAGAAGTTCGCATTCGCCGTTCGTGAACCCAAATTTTTATGTTCGCTACATCACTAATGAAGACTTCTTGCAGTAAGTAAATCTTCGTGGGTTAGTGTTAGGATTTTTTAAGGGTCTTTTGGGTGGGTTTATTTTTTAGGTTAGGGCTGCAGATTAGGTGTTAATAAGTGTAATATTAGGGGTGTTTAGACTCAGGGTTCATGTTAGGGTGTTAGGTGTAAACATAAAATGTCTTTCCCCATAAGAATCAATGGGTCTGCGTTACTGAGTTTTACGCTGCTTTTTGGCAGGTGTTAGACTTTTTCTCAGCCGGCTCTCCCCATTGATGTCTATAGGGAAAGCATGCACAAGCACGTACGACCAGCTCACCGCTGACTTAAGCAGCGCTGGTATTGGAGTGCGGTATGGAGCTCAATTTTGCTCTACACTCACTTCTTGCCTTTTAACGCCGGGTTTGTAAAAACCTGTAATACCAGCGCTGCAGCTAAGTAAGCGGTGAGAAAAAACTGCACGGTAGCACCGCATAGCTCATAACGCAAAACTCGTAATCTAGGAGTTAGTGTTTATTTTACAGGTAAGTATTTAGCTTTAAATAGGAATTATTTAGGTAATGATAGTAATTTTTATTTAGATTTATTTTAATTATATTAAAGTTAGGGGGTGTTAGGATTAGGGTTAGACTTAGGCTTAGGGGTTAATCAATTTAGTATAGTGGCGGTGACGTTGGGGGCGGCAGAATAAAACTCATAACTACTGACTTTAGATTGCGTTATGAATCTTGCGGGATAGGCTGTACCGCTCACTTTTTGGCCTCCCAGAAAAAACATTTAATATAGTGGCAGCGACATTGGGGGCAGCAGATTAGGGGTTAATAAGTGTAGGTAGGTTGCGGTGACATTGGGGGCGAGAGATTAGTGGTTAATAAATATAATGTAGGTGTCGGTGATGTTGGGGGCAGCAGATTAGGGGTTAATATGTATAATTTAGGTGGCGGCGACATCAGGGGCGGCAGATTAGGTGTTAATAAGTGTAATATTAGGGGTGTTTAGACTCAGGGTTCATGTTAGGGTGTTAGGTGTAAACATAAAATGTGTTTCCCCATAAGAATCAATGGGTCTGCGTTACTGAGTTTTACTCTGCTTTTTGGCAGGTGTTAGACTTTTTCTCAGCCGGCTCTCCCCATTGATGTCTATAGGGAAATCATGCACAAGCGCGTACGACCAGCTCACCACTGACTTAAGCAGCGCTAGTATTGGAGTGCGGTATGGAGCTCAATTTTCCTCTACACTCACTTCTTGCCTTTTAACGCCGGGTTTGTAAAAACCTGTAATACCAGCGCTGCAGCTAAGTAAGCAGTGAGAAAAAACTGCACGGTAGCACCGCATAGCTCATAACGCAAAACTCGTAATCTAGGAGTTAGTGTTTATTTTACAGGTAAGTATTTAGCTTTAAATAGGAATTATTTAGGTAATGATAGTAATTTTTATTTAGATTTATTTTAATTATATTAAAGTTAGGGGGTGTTAGGGTTAGGGTTAGACTTAGGTTTAGGGGTTAATCAATTTAGTATAGTGGCGGCGACGTTGGGGGCGGCAGAATAAAACTCATAACTACTGACTTTAGATTGCGTTATGAATCTTGCGGGATAGGCTGTACCGCTCACTTTTTGGCCTCCCAGAAAAAACTTGTAATATCGGCACTATGGAAGTCCCATTGAAAAAAGACTTTACGCAAATAGACCTTCGAAGAGCTTACAATCTGGTCAGAATTCAAAAGGGTGGCGAATGGAAAAGATTATGATCCTTTTTTGGGTTAGGTGATTTCCAGCCATGGATTCAAGATGGATCCTATGAAATTGTCTGCTATAAAGGATTGGCCTAGACCCCCTACTTTTAAGGCCCTGCAATGCTTCCTAGGCTTTGATAATTACTATAGTAAATGTATTATGGGATTCTCCACTATCACTGCTCCTCTTACCACCTTGACCAGAAAGGAAGGTAATTGCAAGAACTTGCCAGAGAAGGCTATTTCTGCTTTTGTTTCACTTGAAACCACCCTTTCTTTAGCTCCAATCCTTAGACACCCTGACTATTCTCTTCAATTCATTGTGGATGTAGGCACATCTGTTCGGGCAGTAGGGGCAGTACTTTACCAACGTACTCCAGACTCCCACAAGATACACTGTGTGGAGTATTTTTCTAAAAAATTAAACACGACTAAATTACATTACAATGTTGGCAACAAAGAATTGTTAGCCATCAAAATACCTCTTGGCAAACTGAGACACTTGCTTGAAGGAACACTTCAAACCTTCATGATTTTAACCAATCATAAAAATCTCTTGTATTTACAGACGGTAATGAGTAATGCTCATCAAGCCAGATGGTGTTTAATCTTCTCCAGATTTAATTATGTTCTTTCTTACATTCATGGAACCAAAAACATCAAGTCAGATGCCTTGTAAAGGCAGTTTATCTCAGATTCATTAATGGATTACACTCCAGAGGTTATTCTCAAACCTCAAAATATTGTAGACCAACTGACTACTTTTGTACTACAAATATTGCAGGCAGTACAATCCAAATTACCACCATCCTGTTCGCCTCCTCATTACTAAACAACTTTGTCTCAAACTCCTTCAATGGGTTCATAACAATGTTCTATCTGGGTATCCAGACTTCATAGAAACCTTGAAAAGATTAACACAACATGTATGGTGGCCATATATAAGAAAGCATACCCAGGATTTTTTGCAGCTTGTACAATCTGTGCTTCAAATAAAGCCTCCCTCTAATTACTTTCTGGTCTGCTTTAGCCTCTACCAATTCCTCAACAATCATGGACCCAGATATCAATGGACTTCATCACTGACGTGTCCATCCCTCAGGGTCATAATACCATATGGGTAGTGGTAGACCAGTTCTCTCAATCTGCTAATGTTTTGCCTTTAACAGGCTTACCTATTGCCTGAGAACTGTCTGATCTTTCTATACTTCATACAGTAAGATTGCATGACATACCCTAAGACATTGTATCTAACAGAGGGGCACAATTCGTTTCCCAATTATGGAGATTTCTATGCAAACAACTTGGAACTATGGTCTCTTTGTCTGTGTCTCATCATCCCCAGTCCAATGGACAAACTGAATGTGTAAATCAGAACTAGCCCCAAGTATAAATTAATTAGTAAATAACATTAAATTACAAATGATAACAGAACGTCAAGATTTGAAGATGAGATCTAGAAACTCATACAGAATTTTTTTTAGAAAATGGAAAAAATATATCTGTTCATGGCCTTTGCAAAGTCAAAGGCAATTCATAGCACCACTAACAAATGCAATACCTTTCATTGAATTAGCGGTAGCGGAGGTTATACCCCCACAATGGGTAACATAAAGGATATTGTGGGTGGGAATCAGGGGGTAGGGGGTGAAGGGGTGTGGGAAGGGGAGAGAGCAATTCTACTTTTCTTCGTTTTTCCTTTTTCTTTTTTCCCTTCTTGAGATTCCCCCCCCCTCCTCCTAACACATAAAGATTAAATATAGTGCTAGCCCGCTGTCCTAGGTATCAGTTTGATTGAGTCAAGGGAAAGGACTTGGATAAGGGTTCAGGGTGTATTCCAAACTGGTTGACAATGGCTCCTAGATGTGCATGATAGGTTAGAAAAGTTGAGAAGAAAACGGCCATCTAGAAGTGGTGATATAGCAACATGGACGACACGGGCCGAGATGTGATATTAATACTTAGACTTAAACAGATTGTAAGAGAGATCTATTAGTTAGATAATAATGTGTTCATTAGTTAAGGTAATCAGTAAGGTAAAACTATACCTTGATCTGCCTGCTTGTACGCTTTGAATCAGTCTTAGAGAAGTACGGCCTATTGGCAAATGTATGGCTGGTATAGTACAGAAGATCTTATGGTAATATAGAAGCTTAGCAGAGGAGCTTAGATCAATCATTAAAGAAAAAAATATGCAAGTAGGAATTTGAGTTAATTTTATGGTTTTCATGAGGATAATGTAGCTTATGCTCCTTACTGCTTAATCTAGTTGTAGATGTCATTTTTATGTTGTAGGTTCGGAAACGAGAGAAAAATTTGATTTATGTTTGTTCCTGCCATAAATTAGAAGATCTGTTTACAAAGTCATAATTCATGAATTGAACATATGTTAATTAACTGCATACAGAGGAATTACTTCAGCAGGAACATTATATAATAATGTTATATGACAATTTTAGATGTATAAGTTTAACTTGACATATTTTTGTTTATTATTTTTATTTTCATGTATATGTATAAAACAAGTTAACAGATCATTGTATACTGAAAATGAATAAAAAGATATTTAAAAAAAAAAAGAATTGCATGTCACACCTGTCTGCTGGGATACCTCCATATCTCTCTGTGAGTACTACAACCTGCCTAACCTGCTTGAATCTGCTGACCTGTTCTCTTTAACCTTGGCCTGTCTTGCCTGTCTGCTAAAGTGCACCTTAAATCATTTGCACGTGAGTTTCAACTTTATGACTTAAACTCATTAATCTGTGCCATAGTTGTTTCTGGGGGTCACATCCTGGAATATATTCAGTGTGCTAGAGTGTGATATTAACTTCACTTTAGCCTTTGGCCCCAAGTTATCAAGGTCTGTCGGACCTGATCCGACAGTACGGATCAGATCCGACAGACCTCGCTGAATACGGCGAGCAATATGCTCGCTGTATTCAGCATTGCACCAGCAGCTCACAAGAGCTGCTGGTGCAACGCCGCCCCCTGCAGACTCGCGGCCAATAGGCCACCAGCAGGGGGTGTCAATTAACCTGATCATACTCGATTGGGTTGATTTCCGGTGATGCCTGTCCGCCTGCTCAGAGCAGGCGGACAGGTTATGGAGCAGCGGTCTTTGTGATCACTGCTTCATAACTGCTGTTTCTTCATAACGGGGCATCAAGCTCCATTCGGAGCTAGAGCAAAAAACACTTTACTTTTAGCTAGCAATACGAGCACAACGAACCTCGCATTACTTTCACAGTATCAGTTTCAATCGAGTGTAGTTTACGCTCAAAATCTCATGCAAAATACTGATCAACTTATTATTTTTCTACTTGGAAATAAACAAGTATATTTGGGTGTGCACACATTTTGTATCGCACTGGTAAATTCTTTACAAAGACATAATTTGTTTCAGTTGGAATAAAACCTTTTTGTAGCTCTTGAACCAATTAGTTTTTTTGAATTTGGAAAATCAAGTATATTGAATTTTGCTAGTACATTCTTTACAAAAGAATACATTATTAGTTATTTCAGTTTGTATAAAAAGTTTTCAAAGGTCTTGTACTAATTTGTAAACTTTTCAATGTCATGCGATTAAATAGCCTTTGTGCTTTCCAAAAGCATTTTTGGATTAAACAATGACAGAATGCTACTCCAGGGACAGCTGATGGTATCTACAGCAACAAATGTTATACTCTACATTAAAGACAGGAGATAATAAGAAATAAATTATGATTTTTGCATTATCTATACCACAGCATAGTATATTACAGCTAGCATTATGCTTATTGCTCAGGGACACAGATGACAGTGATCAAGCACTCAGGAAGTTTACACTATCATCATCTGCAGCTCAATTGCTGAAATTCAGTACAAGGGTTGAAGGCTGTCAAAAAAACACACAACTTTACCGCTACATTTACAATTACCTGGTTCTCAAGGGTATTGTGCAGACTTTCCTAATTAAGCAATATTTTTTGGGAATCTCCTACTGTTGTAGGTAATTGGCAATCAGTGGTTGCAAAAATTCAATGGCAATTTAATTTAAAATATACAGAATGCTCTAAGTAAATGAAAAGCTAGAATTTAAATTGCATTCTAAAATATGGTGTTAATTCAAAAGACATATTTTTATGTATTATTTCCCTTAATAAAATTAGAAAGGGAACTTTTAATTAGATTAGTAGCACACTCATATTTAGAAAACAAAATAATGTCAAACATTACAGAGTAGGCATTAAAATAACATAAAAGTGCAAAAAGAAAATGCTGTAATATGACAGAGCATTTTATTATTGAGCTACAGTAAACTACTGTATGGTGAGTTAAACACATGGGTAAATGTAGCTCTAGAGAAGAAATGCTCTACTGACACCTAGCTAAACACATCTGGTGAGACACTGGCAAGAGGTATATGTTTATAGCATCCAATCAAAAGTTTAGTGACAGTATCTACATTTTATTTTAACAAAGAAAACCAAAGAACCAATGAATATTTCTTAATAGCAGTAAATTAAAAAGCCTTTTACAATTGCTTGCTCTAACTGAATAAAGAAGTTTAATTTTAACTTTTCTGTTACTTTAAAGGGACATTGAACACTTTGAGATGGTAATATAAAATGATAAAAAATATATGCAATATACTTTCATTAATTATTCTGTCCCTTTTTGCTGTAATTCCATCCTGAAATTGTGAGTTCTTTAGTACCTGTTAGAAATGGAAGTGCAGAACGCTGTTATATTCCACACAGCCATTGGCTGCACACTCTAGTGACCTATTTATAATGGTTTCTAATTGGCCATAGCAGAGAAGGTAACGTAAGTTAAAACATGGCAGCTCCCATTGTTTTATAGACACTATGGGGTAGATTTATCAAGCACCGGATGCTGCAATCTACCCCCGTAGTTTCAGATTCCCCTGAAACATAAGTTAAGAAGCAGAGGTCTTAAAGGGATACGACTTTCCAAAGCTTAGGCCGCTGCAGACGCGGAAGCGTCAGTGAGATCCGGGGGGTTGGCGGGGCAAACCAACATACACAGGCTACAGGGGAGCAAGCTGCCAGACACTGCCGGTGGAGCCGTGCAAGCACACAGAAGAACAAAGTGAGGCAGCTGCTCTGTAAGGAGTGCAAAAATCAAGGGCTTCCAGAAAAAAGGTTAAAAGAAAAAATCCTTTATTAAATCATATAAAAATGCAGGCAGTACAGGGCAAACAAACTCCCTGACTAGTTTCGTGCTCTGTTGAGCACTTAATCATAGGATGAGTTTGTTAGGTGTTCATAGCCCATTTAAAGGCACAGAACACCTGTATACAATTACATATTTAAAAGCTGCAAAAATTGTTAAAAGTACATCAACATTCTACAAACACTATATATGGTTTATGTAAGAAGGAACAAGTACATTAACAAATAAATTCCCTGATAAATAAGTGACTAAATAAGTAAATAAATAAATAGGTAAATAAATAAATAAATGAGTGAATGGACAAATATCACAAATGGGATCCAAAAGAGAGACATAGTACAACCTTTGTTGAAAAACACACCATATTGTGTTAGAGTACAAATAGTATTCTAATCGAAATTGTTATTATTATCATGAGCTTATTAGATACATTGAATTTGCTGTAGAACATGTTAAAAGATATATATGTTTATACAACCATAATTGGGTAAATCATACATCCTTCAATACCCCCTATTGTATAACAAAGTCACAAAATCACATATAAACATGATATGACTATGAAAGTGTTAAATTGATGTATGTCAATATATGTACCCAATCATTACTCCTAAAAAAAGGGGGGGTAAAACATGTGTGTTATAAGTTTATGTTTATTTATACATCAACAAACATCAATATGCATCAACATACACATATCAATCAGAACCCTGAAGGGAAAACAAGAGATTCATGCTGATTAATATATATCTATACCAGACATGAAATACAATACAATACAGAATCTATATATAATCTAAACAAAAAAACCCATATAGGGGATAGATACGTGAAGCCCATTTAGGGGATGGATAAAAATGTGTATAAACATAACGGTCCATATAGGAGATAGATTAATCAACACAATAATAAAGCATGATAATAAAACAATATATCAAATTAAATTATTCTACAAAATAACTCATATCCCATTCACGGTTTAAACCTAGTGGGGTGATAGTTCTCAACTTGTATATCCAATATAATTCTTGCTTCAGCAAAAGCTTATTCCTATCACCACCCCTAGGTGGAAACATGACACGGTCTATTACCTGGACTCTCATATCAAAGACATTCATCATATGCACCAGATTAAAATGTCTAGCTATCGCTGATTCTTTGACATATTCCTTGGTGTCCCTAACATGTTCCCTAACTCTGGATCTCAGTTCTCTACTGGTTTGCCCTGTGTATTGCATGTTGCACTATTTAAATTCTAGGAGATAAACCACAAAAGTGGTTCTACAATTGGCGTAGAACTTGTGTTTAAATTCCTCTCCTGTCTGGCTGCTTCTAAATCCATTCCCAACCTGCACAAAACCACAAGTTATACAGGAACCATGGCCACATTTATAGGTTCCTTTCCTCCTGATCCAATCACTCCTGTCTGAGTTTTTGGAACAGATTAGACTAGGAGACAACTTAGATGACAATGTAGGTCATTTTCCAATAAGTGTAGATTCTTCCTTAAAATAGAACATACCTGGTAGTATTGTTTCGAGTATTCGGTTGAGAATTCTACAGTGTCATGTTTCATAATACCTCCCAACAGGAATTAATCAGAAGGACCAGAAAACAAAATATTATGAAACATGACACTGTAGTGTTCTCAACCGAATACTCGAAACAATACTACCAGGTATGTTCTATTTTAAGGAAGAATCTACACTTATTGGAGAATGACGATGTTTTGAGACCAATTATTGGTTCATGCAAATTTGTGCCCAAAAGGGCACCTACATTGTCATCTAAGTTGTCTCCTAGTCTAATCTGTTCCAAAAACTCAGACAGGAGTGATTGGATCAGGAGGAAAGGAACCTATAAATGTGGCCATGGTTCCTGTATAACTTGTGGTTTTGTGCAGGTTGGGAATGGATTTAGAAGCAGCCAGACAGGAGAGGAATTTAAACACAAGTTCTACGCCAATTGTAGAACCACTTTTGTGGTTTATCTCCTAGAATGTAAATATTGCAACATGCAATACACAGGGCAAACCAGTAGGGAACTGAAATCCAGAGTTAGGGAACATGTTAGGGACACCAAGGAATATGTCAAAGAATCAGCGATAGCTTGACATTTTAATCTGGCGCATATGACGAATGTCTTTGATATGAGAGTCCAGGTAATAGACTGTGTCATGTTTCCACCTAGGGGTGGTGATAGGAATAAGCTTTTACTGAAGCAAGAATTATATTGGATATACAAGTTGAGAACTATCACCCCACTAGGTTTAAACCGTGAATGGGATATGAGTTATTTTGTAGAATAATTTAATTTGATATATTGTTTTATTATCATGCTTTATTATTGTGTTGATTAATCTATCTCCTATATGGACCGTTATGTTTATACACATTTTTATCAATCCCCTAAATGGGCTTCACATATCTATCCCCTATATAGGTTTTTTGTTTAGATTATATATAGATTCTGTTTTGTATTGTATTTCATGTCTGGTATAGATATATATTCATCAGCATGTATCTTTTGTTTTCCCTTCAGGGTTCTGATTGATATGTGTATGTTGATGCATATTGATGTTTGTTGATGTATAAATAAACATAAACTTATAACACACATGTTTTACCCCCCCTTTTTTTAGGAGTAATGATTGGGTACATATATTGACATACATCAATTTAACACTTTCATAGTCATATCATGTTTATATGTGATTTTGTGACTTTGTTATACAATAGGGGGTATTGAAGGATGTATGATTTACCCAATTATGGTTGTATAAACATATATATCTTTTAACATGTTCTACAGCAAATTCAATGTATGTAATAAGCTCATGATAATAATAACAATTTTGATTAGAATACTATTTGTACTCTAACACAATATGGTGTGTTTTTCAACAAAGGTTGTACTATGTCTCTCTTTTGGATCCCATTTGTGATATTTGTCCATTCACTCATTTATTTATTTATTTACCTATTTATTTATTTATTTACTTATTTAGTCACTTATTTATCAGGGAATTTATTTGTTAATGTACTTGTTCCTTCTTACATAAACCATATATAGTGTTTGTAGAATGTTGGTGTACTTTTAACAATTTTTGCAGCTTTTAAATATGTAATTGTATACAGGTGTTCTGTGCCTTTAAATGGGCTATGAACACCTAACAAACTCACCCTATGATTAAGTGCTCAACAGAGCACGAAACTAGTCATGGAGTTTGTTTGCCCTGTACTGCCTGCATTTTTATATGATTTAATAAAGGATTTTTTCTTTTAACCTTTTTTCTGGAAGCCCTTGATTTTTGCACTCCTTACAGAGCAGCTGCCTCACTTTGTTCTTCTGTAGTCTTAAAGGGATACTAAACCCAGATTTTCTCTTTCATGATTTAGATAGAGCATGCAATTTTAAGCAACTTCCCAATTTACTCCTATTATCAATTTTTCTTTGTTCTCTTGCTATCTTTCAGGTAGATTACAAGTTATGTGCGCTATAGGGAAATTAATGAATGCAACTAAAGTTGCTTTATTTAACCCCCAATAGCCCAGCCATTACAAGTTCAGAAACAACCGGCTTGTGCGTGCGATATGGTGGTTTTAAGCTCAATACCGCACAAAATACAAGCACTGTTTTGACGTGCTTGTGCACACTCTCCCCATAGACATCAATGGGGAGAAAAAAAACCTAACACCTGCGATCGCGGAATCAAAAACTCCATAACGCAGCCACATTGATGTCTATGGGGGGGGGGGGAAGTAATGTTTAAACCTAACACCCTAACATAAACCCCACATCTAAACACCCATAATCTGCTGCCCCCGACATCGCCGCCACCTACATAATGTTATTAACCCCTAATCTGCCGCTCCCGATATCGCCGCCACCTAAATAAATCTATTAATCCCTAATCTGCCGCTCCCGATATCGCCGCCACTATACTAAAGTTATTAACCCCTATTCTCCTGCACCCCAACATCGCCCACACTATAATAAATCTATTAACCCCTATTCCGCCGCTCCCCGACATCACCACAATTAAATAAAGCTATTAACCCCTAAACCTCTGGCCTCCCACATCACTACCACTAAATAAATTTATTAACCCCTAAACTACCAGCCCCCCACATCGCAACAACTTAAATTACACTATTAACCTCTAACCCTAACCCTAAAACTAACCGTTACCCTAACACCCCCTAACTTTAACATAATTAAAATAGAGCTAAAGTTACAATTATTAACTAAATAATACATATTTAAAACCAAATACATACTAACCTGTGAAATAAAACCTAAGCTAGCTACAATATAACTAATTATTATATTGTAGCTAACTTAGGTTTTATTTTTATTTCACAGGTAAGTTTGTATTTATTTTAACTAGGTAGACTAGTTAGTAAATAGTTATTAACGATTTAATAACTACCTAGTTAAAATAAATACAAACTCCCATTACAAAAATTAAAAACACTAAAATTACAAAAAATAAAAAACAGCCATTACAAAAAATAACAAACAAATATATTCAAAATAATAAAAATTCCTATTCTAATACCCTTTTAAAAAAATAAAAATCCCACCCCAAAATAAAAAAGCCTAATCTAAAATAAACTACCAAGGGCCCTTAAAAGGGCCTTTTGTAGGGCATTGCCCTAAAGTTAACAGCTCTTTTGCTACAAAACAAAACAAACACCCCCTAACAGTATACAACCCTACCCCAAACCCACAAAATTAAAATAAAGTAAAACCTAATCTACCCATTGCCCTGAAAAGAGCAATTGTATGGGCATTGCCCCTAAAAGGGCATTCAGCTATTTTATAAAATGCCCAACCCCTAATCTAAAAATAAAAACCAACCCAAAACAAAAAAAAAACATTACACAAATTAACAAACAAATTATCAAAATAATAAAAATTATTCCTATTCTAATACCCATTTAAATAACAAAAAACACCCCAAAATAAAAAAACCCTAATCTATAATAAACTACCAATAGCCATTAAAATGACCTTTTTGTAAGGCATTGCCCTAAGTTAAACATCTCTTTTACCTGAAAAAAAATTCAAAGTCTCACTAACATTACAAACCCCAAACCCCCAAACCCACAAAATAAAAAAAAATATCTAAAAAAAACTCATCTACCTAATGCCCTGAAGAGGGCATTTGTATGGTCATTGCCCTTAAAAGGGCATTTAGCTCTTTACCATTGCCCTGAAAAGGGTATTTAGCTATTTTACGAAAATCCCAAACCCTAAACTAAAAACAAAAACCCACCCAAAAAAGATAAAAAAAATCCTAACACTAACTCCGGAAGATCGACTTACAGTTGTTGAAGTCCCGCTTGAAGGATCTTCATCCAGGCGGCTCCATCTTCATCCCGGTGGCATCTTCTATCTTCATTCCGGTGGCATCTTCTGTCTTCATTCCGGCGGCATCTTCTATCTTCATCCCGGCCGCGTCTTCTATCTTCATCCCGGTGGTCCATTCTAAAGACAACCGGCGCGGAGCATCCTCTTAATAGGGTCGCCGCCGTATACTGAATCTTCAATGCAAGGTACACGATTCAAAATGGCATCCATTGCATTCCTATTGGCTGATTTGATTTTCGAAATTCAAATCAGCCAATAGGATGAGAGCTACTGAAATTCTATTGGCTATTCAAATCAGCCAGTAGAATTGCAGTAGCTCCCATCCTATTGGCTGATTTTAACAGCCAATAGGATTTCAGTTGCTCCCATCCTATTGGCTGTCAGCCAATAGGAATGCAAAGGACGTAATTTTGAATTATGTACCTTGCATTGAAGATTCAGTGTACGGCGTTGACCGTATGAAGAGGATGCTCCATGCCGTATGTCTTCAGGATGGACCTGCTCCGCGCCGTCGGGATCAAGATAGAAGATGCCGCCTGGATGAAGATGGAGAGATGAAGATCCTTCAAGCGGGACTTCAACAACTGTAAGTGGATCTTCGTGGGATAGTTTTAGAATTTTTTTAGCTTTTTTGGGTGTTTTTTTTTTTTAGTTTAGGGTTTTCTTAAAAGAGCTAAATGCCCTTTTAAGGGCAATGCCCATGCAAATGCCCTTTTCAGGGCAATGGGTAGCATAGGTTTTTGTTAGAGTTAGGTTTTTTATTTTGGGGGGGTTTGTTGGGTGGTGGGTTTTACTGTTGGGGGGTCTTTGTATTTTTTTTTACAGGTAAAAGATCTGTTTAACTTAGGGCAATGCCATAAAAAGGCCCTTTTAAGGGCTATTGGTAGTTTTTTATTAGGCTAGGTTGTTTTATTTAGGGTGGGCATTTTTATTTTGACAGGGCTATTAGATTAGGTGTAATTATTTTTTATTTTTGATCATTTCATTTGTTATTTTTCAAAATTTAGTGTTTGTTATTTTTGTAATTTAGTATTTTTTATTTTTTGTAATTAGCTACTTTTTTTGTAATTTTTATAGTAGTGTTAGGATTTTTTTAACGTGTATTTTAGTTCTATTTAGTTTGGGAATTAGTTTAATAGTTATATTAGTTTAATTGTTAGTTTAAACTTAGTTTTTTTAATTTGACAGTTAAGTTTTAATTTAATTTAGGGGTTACTAGTTTAATTTAGTATATTTCGTTGTTGGGGCTTGCGGTTTAGGGGTTAATAGGTTTATTATAGTGGGGGTGGTGTAGGGCTTAATAACTTTAGTATAGTGGGGGCGATGTGGGCGGATGGCAGATTAGGGGTTAATAATATTTAAATAGTGTTTGCGATGTGGGAGGGTGGCAGTTTAGGGGTTAATAACTTTATTATAGTGGTGACGATATGAGGGAGTGGAGGAATAGGGGTTAATAAATTTCATTAGAGGCGGCGATGTCGGGATCGGCAGATTAGGGGTTAATAGGTAGTTTATGGGTGTTTAGTGTACTTTGTAACACTTTAGTTATGAGTTTTATGTAACAGTTTTGTTGCGTAAAACTCATAACTACTGCTCTCAGATTGCAAAACGGATAGTGTGGTTATAGGGTGTAACGCAAGCCTTTTAGCCTCACTGCAAAACTCGTAATGGCTGCGCTATGGAAGTCCCATGAAAAAACATAATTTTTACGAGTGCAGGACTGACGTTGTGTTACAGGCTAAAAGGCTTGCAGTACAGCTATAATGGCAAGACTCATAATGGCTGCAGTGCTGTTTTAACGCTGAAATGACCCTTTTTTCAGCACTGGCTAGCAGCTGATTGGCCGTGAATGTGCAGGGGGCGGTATTACACAAGCTTTTTACACAAAATGCTTGTGCAATGATAAATGCTGACAGCGTATGCTGTCTGCATTTATCAGTGTCTGGCGAACATGATCCGCTACAGCGGATCATGTTCGCCCGACACTTGATTAATCGGCCTCTATAACTTTACACTTAATTTGTCAATTTTTAAACAGCAAATGAAACTTTAAAAATACATCTGCATGTTAATTTTAGACTAATCTTTACTTTGAATGCATCATGCTATCTAGCATTTATTCAGAGCTAGATTACAACTAAAGCACTAACTAGTGCTTTCCCTAGAGCGCCAATTGAGCTAGTGGTAAGTAATTTTGGCAAGTCAGGTTGCGCTGGTATAACTAGTTGAAAGTAAGAAATCATTGCTCTAGTGCTAACCCGACTTGCGAAAATGACTCACCGCTAGCGCAATAACCTAATGCTTCATAGAAGTCAACGGAGCAAAATAGTTTTAAAAAAAACGAACACCATACTCGAGCTAACCCGAATCACTACAAGCCCCTACTGTAATAACCTCTAAACCGCCACATAGCCCACCGCAAAGTCCCCACTACACTATTAATCCCTAATCCGCCACACACCCCAATGCAAACACTAAACTAAACTATTAACCCCTAAACCACTACCCCCATATTGCAAACTATTTAAATAAACTATTAACCCCTAAACCGCCATCCCCCATATTGCAAACTATTTAAATAAACTATTAACCCCTAAACTGCCATCCCCCCACATCACAAAGTAATAAACTAACAACTAAACGCCCTAACCTAACAACTCCTAAATTAACCCAAATTAAAATACCCCAAAAATTATAAAATAAAATCCTTACTACCGTTAAAAAAATAAAAAAACTTACCTGTAAAGCTAAATCAAAGCCTAATCTTACCTTTAAAAGCCCCCTACCATTACTAATAAAGAAAACCCTACCATTACTTTTAAAAAACTATCATTACTAATAATATTACCAAAAAAAAAAATCTAACATTGCAAAAAATAAAAAAAAATCTAACATTACAGAAAATAAAAAAAATTAAAAGAGCATTTACTTCTTTTGCTGCCCATAAAAAAATACAACAACTAATCTTTAAAAAAATAACCCCCCCCCCAAAAAAAAATAACACTCAAATCAGCCAATAGGAATGCAATGGTACCCCAATATAAACGGGGTACCTCGCATTTACTATTTAGTGTGCGGCTGGAGACCAAATAAAGAGGACCACATGAAGAGGATGACCCTGTTGCTGATCTGGACATGAAGACTTCCGCCGCTGCTAGGATGAAGATAAGAAGATGGACCACGACCAGATAAGAAGATGGAGAAAGATTGACCACCGCATGGCTGAAGATTGACCACCGCATGGCTGAAGATTGACCACCGCATGGCTGAAGATGGACCGCCGCATAGATGAAGATGGAGTCCCACGGCCATCATCTTCGTAAATTCGTTTATGGGGTTAGTGTTAGTTTATTTTTATTTTTGGGGTATTTTTCTTTTAAAGATTAGTTTTTTTATTTTATGGGCAGCAAAAGAGCTGAATGCCCTTTTCAGGGAACTTTGTAATTTCGGATTTTTAAGATAATTTTTTTTATTTGGGGCGGGGGGTGAGGGGGTGGAATGGTGTAACGTTAGAGGGGTTAGTGTGTTTATTTCTAAAAAGAGCTGATTCACTTTAGGGCAATGTCCTTACAAAATGCTCTTTTAAAGGGCCATAATACCCAAATGTTTAAACACTTGAAAGTGATGCAGCATAGCTGTAAAAAGCTAGAATAGAAAATATCACCTGAACATCTCTATGTAAAAAAGAAAGATATTTTTCCTCAAAAGTTCCTCAGTATTATAAAGGATTTCTAAGCAGCATATTAGTGTGTCTGTCCTGGGACAGCTTAGGGGATGAGCCTCGTGCACTCTCATATTATTTCACCAATCAGGTAAAGGAAGCTTACTATGAAATCTCATGAGAGTTAAGTCAAATCTCATGAGATCACAGTAAGAGTTCATGACCTCAGCACTGCTGATGCTGATTGGCTGCTGTTCATTTCTTCATTTTTTTTAATTTTTTTACCTGCAGCTGGGAGCAGCTGAGTATAACTTTTTACACAGCACTTACTCTGCTGAGCTGAGGAGATTGTGAGGTAAAATATCTTCCTTTTTTACATAGAGATGCTCAGGTGATATTTTCCTGTCAGCTTTTTACAGTTATACTGCATCAGTTTCAAGTGATTTAGCATATGAGTATTATGTCCCTTTAAGGGTTATTGGTAGTTAAGTTTTAGAACAGGGCTTTTTTATTGTGGGGTGTTTTTTTGGGTGGGTTTTAGAATAGGATTAATTATTTTATTTTTATATTTTTTGGTGATTGCTTTTTTATTTTCTGTAATGTTAGATTTTTTTTTTTTTTTTTTAATGTTAGGGGTTTTTATTTTTTGGTATTTTTAATTTTTATTTTTTTAGTAATGGTAGGGTTTTTCTTTTTAATAAAAGGATTTTTTTAAAAAAATAAGATTGGGTTTTGATTTTTCTTTACAGGTAATTTTTTTTATTTTTTAAGGTAGTTTTTTGTAATTTTTGGGGAATTTTTTAATTGGGTTAAGTTAGGGGGTGTTAGTTTAGGAGGTTTAGATGCTAGTTTATTACTTTGCGATGTGGGGGAATGGAGGTTTAATGGTTAATCGTTTATTTAGATAGTTTTCGATGTGGGGGGATGGCAGTTTAGGGGTTAATAGTGTAGCTTAGTGTAACTGTTTAATCTAGACAAACTATATGAGGCTTATTTATCAAATGTCTGACAGTGCGGATCAGGTCTGACAGACATTGCTGAATGCAGAGAGCAATACGCTCTCCGTATTCAGCATTGCACCAGCAGCTCTTGTGAGCTGCTGGTGCAACACCGCCCCCTGCAGACTCAAGGCCAATCGGCCGTACTTGATCGGGTTGAATTGTGGCGATCTCTATCCGCCTCATCAGAGCACGCGGACAGGTTATGGAGCAGCGGTCTTTAGACTGCTGCTTTATAACTGCTGTTTCTGGCGAGCCTGAAGACTCGCCAGAAACACGGGCCCACAAGCTCCATACAGAGCTTGATAAACGGGCCTCTTTATGTGAACTTTAAAGTTACGTAAAAAGTTTGAGCGTTAAATGCCAATGTGCGAGCACAATCGCATTTACTTTTAACTTGTAATACAAGTGCTACTTAGCGCTTTACACTCCCCATGGTAAATTATCACAAATTTGCGCTAACAAATTTGTGGTAATTTTGATAGAGCTCCTCTTGTAATATGTATATGAGCATAAAGAACACAGCAACCTCGTGATTTTGTTTACGCTTATAAGCGATTCACTTGTAATCTAGCCATTAGTGTTTATTGTCCCTTTAATGTCAAACTTTACACATCATTAATTGCTAAAATATTTACTGCAAATTAACATTTTAATTAAATGTAGATAATTGAATCATTTAGCTAAAGATGCTTAGTTTATTTCCTATTTCCAAGTTCTCCAGTTTGCAAGTCCAAATACTAGAGAGAGAGAGAGAAGAGAGAGATTTTCGTCGATTGAGAAAACTGCTAGTGTTAAGCTTTTTTCACTACTTGGGTTGTGTTCATATTGCAAGTTTCAAAATGTTTTATTTTGCGCTAGCGTTAACCCAAATAGCGAAAAAGAATAACAATTTTCTGTGTACCCAAGATCGCGCAAACTCCATTGCATGCAAACAACATAGCATATTTGCATTAGCAAATTTTAACTATTTACAGTAAGTACATATTTTAAAGCTTTATTAAATATGATTATTGCATAAATGTGTTTTATCATGTTTTCATCTACTTAATGGCAAATGGCTATAATGCACTTCTATGTATATATATATATATATATATATATATATATATATATATATATATATATATATATATATATATATAAATATATATATATATATGTATGTATATATATATATATATATATATATATATATATATATATATAAAAGTCTAACCCCCTAATTGCAACAGCCAATAGGATTTTCCCCCTTTAATTCCGATTGACTAATAGAATTCTATCAGCCAATCGGAATGTAAGAGACGCCATCTTGGATTATGTCATTTAAAGGGAAACTTCATTCTGCAACAGACGTCATAAGAAGAGGATGCTCCGCGCCGAATGTCTTGAAGATGGAGCCGCTCCGCGCCAGATGGATGACGATAGAAAATGCGGTCTGGATGAAGACTTCTGCCGGCTTCGAGGAGGACTTTGGACCGCTTGGATGAAGACTTCTGCCGGCTTTGCTGAGGACTTCTGCCGCTTGGATGAGAATGGATGTCCAGTCTTTGAAAACTGTAAGTGGATCTTCGGGGGGTTAGTGTTAGTTTTTTTTTAAGGGTTTATTGGGTGGGTTTTAATTTTAGGTTAGGAACTTTGAGCTGAAAAAGAGTTAAATACCCTTTTAAGGGCAATGCCCATACAAATGCCCTTTTCAGGGAAATGGGTAGCTTAGGTTTTTTAGATAGGTTTTTATTTGGCGGTGTTGGTTGTGTGGGTGGTGGGTTTTACTGTTGGGGAGGGTGTTTATTGTAGGCTATGGTTTTTTTATTTGGGGCGGGGGCTTTTTTATTTTGATAGGGCTATTAGATTAGGTGTAATTAGTTTATATATTTGATAATCTAGTTTTTATTTTGTGTAACTTAGTTGTTATTTTTTTGTAACTTAGTAATTCTTTATAGTAGATTTAAATAACTTGAGTAGGGTTAGGTTTTTAAATATGTTATATAGTTTATTTAATTTGTAGTTTAATGTAATTTTAGTATAATAGCGTAGGTTAATTAATAGTATAATATAGTTTAATGTAATTTTAGTAATAGGGTAGGTTAATTAGTAGTGTAATATAATTTGATTTAATTCTAAAGGTAAATTTAAATATATTATAAGATACGGATGAGTTAATATTTAATGTAAAGTTAGCAGGTTGTTAGGTTTAGGGGTTAATAGCTTAATTTAGTTTATGGCGATGTAGGGGGCTGGCGGTTTAGGGGTTAATAGGTTTAGTTAGTGGTAGTGATGTGGGAGGCAAGGGGTTTAGAGGTTAATACATTTATTTAGTTGCGGCGGGGTCCGGGAGTGGCAGGATAGGGGTTAATACATTTATTTAGTTGCGGTGGGCTCCAGGAGCTGTGCCATGGGGGTTAGGGGTTAATAACTTTATTAAAGTTGCGGTAGGCTCCGGGAACGGCGGGATAGGGGTTAATATATTTATTTAGTTGCGGCGGTGTCGGGGAGTGGTGGGATAGGGTTTAATAACATTATATAGGTAGTGGCGATGTCGGGGCAGCAGATTAGGGGTGTTTAGACTCGGGGCTTATGTTTGGGTGTTAGGTGTAAACGTAATTTGTTTTCTACTATATAAATCAATGGGATATCTGGCAGCATCGAACATAAGCTTTCGCTGCTTTCAGACTCCCATTGATTCCTATGGCATCTGCGGCCTCCAGGGTGGTGGATTGAAAACCAGGTACGCTCGGCCGGAATAGTGGCGAGCGTACCTGTAAGAAGTTTGATAACTTGCAAAAGTTGTCAGATAGTGCCAAATTTGTATTCGGAACATCTCTAATGACGTAAGCATCGATCTATGTCAGATTGAGACCGGCGGATCGTATGTTATGTCACAAATATCAACTTTTGCCGGTCTGTAGGCTTTGATAAATGGGTCGAATCAAGCTCGCCACAATTACGCTGCGGAATTCCAGCGTATTTGTGGTTGACGGCTTGATAAATATCCCTCTTAGTCTTCCTTATTCTTCCTAACACATAGACCCCAGCACTCTGTTCTGTAGTGTACTGTACATTTTTGTATTAGTTTACATTTTAGGATGTTTAATTGAGAAGTGCAATGGAAATGTATTGAGAAGATGTTTTGAGGAATTCCAGTTGTCACATGTTTTTTTCCACTTAATTGTGAATTATGGATAGCATATGTTATTAATTGTAAAATGAAAATGTTTTTGGACAAGTATTTATGTACACCTTACAGAATGTTTAGTTCTCTTAGGCACGTAAGTGGAGTGTTTAAATGTATATGCTTATATGGAGAGGAGATAAAATAGGTGTCCATACTTTTGGGAAAGCTCTCCTGAGTGTTAGAGAAACATATTGAGGTCTTCTGAACCCTCATGGACACTAATGCATGTTTGTGTCAGAGGTTGAGCAAGCAGGAAGTGAGGTGGACAAGAATCACTAAGGACACAGCTTACAAAGAGATGTGTTTGAATAAACTCTATGGGTTCCATTTATTAAGCAGTGGATGCTGCTCTGGAGTCTCTTCATTTCAGACTCTTCTTGTTCATCACAAGTAAAAAACATGCACTGGTATTGAAGACAATTTTAATTGTTAGGATTTTAATGATTTACATATTTACATTTAAAGGGAGACTCTGTTTGAGACTCTTAGAGGCCCATTTATCAAGCTCTGTATGGAGCTTGAAGGGCTGTGTTTCTGGCGAGCCTTCAGACCCGCCAGAAACACCAGCTCTATATCCTGTCCACCTGTTATGAGAAGGCGGACAGAGATTGCGTGAAATCAACTCAATCCAATCCGATCGGGTTGATTGACACCCCTGCTAGCGACCAATTGGCTGCGAATCTGCAGAGGGCGGCGTTGTACCAGCAGTTCACAAGAGCTGCTGGTGCAATGTTGAAGGCAGAGAGTGTATTGCTCTCCACATTCAGCGATGTCTGACGAGCATGATCCGCTGATCGGATCATGCCGGACAGACATTTCATAAATAGAACCCTTATACTATGTATCTCTAAATGATGCTAGTATTGTTTAATACTTGTTTTATGCGATACTATACGCTACATTAAGAGCTAGATTACAAGTGGTGAGTTAAAGTTAGTGTAGGTCACCATAAGCAATATTTCAACTGTGCTAATATTACAAGTTTTAAGCAAATGAATACGCTAATTGGGTTACCATGCGTGAAGCCCTAGAGTAAAGGATAAGGAGTAAAAAAGTAGCACCAATCAAAACATAAGTACATTAAAATAAAGTGTTACACTCATATATAATTTCTAAGTTCTCAGTAGATAGTGTACAAAAATTACTCAGATACTCACATATCTCCCAATATCTATATCAGACCGTAGTGGAGTACATTAAAAGGTCATAAACATTGTGTTATGCGCATTTCACCTCCCGGCTTTTTTAAAGACAAACTGAACACTTCCAAACCTGAGTTTAAATCCCCTTTATTAAACAATAAATGCATGAGGGCCGATTTATTAAACTGTGAATGCACCTGTTTCCGCATGAGCCTTCAGGCTCGCCAGAAACAAAAGTTAAGAAGCAGCAGTCTAAGACCACTGCTCCTTAACTCATCCGCCACCTCTGAGGACAGCAGTCATCCTGATCAGATACGATTGGGATGATTTACACCCCTGCTAGTGGCCGCAAATGTGCAGGGGTTGGCATTGCAAAAGCATTTCCCTAGAAATGCTTGTGCAATGTTAAATGCCGACAGGGTATGCGTGGCGATGTCGGGCGGACATGATCCACTACAATGGATCATGTCCATCGGACAGGTAATAAATCTACACTTACACATACCCTGCTAATTTCCATTGAAAGTCAGAACAAATTTTATTGGTCAATTCATTTTTACGTGACTTGCAGTGACCATACACAGGGCTCTTCCTATTTTCTCCATGTGATTAATGTGGAATAGTTAGTAACAAGTATTCTTTACATTTGGTATTTTTGAATCCTTCTATCACTTGTTAACTGGTCTATATTCTCAGTAATTATTAACACCATATTTCACTTTCCTCATATTTCTTGCAATCATTGGATTTAAAGCAAGTCATAGAGAGTCGTCAAGTGATGCGCTACATGACAGATGTATATTTGGCTGCAATCACATTTTATTTGTTGTCCATTCGTTACACATGTTACACTAAATTCTATTGTCCCCTCACCATACATCTAACTAGACATCTGTTAAAAAATGTATGCTGTTACTCTGCAGTTACTGTCCCTCTTCTTCATACAGTAACTGTATTTATACATGGTTTATTCAATCTGACCATTTAATTGTTTATATTAAAACAATATAACACATTGGCTACTCGTTTTCATATATTACTTGCAATCAGCCCATAGTGTTTCGATATTTATCAATCCTACCTGTAATAGCTCAATATTTAAAACAAGCCATTAGTTCTCTTTATTTTCATATGTTTCTCATCACAGGTAGGCGTATCCTGCTAACCAAATATAAAGATTTTTTTTTAACATTTGCCACTAATTAACGTTATTTCATAAAATTAATTACATATTCATACTTCAATTTAACCATTAAGTATCTGTTGTACAGGTCATTAAAAGCGATTTATATATTGGGGAAGCCAATATGGCAGCTGCCACGAGAGCAGCATAACTCCGGAGCTCCAAACAGCAGGCCAGTTAAACTTTAAAATGACCTAGTCGGATTACCTCAATCCCACTTCAAAATCTGGGGGAAGATGTCCTAACCACCCTCGATCAATCTGGAAACCTTTGATGGTACAGTAACCAGTTTCTCTGCTGAAAGCGCTTCTCTTTAAATTCAGCTGTGCCACAATACGCCATACACCGGAAGTTGGGCCTAGACTTTGATCCCCCTGACCGTTGCAGGAGCACCCGTAACATACAGCTAAAAAAAATGCAGTCATCACATTGCAGTCCTGTGCCCTGTATTTAGGGACTCCAATACCCTTCGCCAAACGAGAAACACATCACAGGCACGTGAGAGAGAGTTGAAGGTGAAAGCGGTAAGAACTACATGCTCTTATTAAAATGCCTGCAGCCTCTCACCACCCATACCAAATCAGTGCAGTCTCCATAATGCCTCAATAAGAGCACAGAGGATAGAGGACACTACTTTCTGTCATCTTAACCAGCTAGATACTAGTGGCAAATACAACTACACCTTGATAACGATCTCCTCTGCCAGCTTGAAGCACATAGTCCCACTGTTAAGGAGAGTGACATCATAATCCTGCCTGACAAGTACAATACACCCACCCTTACCCACTGACCCTGCACACCACTGCAAGCAATACCCTTGGCGACAGAAATTTTACTACGATAACTTTGCCATCTCATACATATATAATGGCAACATGACGTACAGCTAAACAAGACAAGCCATCTAAGCAGACAGGTGTAAAACATCTTACAATTTCCTCTTTCTTACACTTGCCTGACTCGCAAGAGACATCTACTACCAAAAATCCCCAAGACAAATCATCCCTTTCAGAACCCCATTCAAATGGCGATTTTAAAGGCACAATCTGTTGATTCACAATGTCAGCTTTCATACTACACAACCTACCTTCTAAGCAGGATATTGCAGACATAGTGTGCACCTGCATTAGAGACGAATTGGGAGATATGAAGCAAAACATTCACACCTTGGGGTTCCAAGTTGAATCTCTAGAAACCAATCATGATGCATTAAAAGAAGAGGTCCACACCCTGACCAAACAAGTCACCTTTCAGCAAGATGTTATATACACTCTCCAAGAAAAACTGGAGGAGTAAGAGAACCGCAGCAGGCGGAAAAATTTAAGAATTTGTGGAGTCCCTGATGCAGTTCTACCCCGTGACTTTCCGGTATACCTCCCAACATACAACGGATATCCAATGGGTCAGAGCACAAAGATCACTTAGACCCAAACCCCCTGACAAAGCCCCACCTAGGGACATCATTATAAGATTCAAGAACTTTTTAGAAAAGGAAATGCTGTTGAACCAATCACGTATAAACCAACCAATCTGTTTTAGGGGAAACATCTTGCAATTTGACCAGGACTTATCATTTCAAACCTTACAAAGAAGAAAATAATTTGGTACACTTACAACCCTACTCAGAAACAAGAAAATCCCATACAGGTGGGGATTCCCTACGCAAATATGGGTTTTAAGAAACAATGCAAGACTGATTTGCTAAACTCCAAAAAGCATCCCTGCATACTGCACTTCATTAGGCATCGACCCTCCATCAGATCGCAGCAATTTGAACGTCTCTACACCCTCATCTGCCAAGAGACTGAATGATGCAACATCCTCATGGAGTACAATATCCTCCAAAAAGAATAACTCTGCAACATCCTCGGCCCAAAGGGAAAAAAAACCCTCAGCCCTTCCACCTCAACTTCCTCACCATAACACCCAGAGGTTGGGGACACTTGTATGGACATATCCAGTGAGCCTACCCATGTAAGATGTACCCCTTCTTATATTGATAGCTCATTAAATCTACCCCTCAGTACCAGTAACAATAATTATACTAGTAACTTTATCTTTCACCCTGCACTAGTATTATCTTGTGATTTATGACTATCCCCCTTCTATGATATCCCCATAAATTATGTTATTCTAAGACTAGGTAAGATTAATCACTTTCAACTAGATATAATAATAGGACCTGCAGTACCGACCCTCTCTAAAATTCTCTCATTATGCCCTACATTAGGAAGAGAGATTTGTTTGCACTTTTCATGTTTTATATTCTTGTTATCTCATTGTTTGATTGTATTAATATGTTTTTTCTTTGCAGAAAAGGTTCATTGTTTGTTGTTGCTTCTCAACTAGTACCATTATGTATGCATCATTCCTGACACCTAACTCCCACTCATGTGACCCTCATGTTCCACACTAAACAAATAACTGCAAGACAATTTACCCTATTGACACAGAATGCCAAGGGCCAAAATTCCCCTCACAAAAGATCTAAAGCACTTTTAGATCTAGCAAAGCGACAAATAGATATCCTTTTTCTACAGGAAACACATTTCAAACAACATAAAGAACCTAAATATCAGGGAAAGACATACACCACATGGTGTACAGGTCCAGTATTCTTTGCGGGAGATTTTAATACCCTCCTTCAACCAGCTAAAGACAGTTAAAACCCTAATATCCAGACGCCTAAAAGACCTCCATCTTTACAACACATGGAGATTTATACATAAAGATAAAAGAGACTACACATTGTTCTTGCACCCCAACAAATTATATAGCAGACTAGAATACATACTCACAAATCAAAAAGGCCTGCCTATGTACATCATTGCAATATATCCGATCACTCAGCAGTTAAACATAAATTTACCTGGTCAGAGATACCCTCAGAACCGTTTCTTTGGAGATTAGATCAACCCTCCTCGGTAATCCTGATACTTTAACTAAATTGACCAACACCATTACTGAATAATTTTCACACAACTCCAGCTCCATTAGCAATAATCACATGATCTGGGAGGCACATAAATGTGTGCTACGCGGAGAACTAATTAAAATTAAAGCCCACACTCAGCAAATGTACCGCAAACAGTCAGCTAGATTACGAGTTTTGCGTTATGAGCGAAAAAGCATTGTTATGCTTCATAAAGCTGCTTTTTCCCTAACGCTGCTATTACAAGTCTTGTAGCTCTAGGTGTACCGCACACCTTTTTGTCCGTCAGGCAACGTCAGTACCGCACTTTTTAAAAATTCCTTTTTTAATGGGACCTCCATATCGCCAGTATTACGAGTTTTGCCGCAAGGCCAAAAAGCGAGCGGTACAGCCTAAAACCACAAGATCCTTACCGCCATCTAAAGTCAGTAGTTATGAGTTTTACGTTATAAAGCTGTAGCATAAAACTCATAACTAAAGTGTTAAAAAGTACACTAAGACCCAAAAACTACATATTAACCCCTAAACCGAGGCCCTCCCGCATCGCAAACACTATAATACATTTTACTGAAAAGACATAACTCACAGAGTGAGCATGTCAAAAAAAGTATGCTTCTATGCACTGAATATATCACATATCAGTAGTTTGAAGTTATATTACAAAGAATGAAATTAAAAAATAACTTTTATTAATCCTATTTTTTAAAAAGACGGCAATTCTATAATGTTGTTCTGCTGCCCACACTTAATAAAAACACTTCTCGTATGTATATATTGTATATAGTTGTTGTATATTGATTATAATACAGATAACCTAAGGATCTAATAAAGATCCAGTTGCTTTTTAATATATAAGTGATTTGTTACACTATAGATATCCCTATGGCTTGACTCAATAATACAATACAGAAGCGGAAAATATCTGCTGGGTGTGCAGAATAGATTCCACTAGATTAATCATATACTTGGATTTTAAATCACATATAATACTAAAATATAACGTTGGTATGCACTATGAGATCACATGGTTTCAAGCTGGATGTAAATTATCTATCATTAAGTTTGCAACAATAGTATTAATTTAACTGCGTTCAAAATGTGTCATGGTGTTTGATACTATAAAGGAAACAGTATGTTTCTGATATTATATATAAGAAAACTATACACACAAAGGCAGAACTAATGCGTGCATAAGCTACGAATGCTTAAATAAATCAGTTATAGCCATCCAAAGATTGGTATTGTAAAGTCAATCTAGGTAGTGAATATATGGCAGAAAATGGAGTTATGTTGCTGCTACTAGTATGATTAAAAACAATACCTCTGCATTACAAGCTGTGACTACAGTCAAAAAGAACTGAAAGGGTAAATTTTACAAAGCGCCGTGACTTGGACCTGTGTCCGCTTTGTTACATGTTATTTATATCAGCTGAGACTGAAGTCACGCTACCACTTATTAAAAATAATAAGCCAAGTATCGTAACTCTAAATTAAATTCACTATTCAATATATAGTTAGAGTGTTACTTATATTAGCCTAAAATTGTAAGCTCCAAAGTCAAATATCGATATATAGCAAGTGATAGTTTCATGATACTGCTAGTAATTGAATTAGCAATAATTCTAGCACCATTCCGTATGCGGCTGTAAGTACAGATTGAACAATCATGGAGTGCTAAAGTGCAATGTAAGTTAAAGAGTCGTAACTCAAGATCATCATCAAGTTTGTATAACGTACGCTACAGTTGTTAAAGTTATGCAGAAACTAAATAAGCTGATTCACAACTAGAGCTATGGAAAGTTACCACAGCATGTATTATTGAATATAAGGAGATCGCTAATAGAGACATCCAGCTAGTAGCTGGCAACAGATATCTCCCAACGTT
The DNA here is from genome assembly GCF_027579735.1 of Bombina bombina. NCBI lineage: Eukaryota > Metazoa > Chordata > Amphibia > Anura > Bombinatoridae > Bombina > Bombina bombina. Next base: position 1,209,206,459 of record NC_069500.1, on the reverse strand, counting down.
ATGCTATAAACGAGGTTATCCTATTATTTTTTAACAACATTTTAAATTAAATTTTTATACAACGGAGAGCAATATTAAAAACTGGAACCCCTGGAACTATAATACATTTATTACCCCCTAATCTGCTGCTCCGGACATCGTCGCCACTTAAAAACAATTATTAACCCCATTCTGCCGCTCCCCAACATCCTTGCCACTATAATAAACCTATTAACCCCTAAAATGCTGCCCTCCCGCATCGCTAACACTATTTGCTCTCCGCCCACACCACCGCTATAATAAACCTATTAACCACTAAACCGCAAGCCCCCCACAAAGAAATATACTATAATAAATTATTAACCCCTAAACCTCTGGCCTCCCACATCACTAAATCTACATAAATATATTAACCCCTAAACCTATCCCTAACCCTAAGCATAACCGTAACCCTAACACCCCCTAACTTAAATACAATTAAAATAAATCTAAATTAAACTTACAATTATTACCTAAATAATTCATATTTAAAATGAAATACTTACCTGTAAAAAACAAAAACTAAGCTAGCTACAAAATAACTAATAGTTACATTGTATCTATCTTAGGTTTTATTTTTATTTGACAGCTAAATTTGTATTTATTTTAACTAGGTAGACTAGTTAGTAAATAGTTATTAAATATTTAATAACTACCTAGTTAAAATAAATACAAATTTATCTGTAAAATAAAACCTAACCTGCCTTACAATAAAACCTAACATTACAATAAAATAAAATTAATTAATTAAATAAAATTATCTAAATTACAAAGAAAAATAAACTAAATTACACAAAATAAAAAACAAAATTATCAAAAATAAAAACGAATTACACCTAATCTAATAGCCCTATCAAAAAAAAAACAAAAAAAAAAACCCTAGGGCATTTAGCTCTTTTACATTGCCCAAAACCCTAATCTAAAAATAAAACCCACCCAATAAATCCTTAAAAAAACCTAACACTAACCCCCTACGATCCACTTACAGTTTTCAAAGACCGGACATCCATCCTCATCAAGCCGGGAGAAGTCTTCATCCAAGTGGGCAGAAGTCCTCCTCGAGTTAAAATAAATACAAACTTACCTGTAAAATAAAAATAGAACCTAAGATAGCTACAATGTAACTATTAGTTATTTTGTAGCTAGCTTAGGTTTTTTTTTTTTTTTACAGGTAAGTATGCATTTAGTTTTAAATAGGAATTATTTAGGTAATAATTGTAAGTTTAATTTAAATATATTTTAATTATATTTAAGTTAGGTGGTGTTATGCTTAGGGCTAGGGTTACGTTAGGGTTAGGTTTAGGGGTTAATATATTTATGTAGTGTTAGTGATGTGGGAGGTCAGAGTTTTAGGGGTTAATAACTTTAGTATAGTGGCGGCGACATTGGGGAGGGCAGATTAGTGGTTAAAAAGTGTAATGTAGGTGGCGGCGATGTTAGGGGCGGCAGATTATGGGTTAATAACTTTATGTAGGTATAAGCGATGTCGGGGCGGTAGATTAGGAGTTAATAACTGTAATGTAGGTGGTGGTGATGTTAGGGGGGGGCAGATTAGGGGTGTTTAGATGTGGTTTTTATGTTAGGGTGTTAGGTTTAAACATACATTTTTATTTCTCAATAGACATCAATGGGGCTGCGATACGGAGCTTTTGTTTCCGCGATCGCAGGTTTTAGGCTTTTGTTTGCCGGCTCTCCCCACTGATGTCTATGGGGAAATCGTGCACGAGAACGTCAAAGCAGTGCTTGTTTTCGGTGCGGTATGGAGCTCAACGCCACCATATCGCCCGCACAAGCCTGCTTTTTTAAAACTTGTAATAGCAGCGCTATAGGAAGGTGAAATAACGACGCTTTTGTGGTGCTTGTTAATTTCCCTATAGCGCTCAAAACTCGTAATATAGCTGAGTACCAGGCCCTGACAGAAAACTTTGCAAAATTAGATCTAGCCCTAAAAAAAGACCCATCCATCATTACTACAGAAAAAGACCTTCAAACAGCCCATACTGATCTAGATAAATTTCTAGATATAGAATACCAAACCCTACGGAGAAAGACAAATAGTATATTATATTATGAAAACAATAGAGCAGGCAAATTATTGGCTAGAGCCTTAAAGAAAAAAAAATATTTAAATCATACATCCACGAAATTCACCTTCCACAAAATCAATCCCTAAAGACCACAAAATACATTCTCCAAACTTTCCAGAAATATTACGCAGAACTTTATAACCTTAATAAAGATTCACACTCACTGGAACACCTCTCTAATCTCTCATCTTTTATTGCAAACTGTTCACTGCCCACAATAACTAAAGATCAACTAACACAATTAAACAAACCAATAACTATCCAAGTAACATTAGCTGCTGTTAACACGTTGAAAAACAGTAAAAGTCCAGGCTCAGATGGCTTTTCATCCAAATATTATTGCACATTCTCCTCTGTCCTGGCTCCCTTCCTGACACAGAATGCCAAGGGCCAAAATTCCCCTCACAAAAGATCTAAAGCACTTTTAGATCTAGCAAAGCGACAAATAGATATCCTTTTTCTACAGGAAACACATTTCAAACAACATAAAGAACCTAAATATCAGGGAAAGACATAAATCACATGGTGTACAGGTCCAGTATTCTTTGCGGGAGATTTTAATACCCTCCTTCAACCAGCTAAAGACAGTTAAAACCCTAATATCCAGACCCCTAAAAGACCTCCATCTTTACGACACATGGAGATTTATACATAAAGATAAAAGAGACTACACATTGTTCTTGCACCCCAACAAATTATATAGCAGATTAGAATACATACTCACAAATCAAAAAGGCCTTGCCTATGTACATCATTGCAATATATCCGATCACTCAGCAGTTAAACATAAATTTACCTGGTCAGAGATACCCTCAGAACCGTTTCTTTGGAGATTAGATCAACCCTCCTCGGTAATCCTGATACTTTAACTAAATTGACCAACACCATTACTGAATAATTTTCACACAACTCCAGCTCCATTAGCAATAATCACATGATCTGGGAGGCACATAAATGTGTGCTACGCGGAGAACTAATTAAAATTAAAGCCCACACTCAGCAAATGTACCGCAAACAGTCAGCTAGATTACGAGTTTTGCGTTATGAGCGAAAAAGCATTGTTATGCTTCATAACGCTGCTTTTTCCCTAACGCTGCTATTACAAGTCTTGTAGCTCTAGGTGTACCGCACACCTTTTTGTCCGTCAGGCAACGTCAGTACCGCACTTTTTAAAAATTCCTTTTTTAATGGGACCTCCATATCGCCGGTATTACGAGTTTTGCTGCGAGGCCAAAAAGTGAGCGGTACAGCCTAAAACCACAAGATCCTTACCGCCATCTAAAGTCAGTAGTTATGAGTTTTACGTTATAAAGCTGTAGCATAAAACTCATAACTAAAGTCTTAAAAAGTACACTAAGACCCAAAAACTACATATTAACCCCTAAACCGAGGCCCTCCCACATCGCAAACACTATAATACATTTTACTGAGCATGTCAAAAAAAGTATGCTTCTATGCACTGAATATATCACATATCAGTAGTTTGAAGTTATATTACAAAGAATGAAATTAAAAAATAACTTTTATTAATCCTATTTTTTAAAAAGACAGCAATTCTATAATGTTGTTCTGCTGCCCACACTTAATAAAAACACTTCTCGTATGTATATATTGTATATAGTTGTTGTATATTGATTATAATACAGACAACCTAAGGATCTAATAAAGATCCAGTTGCTTTTTAATATATAAGTGATTTGTTACACTATAGATATCCCTATGGCTTGACTCATTAATACAATACAGAAGCGGAAAATATCTGCTGGGTGTGCAGAATAGATTCCACTAGATTAATCATATACTTGGATTTTAAATCACATATAATACTAAAATATAACGTTGGTATGCACTATGAGATCACATGGTTTCAAGCTGGATGTAAATTATCTATCATTAAGTTTGCAACAATAGTATTAATTTAACTGCGTTCAAAATGTGTCATGGTGTTTGATACTATAAAGGAAACAGTATGTTTCTGATATTATATATAAGAAAACTATACACACAAAGGCAGAACTAATGCGTGCATAAGCTACGAATGCTTAAATAAATCAGTTATAGCCATCCAAAGATTGGTATTGTAAACTCAATCTAGGTAGTGAATATATGGCAGAAAATGGAGTTATGTTGCTGCTACTAGTATGATTAAAAACAATACCTCTGCATTACAAGCTGTGACTACAGTCAAAAAGAACTGAAAGGGTAAATTTTACAAAGCGCCGTGACTTGGACCTGTGTCCGCTTTGTTACATGTTATTTATATCAGCTGAGACTGAAGTCACGCTACCACTTATTAAAAATAATAAGCCAAGTATCGTAACTCTAAATTAAATTCACTATTCAATATATAGTTAGAGTGTTACTTATATTAGCCTAAAATTGTAAGCTCCAAAGTCAAATATCGATATATAGCAAGTGATAGTTTCATGATACTGCTAGTAATTGAATTAGCAATAATTCTAGCACCATTCCGTATGCGGCTGTAAGTACAGATTGAACAATCATGGAGTGCTAAAGTGCAATGTAAGTTAAAGAGTCGTAACTCAAGATCATCATCAAGTTTGTATAACGTACGCTACAGTTGTTAAAGTTATGCAGAAACTAAATAAGCTGATTCACAACTAGAGCTATGGAAAGTTACCACAGCATGTATTATTGAATATAAGGAGATCGCTAATAGAGACATCCAGCTAGTAGCTGGCAACAGATATCTCCCAACGTTATGCTATAAACGAGGTTATCCTATTATTTTTTAACAACATTTTAAATTAAATTTTTATACAACGGAGAGCAATATTAAAAACTGGAACCCCTGGAACTATAATATATTTATTACCCCCTAATCTGCTGCTCCGGACATCGTCGCCACTTAAAAACAATTATTAACCCCATTCTGCCGCTCCCCAACATCCTTGCCACTATAATAAACCTATTAACCCCTAAAATGCTGCCCTCCCGCATCGCTAACACTATTTGCTCTCCGCCCACACCACCGCTATAATAAACCTATTAACCACTAAACCGCAAGCCCCCCACAAAGAAATATACTATAATAAATTATTAACCCCTAAACCTCTGGCCTCCCACATCACTAAATCTACATAAATATATTAACCCCTAAACCTATCCCTAACCCTAAGCATAACCGTAACCCTAACACCCCCTAACTTAAATACAATTAAAATAAATCTAAATTAAACTTACAATTATTACCTAAATAATTCATATTTAAAATGAAATACTTACCTGTAAAAAACAAAAACTAAGCTAGCTACAAAATAACTAATAGTTACATTGTATCTATCTTAGGTTTTATTTTTATTTGACAGCTAAATTTGTATTTATTTTAACTAGGTAGACTAGTTAGTAAATAGTTATTAAATATTTAATAACTACCTAGTTAAAATAAATACAAATTTATCTGTAAAATAAAACCTAACCTGCCTTACAATAAAACCTAACATTACAATAAAATAAAATTAATTAATTAAATAAAATTATCTAAATTACAAAGAAAAATAAACTAAATTACACAAAATAAAAAACAAAATTATCAAAAATAAAAACGAATTACACCTAATCTAATAGCCCTATCAAAAAAAAAAAAAAAAAAAAAAACCCTAGGGCATTTAGCTCTTTTACATTGCCCAAAACCCTAATCTAAAAATAAAACCCACCCAATAAATCCTTAAAAAAACCTAACACTAACCCCCTACGATCCACTTACAGTTTTCAAAGACCGGACATCCATCCTCATCAAGCCGGGAGAAGTCTTCATCCAAGTGGGCAGAAGTCCTCCTCGAGTTAAAATAAATACAAACTTACCTGTAAAATAAAAATAGAACCTAAGATAGCTACAATGTAACTATTAGTTATTTTGTAGCTAGCTTAGGTTTTTTTTTTTTTTTACAGGTAAGTATGCATTTAGTTTTAAATAGGAATTATTTAGGTAATAATTGTAAGTTTAATTTAAATATATTTTAATTATATTTAAGTTAGGTGGTGTTATGCTTAGGGCTAGGGTTACGTTAGGGTTAGGTTTAGGGGTTAATATATTTATGTAGTGTTAGTGATGTGGGAGGTCAGAGTTTTAGGGGTTAATAACTTTAGTATAGTGGCGGCGACATTGGGGAGGGCAGATTAGTGGTTAAAAAGTGTAATGTAGGTGGCGGCGATGTTAGGGGCGGCAGATTATGGGTTAATAACTTTATGTAGGTATAAGCGATGTCGGGGCGGTAGATTAGGAGTTAATAACTGTAATGTAGGTGGTGGTGATGTTAGGGGGGGGCAGATTAGGGGTGTTTAGATGTGGTTTTTATGTTAGGGTGTTAGGTTTAAACATACATTTTTATTTCTCAATAGACATCAATGGGGCTGCGTTACGGAGCTTTTGTTTCCGCGATCGCAGGTTTTAGGCTTTTGTTTGCCGGCTCTCCCCACTGATGTCTATGGGGAAATCGTGCACGAGAACGTCAAAGCAGTGCTTGTTTTCGGTGCGGTATGGAGCTCAACGCCACCATATCGCCCGCACAAGCCTGCTTTTTTAAAACTTGTAATAGCAGCGCTATAGGAAGGTGAAATAACGACGCTTTTGTGGTGCTTGTTAATTTCCCTATAGCGCTCAAAACTCGTAATATAGCTGAGTACCAGGCCCTGACAGAAAACTTTGCAAAATTAGATCTAGCCCTAAAAAAAGACCCATCCATAATTACTACAGAAAAAGACCTTCAAACAGCCCATACTGATCTAGATAAATTTCTAGATATAGAATACCAAACCCTACGGAGAAAGACAAATAGTATATTATATTATGAAAACAATAGAGCAGGCAAATTATTGGCTAGAGCCTTAAAGAAAAAAAAATATTTAAATCATACATCCACGAAATTCACCTTCCACAAAATCAATCCCTAAAGACCACAAAATACATTCTCCAAACTTTCCAGAAATATTACGCAGAACTTTATAACCTTAATAAAGATTCACACTCACTGGAACACCTCTCTAATCTCTCATCTTTTATTGCAAACTGTTCACTGCCCACAATAACTAAAGATCAACTAACACAATTAAACAAACCAATAACTATCCAAGTAACATTAGCTGCTGTTAACACGTTGAAAAACAGTAAAAGTCCAGGCTCAGATGGCTTTTCATCCAAATATTATTGCACATTCTCCTCTGTCCTGGCTCCCTTCCTGACACAGAATGCCAAGGGCCAAAATTCCCCTCACAAAAGATCTAAAGCACTTTTAGATCTAGCAAAGCGACAAATAGATATCCTTTTTCTACAGGAAACACATTTCAAACAACATAAAGAACCTAAATATCAGGGAAAGACATAAATCACATGGTGTACAGGTCCAGTATTCTTTGCGGGAGATTTTAATACCCTCCTTCAACCAGCTAAAGACAGTTAAAACCCTAATATCCAGACCCCTAAAAGACCTCCATCTTTACGACACATGGAGATTTATACATAAAGATAAAAGAGACTACACATTGTTCTTGCACCCCAACAAATTATATAGCAGATTAGAATACATACTCACAAATCAAAAAGGCCTTGCCTATGTACATCATTGCAATATATCCGATCACTCAGCAGTTAAACATAAATTTACCTGGTCAGAGATACCCTCAGAACCGTTTCTTTGGAGATTAGATCAACCCTCCTCGGTAATCCTGATACTTTAACTAAATTGACCAACACCATTACTGAATAATTTTCACACAACTCCAGCTCCATTAGCAATAATCACATGATCTGGGAGGCACATAAATGTGTGCTACGCGGAGAACTAATTAAAATTAAAGCCCACACTCAGTAAATGTACCGCAAACAGTCAGCTAGATTACGAGTTTTGCGTTATGAGCGAAAAAGCATTGTTATGCTTCATAACGCTGCTTTTTCCCTAACGCTGCTATTACAAGTCTTGTAGCTCTAGGTGTACCGCACACCTTTTTGTCCGTCAGGCAACGTCAGTACCGCACTTTTTAAAAATTCCTTTTTTAATGGGACCTCCATATCGCCGGTATTACGAGTTTTGCTGCGAGGCCAAAAAGTGAGCGGTACAGCCTAAAACCACAAGATCCTTACCGCCATCTAAAGTCAGTAGTTATGAGTTTTACGTTATAAAGCTGTAGCATAAAACTCATAACTAAAGTCTTAAAAAGTACACTAAGACCCAAAAACTACATATTAACCCCTAAACCGAGGCCCTCCCACATCGCAAACACTATAATACATTTTACTGAGCATGTCAAAAAAAGTATGCTTCTATGCACTGAATATATCACATATCAGTAGTTTGAAGTTATATTACAAAGAATGAAATTAAAAAATAACTTTTATTAATCCTATTTTTTAAAAAGACAGCAATTCTATAATGTTGTTCTGCTGCCCACACTTAATAAAAACACTTCTCGTATGAATATATTGTATATAGTTGTTGTATATTGATTATAATACAGATAACCTAAGGATCTAATAAAGATCCAGTTGCTTTTTAATATATAAGTGATTTGTTACACTATAGATATCCCTATGGCTTGACTCATTAATACAATACAGAAGCGGAAAATATCTGCTGGGTGTGCAGAATAGATTCCACTAGATTAATCATATACTTGGATTTTAAATCACATATAATACTAAAATATAACGTTGGTATGCACTATGAGATCACATGGTTTCAAGCTGGATGTAAATTATCTATCATTAAGTTTGCAACAATAGTATTAATTTAACTGCGTTAAAAATGTGTCATGGTGTTTGATACTATAAAGGAAACAGTATGTTTCTGATATTATATATAAGAAAACTATACACACAAAGGCAGAACTAATGCGTGCATAAGCTACGAATGCTTAAATAAATCAGTTATAGCCATCCAAAGATTGGTATTGTAAACTCAATCTAGGTAGTGAATATACCGCAGAAAATGGAGTTATGTTGCTGCTACTAGTATGATTAACAACAATACCGCTGCATTACAGGCTGTGACTGCAGTCAAAAAGAACTGAAAGGGTAAATTTTACAAAGCGCCGTGACTTGGACCTGTGTCCGCTTTGTTACATGTTATTTATATCAGCTGAGACTGAAGTCACGCTACCACTTATTAAAAATAATAAGCCAAGTATCGTAACTCTAAATTAAATTCACTATTCAATATATAGTTAGAGTGTTACTTATATTAGCCTAAAATTGTAAGCTCCAAAGTCAAATATCGATATATAGCAAGCGATAGTTTTATGATACTGCTAGTAATTGAATTAGCAATAATTCTAGCACCATTCCGTATGCGGCTGTAAGTACAGATTGAACAATCATGGAGTGCTAAAGTGCAATGTAAGTTAAAGAGTCATAACTAAAGATCATCATCAAGTTTGTATAACGTACACTACAGTTGTTAAAGTTATGCAGAAACTAAATAAGCTGATTCACAACTAGAGCTATGGAAAGTTACCACAGCATGTATTATTGAATATAAGGAGATCGCTAATAGAGACATCCAGCTAGTAGCTGGCAACAGATATCTCCCAACGTTATGCTATAAACGAGGTTATCCTATTATTTTTTAACAACATTTTAAATTAAATTTTTATACAACGGAGAGCAATATTAAAAACTGGAACCCCTAGAACTATAATACATTTATTACCCCTAATCTGCCACTTCGGACATCTTCTCCACTTAAACACAATTATTAACCCCATTCTGCCACTCCCCAACATCCTTGCCACTATAATAAACCTATTAACCACTAAACTGCTGCCCTCCCGCATCGCTAACACTATTTGCTCTCCGCCCACACCGCTGCTATACTAACCTATTAACCACTAAACCGCAAGCCCCCCCACAAAGAAATATACTATAATAAATTATTAACCCCTAAACCTCTGGCCTCCCACATCACTAACTCTACATAAATATATTAACCCCTAAACCTAACCCTAACCCTAAGCATAACCGTAACCCTAACACCCCCTAACTTAAATACAAATAAAATAAATCTAAATTAAACTTACAATTATTACCTAAATAATTCATATTTAAAATGAAATACTTACCTGTAAAAAACAAAGACTAAGCTAGCTACAAAATAACTAATAGTTACATTGTATCTATCTTAGGTTTTATTTTTATTTCACAGCTAAATTTGTATTTATTTTAACTAGGTAGACTGGTTAGTAAATAGTTATTAAATATTTAATAACTACCTAGTTAAAATAAATACAATATCTGTAAAATAAAACCTAACCTGCCTTACAATAAAACCTAACATTACAATAAAATAAAATACATTAATTAAATAAAATTATCTAAATTACAAAGAAAAATAAACTAAATTACACAAAATAAAAATCAAAATTATCAAAAATAAAAACGAATTACACCTAATCTAATAGCCCTATCAAAATACAAAAGCCCCCCCCCAAAATAAAAAAAAACCCTCGGGCATTTAGCTCTTTTACATTGCCCAAAACCCTAATCTAAAAATAAAACCCACCCAATAAACCCTTAAAAAGACCTAACACTAACCCCCGACGATCCACTTACAGTTTTCGAAGACCGGACATCCATCCTCATCAAGCTGGGAGAAGTCTTCATCCAAGTGGGCAGAAGTCCTCCTCGAGTTAAAATAAATACAAACTTACCTGTAAAATAAAAATAGAACCTAAGATAGCTACAATGTAACTATTAGTTATTTTGTAGCTAGCTTAGGTTTTTTTTTTTTACAGGTAAGTATGTATTTAGTTTTAAATAGGAATTATTTAGGTAATAATTGTAAGTTTAATTTTAATTTATTTTAATTATATTTAAGTTAGGTGGTGTTATGCTTAGGGCTAGGGTTACGTTAGGGTTAGGTTTAGGGGTTAATATATTTATGTAGTGTTAGTGATGTGGGAGGCCAGAGGTTTAGGGGTTAATAACTTTAGTATAGTGGCGGCGACATTGGGGACGGCAGATTAGTGGTTAAAAAGTGTAATGTAGGTGGCGGCGATGTTAGGGGCGGCAGATTAGGGGTTAATAACTTTATGTAGGTATAGGCGATGTCGGGGCAGTAGATTAGGAGTTAATAACTGTAATGTAGGTGGTGGTGATGTTAGGGGCGGCAGATTAGGGGTGTTTAGATGTGGTTTTTATGTTAGGGTGTTAGGTTTAAACATAAATTTTTATTTCTCAATAGACATCAATGGGGCTGTGTTACGGAGCTTTTGTTTCCGCAATCTCAGGTTTTAGGCTTTTTTTTGCCGGCTCTCCCCACTGATGTCTATGGGGAAATCGTGCACGAGAACGTCAAAGCAGTGCTTGTTTTCGGTGCGGTATGGAGCTTAATGCCACCACATCGCCCGCACAAGCCTGCTTTTTTAAAACTTGTAATAGCAGCGCTATAGGAAGGTGAAATAACAACGCTTTTGTGGTGCTTGTTAATTTCCCTATAGTGCTCAAAACTCTTAATCTAGCTGAGTACCAGGCCCTGACAGAAAACTTTGCAAAATTAGATCTAGCCCTAAAAAAAGACCCATCCATCATTACTACAGAAAAAGACCTTCAAACAGTCCATACTGATCTAGATAAATTTCTAGATATAGAATACCAAACCCTACGGAGCAAGACAAATAGTATATTATATTATGAAAACAATAGAGCAGGCAAATAATTGGCTAGAGCCTTAAAGAAAAAAATATTTAAATCATACATCCACAAAATTCACCTTCCGTAAAATCAATCCCTAAAGACCACAAAATACATTCTCCAAACTTTCCAGAAATATTACGCAGAACTTTATAGCCTTAATAAAGATTCACACTCACTGGAACACCTCTCTAATCTCTCATCTTTTATTGCAAACTGTTCACTGCCCACGATAACTAAAGATCAACTAACACAATTAAACAAACCAATAACAGTCATCCCCAAATGAGGGGAACCACCCACAACCCCAGAAAATGTTCATCTTATCTCCCTATTAAACGTAGACATAAAACTTTTTGCTAAGTTATTGGCGACCCGTATTAACCTGATCCTCCTATCCATCCCATCATCCATGTTAACCAAGCCAGTTTTATACCAACACGAGAAGCTAGGGACAACACCACCAAAATACTTATCTTTATGGAATACGCAAACCAACATCAACTCCCCTCCACGTTCATCTCCATGGACACGGAAAAAGCCTTTGATAGGCTAGATTGGCAATTCCTAAAACACACCATGGCAAAATTTGGATTCGACCAACACTTTATAGGGAAAATATTTACCTTATACAATAAACCCCAAGCAATAGTTATATTAAATTACTCTGTATCCTACCCTTTTCAGATCTCTAATGGTACGAGACAGGGCTGTCCTCTCTCACCGCTATTGTTTGTTCTGGCTATGGAGATTCTCACCACATCCATTAGAAGTCATCCGGATATCCTTGGAATTCAAATGAGACAAACTAAATATAAAATCACCCTCTATGCAGATTACATTTTCATGACCCTGACAGACCTTAACAAATTAGAAAACCTTCAACAACAATTTCATTTTCGTACCCAAAATAAGGCAATTAAATATTTAGGGGTTCACATCTCACCCAATCCCCAATGATCTCTTTTCCCTGAATTTCACAACCTTAAAAAATGACACTAGCTCAATCCTACAATCCTGGACAGTTAAACATCTCTCATGGTATGGCAAGATAAACGTCATCAAAATGATGGTAGTCCACAAAATTTTTATCGTTTTTTCAAACACTTCCCATCCCTCTTCCTGAGCGAAAGATATTTCAACTTAAAAAAAATTTGAATTAATTTATATGTTCACACAAAAGGCCCCATATTGCCACCAATACATTGTACTGTGAAGAATTGGTGCACATAACCTACAACATTACCGCTTAGCTGCCTTTCTTTCCAGAATAGTAGACTGTTGCAAACATTCCACCACTAAAGAATGGGTGCTACTGGAACATAATCCAGTGGGTAATTCCTACTTAGGAGGATACTGCTGGATCCCTCCTAATAATAGGTACCTTTCCCCTACCACCGTTTCTATTACAAGAGAGACACTCCTACCCATACTTCCCATTGACCCCACTGGTAGGGCATAGCTCCTTCCCACTACATACAATACTACGCACACTGGAGATCCCTAACATCCGAGAATTGTCTCCAGTATGTACTCTATACCAAGAAAATAAATTAAAATCCCACAATGAAATCGCTACCTTACTTGGACCTAGATTCCAAAACTTACTTTTCTCCTCTATCTCTTATCTTACCCACACAGAGTATCTCTAAACCGCCCTCTCACAAGCTTTGAAACTATATGCCCACACCCCCTGCCCAACAAGGGTATAGTTTCTCTTATATATAAGCAAATTCTACTCACATACATAAATATGTTGCCTTCTTATACAACCAAATGGGAAACTGAGGTGGGAGACTCTCTTCCCAAACAAAACCCGGCTAGGCCTCTTCTCACATATAAGCAAATCTTCATCCTCCATCTCTACCTTAGAATTGAATTTAAAATTACTAAGCAGGTGGTATTATACATCAACATGCTTACATCATCTATTCCCCAACACTCCAGCAAATTGCTGGAGAGGTTGTTTTAATCCTGGATCCCACATGCATATATGGTGGTCATGTCCAGTTGCTAAACGATACAAGGAACTAATCAAAGTTGAAATAGGAAAAGTTATACAAGTCTCCCTCCCCTTCACTATTTGGGCCTTTCTTTTTAATATTTTTCCAAAAGTTTCATGCAAATTGAGACTCACATTATTAACAATTATAATAAACTCAGCTAAAATATTAATACCCCTTCACTGGAAGAAACTAGAACTATCCACAATCCAGACTTGGAAACATACAGTATCTTATACGTTGCATTTGGAAAAATACCACTTTGATACAACTAAACGAATACATGATTATCACTCCATTTGTTTCCTGTGGGAAGAATACTTAAATGCATAGCTGATCCCAGCTGCCCTTTATTATTCTGTTAATTTGTTGGAACCTTACATAACGAAACAAAAAACAAAGAGAGGAATGTTTGATGTCAATGTAAACCTTCTTATACACCCTGCATATATTTTGGTACGACACTACTGCTGTTTCTACAATTGTGGTCTCTTTTCTATAAAGAGACCAATCTGTATCTTCTGCAAACTGTTTTGAAGTTTTTGTAGTTACATTGTTTACTTTTCAAATGAGACTTACTGTATATCTCTGCATTCTAAAAAAAAAAAGTGATTTATATAGTTCTATGTTACTAGATAATATTGTACCTGTTAAAATAGATATAGTACATGTTGCCACAAAGGTTTGGAAGCATTCGGGTTTAACTTTCAAAAAGCCAGGAGGCAAAATGCGCATCAGGCAAGGTTTCTGACCTTTGTATGTACTCTGCTATAATGTGATATAGATATTGGGAGATATGTGTGTATCTGAGTAATTTTTGTGGAGATTGGATGCTCAGGCCCAAATAGCTTTAATAATTGTACATTACCTACTGAGAGCTTAGAAATTAATTTTGGAGGACTGTGTCATCTTAGCTTATGAAGGGAATTTTTTGATTTGGTGGAGTATGTACAATGGTAAAACTGTTGCTAACTGCTCTGTAACTGCACTCATGTGTTTATGTATTTACATGTGTATATATGCCTGTAAAATCTATCTATCTAACTATATATATATATATATATATATATATATATATATATATATATATATATATATATATATATATATATATATATATATATATACATACACATACATATTTAGACATATACAGTATATGAATGTATCTATGTTAATGCCCTTTGCCTGCCTTTTTTTTTTCTAACACTCGAGACCTAAGATTTTTGAGCCCTTACAACATTTGTTTTGCATTTTTTTTGGTAATTTTTATTAGATAGTTTTATTATGAGTGTAACTTTACTTTGTATTGTATTTTTGATGTGTTTTGTGACTTTTTTAGTTTAGAGAAATAGTTAACTATAGCTCTGATCACGCGCTCTCTCTATGTACATTAACTTCAATTTCACTCAATTGAAAGAATTTACTTTCAACTTGTAATACAAGTGCTACACCTGACGCACAAACACCCAAGATAAACCCTTTTTTGCTTGCACATAACTGTTAGTGCTCTGCTAGTAATCTGGTCCTAAATGTTTTATGTAGGTATTGCAGCAGTTGTTTCATGTGTTATAAATTAATTATAGCCTGTCAGAATTTTGCGGATTTCATAGAGGGCTTTATTTGAAAAATGTCATTAAATTGTCTGTAGCATTGGAAGAAAACTTTAACTGTACATTTATTCTTTAAACAAAAGCCATAACTTTCACTATTAGAAAACGCTTTTGATTCCTTTTGACTTTCAGTGACTTATGCTGACTTTCAACAAGAACACAATGTTCATAGTTAAGGTCTTGAAATTCTACAAAATAAACAAATTAAGTTGACAAATCCCATAATCATTCAATTGACAGAAATATGTTCTATATTACCGCAGAGAGCATCCCTCTAGAATTTCAAATGATTTGTCTTGTAGTCAAAAAAAAATCTTTGTTGTTCATATTTAAGAAATCTTGTTATTGATCTTGATTCTAATCATCATTTATGTTGGTATAAAATGAAATCTATTTTTTGTTATTGCTAAAACTGTCATTTTTTTTAAATGTATCTATAAACCCACAAAAATGAATTCACATTTATAGTAAATGCAAACCTACCTGGTTCACATTTACAGTATAGAGGATTTGAATATTTACCATTTTTTTAAGTTTTAGATAAACAGTATATACAGAATAGTACAGGGTTATACAAGAAACTATCATCTAATACTTAGTAATATGAAAAAAAAATGTATTTGAAAAGCCTAGCTACAACTCATCCCCTATAAATAATTAAACTAAATTACAGTTACAGGGGTTTTGTAGAGTGTTAACTATTCATATTAATTAACAGAATATCTTTAAAATATTTAGGGATAGTGAATCAGAAATTTATAGAATTAGAATTTTCCAAAATACATTAAACTACAGTTACTATGTTGATGGAAAGTTCTTGATCACATGCATATCAGTAATTCATGGTTAAAAAGTTCTAGCTTATCCAACCCTAAGTGTAGGTAGAGAGACATGCCATATGACACACTCCATGTCATACCTTCATCCCAGGAATCAGAAAGATTATAGCTGGTAAGGTTATGTTGGTAATGTTTAGAGAACTCCTCAACTGCTTCCGAAGCTACACTAAGCAAAGGCTCTGTAACCTCATCATAAGCTTCTCATCATGTAAACAGGTGCCAGGGAGCTTAATATCTAAATTCTCTGTTTTGTAGCTAAGTAGACACTGTATTTAGAAACAAAATTATACCAAACTTGCCTGCCATATTTTAAATCAAACTAATATACCCCAAACCACCTTCTAATCAAACTATAAAAGCTCAAAATAAAAAGGACACAATTTATAATTATCACTTTCCCCAGGGTAGGGTGGTAAACTTCTATGGCTAGCACTGATGTAGCTATGTCAGCTCTATACAAGACTGGTCCTCAGACTATTATCAGGGGATGCCAGACAGTTGTAAAACAGATTAGAATGTTCCAGTAATAAAAAGAATGCTGATACTGCTTCAAATTCTGTATTTGACAGATTTAAAATTCTCCTTTGAGAGCCCATAAAGTTGTTTCTAGCTGGATAGGAACCCCTGGAAGTCTCCCCTGTAACAGCTTTTAAATGCAATACTGACAAAAATAAATGTTTATTGGCACTTTCATAAAATAACAATAATGATGTAATTGATAAAAGGAAGCAGCGTTAATATGATAATATTATATATTAATGCTAAATATTATCTTTTTTAACTGACAGTTTATTAAAATAGATGAAAGATAACACATTTAACATCAGAATGATTTTATAATTAGCCTAAATGTATTGTTCAAGTGTGTAATGGATACTGGTCCTCTGCATGGGCGAAGAGTGGATGAGAGTTATCACAGGGTGGGAAGTGCCAACATCACACTGTTTTACACTATACAAGCTGTACCTGTATTAACTGCATTCCTAATTTAGAAATGTTCATATGTTATGTGGCGTCACCAGATCCTCTATATGAACAAAGCTCTCAGATAAAATGGCTATTCTGGACATAACTCTCAAAAAATAGTATCATGAAATGAAATCAATCTTATTTTAATTATAACATCTAAATGGTAGAGAGGACTTGAAGGTTAGGTCATTATCGTAGTGAGTACATTTGCAACAAGGCAGTAACAGTTTAACATGAGGCATAGTGGCACTGCATACTAGAAGATACTGTAGAAAATTTTATTTTATTTTTTTTTAAGTTTTTAAATCCCTTAAAAATGTATGTTATTTTAACTTATGTAAAAATATGCTTAGGATTCAAGACTGAATATAAATTTATAAACTAATATTAAACTTTCAAAATTAATATTTTACCTTTCATGGTGAAAATCTAAGGCCTAGATTTAGAGTTTGGCGGTAGCCGTGAAAACCAGCGTTAGAGGCTCCTAACGCTGGTTTTAGGCTACCGCCGGTATTTAGAGTCAGTCAGGAAAGGGTCTAACGCTCACTTTTCAGCCGCGACTTTTCCATACCGCAGATCCCCTTACGTCAATTGCGTATCCTATCTTTTCAATGGGATCTTTCTAACTCCGGTATTTAGAGTTGTGTCTGAAGTGAGCATTAGAACTCTAACGACAAAACTCCAGCCGCAGAAAAAAAGTCAGTAGTTAAGAGCTTTCTGGGCTAACGCCGGTTCATAAAGCTCTTAACTACTGTGCCCTAAAGTACACTAACACCCATAAACTACCTATGTACCCCTAAACCGAGGCCCCCCCACATCGCCGCCACTCAATTACATTTTTTTAACCCCTAATCTGCCGACCGCCACCTACGTTATCCTTATGTACCCCTAATCTGCTGCCCCTAACACCGCCGACCCCTATATTATATTTATTAACCCCTAACCTGCCCCCCACAACGTCGCAGCCAGCTACCTACAATAATTAACCCCTAATCTGCTGACCGCAAAGAGCCACCACCTACATTATAGCTATGTACCCCTAATCTGCTGCCCCTAACACCGCCGACCCCTATATTATATTTATTAACCCCTAATCTGCCCCCCTCAACGTCGCCTCCACCTGCCTACACTTATTAACCCCTAATCTGCCGAGCGGACCTGAGCGCTACTATAATAAAGTTATTAACCCCTAATCCGCCTCACTAACCCTATAATAAATAGTATTAACCCCTAATCTGCCCTCCCTAACATCGCCGACACCTAACTTCAATTATTAACCCCTAATCTGCCGACTGGAGCTCACCGCTATTTTTATAAATGTATTAACCCCTAAAGCTAAGTCTAACACTAACACCCCCCTAAGTTAAATATAATTTAAATCTAACGAAATTAATTAACACTTCTTAAATAAATTATTCCTATTTAAAGCTAAATACTTACCTGTAAAAACATAATTTATGCTTACCTGATAAATTTATTTCTCTTGTAGTGTATCCAGTCCACGGATCATCCATTACTTATGGAATATATTCTCCTTCCCAACAGGAAGCTGCAAGAGTCCACCCACAGCAAAGCTGCTATATAGCTCCTCCCCTAACTGCCATATTCAGTCATTCGACCGAAAACATGCAGAGAAAGGAAAAACCATAGGGTGCAGTGGTGACTGTAGTTCAAATGAAAAAATTACCTGCCTTAAAGTGACAGGGCGGGCCGTGGACTGGATACACTACAAGAGAAATAAATTTATCAGGTAAGCATAAATTATGTTTTCTCTTGTTAAGTGTATCCAGTCCACGGATCATCCATTACTTATGGAATAGCAATACCAAAGCTAAAGTACACTGATGATGGGAGGGACAAGGCAGGTACTTAAACGGAAGTTACCACTGCCTGTAAAAAACCCTTTCTCCCAAAAATAGCCTCCGAAGAAGCAAGGTATCAAATTTGTTAAATTTGAAAAGTATGAAGCGCAGACCAAGACTCCGTCTTGTAAATCTGTTCAACAGAAGCCACATTTAAAAAAGGCCCAAGTGAAAACCACAGCTCTAGTAGAATGAGCTGTAATCCCTTCAGGAGGCTGCTGTCCAGCAGTCTCATAAGCTAAATGAATTATGCTTTTTAACCAAAAAGACAGAGAGGCTGCTGAAGTCTTTTGACCTCTCCTCTGTCCAGAATAGACAACAAACAAGGTGAACGTTTGATGAAAACTGTAGTAGCTTGTAAGTAAAACTTTAAAGCACAAACCACGTCCAATATTGTGTAATAGACGTTCCTTCTTTGAGGAAGGATTAGGATACAAGCATGGAACAACTATCTCTTGAGTGATGTACTTGTTAGATACCACCTTAGGAAAAAACCCAGGTTGGTACGCAGGACTACCTTATCCGTACGAAGGACCAGATAAGGAGAATCACATTGTAACACAGATAACTTGGAGACTCTACGAGTCGAGGAATTAGCTACCCAAAAGGAACTTTCCAAGATAAAGATTGATATCTATGGAACAAAAAAGGTTCAAACGGAACTTCTTGAAGAACCTTAAGAATCAGGTTTAAGCTCCATGGCGGAGCAACAGTTTTAAACACAGGCTTGGATCTAACCAAAGCCTGACCAAATGCCTGAACGTCTAGAATACCTGCCAGACGCTTGTGCAAAAAAATAGACAGAGTAAAAATCTGTCCCCTTTTAAGGAATTAGCTGACAACCCTTTTCTCAAAAACATCTTGGAGAAAAGATAATATCCTGGGAATCCAGACTTTACTCCATGAGTAACCCTTGGATTCATAACAATCAGATATTTACACCATATCTATGTTCAATTTTCCTAGAGACAGGCTTTCATGTCTGTATTAAGGTATCAATGACTGACTCGGAGAAGCCATGCTTTGATAACATCAAGCGTTCAGTCTCCAGGCAGTCCATCTCAGATTGATTCTATTTAGATGGTTGAAAGGACCCTGAGGTAGAGGGACCTGTCTCAGAAGCAGAGACCGTGATGGAAAGGATGACATGTCCACCAGATCTGCATACCAGGTCCTGCGTGGCTACGCAGGCGCTGTCAAAAACACCAAAGCCCTCTCCTGCTTGGTCTTGACCTCCGGAGGAAATCCCACTCCCCCGGAAGAAAAGTCTGACGACTTAGAAAATCCACCTCCCAGTTCTCAACACCTGGGATATGGATAGCTGATAGACAAGAGTGAGTCTCTGTCCAGTGAATTATTGTAAGACTTCTAACATCGCTAGGGAACTTCTGTTCCCCCTTGATGGCTGATGTAAGCCACAGTCGTGTATATTGTCCGACTGAGTATGATGTACCTCAGAGTTGCTAACTGAGGCCAAGTCTGAAGAGCATGGAATATCACTCCCAGTTCCAGAATATTTATTAGAAGGAGGGTCTCCTCCTAAGTCCACTATCCCTGAGCCTTCAGGGAGTTCCAGACTGCATCCCAACCTAAAAGGCTGGCATCTATTGTAACAATTGTCCCATCTGACCTGCGGAAGGTCATACCCTTGGACAGATGGACCCGACATAGTCACCAGAGAAGAGAATCTCTGGTCTCTTGGTCCAGGTTTAACAGGGGGACAAATCTGTGTAATCCCCGTTCCTCTGACTGAGCATGCATAGTTGCAGCGGTCTGAAATGTAGACGTGCAAACGGTACTATGTCCCTTGCCGCTACCATTAAGCCGATTTCATTCATGTACTGAGCCACCGAAGGGCGCGGATGGGATGAAAAAACACGGCAGAAATTTAGAAACTTTGACAACCTGGACTCCGTCAGGTAAATTTTCATTTCTACAGAATCTATCAGAGTCCCTAGGAGGGAAACCCTTGAGATTGGGGATAGAGAACTCTTTCCTTGTTCACTTTCCACCCATGTGATCTCAGAAATGCCAGTACTACATCCGTATGAGACTGGGCAATCTGGATGTTTGACGCCTGTATCAGGATGTCGTCTAAATAAGGGGCCACTTCTATGCCCCGCGGTCTAAGGACCGCCAAAGCGACCCCAGAACCTCCATAAAGATTCTTGGGGCTGTAGATATCCCAAAGGAAAGAGCTACAAACTGGTAATGCCTGTCTAGAAAGGCAAACCTGAAAAACGATGGTGATCTTTATGCATCACAATGTGAGGATAAGCATCCTTCAAATCCATTGTAGTCCTCTATTGACTCTCCTGGATCATAGTTAAGATGGTACGAATAGTTTCCATCTTAAATGACGGAATTCTGAGGAATTTGTTTAAGATCTTTAGATCCAAAATAGGTCTGAAGGTTCCCTCTCCTTGGGAACCACAAACAGATTTGAGTAAAAACTCTGTCCCTGTTCCTCTCTTGGAACTGGATGGATCTCGTACACAATGTAAGAATGCCTCCTTCTTTATCTGGTTTGCAGATAATTGTGAAAGGCGAAATCTCCCCTTTTTTTGGGGGGGAATCTTTGAAATCCAGAAGATATCTCTGGGATATAAATTCCAATGCCTAGGGATCCTGGGCATCTCTTGCCCACGCCTGGGCGAAGAATGAAAGTCTGCCCCCTATAGGATCCGTTACCGGATAGGGGTCCGTTCCTTCATGCTGCCTTAGAGGCAGCAGCAGGCTCCTTGGCCTGCTTATCTTTGTTCCAGGTCCGATTATCTCCAGACCGCCTTGGACTGAGCAAAAATTCCCTCTTGTTTTGCCTTAGAGGAAGAGGATGCCACACCTGCCCTGAAGTTTTTAAAAGGCACGAAAATTAGACCTTTTTTTTTTTTTTTTTTTTTTTTTTTGGCCCTTGATTTGGACCTATCCTGAGGAAGGGCATGACCTTTTCCTCCAGTGATATAAGCAATAATCTCCTTCAAACCAGGCCCGAATAGGGTCTGCCCCTTGAAGGGAAGTTAAGTAGCTTATTTATTAAAGTCACGACAGCTGACCATGATATAAGCCATAGCGCTCTGCGCGCCAGTATAGTAAAAAACAGAATTCTTAGCCGTTAGTCTAGTCAAATGAACAAGGCATCAGAAAACAAAGGAATTGGCTAGCATAAGCTTGTCAAATATATTCATCCAATGGAGTCGCTTAACTGTAAAGCCTCATCAAGAGACTCAACCCAGAACGCTGCAGCAGCAGTGACAGAAGCAATGTATGCAAGGGGCTGCAGGATAAAACCCTGTTGAATAAACATTTTTTATCCATTGGATCTAAAAAGCACAACTGTCCTCGTCAGAGGTAGTGGTACGCTTAGCTAGAGTAGAAACTCTTCTCTCCACCTTAGGAACTGTCTGCCAGAAGTCCCGTGTGGTGGTAACTATTAGAAAAAATTCTTCTAAAAAATAGGAGGGGAAGAGAACGGCACACCTGGTCTATCCCATTCCTTATTAAAAATTTTTTTTTAGTAAACCTCTTTAGGTATTGGAAAAACATCAGTACACACCGGCACTGCATATTATTTATCCAGTCTACACAATTTCTCTGGCCCTGCAATTGTACACATTCATTCAGAGCAGCCAAAGCCTCCCTGAGCAACAAGTGGAGGTTCTCAAGCATAAATTTTAAATGTAGAAATATCAGAATCAGGTTAAATCATCTTCCCTGAGTCAAAAAAAAATCACCCACAGACTAAGCATATTGTGAGGTAGTATCATACATGGTTCTTAAAGCGTCTGCATGCTCTGTATCTACCCCCAGAGCTAACTGCTTTCCTTTAATTTCAGGTAGTCTGACTAATACTGCTGCCAGAATATTATTCACCACCTTTGCCATGTCTTGTAAAATAAACGCTATGGGCGCCCTTGATGTACTTGGCGCCATTTGAGCGCGAGTCCCTGAAGCGGGAGTCGAAGGGTCTGACACGTGGGGAGAGTTAGTCGGCATAACTTTCCCCTCGACAGAATCCCCTGGTAAAAGAAACGCTATGGGTGCCCTTGATGTACTTGGCGCCATTTGAGCGTGAGTCCCTAAAGCGGGAGTCAAAAGGTCTGACACGTGGGGAGAGTTAGTCGGCATAACTACCCCCACGACAGAATCCTCTGGTGATAATGTTTTTAAAGACAAAAAATGATCTTTATTGTTTAACATGAAATCAGTACATCTGGTACACATTCTAAGATGGGGTTCCACCATGGCTTTAAAACATAATGAACACAGAGCTTCCTCTATGTTAGACATGTTAGAACAGACTAATAATGAGACTAGTAAGCTTGGAAAACACTTTAAATCAAGTTAACAAGCAAATATATAAAACGTTACTGTGCCTTTAAGAGAAACAAATTTTGTCAAAATTTGAAAAACAGTGGAAAAAAAGGCAGTAAAACAAACAAAATTTTTACAGTACATGTAATAAGGTAACAGAGCATTGCACCCACTTGCAAATAGATGATTAACCCCTTAATGCAAAAAACAGATCAAAAAAACGACATAGACGTTTTTAAAAACAGACACAACAAACTGCCACAGCCAACAGTGGGAAGCTTCAGTTAACTGTTTCTATGCAAAATTTAAGCCAAACATATGTTAAAAAACGATTAAACATGCCAGCAAACGTTTTAAAACACATTTTTACAAGAGTATGTATCTCTATTAATAAGCCTGATACCAGTCGCTTTTACTGCATTTAAGGCTATACCAACATTACAGTGTTATCACCAATGTACGTTAAAAAACGATTAAACATGCCAGCAAACGTTTTAAAACACATTTTTATAAGAGTATGTATCTCTATTAATAAGCCTGATACCAGTCGCTATCGCTGCATTTAAGGCTTTACTTACATTACTTCGGTATCAGCAGTATTTTCTTACGGCTAGATTTAGAGTTCGGCGGTAGCCGTCAAAACCAGCGTTAGAGGCTCCTAACGCTGGTTTTGGGCTACCGCTGGTATTTAGAGTCAGTGATTAAAGGGTCTAACGCTCACTTTACAGCCGCGACTTTTCCATACCGCAGATCCCCCTACGCCATTTGCGTAGCCTATCTTTTCAATGGGATCTTCCTAACGCCGGTATTTAGAGTCGTTTCTGCAGTGAGCGTTAGAGCTCTAACGACAAGATTCCAGCCGCCTGAAAATAGCAGGAGTTAAGAGCTTTCTGGCTAACGCCGGTTTATAAAGCTCTTAACTACTGTACCCTAAAGTACACTAACACCCATAAACTACCTATGTACCCCTAAACCGAGGTCCCCCCACATCGCCGCCACTCGATTAAAAATTTTAACCCCTAATCTGCCGACCGCCACCTACGTTATACTTATGTACCCCTAATCTGCTGCCCCTAACACCGCCGACCCCTGTATTATATCTATTAACCCCTAACTTGCCCCCCACAACGTCGCCGCAAGCTACTTAAAATAATTAACCCCTAATCTTCCGACCGCAAATCGCCGCCACCTACGTTATCCCTATGTACCCCTAATCTGCTACCCCTAACATCGCCGACCCCTATGTTATATTTATTAACCCCTAATCTGCCCCCCACAACGTCGCCGACACCTACCTACACTTATTAACCCCTAATCTGCCGAGCGGACCTGAGCGCTACTATAATAAAGTTATTAACCCCTAATCCGCCTCACTAACCCTATCATAAATAGTATTAACCCCTAATCTGCCCTCCCTAACATCGCCGACACCTACCTTCAATTATTAACCCCTAATCTTCCGATCGGAGCTCACCGCTATTCTAATAAATGTATTAACCCCTAAAGCTAAGTCTAACCCTAACACTAACACCCCCCTAAGTTAAATATAATTTTTATCTAACGAAATAAATTAACTCTTATTAAATAAATAATTCCTATTTAAAGCTAAATACTTACCTGTAAAATAAATCCTAATATAGCTACAATATAATTTATAATTATATTATAGCTATTTTAGGATTAATATTTATTTTACAGGCAACTTTGTAATTATTTTAACCAGGTACAATAGCTATTAAATAGTTAAGAACTATTTAATAGTTACCTAGTTAAAATAATAACAAATTTACCTGTAAAATAAATCCTAACCTAAGATATAATTAAACCTAACACTACCCTATCAATAAAATAATTAAATAAACTACCTACAATTACCTACAATTAACCTAACACTACACTATCAATAAATTAATTAAACACAATTGCTACAAATAAATAAAATTAAATAAACTATCTAAAGTACAAAAAATAAAAAAGAACTAAGTTACAGAAAATAATAAAATATTTACAAAGATAAGAAAAATATTACAACAATTTTAAACTAATTACACCTACTCTAAGCCCCCTAATAAAATAACAAAGCCCCCCAAAATAAAAAATTCCCTACCCTATTCTAAAATACAAATATTACAAGCTCTTTTACCTTACCAGCCCTGAACAGGGCCCTTTGCGGGGCATGCCCCAAGAATTTCAGCTCTTTTGCCTGTAAAAAAAAACATACAATACCCCCCCCCAACATTACAACCCACCACCCACATACCCCTAATCTAACCCAAACCCCCCTTAAATAAACCTAACACTACCCCCCTGATGATCTTCCTACCTTGTCTTCACCATGCCAGGTTCACCGATCCGTCCTGGCTCCAAGATCTTCATCCAACCCAAGCGGGGGCTAGACATCCACTGAAGAAGTCCAGAAGAGGGTCCAAAGTCTTCCTCCTATCCGGCAAGAAGAGGACATCCGGACCGGCAAACATCTTCTCCAAGCGGCATCTTCTATCTTCTTCCATCCGATGACGACCGGCTCCATCTTGAAGACCTCCAGCGCGGATCCATCCTCTTCTTCCGACGACTAGACGACGAATGACGGTTCCTTTAAGGGACGTCATCCAAGATGGCGTCCCTCGAATTCCGATTGGCTGATAGGATTCTATCAGCCAATCGGAATTAAGGTAGGAATTTTCTGATTGGCTGATGGAATCAGCCAATCAGAATATAGTTCAATCCGATTGGCTGATCCAATCAGCCAATCAGATTGAGCTCGCATTCTATTGGCTGTTCCGATCAGCCAATAGAATGCGAGCTCAATCTGATTGGCTGATTGGATCAGCCAATCGGATTGAACTTGATTCTGATTGGCTGATTCCATCAGCCAATCAGAAAATTCCTACCTTAATTCCGATTGGCTGATAGAATCCTATCAGCCAATCGGAATTCGAGGGACGCCATCTTGGATGACGTCCCTTAAAGGAACCGTCATTCGTCGTCTAGTCGTCGGAAGAAGAGGATGGATCCGCGCTGGAGGTCTTCAAGATGGAGCCGGTCGTCATCGGATGGAAGAAGATAGAAGATGCCGCTTGGAGAAGATGTTTGCCGGTCCGGATGTCCTCTTCTTGCCGGATAGGAGGAAGACTTTGGACCCTCTTCTGGACTTCTTCAGTGGATGTCTAGCCCCCGCTTGGGTTGGATGAAGATCTTGGAGCCAGGACGGATCGGTGAACCTGGCATGGTGAAGACAAGGTAGGAAGATCATCAGGGGGGTAGTGTTAGGTTTATTTAAGGGGGGTTTGGGTTAGATTAGGGGTATGTGGGTGGTGGGTTGTAATGTTGGGGGGGGGGGTATTGTATGTTTTTTTTTACAGGCAAAAGAGCTGAAATTCTTGGGGCATGCCCCGCAAAGGGCCCTGTTCAGGGCTGGTAAGGTAAAAGAGCTTGTAATATTTGTATTTTAGAATAGGGTAGTGAATTTTTTATTTTGGGGGGCTTTGTTATTTTATTAGGGGGCTTAGAGTAGGTGTAATTAGTTTAAAATTGTTGTAATATTTTTCTTATGTTTGTAAATATTTTATTATTTTCTGTAACTTAGTTCTTTTTTATTTTTTGTACTTTAGATAGTTTATTTAATTTTATTTATTTGTAGCAATTGTGTTTAATTAATTTATTGATAGTGTAGTGTTAGGTTAATTGTAGGTAATTGTAGGTAGTTTATTTAATTATTTTATTGATAGGGTAGTGTTAGGTTTAATTATATCTTAGGTTAGGATTTATTTTACAGGTAAATTTGTTATTATTTTAACTAGGTAACTATTAAATAGTTCTTAACTATTTAATAGCTATTGTACCTGGTTAAAATAATTACAAAGTTGCCTGTAAAATAAATATTAATCCTAAAATAGCTATAATATAATTATAATTTATATTGTAGCTATATTAGGATTTATTTTACAGGTAAGTATTTAGCTTTAAATAGGAATCATTTATTTAATAAGAGTTAATTTATTTCGTTAGATAAAAATTATATTTAACTTAGGGGGGTGTTAGTGTTAGGGTTAGACTTAGCTTTAGGGGTTAATACATTTATTAGAATAGCGGTGAGCTCCGGTCGGCAGATTAGGGGTTAATAATTGAAGGTAGGTGTCGGCGATGTTAGGGAGGGCAGATTAGGGGTTAATACTATTTATGATAGGGTTAGTGAGGCGGATTAGGGGTTAATAACTTTATTATAGTAGCGCTCAGGTCCGCTCGGCAGATTAGGGGTTAATAAGTGTAGGCAGGTGTCGGCGACGTTGTGGGGGGCAGATTAGGGGTTAATAAATATAACATAGGGGTCGGCGATGTTAGGGCAGCAGATTAGGGGTACATAGGGATAACGTAGGTGGCGGCGGTTTACGGAGCGGCAGATTAGGGGTTAAAAGTGTAATGCAGGGGTCAGCGATAGCGGGGGCGGCAGATTAGGAGTTAATAAGTGTAAGGTTAGGGGTGTTTAGACTCGGGGTACATGTTAGGGTGTTAGGTGCAGACGTAGGAAGTGTTTCCCCATAGGAAACAATGGGGCTGCGTTAGGAGCTGAACGCTGCTTTTTTCCAGGTGTTAGGTTTTTTTTCAGCTCAAACAGCCCCATTGTTTCCTATGGGAGAATCGTGCACGAGCACGTTTTTGAGGCCGGCCGCGTCCGTAAGCAACTCTGGTATCGAGAGTTGCATTTGCGGTAAAAATGCTCTACGCTCCTTTTTTGGAGCCTAACGCAGCATTTGTTTGAACTCTCGATACCAGAGTTAAATTTATGGTGCGGCCAGAAAAAAACCCGCGGAGCGTTAACAGCCCTTTTACCGCCGAACTCTAAATCTAGGCCTTAGTCAATTCCATTCCTAGAAAAATATTTTACTGCACATACCTTATCTGCAGGAAAACCTGCACGCCATTCCCCCTCTGAAGTACCTCACTCCTCAGAATGTGTGAGAACAGCAAATGGATCTTAGTTACGTCTGCTAAGATCATAGAAAAATGCAGGCAGATTCTTCTTCCAAATACTGCCTGAGATAAACAGCACACTCCGGTGCCATTTAAAAATAACAAACTTTTGATTGAAGAATAAACTAAGTAGAAAGCACCACAGACTCTCACAACCTCCTATCTATGTTGAGGCTTGCAAGAGAATGACTGAATATGGCAGTTAGGGGAGGAGCTATATAGCAGCTTTGCTGTGGGTGGACTCTTGCAGCTTCCTGTTGGGAAGGAGAATATATTCCATAAGTAATGGATGATCCGTGGACTGGATACACTTAACAAGAGAAATAAATCCTAATATAGCTACAATATAAATTATAATGATATTATAGCTATTTTAGGATTTATATTTATTTTACAGCTAACTTTGTATTTATTTTAGCCAGGTACAATAGCTATTAACCCCTTAATGACCACAGCACTTTTCCATTTTCTGTCCGTTTGGGACCAAGGCTATTTTTACATTTTTGCAGTGTTTGTGTTTAGCTGTAATTTTCTTCTTACTCATTTACTGTACCCACACATATTATATACCGTTTTTCTCGCCTTTAAATGGACTTTCTAAAGATACCATTATTTTCATCATATCTTATAATTTACTATAAAAAAAATATAAAATATGAGGAAAAATGGAAAAAAACACACTTTTTCTAACTTTGACCCCCAAAATCTGTTACATATCTACAACCACCAAAAAACACCCATGCTAAATAGTTTCTAAATTTTGTCCTGAGTTTAGAAATACCCAATGTTTACATGTTCTTTGCTTTTTTTGCAAGTTATAGGGCCATAAATACAAGTAGCACTTTGCTATTTCCAAACAATTTTTTTCCAAAATTAGCGCTAGTTACATTGGAACACTGATATCTTTCAGGAATCCCTCAATATCCCTTGACATGTATATATTTTTTTTAGTAGACATCCCAAAGTATTGATCTAGGCCAATTTTGGTATATTTCATACCACCATTTCACCGCCAAATGCGATCAAATACAAAAAATCGTTCACTTTTTCACAAATTTTTTCAGAAACTTTCGGTTTCTCACTGAAATTATTTACAAACAACTTATGCAATTATGGCATAAATGGTTGTAAATTCTTCTCTGGAATCCCCTTTGTTCAGAAATAGCAAACATATATGGCTTTGGCGTTGCTTTTTGGTAATTAGAAGGCCGCTAAATGCCACTGCGCACCACAAGTGTATTATGCCCAGCAGTTAAGGGGTTAATTAGGGAGCTTTTAGGGAGCTTGTAGGGTTAATTTTAGCTTTAGTGTAGTGTAGTAGACAACCCCAAGTATTGATCTAGGCCCATTTTGGTATATTTCATGCCACCATTTCACCGCCAAATGCGATCAAATAAAAAAAAAACGTTAAATTTTTCACAATTTTAGGTTTCTCACTGAAATCATTTGCAAACAGCTTGTGCAATTATGGCACAAATGGTTGTAAATGCTTGTCTGGGATCCCCTTTGTTCAGAAATAGCAGACATATATGACTTTGGCATTGCTTTCTGGTAATTAGAAGGCCGCTAAATCCTGCTGCGCCTCACACGTGTATTATGGCTAGCAGTGAAGGGGTTAATTAGGGAGTTTGTAGGGAGCTTGCAGGGTAAATTTTAGCTTTAGTGTAGAGATCAGCATCCCACCTGACACATCCCACCCCCTGATCCCTCCCAAACAGCTCCCTTCCCTCCCCCACCCCACAATTGTCCCCGCCATCTTAAGTACTGGCAGAAAGTCTGCCAGTACTAAAATAAAAGGGTTTTTAAAAAAAAAAATTTTTTTTAGCATATTTACATATGCTACTGTGTAGGATCCCCCCCTTAGCCCCCAACCTCCCTGATCCCCCCCAAAACCGCTCTCTAACCCTCCCCTCTGCCTTATTGGGGGCCATCTTGGGTACTGGCAGCTGTCTGCCAGTACCCAGTTTGCAAAAAAAAAAAATGCTTTTTTTTATTTTATTTTTTTTTTTCTGTAGTGTAGCTTCCCCCCCACTCAGACAAACCCCCACCACCTTGCTGATCATTTTTTTTTTAATTTTCAGACAGTTTTTTAAGATTTTTTATTAAAGCATTTTCTGTAGTGTAGCGGTTCCCACCCGCTCCCTCCCCGTGCACGCGCCCGCCCCCGCCCTCCCGTGCACGCGTGCATGCCCGTGCATGCCCCCGGACACCCCCACCCACGATCCCGCCCCCCTCCACATCAGCAGGGCCATCGATGGCCGCCACCCGCCTCCCAGTCCAGCACCCACCCACCAACGCAGTAAGCCACCGATCTCCGGTGCAGAGAGGGCCACAGAGTGGCTCTCTCTGCACCGGATGGCTTAAAAAGGTTATTGCTGGATGCCTCCATATCGAGGCATCACTGCAATAACTGGAAAGCAGCTGGAAGCGAGCAAGATCGCTTCCAGCTGCTTTCCACACCGAGGACGTGCAGGGTACGTCCTCAGGCGTTAACTGCCTTTTTTTGAGGACGTACCCTGCACGTCCTCAGTCGTTAAGGGGTTAAATAGTTAAGAACTATTTAATAGCTAAAATAGTTAAAATAATTACAAATTTACCTGTAAAATAAATCCTAACCTAAGTTACAATTAAACCTAACACTAGACTATCAATAAATTAATTAAATAAAATACCTACAATTACCTAAAATTAAACCTAACACTACACTATCAATACATTAATTAAATACAATATCTACAAATAAATACAATGAAATAAACTAACTAAAGTGCAAAAAATAAAAAAGAACTAAGTTAGAAAAAATAAAAAAAATATTTACAAACATTAGAAATATATTACAACAATTTTAAACTAATTACACCTACTCTAAGCCCCCTAATAAAATAACAAAGCCCCCCAAAATAAAAAAATGCCCTACCCTATTCTAAATTACTAAAGTTCAAAGCTCTTTTACCTTACCAGCCCTGAACAGGGCCCTTTGCGGGGCATGCCCCAAGAAGTTCAGCTCTTTTGCCTGTAAAAAAAAACCATACAATACCCCCCCCAACATTACAACCCACCACCCACATACCCCTAATCTAACCCAAACCCCCCTTAAATAAACCTAACACTAAGCCCCTGAAGATCTTCCTACCTTATCTTCACCTAACCAGGTATCACCGATCCGTCCTGGCTCCAAAATCTTCATCCAAGCCCAAGCGGGGGCTAGACATCCATCATCCGACGGCTGAAGAAGTCCAGAAGAGGGTCCAAAGTCTTCATCCTATCCGGGAAGAAGAGTAGATCCGGACCGGCAAGCATCTTCTTCAAAGCGGCATCTTCTATCTTCATCCGATGAGGACCGGCTCCATCTTGAAGACCTCCATCGCGGATCCATCCTTCTTCTCCAACGACTAGACGACGAATGACGGTTCCTTTAAATGACGTCATCCAAGATGGCGTCCCTCGAATTCCGATTGGCTGATAGGATTCTATCAGCCAATCGGAATTAAGGTAGGAATATTCTGATTGGCTGATGGAATCAGCCAATCAGAATCAAGTTCAATCCGATTGGCTGATCCAATCAGCCAATCAGATTGAGCTCCCATTCTATTGGCTGATCGGAACAGCCAATAGAATGCGAGCTCAATCTGATTGGCTGATTGGATCAGCCAATCGGATTGAACTTGATTCTGATTGGCTGATTCCATCAGCCAATCAGAATATTCCTACCTTAATTCCGATTGGCTGATAGAATCCTATCAGCCAATCGGAATTCGAGGGACGCCATCTTGGATGACGTCATTTAAAGGAACCGTCATTCGTCGTCTAGTCGTCGGCCAGGATGGATGTTCCACGTCGGAGGTCTTCAGGATGCTGCTGCTCCGCTCCGGATGGATGACGATAGAAGATCCCGCTTGGTTGAAGACTTCAATCGGATGGAAGACCTCTTCTGCCCCGCTTGGATGAAGACTTCTACCGGATGGAGGACCTCTTCTTGCTCCGCTTGGATGAAGAATTTGGCTCGGCTGGGTGAAGACGACTCAAGGTAGGGAGATCTTCAGGGGCTTAGTGTTAGGTTTATTTAAGGGGGGTTTGGGTTAGATTAGGGGTATGTAGGTGGTGGGTTGTAATGTTGGGGGGGGGGTATTGTATGTTTTTTTTTACAGGCAAAAGAGCTGAACTTCTTGGGGCATGCCCCGCAAAGGGCCCTGTTCAGGGCTGGTAAGGTAAAAGAGCTTTGAACTTTAGTAATTTAGAATAGGGTAGGACATTTTTTTATTTTGGGGGGTTTTGTTATTTTATTAGGGGGCTTAGAGTAGGTGTAATTAGTTTAAAATTGTTGTAATATATTTCTAATGTTTGTAAATATTTTTTTATTTTTTGTAACTTAGTTCTTTTTTATTTTTTGTACTTTAGTTAGTTTATTTCATTGTATTTATTTGTAGATATTGTATTTAATTTATTTATTGATAGTGTAGTGTTAGGTTTAATTGTAGGTAATTGTAGGTATTTTATTTAATTCATTTATTGATAGTCTAGTGTTAGGTTTAATTGTAACTTAGGTTAGGATTTATTTTACAGGTAAATTTGTAATTATTTTAACTATTTTAGCTATTAAATAGTTCTTAACTATTTAATAGCTATTGTACCTGGTTAAAATAAATACAAAGTTACCTGTAAAATAAATATAAATCCTAAAATAGCTATAATATCATTATAATTTATATTGTAGCTATATTAGGATTTATTTTACAGGTAATTATTTAGCTTTAAATAGGAATAATTTATTTAAGAAGAGTTAATTAATTTAGTTAGATTTAAATTATATTTAACTTAGGGGGGTGTTAGGGTTAGGCTTAGACTTAGCTTTAGTGGTTAATACATTTATTAGAATAGCGGTGAGCTCCAGTCGGCAGATTAGGGGTTAATGTTTGAAGTTAGGTGTCGGCGATGTTAGGGAGGGCAGATTAGGGGTTAATACTATTTATTATAGGGTTAGTGAGGCGGATTAGGGGTTAATAACTTTATTATAATAGCGGTGCGGTCCGCTCGGCAGATTAGGGGTTAATAAGTGTAGGCAGGTGGAGGCGACGTTGTGGGGGGCAGATTAGGGGTTAATAAATATAATATAGGGGTCGGCGATGTTAGGGCAGCAGATTAGGGGTACATAGGGATAATGTACTTAGCGGCGGTTTACATAGCGGCAGATTAGGTGTTAAAAATAATATACAGGGGTCAGCGATAGCGGGGGCGGCAGATTAGGGGTTAATAAGTGTAAGGTTAGGGGTGTTTAGACTCGGGGTACATGTTAGAGTGTTAGGTGCAGACGTAGGAAGTGTTTCCCCATAGGAAACAATGGTGCTGCGTTAGGAGCTGAACGCGGCTTTTTTGCAGGTGTTAGGTTTTTTTCAGCTCAAACAGCCCCATTGTTTCCTATGGGGGAATCGTGCACGAGCACGTTTTTGAGGCTGGCCGCGTCCGTAAGCAACTCTGGTATCGAGAGTTGCAGTTGCGTTAAATATGCTCTATGCTCCTTTTTTGGAGCCTAATGCAGCCATTCTGTGGACTCTCAATACCAGAGTTATTTTAAAGGTGCGGCCAGAAAAAAGCCAGCGTTAGCTACGCGGGTCGTTACCGACAAAACTCTAAATCTAGCCGTAAGTGTCTTTAAAACATAAAAAAATAAAAAAATAAAAGCATTTAAACATTAAACAAAATAAAAATGTTTATGTCTCCAATTCATAGCAGCAACAATGAATCAGTTTGTATGTGGTATGTCCTTTTTTGATTGACTGTTTTTTTTTTCTTATGTGTTAGTATGTTAAAAGCGTATGAAATCATGTGCTTCTTATAATTTCTGCATGCTTTTTAATTCTAAATTTAGGATATCATTATGCTCCTGATACCACTCATGTAATAAGTGGGGATATTAATCTCTGTATTCCCATTATAATTAATAATACACTCATATTTAATTTGCAGCAAATTTGAGCTTTCATAAAATCATTTTATGTAACTAGAAACCTATGCAATTTTCCTTCCTGTGCGTTCTTTCTGTTCTTTAAAAAAAATCACCAGTCTCTTCTAAGGTTTTATGAATAATCTTGAGAATAGATTTTCTGTTTTAACCTTCCCTATTCAAAACTGCAACCAAGTTTATTGTACAGTTATATTAAACCGTGTGACTTTTCTTTGAGAATGATTCTTTTAGTCTATATGAAGTTACAGTGAACAGAAGAAACTTTGAAATCTTTCTTACAGTCAAACTCTAGCTTTGTAAATGTCTGTACTTTTTCTAGAGCAGACAGTTTACAATGCAATTCCATGAGAATTTGCATTTTAAAAAGAATAAATGTAATTGACACATTTTTACTATGTGTTTCAAACTTTGAAAAATGTCATCAATCCTGTATTTGTCTAAGGTCACACTAAAAGTCCAGTTTTCTTCAAAGATTTCAGCTGTCAAAAAACTAAAATACACTTTGGAAGACAAAGCAAAGTTTAACCTACTTCTGATTCAATTTTCTTAAACTATATTTTCATTAACTGTACAGCATTTGCTCAGATTCAATGATTTTAAAGTTTTAGTCACCTGAAAAGGCCTTTTAAACAGGATTGGTATGCAAAATACAGTAGAAACCCACACACATTTGAAATAAAAAAATATATAATAGTGTAATTAAATACAATAATATTAATTAAAAAAAAGAAAACATTTATTTTAAAACATATACAATAAAAAATACAATACATTTAAGCAATTAGGCCCCTAGTTATCAAGCCGTCAACCTCAAATACGCTGGAATTCTGCAGTGTATTTGAGGCGAGGCTGATTCGCCTTAGTTATCAAGGCCTACACACTGGCAAAAGTAGAATCTGGTGACGTAAGCATCGATCCGCCGGACTCAGTCTGACACAGATCGATTCTAACGTC
Organism: Bombina bombina; assembly: GCF_027579735.1. Classification (NCBI taxonomy): domain Eukaryota; kingdom Metazoa; phylum Chordata; class Amphibia; order Anura; family Bombinatoridae; genus Bombina; species Bombina bombina. The sequence continues at coordinate 1,209,171,227 of NC_069500.1, read as the reverse complement.
ACTCCAGATGTTTCGAACGCAAGTTCAGCACAATCTGACTACTTTTGGGAGTTATCAAAATCCCAGCAGGTACGCTCGGCACTTTTACGGCCCAGCGTACCTGGTTTTAAAACTGCTGCCCTGGAGGTGGCGGATCCCATAGGAATCAATGGGAGTCAGATCATAGCGAAAGTTCAAGTTAGCTGCTGCCTTACATCCCATTCATTCCTATGTGAAGTGTGTACACCTAACACTCTAACATGTACCCCAAGTCTAAGCACCCCTAATCTGCCCCCCCTACACCACCGCCACCTATATTAAACATTTTAACCCCTAAACCATCACTCCCGGACCCCGCCGCAACTCTAAGAAATCTGTTAACCCCTAAACCGCCGCTCCCGGCCCCTGCCGCCACCTACATAATACCTATTAACCCCTTTCCTGCCCCCCTATACCGCCGCAACCCCTAATAAATGTATTAACCCCTATCCTGCTGCTCCCGGACCAAACCGCAACAAAATAAATAGTTTAACCCCTAAACCGCTGCTCCCGGATCCCGCCGCCACCTATATTAAACTTATTAACCCCTAATATGCCCCCCTTACACCGTCGCCACATATAATAAATTTATTAACCCCTATCCTTCCCCCCATACCGCCGCAACCTATAATAAAATTATTAACCCCTAAAGCTAAGTCTAACCCTAACCCTAACACCCCCCTAAATTAAATCCAATTTAAATCTAACGAAATAAATTAACTCTTATTAACTAAATTATTCCTATTTAAAGCTAAATACTTACATGTAAAATAAACCATAAACTAGCTACAATATAACTAATAGTTACATTGTAGCTATTTTAGGATTTATTTTTATTTTACAGGCAAATTTCAATTTATTTTAACTAGGTAGAATAGCTATTAAATAGTTATTAACTATTTAATAGCTACCTAGCTATAATAAGGAGAAATTTACCTGTAAAATAAAAACTAACCTAAGATACAATTACACCTAACACTACACTATCATTAAATAAATGAATCCTATTTAAAACTAAATACTTACCTGTAAAATAAACCCTAAGATAGCTACAATGTAATTAATATTTACATTGTAGCTATTTTATGGTTTATATTTATTTTACAGGTAACTTGGTATTTATTTTAACTAGGTACAATAGCTATTAAATAGTTATTAACTATTTAATAACTACCTTTATCGGAACAGCCAATAGAATGCAAGCTCAATCTGATTGGCTGATTGGATCAGCCAATCAGATTATTCCTAACCTTAATTCCGATTGGCTGATAGAATCCTATCAGCCAATCGGAATTCGAGGGACGCCATCTTGGATGACGTCATTTAAAGGAACCTTCATTCGTCGGGAGTTCATCGTGGAGGAAGGATGTTCCGCGTTGGCGGGATGAAGATGGAGCCGGAAGAAAGAAGATTGAAGATGCCGCTTGATAGAAGACTTCAGCCGGATGGAAGACCTCTTCAGCGCCCGTTTGGATGAAGACTTCAGCTGGATGATGGACCTCTTCAGCCCCCGCTTGGATGAAGACATCGCCCGGATTGGATGAAGAATTTGGCTCGGCTGAGTGAAGATGACTCAAGGTAGGAAGATCTTCAGGGGTAGTGTTAGGTTTATTTAAGGGGGGTTTGGGTTAGATTAGGGGTGTGTGGGTGGTGGGTTTTAATGTTGGGGGGGTTGTATTTTTATTTTACAGGCAAAAGAGCAGTTTTCTTTGGGGCATGCCCCGCAAAAGGCCCTTTTAAGGGCTGGTAAGGTAATAGAGCTGGTATGTTTTAAATGTAGAATAGGGTAGGGAATTTTTTTTATTTTGGGGTCTTTGTTATTTTATTAGGGGGCTTAGAGTAGGTTTAATTAGCTTAAAATTGTTGTAATATTTTTATAATGTTTGTAAATAATTTTTTTATTTTTTGTAACTTAGTTCTTTTTTTTTGCACTTTAGTTAGTGTATTTATTTGTATTTATTTGTAGGTATTTGTATTTAATTTATTTAATTTATTTAATGATAGTGTAGTGTTAGGTTTAATTGTAACTTTGGTTAGAATTTATTTTACTGGTAATTTTGTATTTCTTTTAGCTAGGTAGTTATTAAATAGTTAATAACTATTTAATAGCTATTGTACCTAGTTAAAATAAATACAAAGTTACCTGTAAAATAAATATAAACCCTAAAATAGCTACAATGTAATTATTAATTACATTGTAGCTATCTTAGGGTTTATTTTACAGGTAAGTATTTAGTTTTAAATAGGATTAATTTATTTAATGATAGTGTAGTGTTAGGTGTAATTGTAACTTAGGTTAGTTTTTATTTTACAGGTAAATATCTCTTTATTTTAACTAGGTAGCTATTAAATAGTTAATAACTATTTAATAGCTATTTTACCTAGTTAAAATAAATTGAAAGTTGCCTGTAAAATAAAAATAAATCCTAAGATAGCTACAATATAATTATTATTTATATTGTAGCTATATTAGGGTTTATTTTAAAGGTAAGTATTTAGTTTTAAATAGGATTAATTTAGTTAATAAGATAAATATTATTTAGATTTATTTAATTAATATTTAAGTTAGGGGGGTGTTAGGGTTAGACTTAGGTTTAGAGGTTAATAATTTTATTACAGTGGCGGCGGTGTCGGGGGGGGGGCAGGATAGGGGTTAATAAATGTATTATAGGTGGCGACGGTGTAGGGGGGCAGATTAGGGGTTAATAAGTTTAATATAGGTTGCGGCGGGGTCTAGGAGCGGCGGTTTAGGGGTTAATAACATTATTTAGTTGCGGGGGGCTCCGGGGTTGCCGGTATAGGGGGTAGAACAGTGTAGTTAGTTGGGGTGCTTAGTGACAGGCTAGCAATAAAGCTGCCAAAAAGCCAAAGAGCAGCGAGATCGGATGATTGATAACTCTCACAGTCCGCTGCTCATCGCCCCGTACTTGGTGTGCGGCTTTTTGACAGCTTTATTGATAACAGGCAAAAATGTTCAGGTCCACGGCAGCGATGGTAGGCGAGCTTAGGTGGGCGTATTGGGCCGGCGAAGGCAGGTAAAGTAAACGGCTTGATAACTAGGCCTCTTGGTGTCAAATTATACATATTTAATGTAGCATTCTTACATCTTAAATATATTTATGTTTGAAGTAAAGATAATTCATCTAGAAATCCTGCACTTTTGATAAATAGGTCTCAGGTATTTGCAGAGGGTGATTTGTAGAATTATAAGTGAAAACTATTGTACAGGTGAAACTCGAAAAATTAGAATATTGTGCAAAAGTTCATTTATTTCACTAATGCAACTTAAAAGGTGAAACTAATATCTGAGACTCATTACATGCAAAGCAAGATAGTTCAAGCCGTGATTTGTCATAATTGTGATTATTATGGCTTACAGCTCATGAAAACCCAAAATCCACAATCTCAGAAAATTAGAATATTGTGAAAAGGTGCAATATTCTGGGCTCAAAGTGTCCCACTCTAATCAGCTAATTAAGCCATAGCACAAAGGGTTCCTGAGCCTTTAAATGGTCTCTCAGTCTGGTTCAGTAGGAATCACAATCATAGGAAAGACTGCTGACCTGACAGTTGTGCAGAAAACCATATTTGACACCCTCCATAAGGAGGGAAAGCCTCAAAAGGTAATTGCAAAAGAAGTTGGATGTTCCCAAAGTGCTGTATCAAAGAACATTAATAGAAAGTTATGTGGAAGGGAAAAGTGTGTAAGAAAAAGGTGCACAAGCAGCAGGGATGACCGCAGCCTGGAGAGGATTGTCAGGAAATGGCCATTCAAAAGTGTTGGAGACTTTCACAAGAGCTACCACACACAGACGGATCCTGGACTTGGGCTTCAAATGTCGTATTCCTCTTGTCAAGCCACTCCTGAACAACAAACAATGTCAGAAGCGTCTTACCTGGGCTAAAGAAAAACAGACCTGGTCAGTGGTCCAAAGTCCTCTTTTCAGATGAGAGCAAATTTAGCATCTCATTTGGAAACCAAGGACCCAGAGTATGGAGGAAGAATGGAGAGGCACACACTGTAAGATGCTTGAAGTCCAGTGTGAAGTTTCCACAGTCTGTGTTGATTTGGGGAGCCATGTCATCTGCTGGTGTTGGTCCACTGTGCTTCATTAAGTCCAGGGTCAACACAGCCGTCTACCAGGAAATTTTGGAACACTTCATGCTTCCTTCCACAGACGAGCTCTATGGGGATGCTGACTTCATATTCCAGCAGGACTTGGCACCTGCCCACACTGCCAAAAGCACCAAAACCTTGTTCAATGACCGTGGGATTACTGTGCTTAATTGGCCAGCAAACTCGCCTGACCTGAACCTATAGAGAATCTATGGGGTATTGCCAAGAGAAAGATGAGAGGCATGAGACCAAACAATGCAGAAGAGCTGAAGGCCGCTATTGATACATCCTGGTCTTCCATAACACCTCAGCAGTGCCACAAGCTGATAGCTTCCATGCCACAGTGCTTTGAGGCAGTAAATGCTGCAAAATGGGCCCAAACCAAGTACTGAGTATATACAGTATGCATGCTTATACTTTTCAGAGGTCCGATATTGTTCTACAGGTATGTACAATCCTTGTTTTTTTTTTTTTAATATAATTTTTTATTGAAGTTAAAGTATAGATTAACAAACAAGCTTCGCCATGAGGCCAAGATTACATCAGAGTAAATAATACATTGTCTATAATTTGACATTATTGGAATAAGAAAAACAAGATACACAGGTAACAGTATAATTACATATCGAAACGTTATCTGAAGATAGACAATAAGTTTAGGCGAAGTGAGATATAACTTCGTTTTATGTTATATTATTGATAAATGATCTCCACAGAACTATAGAAAATAATCAATAAAGTATCAGAGTCTGAGATATCAGGCTGTGGAGATCTATCATATGTATCAGCCACTCTTGGGCTGAGATATATAGGGGGGGGGGGGGAGATATTCAGCGGGTAAGCACCGCTATACATAAGAGGTAAACAGTGTAGGGGGGGGGAGGGCGGAGCCTTATATAAGTATGAGAAGTTTAGAGTATGTGCTAGGAGTTTAGGAATGTTCAAGTGGAAGGGTCCCCGCTCTGTCTAGGGAAGATTATATCTAGTAAATCATAGAGCAGATTAGGGTATACTCTGTCATTAAGCTTCCCCTCTGTTAATATGGTTGTACCTATAGGGTAGAAGAAAGTTAGTTAGCAGAGGGACATTATCAGGGCTTAGGATGGCTTAACATTGTCATCACGGCAAGACGTGAACTATGGACAAGGGGGTTAAAAAAAATAGGTTGGTTTTGACCATCGTGAAGTTCTATAAGAGCGGGGAAGTTAGAAAATGTGGATCAGGACTTAAAATGGCTTAGCATTGACATCACCATAATATTTGTGAGCTATGGGACAGAAGGTTAGGGGATTATGTTGGTTATAACCAGAAGGAAACTTAGGAAACTGTCCAGAAGGGACTGGGGATACGTTCAGGCGTCTGTCTAAGCTCAGGCTGGATGGCTGGGGCTCTGTGTCTGAGAGAGCTGTCATAAACATTGTAAGGGTCATATATAAATACACAGCGAATATATGCCACAGTTAAAGTATCTACGCTCTCAGGGGAGTACAATTATTAATATATAAATAAATATAAAAAAAAAACGGTTTGTACAGATATACAATTCTCTGCATGCTCTAAATGATTGAGTAAGATATAGTTTCCCTACACATATCTATATATTTGCCCAAAAAATAAACATTATCTGATATAGTGTGTCTCTAAAGAATGCCTCTATTCTGTCAGTAGAGGCAGGCTTGCCTGAAACAATATTTCTATGAATTGCTCCAGTTATTTGGGCATCAAAATGTTAGTTCTAGTGGTATTTAAGGATCTTCCCCAGTACAACAGTATCTTCAGGCAATAGCCATGTGTCACTAGGGGGTAAGCTTAATTATGATACAGTAGTTATACCTATATGTGGGAGTTAACACTTTTAACTAAATCTTTGTATTTATATAAAAGTAGCTTCAAAACATTTTAGCTTAGAGATAAAGAGTTCTCTGTCTGAGCAGCAGAGTAAATTCCAGAACAGACCACATACATGGAGCCTAACATAAAGCAGATATATTAAATCGTTATGCCCAGGAGTATTGGTAATCATCCCTTCTATAGTATAGTTACAGGTTTAGACAAAAAAATTGCCTCATTAGAACAACTATAGCCTAAAGAGGCTAATCAAACTGACAGAAATGTTATAAGATGTGAATTATGCCAATACCGTAACTCCTCTTCTACTGATATTATTGCGTTCTACATAAAATATATGGGGAAAGCATGTAAGGGGGAGGTGTAGTTAAGACAGTATATTTAACCTATAATTACTGCAATTGAACAGTCTCAGTGAAAGCAGGTGAAATTTGACCAGGGAAACATTATAATCCTGGTATAAGTATACATGTAGCATAAGTGTGAATACAGATAACTGCCATCATCTTAGATAGCTCTAAACTCCAAAATGCTGAAAGATAAAAACTTAATCCTAACTGATGTTATGAGAGGAGTTAAACTCAATCTTACTGCAGTAGTATTAAGCAATATGCGATAGAAAAGACTGTAGGCTAACAACATAGATGACAAGTTTTACACGCAGTATATAGGCTATTAAAGTTAAACAAAAATAAAACTTGGTGATAACTGAATGAAAAGAAACTGTCCGTATCAAACTACTAATGAGAGGGTTGCCAGGGCACACATTGCTTCTAAAAATGGTAAGGTAACTTAAGTACTTTTGCAGCTAGCCACTAGTCCATTACCCAACACCAACTTTCTGAGGGACCTGAAGATCCTGCGGGGAAAAGTCTATTCCGGTAGCATGACATATATAGACAGGGACCCTTGATGCCCTCCTGATGCTCCAAATAGCCTGGTGATTTAAAAGGCGAAGATTCTTCATTAAAATGTGGAGGGACACCACAAGGCTTCTTAGTTGCTGCTCTTTGCGCAGCTGTGGCGTGAGAGCAAGGCTCCTAAACTGTGGATCCCCATAGCGAGCAGTCAGAGTTCTTAGAGCGGAGTCTAAATGGAATTTCCCATCGACCGGCCGTGTCAGCCCAACACCGTCGGGCAGGATGTCAGCAGTTGGAGGTGCGCAGAGTAAAGCGTCAGAATGCTCACATAACTGCCCCAAGTCCTCAGGCAAGGAATCGGCAACGCAATCTCCCACCTCATGTTGAAGATCCGTTACATCGGACATGCTGCTCCGTGCCTCTCTTCTCAGATGCTGGTAAGGTTCTAGTGCGTCTGTCCCGCTTGAGACCTCCAGCCTATTGCTAGTTGCCGGTATCGGAGTCGGATCCTTAACCGCTCTCAGCTCAGAAATTAGTTCCTGCTGGTGGTCATCCAGTGCCGACATTAGGTTACGCAGCATGTCTGCAATGCTCCCCTCCATATTTGAAGTGATGGTTATGGTAGATGTGCTGTGCTTCTGGAGATGCTCTGCCGCTATTTCAGCTTCTCTCTTTTAGCTTCCTACTAGTAGTTCTAATAAAGCTGGGAGTAGTAGGTTGGAGATCGCTAACACTCTGCGATATGCAGTAATATGCAGAGGGCCCCGAAAATGGCGGCTGGGCCTATTCATACGGAGTAGTTAGCTTCCTGGCCAATGTTATATGTCAGCTGTCTATCAACTGTTGTACAATTAGAAGGTTATCCTGCAGTCCCAGGTATAGACAAATGCAAACTTAGCACTTTCGGTAGTATATTATACCCTTTTAATTTCTCAATAATCAGGAGCTCTCATGCCACACGTCTCACTCCTTCAGCTGCTGGCTCCGCCCCCCACAATCCTTGTTTTAATGATTGCATGTAATATTCTAATTTTCTGAGATTGTGGATTTGGGGTTTTCATGAGCTGTAAGCCATAATCATCACAATTATGACAAATCACAGCTTGAACTATCTTGCTTTGCATGTAATGAGTCAATCTCATATATTATTCTAATTTTTCGAGTTTCACCTGTATGCCTCTCAAGTGAATAAGAAACATAAGGACTGTGCTGAATTAGGATCAAATTCCTATAGTCCTGCTTTGTCTAGCCTTTATTTTTAAAATTGTAGCTTTTTTGTTTACTTTTCTAATTTTGAAGAGTCATGTGTTCCTGTAGAGTAGAGCTGGAAGCTATAGTAGGGAAAATGTACTGGTATTGCTATTCAGCATGGCCATTAAGTATATCACAAGGGGAGCTCACATGATTTTTGTTGATAAAATGTGCACAAATAAACTAAAGGAGGTTGACAAAAAATCCTTCACTATATGAAGTGGCATCCATTTCATTCTCTTCCAAATAAATTAATTTTGTTTGTGTGCTCACAGACAAGAGTGAAAGAAAATACGTATTGTGGTTCCAACTTGACAAGGGAAAGAACATATATTCCCAAAAAATAAATGGAATGGAGAGCAACAATGAACAATCAGTTTGTCCAAGGCAAATTTTGCCAAAATTGTGTATGAATTCAATGGGATTGGTTTGACTGTTTTATATTTTCATGTCAATCTGTAGAATTTAGACATGTAAATTCCCACAATATGTTGGTTGCACCGTACATTAGAGATTTTAAGAAGTCAGTTATTATACAAAGGCATACCATATATTTACATAAGGGTCAATCACAATTCTTCAGAAAATGTATCAAATGGTTTTCAAAAGAAAATCGCTATTAAAAATTATGGATATTTTTTTTGGTTGAGATTTGACCACATAATGCCGGTTCATCTTCTAGGCACACACAGTTTCCATGCAAATTTTCACAGCTAGAAAATATTTCTGCTGGGATAATTGAGTGTTAAATATGATTTTTACCTTCTGACTGTGAGATAATAAAATACTAACGCCTAGATTTAGAGTTTTGTCGGTAAAGACCCGCGGTGCTAACACTGCTTTTTTTTCCCAGCGCACCCTTAAGCCAACGCTGGTATTTAGAGTTGTCTGAATGGCTGCGTTAGCCTCAGAAAAGGGAGCATTGAGCATAATGTAGCTCCACTTCAACCCTCAATACCAGCATAGCCTACGGCAGCGGTAAGCTGGAAAAATGTGCTTGTGCACAATATCCCCATAGGAAACAATGGGACTGAGCTGGCTGAAAAAAAACCTAACACCTGCAAAAAAGCAGTATTCAGCTCCTAACGCAGCCCCATTGATTCCTATGGGAAAACACTCTCTAAGTCTACACCTAACACCCTAACATGAACCCCGAGTCTAAACACCACTAACCTTACACTTATTAACCCCTAATCTGCCGCCCCCACTATCGCTGACACCTACATTTTATTATTAACCCCTAATCTGCCGCTCCGGACACCGCCGCAACCTACATTATAGCTATGAACCCCTAATCTACTGCCCCTAACATCGCCGACACCCATATTATATTTATTACCCCCTAATCTGCTCCCCCCAATGTCGCCGCCGCCTACCTACACTTATTAACCCCTAATCTGCCGACCGGACCTCACCGCCACTATAATAAATGTATTAACCCCTAAACCGCCGCACTCCCGCCTCGCAAACACTATAATAAATAGTATTAACCCCTAATCTGCCCTACCTAACATCGCCGCCACCTACCTACAAATATTAACCCCTAATCTTCCGCCCCCAAAATCGCCGCTACTATAATAAATTTATTAACCCCTAAACCTAAGTCTAACCCTAACCCTAACACCCCCCTAAATTAAATATAATTTAAATTAATCTAAATAAATGTACTATAATTAAATAAATTATTCCTATTTAAAACTAAATACTTACCTATAAAATAAACCCTAATATAGCTACAATATAACTAATAGTTACATTGTAGCTATTTTAGGATTTATATTTATTTAACAGGCAACTTTGCATTTATTTTAACTAGGTACAATAGCTATTAAATAGTTATTAACTATTTAATATCTACCTAGTTAAAATAATTGCAAAATTACCTGTAAAATAAATCCTAACCTAAGTTACAAATACACCTAACACTTTCTATCAATAAATTAATTAAATAAATTACCTACAATTAGCTAAATTAAAATACAATTAAATAAACTAATCTATAATACAAAAAAAACAAACACTAAATTACAGAAAATAAAAAAATTTTTACAAGAAGTTTAAGCTAATTACACCTAATCTAAGCCCCCTAATAAAATAAAAAAGCCCCCCAAAATAATAAAATGCCCTACCCTATTCTAAATTACAAAGTAATCAGCTCTTTTACCAGCCCTTAAAAGGGCTTTTTGCGGGGCATTGCCCCAAAGTAATCGGCTCTTTTACCTATAAATAAAAATACAACCCCCCCCCCCCCCGAACATTAAAACCCACCACCCACATACCCCTACTCTAACACACCCAAACCACTCTTAAATAGACCTAACACTAACCCCCTGAAGATCTTCCTACCTTGAGTTGTCTTCACCCAGCCCAGACTAATTCTTCATCCAAGTGGAGCAAGAAGAGGTCCTTCATCCGGTAGAAGTCTTCATCCAAGCGGGGCAAGAAGAGGTCCTTCATCTGGTAGAAGAAGTCTTCATCCAAGCGGGGTCTTCTATCTTCATCCATCCGGAGCGGAGCCATCTTCCATCCAGCCGACGAGGAGCCATCCTCTTCAACCGACGGACTAACGACGAATGACGGTTCCTTTAAGGGACGTCATCCAAGATGGCGTCCCTCGAATTCCGATTGGCTGATAGGATTCTATCAGCCAATCGGAATTAAGGTAAGAATAATCTGATTGGCTGATTGAATCAGCCAATCAGATTGAAGTTCAATCCGATTGGCTGATCCAATCAGCCAATCGGATTGACCTCGGATTCTATTGGCTAATCTGGGGGCGGCAGATTAGGGGTTAATATTTGTAGGTAGGTGGCAGCAATGTTAGGGAGGGCAGATTAGGGGTTAATACTATTTATTATAGTGTTTGCAAGGCGGGAGTGCGGCGGTTCAGGGGTTAATACATTTATTATAGTGGCGGTGAGGTCCGGTCGGCAGATTAGGGGTTAATAAATATAATGTAGGCGTTGGCGATGTTAGGGGCAGCAGATTAGGGGTTCATAGGTATAATGTAGGTTGCAGCGGTGTCCGGAGCGGCAGATTAGGGGTTAAAAAAATGTATTATAGGGTTGGCGATGTGGGGGGGCCTCGGTTTAGGGGTTCATAGGTAGTTTATGGGTGTTAGTGTACTTTATAGCACAGTAGTTAAGAGCTTTATGTTCCCGCGTTAGCCCATAAAGCTCTTAACTACAGACTTTTTTTTTGAGGTTGGAGTCTTGTCGGTAGAGGCTCTACCGCTCACTTCTTCCAAGACTCAAAATACCAGCGTTAGGCAAATCCCATTGAAAAGATAGGATACGCAATTGACGTAAGGGGATCTGCGGTAGCCTCGAGTCGCGGAAAGAAAGTGAGCGGTAGACCCTTTCCTGCCTGACTCTAAATACCAGCGGGCGGTTAAAAGCAGCGTTAGGACCCCTTAACGCTGCTTTTGACGGCTAACGCCAAACTCTAAATCTAGCCATAAGATAGCTTTATAGGCATCAGACCATAATCAATGTTGAAACATTTTCCAGCGCATTTGTGACTCCAAAATCATAAGCAGAATGTGTTCTTAAACTAAAGTGAAAGTTTCTGCTATAATATGTATAATTTATCTTCCAATTCTTCTTACTCCATAAAATTCAGGACACATACAATGCATTACAGTTCTGCTGTTTGACCATCCAAAGGAATCTTGAATATCTAGGCCTGTTAATATACAGTAACCTTTATACGCCTTTGCGGCTTTGCTGCTAAACAATGTCCATAAAAAACACTAGACAAGGTAAAGGTTGCAAAATATTTAATATATTTGCATGTTTTCAATTTTAAACTAAATATTTGTTTAATTTTCATTAGAGGGAACAAGCTTTGTATGTACACAGAGTACATATGAGATGGTAACTTTAGCTAATATTTCAAGAAAACAATGTACGATAATAAATACTTGCATGCAATTCTGTTTTAATTTTCTATCTTGATAAGGCTGTACTATTGGATTGGATGAAGGGAAACCCAGAAAAGACAAGACTTTGCATGAAGGCTATCATGCACTACTAAGCAGGAAGAAGATTGCAGAAGATAATTTCAAACACAAAGTATAAGAAACCTGTAATAAACAGATAGTCTGAATATGCCACAATAGAGTGTTTATTATATAAAATTAAGAAAAGGAAGGGAAAAACTTATTTAAATGAAAAACAGTAGTATCTGGATATAAGCTCAAACTAAACAACTTAAACTTAACTTTTTCCCAAATAATAATAATAATAATAATAATAATAATAACAATAAAAATAATAATATTACTTTTAATCTGTGCTCATTGTTATTTTGTATTATAGAAACCCCTAATAGAAATTGTCTTCTTTACTTATTTATTATTTGTTTTTATACATTTATTTCTTATTGAATAAGTAAGAGTACAATAGTCAAACATTCTTAAAAATATTTGTCCAAAGTAAATTGTTTTCCACATATCTATAATATTTTGAAAGTTTAGAAGACAATCCTAGTAGAATCTTAACTTTGAACACTTGGCATAAAAAAACATTTACAATGGAACAAATGTTATATAAACCTGTTTTTAGCCTTTATGCTGTTGGCTGCTTTGTCAAACAGACATCAAGATAAAAGGTGAAGATGAATTAACCAACAATTGTTTCCAGATGGATAATACTGTCCATTAGCAGTAGTAATCCCAAAGCAGACACATATGCTTGATTCATTGTCACCGCTATACCGGTTTGTAAAGACCCATATACAGACTCACAAGAACCAAATAAGCAAGCCAACTGCAACCCCAGATGCTGCTCCTGTTTAAATATATATTTCAGAATGTGCCATCTGTAGTTCCCTGCAGCCAAGTATGTCTTCTGAGTTGTCAGTGGCATTTACCCTAGAGTCTAGATTTCATATATATTATGAGAAGAATTAGAACATTAATTACTGATCATACTTTACAAAGCTAAATTAAAATAAATGTAAAAATATTTAATGGTTATTTCTAATGTCATGCTATATTATAGTTATTATTTATCTAGTTAAAGTATATATCTACACTTAAAATACAATACACTTAAAATATTTTAACAACATTTTACATGTTGAATGTGTGATTAAAATGTGTCATATACATTTAAAACAAGGAATATATATATATATATATATATATATATATATATATATATATATATATATATATACTGTAATATATACATATTTTATATATTACTTGTTTTAAATGTTTTAAATGTATTTTAATATTTTATATATATATATATGTATATATAAATATATATATATATATATATATATATATATATATATATATATATATATATATATCTTCAGTAGGTACATCTGTAAGATTAGTATGCAGTGTAAAGAATATGGAAAATGTCAGCTTTGAAAGTTTTAGAGCAATCCACCAGTTTGATAACCATGATGTGGAGGAAAGCAAGTTATGTATCTCTGGTTTCCATACCACTACTTAATTGAAAGTTATAACTACGACCCTTTAAGAGACAGCCATCTTTAGAAGGACATTAAACTAAAAATATAATTATCCAGAAAATGAAAAACGTTTGCAATGCTCTTTCATAATTTATCTTGCATCCTTTAATATTATTAATATAATATTATTAATATTATCAGTTATTTGTAGAGCGCCAACAGATTCTGCAGCGCTATAAACATAGGTGGTATAGAAGTTAACATTTATAGAGATCAAATGGGTAGAGGGCCCTGATGAGCGTTGCACTGTTGTAGTCGGCTCTTATGAAGGTGATCTACAAACAGCTGGGCTCATAGGCTTACATGCTAAGGAGTTCAAGGGGATAGCAATGGAGTTAGGAAGGTTAGTGAAGGTTATATGCATACCTGAATAGTAGAGGAAAATCTTGTGGAGCGAGGCAGAGAGTTCCATAAAATGGGAGCCAGTCTGGAGAAATCTTGTAAGCAGAAATGTCAGGAGGTAACAAGAGTGGAGGAGAGTAGGAAATCGGGAGTAGAGTGAAGGGGACAGGAGGGAGAGTATCTATAGACAAGGTATGAAATTTAGGGGTGAGCAGTACAGTTGAGGGCTTTGTATGTCAGAGTGAGAATTTTGTGTTAAATCCTGGAGGCAAGAGGAAGCCAGTGAAGGGATTGGCAGAGAGGTGCAGCAGATGAGGAGCGACGTGTATGGAAGATGAGCCTGGCAGAGGCATTCATTATGGATTGTAAAGGAGCTAGGTGGCAGATAGGGAGACCAGATGGAGTTGCAGTAGCTGAGGTGGGAAAGGATGAGTAGATTACAATCTTAGTTGTGTCTTGTATAAGAAAATGTCTAATTTTAAAGATGTTTTTAAGGTGGAAGCAACAGGTTTTAGCCAAGGACTGAATGTGTGGAGATCTGAGTCAAGTGTGACCCCAAGACATCGGACATGTGGGGTAGGGGTAATGATGAAGTTATCAATAGTTATAGAGAAATGGGGGTGGAGATTTTGGAAAAATGGGGGAAAATAAGGAACTCTGTTTTGTAGAGATTTAGCTTCAGGTAATGAGAGGACATTTAAGATGAGATATATGAGAGACAGTTAGTAACACAGGTTAGCAAGGAAGGAGATAGGTCTGATGCAGAGAGGTAGATTTGGGTGTCGTCGGCATACAAATTATATTGAAACCCGTGGGACCTTTATTAAGGAACCTAATGATGACGTTTAGATTGAGAAGAGAAGGGGACTGAGGACAGAGCCTTGCAGTACCCCAACAGAAAGTGGTAAACAGGGCAGGATGCCCCAGAGAAGGCTACACTAAAAGGTATGGTTAGACATATAGGAAGAGAACCACAAGAGATCTGTGTCACAAATGCCGAAGGATTGGAGGGTTTAGGGCCAAAGAAGGATAAGCAGAGAGAGGTGGCCTTTGGAATTTGCTGTAAGTAGGTTGTTGGTAACCTTAACAATTGCTGTCCCTGTGGAGTGATGGGGGTGAAATCCAGATTGCAGTGGGTCAAGGAGGGAGTTTAATGTAAAGAAATGGGATAGACCGGCATATACTAGCTTTTCAAGAAGCTTTGAGGCAAGAGGAAGTAGGGAAATAGGGCGGTAGTTAGATGGGGAGGATGGATCGACAGAAGGTTTTTTGAGGATAGGTGTGACCAGTGCATGTTTAAGAGATGAGAGAAATATACCAGTGCTGAGGGAGAGGTTGAAGATATGTGTGAGTATAGGGGTAAGGGTTAAAAAGAGTAATGGGAGTAGCTGTGAGGGGATGGGGTCGAGGGGACAGGTAGTGAGGTGAGAGGACAGTATAAGGGCAGAAACTTCTTCCTCTGTAACAGGGGCAAAAGAGCTAAATTAAAGGCTATGTGGGTTTTTAGATGATTGTGAGTTTCTGAAGGGGTTGGAGATTGGTAGCATATTGAGAACTGATTTCATTTCTGAAGGAGTCGATTTTGTTATTAAAGTAGCTGGCAAAATCTTGAGTTGAGAGAGAAGTTGTAGTAGGAGGTGGGGGTGGGCGGAAAAGAGTATTGTACGTGGATTACAGACATTTTGGGCTTAAAGAAAGAGTAGAGATAAGAGTAGAGAAGTAATGTTGCTTATATAGATTAAGGGCAGAATAGTAAGAGTTCAAGATGAACTTGTAGTGAAGAAAGTCAACTGAACTCTGAGATTTTCTTCAGTTTAGCTGAGCAGTACGGGAACATCTGCGTAGGTATCGTGTCAGAGGAGTATGCCAGGGCTGAGGATGAGTGTATGATTTCCGAGCTATGGTAGGTGGGGCCAGATTTTCATGGACCGATGTAAGGGTGGAGTTATAGGGTAGGAAAAGGAGGGGATGGAAGAGAGGAGAGGTTCAAGAGAGCTAGCTAGCTGTTGCTGATGTAATGACTTGATGCTTCTGTGAAGTTTGTTGTGAGGGGTAGAAGGAGGGATAGTTGTAGGGAGGGATGTGATGTAACAATTTAGGAGATGATGGTCAGAAAGAGGAAAATTTTGTGAAGTTTGAGATGGTGCATCGATAGCTAAAATTCAGATCAAGGGAGTGACAATCTTTGTGAGTGGGAGAGTCAGTTCATTGTGACAGGTCAATAGAGGAAGTGAGTTGCAGAAGTTGTTTTGCAGAGGAGGCAGTGGGATTGTCAACAGGGAGGTTGAAGTCACCAAGAATGAGGGCAGGGGTATTGGAGGAAAGGAAATAAGGTAGCCAGGTGACAAAGTCATCTAGAAATAGAGTTTAGGAGCCATGGTGGCAGTATATGACTGCAACATGTATAGAAAAGGGAGAGAATAAGTAAATCATGTGTATTTTGAATGAAGAAAATGTAATGGGAAGAGAAGGTCTATATTTGTTGAAAGGTGCAATGAGAGGAAAGTAAAATACCAATACCACCATCTTGTCTATCAGACCTAGGAGTGTGGCTGAAGTGAAGACCTCCATGTGACAGTGCAGCAGAGGAAGCTGTGTCTGAAGGAGAGAGCCAGGTTTCTGTGAGAGCCAGAAGATTGAGAGAGTGGGAGATAAAGAGGTCATGGATAGAAGTGAGCTTGTGCAAACAGAGCAAGAGTTCCAGAGTGCACAAGTGAAGGGGGTGGTGGTTTTTTTATGCAAGAGGAATGAGATTATGGTTACCAGAGTTTTTTTTTTTTTTAAAGTAAATTGAAAGGCCCACATGGGTGTGCAAGGCTAGGAAGATGTGAGGGACCAGGATTAGGGGAGATGACACCAGCAGTTAGTATGAGCAAAAGGGAGAGTTACATGAGATGAGATACAGATTTTCAGTAATAATGTAATACGTAATAATGTTTTTGGGATGAGGTGCAAGGGGGAGAGAGTATTTATGAATGTGTGAAGTTCATGAATACAAAAGTAAGGTGAGGTTAAGAGAGATGGACTAATGAACAGTGCAGGTGGTGAGGGGAAAGGAGTAATTGAATAAAGTAGTTTTTAAAGAAACAAATGGTAGCAAAAAGGAGTATGAATATATTTACTTATAAACTGAATATTTAGGGTTTTCCACTGCCCTAATTAGGCTGAAGTTCATTCTGTGGACTTAAAATCACTCTTCATTCTAAATACTGCACAGTGATTGCTTGATTGGTGCAAGATTTCAATTATATCACAGCTAAGTAGATAAGATGTAGTAATTAATTTCTGATGCATGTATAAAAATATTTGAATGTCCTTTTGAAATAGAAAATACAAAAAAGCAGCTCTTTAGCTATTGTGTAAATAAAATTAAAACATTTGACAGCTTGCATAATGTATCTAAACCACTTATCTAAAGTTAAAATAGACAACATTTGTCTATTCATTCTTTTATCTCATAACACTTTAAAGTAAAATGTTAAAAATGAAGGCCATTCCAGTATATATTGCTTTCTCAAAACTCAAGTGCAGCCATGATAAAAATGTCACAGTACCAGATGTACACATCTCTGTTCTAGTTTAACAAACTATTATTCTTTTGAACAATGGGATTTCTTCTAATGAGCATATGGACAGATACTTACTGAGCTATATTAACTTTCTATAACAACCACTTGTATGCGAATATATATCTATATATGACAAGATGATTGCTTATAAACACATTAAAAAATATTTCTAAAATAGGATTTTGTAGAAATGTTACTGTTAATCAAATTATCAAACCTGTTTGCTAATTATTAAAATATACACCAAGGATATATGCTAATACCTATGTGATGTCAGCTATTATCCAATGATATCATACAAATACTGTGCATTTTATTATTTTGTTCTAAATATAATTATTTGAAGTTAAAAATACATTTTCATGGAGGATTGTCCTTTTTTAAGAAATAGAGATTAAGGAGTTTGCCTTAAAGAGACATTTACTCAAAAGCTAATTCTCTATAAAATGTTCAGTTATGCATAGCTTTTTTTCTTTTCTTTTTTTTCTAACTCCATTCTGTGGAATTCAGAACAATGACCGGCCTATCTACTGTTCAGTGATTAGTTTATCTGTGTAATAGTTCACTTATAGCTGTTATTAAAGGGGCCGAAAAAACAACACAGGCCAGATTACGAGTGGCGTACTAACATTTACGTGCATGTAAAAAGAGGTTCATCGTGGATGTTTGCACGCGTTGGATTTAGTGCTAGTATTACAAGGTGAAAGTAAATGCGAACGCGTGAGCACAATCACTATTTACACTCGAATGATTACTGCGTCTCCAGAGCTCTGGTTAAAGTTACACTCTTTATAACACTATCTAATAAAAATTATTTAAAAAAATTTTGCACAAAAAAGATGCCTCAGGTGTTAGAAAAAAAGGCATGCAAAAAGGGCTTTAACATAGAGATACATTTATACACATGTCTAAATATGTTTATGTATGTATTTATATATGTTTATATGTGTGTACATATGTATTTATATATTTATGTGTATATATGTATTTACAGACATATATCTTTATATATAAACACATAAATACATATATACACACACATATATACAGACATCCCAACTCTCCCGGAAGGTTCGGGAGTCTCCCACATTGAAAAAGCTGCTCCCTGACACTTGCAAATTAAACACAATCTCCCGGAAATAGCGGTGCCAGAGAAAATCAAATTTGTGCCTGCACTTTTCATTTCTACCTCTAGGTGTCACTGTTCCATTATAGCTCAATGTAAATAGTTATTGCGTTCCGCTCTAGACTTTTTTCCCCCTTCCTGATCTCTACTCTAGTGTGGTGAGAGACAGCAGCAGACCTGATATATATATATATATATATATATATATATATATATACAGTAGGTGAGATGTGCAGACTCCTATACCTCTGAATTGTACAGACTCTCATACTCTCTATATTGTGCAGACTCCCATACTTTATATTGTACAGACTCCCATACTCTCTATTTTGTGCAGACTCCCATACTTTATATTGTTCAGACACCCATACCTCTATATTGTACTGATTCCCAGACTTTATATTGTACAGACTCCCATACTTTATATTGTACAGACTCCCATACCTCTATATTGTAAATACTCCCATACCTCTATATTGTACAGACTCCCATACATCTATATTGTACAGACTCCCAAACTCTATATTGTGCAGACTCCCAAACTATATATTGTGCAGACTCCTATACTTTATATTGTACAGACTCCCATACTCTATATTATGCAGACATCCAAACTCTATATTGTGCAGGCTCCTAAACTCTATATTGTACAGACTACAAACTATATATTGTAGATTCCCAAACTTTATATTGTACAGACTCCCATACTTTATATTGTACAGACTCCCAAACTCTATATTGTGCAGACTCCCAAACTCTATATTGTGCAGACTCCCAAACTCTATATTGTACAGACTCCCATACTTTATATTGTACAGATTCCCAAACTCTATATTGTACAGACTCCCAAACTATATATTGTAGACTCCCAAACTTTATATTGTACAGACTCCCATACTTTATATTGTACAGACTCCCAAACTCTATATTGTGCAGACTCCCAAACTCTATATTGTGCAGACTCCCAAACTCTATATTGTGCAGACTCCCAAACTCTATATTGTACAGACTCCCATACTTTATATTGTACAGATTCCCAAACTCTATATTGTACAGACTCCCAAACTATATATTGTAGACTCCCAAACTTTATATTGTACAGACTCCCATACTTTATATTGTACAGACTCCCAAACTCTATATTGTGCAGACTCCCAAACTCTATATTGTGCAGACTCCCAAACTCTATATTGTGCAGACTCCCAAACAATATATTGTACAGACTACAAAACTTTATATTGTACAGACTCCAAAACTCTATATTGTGCAGACTCCCAAACTTTATATTGTACAGACTCCCAAACTCTATATTGTACGGACTCACAAACTTTATATTGTACTGACTCCCAAACTTTATAATGTACAGACTCCCATTATTTATATTGTGCAGACTCCTAAACTCTATATTGTGCAGACTCCCATATTTTATATTGTGCAGACTCCTAAACTCTATATTGTGCAGACTCCCAAACTATATATTGTACAGACTCCCAAACTTTATATTGTACAGACTCCCATACTCTATATTGTGCAGACTCCCATACTCTATATTGTGCAGACATCCAAACTCTATATTGTGCATACTCCCATACTCTATATTGTGCAGATTCCCATACCTCTATATTGTGCAGACTCACATACTTTATAATGTACAGACTCCCAAACTATATATTGTGCAGACCCCTAATCTCTATATTGTACTGACTCCCAAACTTTATATTGTACAAACTCCCATACTATATTGTGCAGACATCCAAACTCTATGCTGTACAGACTCCTAAACTCTATTTTGTACAGACTTACATGCTCTTTATTGTGCAGACTCCCATACTCTATATTGTGCAGACATCCAAACTCTATATTGTACAAACTCCTAAACTCTATATTGTACAGACTCCCATACTCTATATAGTACAGACTCCCAAACTCTATATTGTACAGACTCCTAAACTCTATATTGTACTGACTCCCAAACTTTATATTGTGCAGACATCCAAACTCTATATTGTGCAGACTCCCAAACTCTATATTGTGCAAACTCCCAAACTATATATTGTGCAGACTCCCATACTCTATATTGTGCAGACATCCAAACTCTATATTGCGCAGGCTCCTAAACTCTATATTGCACAGACTCCCAAACTATATATTGTAGACTCCCAAACTTTATATTGCACAGACTCCCAAACTCTATATTGTGCAGACTCCCAAACTCTATATTGTGCAGACTCCCAAACTCTATATTGTACAGACTCCCAAACTATATATTGTGCAGACATCCCAACTCTCCTGGAATGTTCGGGAGTCTCCCACATTTAAAAAGCTGCTCCCTGACACCTGAAAATTAAACACAATCTCCTGGAAATAGCAGTGCCAGAGAAAATCAAATTTGTGCCTGCACTTTTCATTTCTACCTCTAGGTGTCACTGTTCCATTATAGCTAAATGTAAATAGTTATTGTGTTCCTCTCTAGACTTTTTTCCCCCTTCCTGATCTCTACTCTAGTGCGGTGTGAGACAGCAGCAAACCTGATATATATACACTAGGTGAGATGTGCAGACTCTCATACTCTCTATATTGTGCAGACTCCCATACTTTATATTGTACAGACTCCCATACTCTCTATTTTGTGCAGACTCCCAGACTTTATATTGTACAGACTCCCATACCTCTATATTGTACAGTCTCCCATACCTCTATATTGTACAGACTCCCAACCTCTATATTGTGCAGACTCCTATACTTTATATTGTACAGACTCCCATACTCTATATTGTGCAGACTCCTATACTTTATATTGTACAGACTCCCATACTCTATATTGTGCAGACATCCAAACTCTATATTGTGCAGGCTCCTAAACTCTATATTGTACAGACTCACAAACTATATATTGTAGACTCTCAAACTTTATATTGTACAGACTCCCAAACTCTATATTGTGCAGACTCCCAAACTCTATATTGTGCAGACTCCCAAACTCTATATTGTGCAGATTCCCAAACTTTATATTGTGCAGACTCCCAAACTTTATATTGTACAGACTCCCAAACTCTATATTGTACAGACTCCCAAACTTTATATTGTACTGACTCCCAAACTTTATATTATACAGACTCCCATACTTTATATTGTACTGACTCCCAAACTCTATATTGTACTGACTCCCAAACTATATATTGTAGACTCCCAAACTTTATATTGTACAGACTCCCTTACTTTATATTGTACAGACTCCCAAACTCTATATTGTGCAGACTCCCAAACTTTATATTGTACAGACTCCAAAACTTTATATTGTACAGACTCCCAAACTCTATATTGTGCAGATTCCCAAACGTTATATTGTACAGACTCCCAAACTTTATATTGTACTGACTCCCAAACTTTATATTGTACTGACTCCCAAACTTTATATTGTACAGACTCCCATACTTTATATTGTGCAGACTCCTAAACTCTATATTGTGCAGACTCCCATACTTTATATTGTGTAGACTCCTAAACTCTGTATTGTGCAGACTCCCAAACTATATATTGTACAGACTCCCAAACTTTATATTGTACAGACTCCCAAATTCTATATTGTACAGGCTCCTAAACTCTATATTGTACTGACTCCCAAACTTTATATTGTGCAGACATCCAAACTCTATATTGTGCAGACTCCCAAACTCTAAATTGTGCAGACTCCTATACTTTATATTGTACAGACTCCCATACTCTATATTGTGCAGACATCCAAACTCTATATTGCACAGTCTCCTAAACTCTATATTGTATAGACTCCCAAACTATATATTGTAGATTCCCAAGCTTTATATTGTACAGACTCCCATACTTTATATTGTACAGACTCCCAAACTCTATATTGTGCAGACTCCCAAACTCTATATTGTACAGACTTCAAAACATTATATTGTACAGACTCCCAAACTCTATATTGTGCATACTCCCAAGCTTTATATTGTACAGAGTCCCAAACTCTATATTGTGCAGACTCCCAAACTTTATATTGTACAGACTCCCAAACTCTATATTGTACAGACTCCCAAATTTTATATTGTTCTGACTCCCAAACTTTATATTGTACAGACTGCCATACTTTATATTGTGCAGACTCCTAAACTCTATATTGTGCAGACTCCCATACTTTATATTGTGCAGACTCCTAAACTCTATATTGTGCAGACTCCCAAACTATATATTGTACAGACTCCCAAACTTTATATTGTACAGACTCCCATATTCTATATTGTGCAGACTCCCATACTCTATATTGTGCAGACTCCCATACTCTATATTGTGCAGACTCCTATACTCTATATTGTGCATACTCCCATACTCTATATTGTGCACACTCTCATATTCTATATTGTGCAGACTTCTATACTCTTTGGGTTGGGGGCTTGGGGGTACAATAGTGAGATGGTACAGTGAGGTACTATAGTGAGGTGGTACAGTGAGGTACTATACAGAGGTGGTACAGTGAGGTACTATAGTGAGGTTGGCATGCATTGAGGTAGTATAGTGAGGGGGGCACCTCCCTGAAATGAGTTTTTGCAGGTTGGGATGTCTGTATATATGGGCATTTGAGCACTTTGCAGTTAAAGGGACACTGTACTCAAAAATTTTCTTTCGTGATTCACATAGAGCATGCATTTTTAAGCAACTTTCTAATTTACTCCTATTATTTTCTTCATTGTCTTGGTATGTTTATTTGAAAAGCAAGAATGTAAGTTTAGATGCTGGCCCATTTTTGGTGAACAACCTGGGTTGTACTTGCTGATTGGTCAGCACCAATAAACAAGTGCTGTCCATGGTACTGAAGCACACATTTGCTGGCTCCTTAGCTGAGATGCCTTCTTTTTCAAATAAAGATAGCAAGAGAATGAATTAAAATTGATAATAGAAGTAAATTAGAAAGTTGCTTAAAATTGCATGCTCTATCTGAATTATGAAAGAACAAATTTGGGTTCAGTGTCCCTTTAAGTAAATAAAAACATGTAAATTCATATGTATGCAAATTCATATTTAATTTTTATACTGTGGGGTTGGTTTATCAAATAGCGGTCGGACATGATTCGCTGTAGCAAATCATATCTGCTCAACATCGTAAATGCTGACAGCATATGCTGGTGAAATGTTTGTGCAATGCTGACCCCCACACATTTGCTGCCAATTGGCTGCTAGCAGGGGGTGTCAATCATCCCGATCAGATCGGGATGGTTGCAGTTAGCCACCTAAAAGGTGGCAGACAAGTTAAGGAGCAGCATGTGTATGTACTGTAAAAATCCCACACTCCAATGTTCTGCTATAGGTATTCCTACATATCTATACAGACATAAGACAAGATTTGCTCCTCCAAATAAAGCAAGTGGTAAGTGGGTCTTGGTCTTGGAAAACTATTGCAGCAAGCAAGATCTTCATTTGTTTTGCAAACGTTTAGACTTAGCCAATAAGATAATATTACTGTTTTCGCATCACAAGAAGTTTTAAATGCTTTTAAAACATGTATTTTGTATGCCAATATTTGTATATATTTTATTGTAAAATGAAGAATATGGACTGCTTTGTAACTATTGCGTTGCAGCATTTTGAGGTGGTTGAATTAAATCACCTTGACCTTGCTTGTCCAGCATATTTGACAGGCCATGCACTCATGTGGTTGGTTGCAAGAGAGAGGACAGCAGTCTCTTGTGCAATAATAAATGTGGTAAGTCAGCGCAGCTCAAACACTACCCACTCACCCGGAGCCTGGGCAGACAGAATCCCTAGATAAGACCTATGTGTTTCCTAGGTGTAACAAGTGAACATTTTCAAGAATAATGGGCGAGATTATTCCCATTATGTGCGCTAACAGTTACGTGTGGGTGATATCGGGTTTATTGTGGCTGTTTGGGTGAGTCGGATGTAGAGCTTTTATTACAAGTTGAAAGTAAAAGTGATTGCTTGAGCTAACTGTTTAAAGAAAAAAGTCACAAAACTCACCAAAAACACATTTAAAAGTACAGTTATACTCATAAAAAAAATATCTAAAAGATATGAGATCTCAAAAAGGCAGGCAAGGGGCTTTAACATTGAGATACTGACATAAACATGTCTAAAGATGTATATGTAATATATATATATATATATATACAGTATGTATATATATATATATATATATATATATATATATATATATATATATATATATATATAACTGTAAATACATATATACACATATAAATACATATGTAGACAAATATAAACATATACATGTATATACAGTATATATATATATTCATACATGTATATGTGTATATATGTATTTACACTCATATGTACACATACAGTATATAGACATTGGAGCTCTTTGCAATCAAGTAGCTGAAAACATTGAAAATCATATATCTGCAATATTCATTTTTAATAAAGTGTTATACTGCTTATTTACTGTAATTATTTCACATTCCAATTTTCTGCACATAACAGAATATGTTCTAAGTATTTATAAATAGATATTCCTATATATATTTGTATATTATCATCTACATGTATTGGTATAGAAATACATTGCACCAAAATACTATTAGATATATTTAGAAATATGTATTTATGAATAAATAGAACATAATTTTCTATGTGAAGAACATTGGAATGTGAAATATTATTCTTTTCATGTCAGGATACCACACTTGACAATATGCTATTGAGTTTGTGTGCGAGTAGGGTGTTAGCGTTTCTTTTCCACTTTTTTTGCTCCATTGACTTCTATAGTATGCGGTCACAATAGTCTAACTTCAGATTTTTGTGCGCGTCAGGTTAGAAAGAGAGCGAAAACCTTTTAATATCAACTTTTATTATGAGTGCTACCCAACACGCACAAACAGCTTACTTTTAGTGGAGTTAAAGAGTGCGGGATCATTAAATACTTCTCCACTCAAAATCTGTCCTAATAAAGGTTCCACAAGGGAAGTTTCATGGCATTTTAAATATTATTTTTTAGCATATGTACAGTATATATCAGCAATTAAGCCCTTGATAGCAAAAATATGTGAAAAAATACATGTTTTAAAATCATTTAAAATGATATTTTGATAGCATAATTTTCATTGTTTTACCGGTGATCTTTTTATTTATATGATAATAGATAGAGATAGATAGATTTAAAATAAAAAAATCTAAAGTATTTGAAATATTTCTATTAAAAAACATGTTCAATTTGTTTAAAATTGATATTTTAAATGACAAGGTGGTTGACAGGAAAGGGCTCATAGTGCGCACACACACACACACCTCCCCCACACTTCCACAATATCCTGCCCTGACCTTGCTACAACCCACTATAACAATACTCTCTCCTCGGCACTGGACACTTTCGCTCCTCCCCAAATACGCAAAACCCCACGTCGTCAGCTCCAACCCAGGCACTCTAACCAAACACGCTACCTGCAAAAATGCTCCGTGCTGCTGAACATGCCTGGAGGAAATCCCGCTCTGAATCAGATTTCCTTCACTATAAGTTCATTCTTTATTTTTACTCCTCTGCCCTTCACTTAGCCAAGCAAACCTACTTCTCTTCTCTTATATCTACTCACTCCACAAACCCTAAACGTCTCTTCTCCATTTTCAACTCTCTCCTTTACCCACCTTCACCACCCCCTTCATCTGCCTTTAGTGCTCAAGACCTGGCAGACTACTTTTTCAACAAAACAATTACCATCCGAAGTAATATCCCAACGCAAGTCTGCAACCTTCCATCTACGCCCCCGGCAACCCCCTCCACCACTCTCAGCACCTTCCCCCCTATCTCTGAGAATGAAGTGAGTTCCCTATTGTCTTCCTCACACCTCACTACCTGCCCACTTGACCCTATCCCTTCACATCTAATACCGTCTCTGTCTTCTACCCTCACTCCAGCTCTTACTCACATATTTAACCTATCCCTTACTACCGGTTCATTCCCATCTTCCTTCAAACATGCAAAGGTCACCCCCATCCTCAAAAAACCCTCCCTCGACCCCAATTCTCCTGCAAACTACCGCCCCATATCACTGCTTCTGCTAGCTTCAAAAGTCCTGGAAAAACTAGTCTTCGATCGCTTAACCCACTTCTTGTCCTCCAACTCGCTGCTTGACCCCTTACAATCTGGCTTCTGTTCCCAACACTCAACTGAGACTGCCCTCACCAAAGTTACTAATGATCTTCTTTCTGCTAAAAAAAATGGCCACTACTCAATACTTATCTTACTTGATCTGTCTGCTGCCTTTGACACAGTTGACCATCCCCTTCTCCTACGGACTCTCAGCTCCTTTGGGCTCTCTGACACTGCCCTTTCCTGGATCCACTCTTATCTCTCTAATAGGTCCTTTTCTGTCTCCTTTGCTGGTGGCGACTCCTCTCCATTGCCTCTGTCTGTTGGAGTACCTCAAGGCTCGGTTCTGGGTCCCCTACTCTTCTCTATTTATACATCTTCACTGGGAAAACTTATCAGTAGCTATGGCTTCAACTACCACCTCTATCCTGATGATACTCAGATCTACCTATCCGCCCCTTCACTCTCTCCTTTTATCCTTGCTCACATCGGTGTCGGCTTATCTGGCATTTCTTCTTGGATGGCCTCTCACCACCTAAAAATCAATATGTCCAAGACTGAGCTCCTTCTAATCCCCCCTCTAATTCTACCCCGGTTCCTAACTTTTCAATCACTGTTGGTGATACCACTATCTCCCCATCACCCCAAGTCCGTGTCCTAGGAGTTACACTTGACTCCAATCTGTCCTTCATTCCCCACATCCAATTGCTCTCTTCCTCCTGTCGTAACCATCTACGCAATATCTCCAAAATCCGTCCATTTCTGAGTGCTGAAACTACTAAACAGCTAATCCACTCCCTGTTAATCTCCCGACTTGACTACTGTAATAACCTACTAACTGGCCTCCCTCTCTCCCGCCTCTCCCCTCTTCAATCCATCCTAAATGCCTCTGCTAGGCTAATCCACCTCTCCCGACGCTCTGTATCTGCTGCACCTCTCTGCGAGTCCCTTCACTGGCTACCATCCACAGCAGGATTAAATTCAAAATTCTCATCCTGACCTACAAAGCCCTTACCAATGTAGCCCCCCCTACCTGTCCTCACTCATCAAGAAATATACTCCAGCCCGCCCCCTAAGATCCAACAATGACCTGCTCCTTGCATCTTCTACCATCACCTCTTCCCATGCCAGGCTACAGGACTTCTCTCGTGCAGCACCAACCATCTGGAATGCGCTTCCCAGAGCTGTTAGACTTTCCCCTAACCTTTCCTCCTTTAAATGCTCCCTAAAGACCTTTCTGTTCATGGAAGCCTATCTCTAAATCAGTAAAAAATGAATTCTACCTGCCTTACTGCTGCCCCATCTAACTCCACACTAACATCATTCTCACCTTTGCAGTCCCCACCTCCTGTTTCTCACCCTCCTACCATCTAGATTGTAAGTTCCCATGGGAACAGGGCCCTCAATTCCCCCTGTATTTGTTTTGTTAATCTTTGGTGTCTTCTATATTGTATTGTACTGTACTTTTATCTTTGTACCCATGGACAGCGCTGCGGAATCTGTTGGCGCTTTATAAATAAAGAATAATAATAATTATATATATATATATATGTATATATATATATAGTATATATATATATATATATATATATATATATATATATATATATAGTATATATATATATATATATATATATATATAGTATATATATATATATGCCTGTGTGTATATATGTATGTATGTGTGCATATACTTATGTACACATTTAAACACATATATACACACGCACACAAATATGTATATATACACTTCTGAGCCCTTCCCAGTTGTCAAACACCTTGAGATATACCATATATATATATATATATATATATATATATATATATATATATATATATATATATATATATATATATATATATATAAAGACCTGTGATAGATGATTAAGAATGTATCTGTTTCTACAACTATGCTGCTTGCTTGAAAATTGAGCTAGAAGTGCTTCAGGCAATTCTTTATCTACATTGCATTACATTGCATTGCATTAGTTCTGTTCTTCGTACTTCCAACGTTTTATGTTACTTGCATCATTTTATAATCTCTTTCACTGCATATACAATATCCCTTTTAAACCTTTTATTAAAGGAATAGTTTAGTCAAAACTAGACTTTCATGATTTTCATGATTGCTACTCCTATTAGCAATTTTTCTTCATTCTCTTGGTGTATTTATTTGATTGTAAGCTTAGGAGCTAGCCCATTTTTGGTCCAGCACCTGGGTAGCGCTTGCTGATAGGTGGCTACATTTAGACACCAATCCGAAAGTGCTACCCAGGTGCTGAAGCAAAAATGAGCCGACTCCTATGCTTACATTCTTGCTATGTACCAAGGGAACAATGACATTTTTTTAATAGGAGTAAAATAGAAAGTTGCTTAAAATTGCCTGCTCTGTCTGAATCATGAACGTTTAATTTTGATTAAGCTATTCCTTTAAATTTATTTCAATAGTAAACTTATATTTTACAAATGTAATACAGTATAGGTATATGTGTTTTTTTTATGTGTGTGTGTCTAATACTTTATTTTAATATGTTTTATATGTGTTTTGTTAAACTTTCATTCTAGTCCTGAATTTACTTCAGGTCTCAAGTCATGTTTATTTTTAGTGCTATTATGTTTTACGCTCAATAAATTTGCAGAAAGTAAAGCAAGGAATATATTGTGCAGTCAAAATATTTTTGATGAAAAAAACTTTACTCTAAGTAGAATCCATAAGAGTATGGTTGATACAGATACTTAAAAGGTACTTTTAAGTGTTTAAGCTAACAAAAGAGTAATGTAAAGATATCCAATGCTCTGATCACCATCTGGGACTTGCCACTGAAGAAACCATGGATAAAATCATTGTGCTAGATTACAAAATAAAGATAATACAATATAGTACAGTTAGTTTTATTGGACATTTTGGACATGGGCATGATGAGCTCCCCAAATATTAACTAGATGAGACAACGGATGGTAAGTTCACAAGAAAATCTGACATTAATTAAAAAAATTCTAATAATTTATATGGCTTGATTTGTCACTAGGGGGCAGCTTGATGCCACATGTTTCCGGCAAGCCTCCAGGCTCCATAACCTGTCCACCTGCTCTGAAGTGGCAGACAGACATTGCCTGAAATCAACCCGATCGAATATGATTGGGTTGATTGACACCCCCTGCTAGCAGCCAATTGGCTGTGAATCTGCAGGGGGCGACATTGCACCATCAGTTCACAAGAACTGCTGGTGCAATGATAAATGCTGAGAGTGTATGCTGTCGGCATTTATCGATGTGCAGCGGACATGATCCGCAATATCGGATCATGTCTGCTTGCACAATGATGATTTGGCCCCTATGGATGAATAGTGGATATACCAATTCAATCTTGAGACAAAACACAATCCAAG
The DNA here is from genome assembly GCF_027579735.1 of Bombina bombina. Taxonomy (NCBI): domain Eukaryota; kingdom Metazoa; phylum Chordata; class Amphibia; order Anura; family Bombinatoridae; genus Bombina; species Bombina bombina. The sequence goes on along the minus strand of NC_069500.1, from coordinate 1,209,141,137 downwards.
CAGATAAAGCGTCATGGCTCTTTTATCCTTTGGAAATATCTCATCCAAGCAAGTGATGATAAGGTTACAGAACTCATGTTTTGGGGTGCAGAGGAAATTTGGATGATAAATGACTGTTATGCCAACATGATTAGAAATTAGCAAAAGGCAATTTTGAGAAGAGGCAAGTACAAAGTAGTGTTCCACCAAGCTAATTCCCCATGTACATCTTTTTTTGTTTTGTTTCCATGGCTGAAATTGATGGATTTTAAATGATGGAATACTCCCCATACAGACCTTGAAACTAATAATTATTACATTTTTCCACGTTTATAAAATCACTTATGAGGAACAAGATTTGAAATGAATGGTGGCTGTTGATAAGTGGCTGTACAGTAAAGAACAAACTTTTGTTAGGAGCATTTTGGATCTACCTGGTACTAACACTTTTCTCTGTCAATCAATCAATTTCTCTGCCACTTCAGAACTCACATCTGTTTGCTCTCATACCTTACCTTGAACGTGGTTCCTGTATTATTTTATTGAACTCTCTACACCTAACTCTAATCTTTTGACTGGTTTTGCAGCTATAAGAGGATGCTTTCTGATATCTTTCCATGCCTGGTTATTGTGGCTGTTTGATCACCCTTCATCTAGCTTTGTTGTTGGTCTTCCAGTGAGTCGATTTCAGCTTTTTTGACTACTCTAACCACTTCTCCAACCCCTGACTGCCTTTTTTTTAACTATATATATATATATATATATATATATATATATATATATATATATATATATATATATATATATATATATATATACATATATCATTGATGTAAGAGCTGGGTAATTTTGTCAGCATAGTGAGAAATAGCACTCTTAACTTCACATGTTCAGACCTCACAGATTGATTCAAGAAATGATGCTGAACTGGGAAATCCCTATGAGTTGGGAGCTAACCTTATAGAAAATAATGTTCTCTAGAATATAGATTATAACAGGGAGAGAGAATGTGAAATAATACAACCAGCATTGAAAGCAACATATTTTTTAAATGCATACATATCAAACTATGCTGTTTTAAATGTAATTTACCTTGCATTTGTTTTTAATTTGGCAAACATGTTTTTTTTTCTGTAACACAGAGGTGGAGAAATATCACCATGGTTTACTAGTCAGGGGTTAAAAGCTACTATCCAAGGGGGTGGAGCTTGGCCATGCTGGCAGATGGCCGCAAAATAGAAGAGCTCTCTATCATCATGGCAAAATGACCCCATAAAACAGGCATATTTACCTACCCCTCCTCCTAACAACTGGGGCCATGCAGCTACACTGCATCGGCGACCAGACAAATGTAAACATTGAATCACTGGCCGACATAGAGACCTGGTCTACTCGCAGCACTTCCACACACCGGGCGCCATCCTCCCAACAGGCCCCACAGCCTTCGTGCCCGCAATGCACAACTAATTGACCCACTCACTGCAGGCATAAGCCAACACTCCTTTGTATCGGAGGATCAGAGCCCAGTAGCACAACCGGCAACATCACACTCTGCTGCTTGCATCATGACACTTGGGAAGCTGCAGCCATATTGGAGCTCAAGCACACAAGTGTATAAGGTAACACAGTGACCCTAGTGCCCACACAGCCCACGCTTGCTGCGCTGCTCAAGTAATAAGCAGTGCGGCTCTGCCTGTCTCCATAGAGGGAAAATATTGGAAACTTGCACTAGGTCCCGTCAGACAGCCCTACACGATAACACAGAGCTGAGACTCATAGGGAAACACACAAGTGAAGTTTTCTGAACAGTCTGGCCATTTAAAGCAACCTGACTACCACACAAAGTAGAGGTCTGGCAGCTCAGTAGCAGTGTTGTATAAGTTACACCTTCCTCTAGCATCAGCATTATAATACAGCAGCAGGAAGCCAGATCTCACAGGCCTATTGTGCATAAAATAGTGCTCTGATTAGCAGAAGGTCTTCATCAGGGACATAGCACTATCAACGAAATGGCGCCAGAGACCCTAACAAAACACTCTACCTGCCCTCTGTATTGCCTGGCAGCTACAAGTTATGCTTGTGGACCAAGGGACTTGAAGCAGCATACCTTAACACTGCAGCTCTATACCCATTGCTTACTAACTTTCCTTGCCCTATTCTGGCACAACACCTTATGCACTTTACATAAGCCATTGTCAGTACACTCTCCACATCACACCTGATTGTTGTAATTCACCTATGTGGCATCCTGCTTTGTAATGCCTAACAAAAAATAAAAGAAAGCCTGAAAAGAACTCTTCCTTGCACCTTCTAAACCAATATCTAAAACAAAACAACACCATTCCAGACTCCTCCAAAGAAAAAATGTCTACTCAACATTAAAACCCTACAGCTCAATTACCAAACCCTGAGCAGCACCAGCCACACCACATAACCAAAGAGGATCTACAACACCTTTCTTCAAAAGAAGATATCAAGAATGTACTGCTGGAAATGTGCAGCCTGGTCAATAACTTTCGGAAGGACCTTGGCACCCTTGACAAAAGAGTCACACAAATGGAATCTACACAAGCAACTGCCTACACTACTGTACAACAGCATTCTACCGAGCTGCATTACCATGCTGAAATTATTCAGTCTCTCACAGACAAATTGGAAGACCTGGACAACCGGGGCCGAAGAAGTAATTTATGATTTAGAGGAGTCCCTGAGTCCGTCTTCCCCCCTGCGATCGAGGGATACCTGCAAGAACTTTAACATACAACAAAAGGAATGTTATGTTCTAGGACCCGTGTTGCACTTTCTTGTTTATTAAAAGGTCTAATTTATATATTTTATACTCACTCAGCATACTATAGTCCCACAACCCCACCAGAAGGGATTAGAACACCTCTCTCATACCTCAAGTCACCCTTCCCTAGTGACTATAAATAACTGACATGCCTACTTTTCTTACCCGCCTCCTCTTTTGCCCTTCCCCTCCACAGAGCAATACCCACACAAAATATTACCCTCCCTCTTTCCCTTATTCTCCCCCCTTCCCCCCTCCCTTAATATGCCTCTTATGCCAAATTGTGCCGTAAACTGTTGGCCCAATGTTACTAGAAATAAAAGAGCGTCATGTATGCCGTGGAGTTACAACCTCTATAGTTTTCTTATCTGTTAGCTTGCTATACAGGTAATTGTCATTCGCTGCTTGTTATATCTATAACTACTTTGCTGCTTCTACAGCAGTGACTTTCTGAGTCACTCTTCTTCTCCCCTTGCTCCTTCATCATATCAAACCTAAACTTATATCCCCCTGTTTGCTACCCCTTTCATCCCACACCTTACATACTTAACGTTAACCCTTAACATTTTTTTTTCTACATAATAAACTTAGTAGATTTCTGACCCACACACTCAATCTCACCTCCATTAATGCCAAAGGCCTGAATAGCCCATTCAAAAGATCTATAGCCTTTCACAAAATCAATAAACAAATATTTTATTTTAGAGACCGACTTTAAAAAAGGTTGAGAACCTAAATGGCGGAGTCAGCATACTTCTACATAAATCAGTCCCACTACACACTACCCACACCAAAAAAGATCCAGAGGGCCGTTACTTAATACTTGTCGGTACCCTATACGGACACCCAATCACATTGGTCAATGTGTACACACCGAACCAGGGTCAACTTAAAGCAGTTAAAAAAAGTATCCAACCGGGGGACGCTTCCTGGCGATGGCCATGATAGTCACTTATTTTAGAGGCTGAAGAGTCTGGCATATTTTTCTGCTGCATATAGCCAGTCTATGGTACCACATCTGATCGAATGTGACATTTTCCAAAGCTACAGACTTTGCTAAACAGTTTGATCTGCGTTGTGTCGCCAACATCATTCATGAAGTACCGGAACAAGGAGGTATGCAGTAGCGGCCTAGAAACAGGTCAGACCTTCTTTTAAAGCCCTGGGTATAACAGCTTTTAAAGCTGTGTAATAAGTGAGATTAAAGAGAAGGGAACCATCTTTATCTGCATCTTTTGCAAATATATGTTGGTCCATAGTTCTTGAAGCTGAGGTGTCTGAAATTTGTTTGGCAAATGGAGGCGCTTGACAGATGGGAGAAAAAGATGGCACAGTTCATACTGGATTCCTACAGGAACTTGGAAGAAGAGCTGCATAAATTTTTCCTTCTGCTGCAACCTACTGAAGGAGTGCTACCCCGCTACCACTGACAAGCCACTTTGGGATTATACCCATGAATCTTCACCTTCCCTGATGTCTCCGGTCAGTACAAAGACCCCCCATTCCTATAGCCAGATAGAGTATGTGGCAACGCATTTGAAAAATCCCTACTCTCCCCGGAACATAAGTGGAGGAAACTTATGGTCTCCAGAGACCAGAATAGTGACCTGGGGGAATATTTATCAAAGGTCTGGTGGACCTGATCCGACAGTGCGGATCAGGTCCGCCAGACCTCGCTGAATGCGGAGAGCAATACGCTCTCTGTATTCAGCATGGCACCAGCAGCTCTTGTGAGCTGCTTGTGCAACGCTGCCCCCTGCAGATTTGCGGCCAATCGGTCGCCAGCAGGGAGGTGTCAATCAACTGATTGTAGTAGATTGGGTTGATTTTCGGCGATGTGTGTCCGCCAGCTCAGAGCAGGTGGACAGGGTTATGGAGCAGCGGTCTTAGACTACATACAGTCATTTCTACTGTTCCCTACATTACAATTTTTTATTTTTTATTTTCTTCTCCATAACATGCTTTTATATATATATATATATATATATATATATATATATATATATATATATATATATATATATATATATATATATATATATATATACAGGGAGTGCAGAATTATTAGGCAAATGAGTATTTTGACCACATCATCCTCTTTATGCATGTTGTCTTACTCCAAGCTGTATAGGCTCAAAAGCCTACTACCAATTAAGCATATTAGGTGATGTGCATCTCTGTAATGAGAAGGGGTGTGGTCTAATGACATCAACACCCTATATCAGGTGTGCATAATTATTAGGCAACTTCCTTTCCTTTGGCAAAATGGGTCAAAAGAAGGACTTGACAGGCTCAGAAAAGTCAAAAATAGTGAGATATCTTGCAGAGGGATGCAGCACTCATAAAATTGCAAAGCTTCTGAAGCGTGATCATCGAACAATCAAGCGTTTCATTCAAAATAGTCAACAGGGTCGCAAGAAGCGTGTGGAAAAACCAAGGCGCAAAATAACTGCCCATGAACTGAGAAAAGTCAAGCGTGCAGCTGCCAAGATGCCACTTGCCACCAGTTTGGCCATATTTCAGAGCTGCAACATCACTGGAGTGCCCAAAAGCACAAGGTGTGCAATACTCAGAGACATGGCCAAGGTAAGAAAGCCTGAAAGACGACCACCACTGAACAAGACACACAAGCTGAAACGTCAAGACTGGGCCAAGAAATATCTCAAATGATTTTTTTAAGGTTTTATGGACTGATGAAATGAGAGTGAGTCTTGATGGGCCAGATGGATGGGCCCGTGGCTGGATTGGTAAAGGGCAGAGAGCTCCAGTCCGACTCAGACGCCAGCAAGGTGGAGGTGGAGTACTGGTTTGGGCTGGTATCATCAAAGATGAGCTTGTGGGGCCTTTTCGGGTTGAGGATGGAGTCAAGCTCAACTCCCAGTCCTACTGCCAGTTTCTGGAAGACACCTTCTTCAAGCAGTGGTACAGGAAGAAGTCTACATCCTTCAAGAAAAACATGATTTTCATGCAGGACAATGCTCCATCACACGCGTCCAAGTACTCCACAGTGTGGCTGGCAAGAAAGGGTATAAAAGAGGAAAATCTAATGACATGGCCTCCTTGTTCACCTGATCTGAACCCCATTGAGAACCTGTGGTCCATCATCAAATGTGAGATTTACAAGGAGGGAAAACAGTACACCTCTCTGAACAGTGTCTGGGAGGCTGTGGTTGCTGCTGCACGCAATGTTGATGGTGAACAGATCAAAACACTGACAGAATCCATGGATGGCAGGCTTTTGAGTGTCCTTGCAAAGAGAGGTGGCTATATTGGTCACTGATTTGTTTTTGTTTTGTTTTTGAATGTCAGAAATGTATATTTGTGAATGTTGAGATGTTATATAGGTTTCAGTGGTAAAAATAAATAATTGAAATGGGTATATATTTGTTTTTTGTTAAGTTGCCTAATAATTATGCACAGTAATAGTCACCTGCACACACAGATATCCCCTTAAAATAGCTATAACTAAAAACAAACTAAAAACTACTTCCAAAACTATTCAGCTTTGATATTAATGAGTTTTTTGGGTTCATTGAGAACATGGTTGTTGTTCAATAATAAAATTAATCCTCAAAAATACAACTTGCCTAATAATTCTGCACTCCCTGTATATATATATATATATATATATATATATATATATATATATATATATATATATATATATATATATATATATATATATACAGGGAGTGCAGAATTATTAGGCAAATGAGTATTTTGACCACATCATCCTCTTTATGCATGTTGTCTTACTCCAAGCTGTATAGGCTCGAAAGCCTACTACCAATTAAGCATATTAGGTGATGTGCATCTCTGTAATGAGAAGGGGTGTGGTCTAATGACATCAACACCCTATATCAGGTGTGCATAATTATTAGGCAACTTCCTTTCCTTTGGCAAAATGGGTCAAAAGAAGGACTTGACAGGCTCGGAAAAGTCAAAAATAGTGAGATATCTTGTAGAGGGATGCAGCACTCTTAAAATTGCAAAGCTTCTGAAGCGTGATCATCGAACAATCAAGCGTTTCATTCAAAATAGTCAACAGGGTCGCAAGAAGCGTGTGGAAAAACCAAGGCGCAAAATAACTGCCCATGAACTGAGAAAAGTCAAGCGTGCAGCTGCCAAGATGCCACTTGCCACCAGTTTGGCCATATTTCAGAGCTGCAACATCACTGGAGTGCCCAAAAGCACAAGGTGTGCAATACTCAGAGACATGGCCAAGGTAAGAAAGGCTGAAAGACGACCACCACTGAACAAGACACACAAGCTGAAACGTCAAGACTGGGCCAAGAAATATCTCAAGACTGATTTTTCTAAGGTTTTATGGACTGATGAAATGAGAGTGAGTCTTGATGGGCCAGATGGATGGGCCCGTGGCTGGATTGGTAAAGGGCAGAGAGCTCCAGTCCGACTCAGACGCCAGCAAGGTGGAGGTGGAGTACTGGTTTGGGCTGGTATCATCAAAGATGAGCTTGTGGGGCCTTTTCGGGTTGAGGATGGAGTCAAGCTCAACTCCCAGTCCTACTGCCAGTTTCTGGAAGACACCTTCTTCAAGCAGTGGTACAGGAAGAAGTCTACATCCTTCAAGAAAAACATGATTTTCATGCAGGACAATGCTCCATCACACGCGTCCAAGTACTCCACAGTGTGGCTGGCAAGAAAGGGTATAAAAGAGGAAAATCTAATGACATGGCCTCCTTGTTCACCTGATCTGAACCCCATTGAGAACCTGTGGTCCATCATCAAATGTGAGATTTACAAGGAGGGAAAACAGTACACCTCTCTGAACAGTGTCTGGGAGGCTGTGGTTGCTGCTGCACGCAATGTTGATGGTGAACAGATCAAAACACTGACAGAATCCATGGATGGCAGGCTTTTGAGTGTCCTTGCAAAGAAAGGTGGCTATATTGGTCACTGATTTGTTTTTGTTTTGTTTTTGAATGTCAGAAATGTATATTTGTGAATGTTGAGATGTTATATAGGTTTCAGTGGTAAAAATAAATAATTGAAATGGGTATATATTTGTTTTTTGTTAAGTTGCCTAATAATTATGCACAGTAATAGTCACCTGCACACACAGATATCCCCTTAAAATAGCTATAACTAAAAACAAACTAAAAACTACTTCCAAAACTAGTCAGCTTTGATATTAATGAGTTTTTTGGGTTCATTGAGAACATGGTTGTTGTTCAATAATAAAATTAATCCTCAAAAATACAACTTGCCTAATAATTCTGCACTCCCTGTATATATATATATATATATATATATATATATATATATATATATATATATATATATATATATATATATATATATATATATATATGTATATATATATATATATATATATATATATATATATATATATATATATATATATATATATATACAGGGAGTGCAGAATTATTAGGCAAATGAGTATTTTGACCACATCATCCTCTTTATGCATGTTGTCTTACTCCAAGCTGTATAGGCTCGAAAGCCTACTACCAATTAAGCATATTAGGTGATGTGCATCTCTGTAATGAGAAGGGGTGTGGTCTAATGACATCAACACCCTATATCAGGTGTGCATAATTATTAGGCAACTTCCTTTCCTTTGGCAAAATGGGTCAAAAGAAGGACTTGACAGGCTCAGAAAAGTCAAAAATAGTGAGATATCTTGTAGAGGGATGCAGCACTCTTAAAATTGCAAAGCTTCTGAAGCGTGATCATCGAACAATCAAGCGTTTCATTCAAAATAGTCAACAGGGTCGCAAGAAGCGTGTGGAAAAACCAAGGCGCAAAATAACTGCCCATGAACTGAGAAAAGTCAAGCGTGCAGCTGCCAAGATGCCACTTGCCACCAGTTTGGCCATATTTCAGAGCTGCAACATCACTGGAGTGCCCAAAAGCACAAGGTGTGCAATACTCAGAGACATGGCCAAGGTAAGAAAGGCTGAAAGACGACCACCACTGAACAAGACACACAAGCTGAAACGTCAAGACTGGGCCAAGAAATATCTCAAGACTGATTTTTCTAAGGTTTTATGGACTGATGAAATGAGAGTGAGTCTTGATGGGCCAGATGGATGGGCCCGTGGCTGGATTGGTAAAGGGCAGAGAGCTCCAGTCCGACTCAGACACCAGCAAGGTGGAGGTGGAGTACTGGTTTGGGCTGGTATCATCAAAGATGAGCTTGTGGGGCCTTTTCAGGTTGAGGATGGAGTCAAGCTCAACTCCCAGTCCTATTGCCAGTTTCTGGAAGACACCTTCTTCAAGCAGTGGTACAGGAAGAAGTCTGCATCCTTCAAGAAAAACATGATTTTCATGCAGGACAATGCTCCATCATACGCGTCCAAGTACTCCACAGCGTGGCTGGCAAGAAAGGGTATAAAAGAAGAAAATCTAATGACATGGCCTCCTTGTTCACCTGATCTGAACCCCATTGAGAACCTGTGGTCCATCATCAAATGTGAGATTTACAAGGAGGGAAAACAGTGTCTGGGAGGCTGTGGTTGCTGCTGCATGCAATGTTGATGGTGAACAGATCAAAACACTGACAGAATCCATGGATGGCAGGCTTTTGAGTGTCCTTGCAAAGAAAGGTGGCTATATTGGTCACTGATTTGTTTTTGTTTTGTTTTTGAATGTCAGAAATGTATATTTGTGAATGTTGAGATGTTATATTGGTTTCACTGGTAAAAATAAATAATTGAAATGGGTATATATTTGTTTTTTGTTAAGTTGCCTAATAATTATGCACAGTAATAGTCACCTGCACACACAGATATCCCCCTAAAATAGCTATAACTAAAAACAAACTAAAAACTACTTCCAAAACTATTCAGCTTTGATATTAATGAGTTTTTTGGGTTCATTGAGAACATGGTTGTTGTTCAATAATAAAATTAATCCTCAAAAATACAACTTGCCTAATAATTCTGTACTCCCTGTATATATATGTTTCTCTAAGCATTTCCTTTATTTTATAACTATATACCCTACTATACTCTAAAACTAAAAATAGGTTTCTCATAAGAGGCTCAAGGGTAGCATTTCTTGTTTTCAATATACCCACCGCTATTATGAGTGTTTTTATAATTTCAGGAGGTCCAAAAGTGACCTCATGAGAGGTTCGGAGGGTTTCAATTTGTATTGGCATATTATTTAAATACCATTACTGTATATGAAGTATATATTTTTTTCTGTAATAGTGAAAAGCAGTAATACTTTTATTTTACTCTTACACTACATTTGCTGTATCTTCTCCAATGTAGTTCCCACACTGTAATGTTTTTTTCTGTATTATATTTTGTTTTATGCCCTAAGATAAACCTTAATAAAATAAAAAAAAATAAAAAGTATCCAACCTTATTTTAGAACACACTATGGGCACTGTATACCTAGCAGGCGACTTTAACACTCCTTTAAACTCATCATCAGATTTCTCCACTGGCATCTCTAGTATCCCAGGTCATGTAACTAAAGCACTCAATGCTAATCTTGCTAATCTCACACTCCACGACGTGGGGAGAGCACTCCATCCATTGGACAAAGACTATACTTATTATTCACCTCCACACAACAAATACTCTAGAATTGATAATATATTTACATATTCAATGGGTTTAACAATGACAAGCTCATGTGACATAGGCACCATTGCATGGTAAGACCATGCCCCAGTTACATGCTCCATACTATGACCTTACATACCAGTTACGTCCTATGTGTGGTGGTTAGACGACACCCTCTTAGCCAATTCTCTAGTTAAAACAGAATTGCTCAAAGCATTAAATGAATATTTTTTGCACAACACATCACCATCTACACCCACAACACTCAATTGGGAGGCCCAAAAATGCGTAATACGTGGGGAAATGATTAAACACCGCTCAAGACTCTTAAAGAGATTCAGAGAAAAACACACACACATCTCTTGAATAACATAACTTTGTTAGAAACACAGCATAAACAGACCCCCTCCAATGTCATGTACACAAAACTGACACATGTCAGGCAAGACCTCAAACAACATCTAACAGAAATGAATCAGTGCAGAGCCATACTATTAATACAACAGGTTTATTATTCCCAGCAATAATAAACCTGGCAACTTGCTAGATCACTTAATAGAAAACACATAAAATCATACATACACTACAGTGATTATTGAAAAGAATCACCCCCCTTGAAAATAATCACATTTTGATGCTTTGCAGACTGAAATAAAGACAGACACATTTATTGTTTATCCAGTTGTAATTACTCAGTGCAACTTATAACATCCAAGTGAAAGATATAACACCAACATGTCAGGCAAAAATAAAGACAATTCAAAAACAGAATCACCCCATTGTGTCAGTATTTTGTTGAACCACATTTTGCTTCAATTACAGCCTTTAGTCTGTTGGGATATGTCTCTACTAACTTTGTTCCAGTTCCATTACATTTGATGGTGAACGTTTGTGGACTGCAGTCTTCAAGTCATGCCACAGATATTCAATGGGGTTTAAGTCTGGGCTCTGACTAGGCAATGCAATGACATTCACATTTTTCTCTTTAACCACTGTGTGGTTATGTTTGTTGTGTGCTTTGAGTCATTGTCATGTTGGAAGGTAAACCTTCCCATTGACAACTTTCTGGCAGAGGGCAGCAGATTTTCCTCAAGAATTTGACCTTATTTTGCCCCATCCATTATTCATTCTATCCTGACAAGTGCTTCAGTGCCTGCTGCAGAGAAACACCCCCATAACAGGATATTACCAGCTCCATGCTTTACTGTAGGTATGGTGTTATTTGGATGGTGATCGTTTGTTGTTGATGCCAAATAATTCAATTTTAGTCTCATCCGACCATAACACCTTTTTCCATGTGGCCTCAGAATATGTCTTTATTTCAGGCTGCAGAGCAACAAAATGTGATTATTTTCAAGGGGGTGATTCTTTTCAATACCCACTGAACATCACTACACTGGACGGCATAGCTTTAAAAAGTAGCAAACAGATCGCAGACACTTTTAGCTCCTACTAAGATTCGCTATACAATTTAGCAAAAAGTGCTAACACAACTTCTCAAAGGGAGACAGAGGTATCACAAATACAATATATTACCAATTACATAGCAAACATAGGACTTCTGGCCCTAGACATAAAGGCAACAGAAACCTAGACTCACCGATAACTATAGAGGAACTATTACAAGCAATAAAAGATCTCCCCAATGGTAAGAGTCCAGGCCCAGATGGGTTTACCCCTAAGTATTATAAGACCTTCCAAACTGAACTAGCCCCATCCCTACTCAAACTTTTTAATGAACTTCACGACAATGCACATCTCTCCAAATCTATGCTTGAGGTGCATATAGTGATAATACCGAAGCCCAGCAAGCCATCAACAAAACCGGAAAACTTAAGACCCATCTCCTTATTGAATACCAATGTAAAATTTTTAGCAAATATCTTAGTGAACCACCTTAATAAATATCTACCTGAACTGATATCTACAGATCAGGTTTGTTTCGTTCCGGGAAGAGAAGCAAGGGACAATACGACCAAGGTACTCCAGCTAATAAATTATGCAAAATTAAATAAGATTCCTATGGCCCTCTTCGCTACTGATGCGGAGAAGTCTTTTGATAGAGTAGATTGGCTATTTATGTGAAGAACAATGGAAGTTATGAAATTCAGCGAGTCCTTCATTAATATAACGTTTGCCTTTTACTCATCTCCCAACACACGATTCAGAGTTTAACGGTACCTTGTTTGATTCATTCTTAATAAGCAATGGCACCAGACAAGGGTGTCAACTGTCCCCCTTACTCTTTGCCCATTCCATAGAAGTCCTAACACAAAGTTAGAACTAACAGCAAAATCACTGGCATTAGAGTAGGCAACAAAGAACACAAACAGGCACTATATGCAGATAACATTCTGTACACCCTTACAAACATAGATGATTCTATACCAGAACTACTCCGGGAAATAACTGCTTATGATAAAGCTTCAAAATTTCACATTAACTTAACCAAATATGAGCTTTTAAACATCATAGCCCCTCAATGCCACTCAAATAAACTTCACGCAGACCATTAGATCTCATTAGCCAACCAAAAATTAAAATATTTAGGCACATACATTACTGCAAACCACCTAGATTTATTTAAACATAACTATCTGAAACTAAAAGACGATATCACCAGAGATTTCTTTTCCTGGAAAAACAAGCCCCTCTCCTGACTTGATAGGATTGGAGTTATTAAAATGAACGTTCTCTCATGCATCCTATATTTACTTCAAACTATCCCTATCCCACTCCCTACGAGTTATATACCTCAATTGCAACAAATCATAGAACAATTTATCTGGTCAAACACAAGACCTAGAGTAAAAAAAAAACTATCACCTAGATTACGAGTTTTGCGTTAGCCTTAAAAAGCAGCGTTGAGAGGTCCCAACGCTGCTTTTTAATGCCCGCTGGTATTACAAGTCTGGCAGGTACAGGTGTACCGCTCACTTTTTTCCGCGACTCGAGCATACCGCAAATCCACTTATGTCTATTGCGTATCCTATATTTTAAATGGGATTTGCCTAACGCCGGTATTACAAGTCTTGTAAATAGTGAGCGGTAGACCCTCTCCTATCAAGACTCCTACCGCATTTAAAAGTCAGCAGTTAAGAGTTTTATGGGCTAAAGTGCCAAAACCTACACTAACACCCATAAACTACCTATTAACCCCTAAACCGAGGCCCCCCCCCACATCGCAAACACTTAAATAAATATTTTAATCCCTAATCTGCCGACTGGACATCGCCGCCACTTCAATACATACATTAACCCCTAAACCGCCGCACGCACTCCTGCCTCGTAAACACTAGCTAAAAAAAGTCCCTAACATTGCCGACATCTACCTACATTTATTAACCCCTAATCTGCCGCCCCCAACGTCGCCGCAACTATATTAAATGTATTACCCCTTAAACCTAAGTCTAACCCTGACCCTTACACCCCCCTAATTTAAATATAATTTAAAATAATCTAAATAAAATTACTACAATTACGTAAATTATTCCTATTTAAAACTAAATACTTACCGATAAAATAAACCCTAAGCTAGCTACAATATAACTAATAGTTACATTGTAGCTATCTTAGGGTTTATTTTTATTTTACAGGCAACTTTGTATTTATTTTAACTAGGTAGAATATTTATTAAATAGTTATTAACTATTTACTAACTACCTAGCTAAAATAAAGACAAATATACCTGTAAAATAAATAAGTTACAATTACACCTAACACTACACTATCATTAAATAAATTACCTAAATTAACTACAATTAATTACAATTAAACTAAATAAACTAATTACACCTAATCTAATCCCCCTAATAAAATAAAAAAGTCCACAAAATAATAAAAATCCCTACCCTATACTAAATTACAAATAGCCCTTAAAAGGGCTTTTTGCGGGGCATTGCCCCAAAGTAATCAGCTCTTTTACCTGTAAAAAAAGAAAATACCCCCCAACATTACAACCCACCACCCACACACCCAACCCTACTCTAAAACGCAGCCAATCCTCCTTTAATAAAACCTAACACTACCCCCTTGAAGATCACCCTACCTTGAGACGTCTTCACCCAACCGGGCAGAAGTGGTCCTCCAGACGGTCCAAAGTCTTTATCCTATCCGGGCAGAAGAGGTCCTCCAGACAGGCAGAAGTCTTCATCCAGGCGGCATCTTCTATCTTCATCCATCCGGAGTGGAGCGGGTCCATCTTCAAGACATCCGACGTGGAGCATCCTCTTCTTCCGACGACTAATACTAAATGACGGTACCTTTAAGTGACATCATCCAAGATGGCGTCCCTTCATTTCCAATTGACTGACAGAATTCTATAAGCCAATCGGAATTAAGGTAGAAAAAATCCTATTGGCTGATCTAATCAGCCAATAGGATTGAGCTTGCATTCTATTAGCTGATTGGATCAAGGTAGGGTGATCTTCAAGGGGGTAGTGTTAGGTTTTATTAAGGGAGGATTGGGTGGGTTTTAGAGTAGGGTTGGATGTGTGGGTGGTGGGTTGTAATGTTGGGGGGGTATTGTCTTTTTTTTACAGGTAAAAGAGTTGATTAATTTGGGGCAATGCCCCGCAAAAAGCCCTTTTAAGGGCTATTTGTAATTTAGTATAGGGTAGGGATTTTTATTATTTTTTTTTTATTTTATTTTATTAGGAAGATTAGATTAGGTGTAATTAGTTTTAAAAAATTGTAATTATTTTATTTTTTCCTGTAATTTAGTGTTTTTTTTCGTAATTTATTTATTTTAATTGTAATTAATTGTAGTTAATTTAGGTAATTTATTTAATTATAGTGTAGTGTTAGGTGTAATTGTAACTTAGGTTAGGATTTATTTTACAGGTATATTTGTATTTATTTTAACTAGGAAGTTATTAAATAGTTAATAGCTATTTAATAACTATTCTACCTAGTTAAAATAAATACAATCTTGCCTGTAAAATAAAAATAAAATGTAAGATAGCTACAATGTAACTATTAGTTATATTGTAGCTAGCTTATGGTTTATTTTATAGGTAAGTATTTAGTTTTAAATAGGAATAATTTATTTAATAATAGTATTTTTATTTAGATTTATTTAAATTATATTTAAGTTAGGGTTAGACTTAGGTTTCGGGGTTAATAACTTTATTATAGTTGGGGCGACATTGTGGGCAGCAGATTAGGGGTTAATAATTGTAGGTAGGTTGCGACGACATTGGGGGCAGCAGAATAGGAGTTAATAACTATAATGTAGGTGCTTTTTTTCAGCCGAATCGGCCCCATTGATTCTTATGGGGAAATCATGCACAAGCACGTTTAGCCAGCTCACAGCTACCGTAAGCAGCGCTGGTATTGAGGTGAGAAATGGAGCTAAATTTTGCTTTCCAATCACTTTTTTTGCAGCTAATGCCGGGTTTAAAAAAATCTGTAATACCAGCGTTGTTTGTAGGTGAGCAGTGAGCTGAAACTGCTCGTTAGCACCGCACCCCTCCTAACGCAAAACTCGTAATCTAGCCATATGTATCTTTCACGGGATAGAGGAGGGTTAGCCTTACCAAACATAGCCTTATATCGAAGCGCTCTTTTGCTACAGCATCTAGTAGAATGTTTACACAGATCAGAGGGTTTTGCATACAGATAGCACGCCTGTCTTGTTTGCAACCTACATATTTATGCTTACAACTCTGTGCCATTTCCTAAACTTGAAAAACTTTGTTGCACTTTATCATTGTTTTTGGAACATTGTTGAAACATCATTGACACACGCCAATGTACCTTGATGAACTTCGGTATATACTATCTTTACACATTCTGTGACACATACCATATTATACGTGAAATACTTCCACTGTGTTTTTAACAGCTATATATTCACTGTGATATCTATTAGAACATTCTGAATAAATCAGTTCATATTCTGAATCAATCAGATCATTGCACTTTATAAATCTCTAGGATAGTGCATTTGCATTTATATACAAGTTGCATTCATATCAAAGTTGAATTTATATCCAAGTTGCATTTATTTCTAAATACTTTTTTATTTTAGGTTGGCCAACCTTTGTTTTTATGTCATTGTTTGCTAAATAATATCTATATTTGACATCTGAGATAGACTATAAGTCCTGGCTTAAATCATTTGCCCTTATAAAATGCTCTTCAATGTCAGCCACAGTACAGGAAGTACAGTTAAGATCCACTGCTGATGGTATCTAACACCTGAGAGACTTCACAAATATTTCAAGGCTATTAGCGCAAAATGCTGGAGGTGCTGTGGCGGTAATGGACTTACTCCACATAGGGTGGTCTTTCCCGAAATTAGATGGCTTTTAGTTAGAGATCTTGGGAGGTATCTCCGATAAACTTGACATAATTATCCCTAATACTGCAGAGGTTCTCCTTTTCCTCGCTGAATCTGCAAAATTAGCATTACTACTAATAATGCTTACTATAGCAAAAAACTAATCCCTAAAAACTGGAAATCCCAAGATAATCCAACAATCGATGACTGGAAAACTCAAGTCTCACATCTCCTAACTCTGGAAAGGTTTCACTACCTTAAAATTAACAAACTAAACACACATGAAAGGATGTTGGCCCTATGGAACAAAACACCTTCATAGTAAACCTAATTCTTGCTCCAAATCCCTTACCGATAAATCACATACATACTAGGTGCCCCTCCCCACCTTTTTTTCCCCCTTTCTCTTACCCCTCTCTTTTGGCAACACACAGACCTCTTCTACATCATAAATTATTCTTTATTTTTCTATACAATTGTAAAGTGCACATTCTCTGTTGTTAAAATGTTCTTAAAAAGTTGAAAAGCTTTTTATAGGACTCATAAGGACTTTTGTACTTTATGACGGACTGGGTCCAATTCAAAGGCCTCTGATCTGATCCTTCTTTGTTACATCCTTTCCATGTGTACAACCCTCATGTCACTTCTAATCACAGTTTATGTAAACTAACATTAATAACGCATGAGTTACAGATCTCTAATCTACCTTATCTATTGTACACAATCAAATTGTTTCAATAAATGTTGTTTTAAAAAAAAATGCTACTAGCCCAGACAGAAAAGTCCATTCAATGTTAAAGATAGGAAAATGTCAATTTTTGAAGTCGTTCCCTTAAGTCGTCCGGGACCACTGGACCACTGAAAATGTCAAGCCCTGTATGTATATATATATATATATATATATATATATATATA
The DNA here is from genome assembly GCF_027579735.1 of Bombina bombina. Lineage (NCBI taxonomy): Eukaryota > Metazoa > Chordata > Amphibia > Anura > Bombinatoridae > Bombina > Bombina bombina. The sequence goes on along the minus strand of NC_069500.1, from coordinate 1,209,123,604 downwards.
TATATATATATATTGAAAAAAGACCGAAGTCCATCAAGTTCAACCTATACAAATCTAATATATATACAAAAAGCTCCAGTTAAAGTTAAATAATCTCACTAAAATGTGACCCATTTAATACTATCAATCATATCCATGACTTTTGTTTATAGACAGGAATGTATCCAAATAATTTTTAATTTTTATGTGTGTATATACATCGGGACTGCGGCGGTAAAGCAGGGAGCGGCTCATCAGACAGGAGCTACATCTCATGTAAGTCCGCTTTACTACATATATTTGGCACTGTTTCAACTTGTAGTGTTTCTGAGCTGATGTTAAACCATTAAGATTGATATATGACTGTGGCATCTGTAATTTAACGGCAACACTGTGTGAATTTGATATTGATCTCTGGGTCTGGAGGAGCTAATTGCACAGACATATAAGGAACCAATATTTCCCAGCTTATGAACTGAATAACAGATTTTTGTCACAAACAGCACAACATTGTGAGATACATTAGGGGTTTAAGTATAAACCTTACTGCACCTAAAATCAGGCATAGTAAACAAAATACTATGATTAAAGTGGCACCATTACACTCCCAAACACAATAAACAATTAACATGGAAGAAGGTGAACAAATGACTGTTACTTTTTATTCTCTTGAACAAACGACAGATAGAGTACAAGATCACTTAGAATATGAAGAAATCTTCTCCACAAGCAGGACCCAGTCAGCATTGGGGGACCTATTTTTTGAGATGGAATGTTTAAAAATAAAGGAAACAAGAAACAAATTAGACAAATGGACTTTGGAGAGATATATAAATCTAAAAATGATCCCCAGGGGGCTACGTCTAAACAAATTTCCAACCTTTGAGGTTAGTGATGAAGACTTCATACAGGAGTGGAATGAGATTTTAATAGACTGCTCTCTAAGGCTTCTGGTATTGAATGTGAAGTATAAAACAGCAGAACTGGCTAACACCAGGTCACAGATAAAAGAACTGCAACTAGTACTGGACAAATGTACCAAAAAACAGGATTACTATGAGATGGATGTGATACTAAACAATACAGTGGAGAGTACAAAGAAAGAAATTATTGCAGTTAAACATGCAAAATTCCTAAGGGACAATGATGATTATAAGAACAACCATGTATTTGTATGGAACAGAAAGGATAGATCAGCCCAGTACCGGACTGGAAGAGGAAAAATGAGAAGGAATAAATCAAGATCAAGGTCCCAACAACGATGGTCACAGAATAAGGAGGGAGATAGTCCTGAGAAAGAAGATAAGAAGAGAGTAGATTTTTCTGATCCTCCAAGTGAATCCCGGGAGCAAGAAACCAATTACCCCAAACAAAGAGGGACTGACAAAGAACTTGAATATAATGACATGTGTGATAGAAATGGGGCTAGTAGCCATACCTCTATTCTAAAAGCTAATAATACTACTAGAAATATGAGACAGGATCAATCTAGTCAAGTAGAAAGGGGTCACAATACCAACTATTCACAGGGTTATAAAGATACAGGGACAGTACCCAAAACACAAGTTCCACAACAAAAGAGGCAAACCAATAAGATAGACCCGGCATCAAAATACAATAGTAACAAATGGGACAGTAGACGTCTAGAAAGGGAGAGGGACAGTAGAGACAATACAGAGGACAGAGAAAATCAGTCCAGTATGCAACAGGTTTTTCACGTACCCCCAGTAAAACCAGAAGGGGGGGTCAGAAAAAGAGCAGAGAGGGAGAGATCGCTATCGATTACGCACATTCAAAATAAATGACTAGAAAAAGAAATAGTGGTCACCTCCAAGGGAACAACCATATATATATAGTTGGTAATGTTATCAACATCTCAGGTTTAGAACTAACACCTTCACAATATCAAAACAATAGGTTTTGAATTATGGCCTAGGGTTTGCACCCTCATGTAAATTTAACATCTTTGATACCCTAATATATGATAATAGACTTATTAGGACCCTAACACTATGGAGACAATTTGATACAGAGATGGATGAGTCATCTAATAGGGCAAGCATAGCTAGTGGGATTAATGACACTAATATACTTGACATAGTCAATTTTGGTGAATTGTGTGCAATTAAAGAGTTGAATGAATTGTTAAAGGAATCTCATGAACAAACAGTCGACACAAGTGAACTGGTAACAGAACATACCAACATCACTAGGTCTATTCAAAACAAATCAACTTTTTATCCAATTCAGAGCAGGGGTCCAGTCTTGGAAATGTTTCAAGCTTCAGCTGAAAGAGATCTTGTTAAACTACATAAAGAAGCTGACAAGACTGTCCCCAATCTGAATGAGATACATTAAAAGGCATTACAAAAGTTAAAGGACAATACAGATTTGGTGGTGAGAAAATCAGACAAGGGGGGTAGCACAGTAGTGATGTCAAAAGGGGAATACATCAGAGAAGCAAAGCGCCAATTGCATGATCCAGAAAACTATGAGCCACTCCTTTCAGACCCTACTAGACGTATTTTGGGACTTATAAAGTCTGTCATAGATGATGGAGTGGAGAATGGGTTCCTGGATACAACAACAGCTGAATTTCTATTTAAAACACATCCACAAATTCCAACATTCCATTTTTTTCCTAAGGTCCACAAGACCTTGGAAAACTTCAGTGGGAAACCAATTGTGTCGGGTATAGGCTCCATATTGGAGCCTCTATCTGAGTGGGTGGATCAGATTCTGCAACCCATTGTGAAAACACTCTGGAGCCATCTACAAGACACAAAGCATCTACTTAACCTATGTACAGATTTGGAGTGGAAAAAGGATTATATATGGGTAACTATAGATGTAGTCTCCCTCTACTCCCATATATAGGCTATTGAGTATTTCCTAAAAAGAAACACTAATCATTCGAATGAACAGATATCCTTTGTTATCTGCATAGTTAAATTCTTACTTGAACACAATTATTTTGAATTTCAGGGCAATTTCTATCTCCAGAGATGTGGGACCGCGATGGGGACAAAATTTGCCCCCTCGTACGCAAACCTATTTTTAGGTTGGTGGGAAGAGTCCCAAATCTTTGGAGATAGAAATACATATAGGGACAGGATAATATTTTTTGATGGTTAATAGATGACCTGATCCTTATGTGGAATGGATCTATGGAGGAAATCCCTGAGTTTCTGGAGTATCTAAACTGTAACGAGATAGGTTTGACCTTTACCATGGAGTGTGATTTAGTAAGTATAAATTATCTTGATATCACACTCCATGGAGATGTTGAAAAAGGTCACATACATACTAAAACATATAGGAAGCCAATAGCTAAAAATAACCTATTGCATGCAAAGAGTAATCACCCCAAACACATCTCAAAGGCTATAGCCAAGGGACAATTCCTCAGGATGAAGAGGAATTGCTCTAAAGATGAGGACTATAGACAGGAATGTAATACCCTATCTTTACAACTTGAAGATAGAGGCTACCCAAGATCTGTCATCAGGAAAGCTAAACTCCAAGTGGATAGCATAGAAAGACAGGAATTACTAGTCACCAAGAAAATAAGGGAAGACAAAAGGGGAGTTGTACACTTCATTACAAATCACAGTAATCAGTATACAAAAATATGTGATATAGTTAAAAAGAATCTGGCCATCTTAAGAGCAGATGAGAAGCTAAAACCAATAATAGAAAAAGGTTATAATTTTTCTTATACCAGAAGTATAACCATAGGCAATATGCTTTCACCCATAAAAATACCAATTCTGACACAAAGAAGTTCTTGGCTGATACACATAGGTACATTCAGATGTAACAGTCCATTATGTAAAGCATGTGATACAGTCAAAGTAACTAGATTTTTTTCAGTCATATACTACAGGACAGAGATTTGAAACATCTCAATGTATACATTGTTCCATGGGTTACATAATATATTTGATATCATGTACACATTGCAAACAACAATACGTGGGACTCACCACAAGAGAAGTGAGGTCACGTATAAGAGAGCACCTTAGTAACATTAGGTGTGGCAAAGAATGTTCGGCACTTGCTTACCATTTCATACATGTACACGGGAGAGACATCGCTTCTTTTACTTGGCAAGCAATCAAACTTGTTAGACAACCACAAAGAGGAGGAGATAGAGAGAAGCTCCTTTATAAAAGAGAAGCATTCTGGATTTTTAAACTGGGAACTAGAGTACCCAGCGGCTTTAATTTAGAATGGGACCTCATTAATCATTGGGAGAAGTAAACATGCGACCATGTAATCTCCCTTTCTAATATATATATAGAATGGTATAAAAATAGATTTGCATCCTCTTCATATTAAGTCTACAATAATTTCTGTATTGATGATAGTCACAGTCCCTAAGAAGCATGATAAGCCAACTTAAATCTCTTTATCAAATATTGTTTAGAAACTGTCTGAAGATAACACAAAAAAGTCTAAGAATGGTGGAAATAATAAGCAATATGATTATCTTTATAAGTTCCAGAAAAGATCCTAATAGTATGTCGATTAGACATTAGTCAAGATTAGATTTTTTTGAATATAACTTATATAATTTTTTGTCTAAACCGTTACTAATTTTACTAAAGAACTAAGGGTCCATCGTCAAATTCTGTGATATATATTTATTTATCTATAATTATATATCTTTAAAATTGTATTTATTACAAATACATATTTAGGTCCTAACCCATAAGCTTATAACTAGAATACACATCTTAAAGTGAAAGTAAAGTTACACTGACAGCTCGAAACCATTGCAAAGTATATTAAAAATAAACTATAGTTTCATTCATCATTTTTAATATAACAGTTGTTGACATTAGTAATTTACTTGTTTATTTTGCCGGCGATTAACCTTGTTCCTCCACCCGCATAATTTTTTTTTTCCGTTTAGTCGTGACGTTATTATCCGTATCTAACGGATTGGGTCCCCCACTGGCGTCTACATCTGAATTGAAGACACCCACTACCTATATTGCGCATGCGTTAGATATTAAACTCTATGCCACTCGATTTGCGCGTTCGCATCTCCCGCATGCGCACTTTGATCCTTAGTACATTATCGATCGTCATCGGACTAAAAGGTTTATTTTATGAGATCCCGTAATACAAGTGAGTTTGTAGATTTCTTATTCTATATCTATATACACATTGATAGAATGTATCGGAGTATAGATGTTAAAATTGCGCATGCGCATAGGTTTGCTGATCGAGAACGCGCACGCTTACGGAGGTGTGGAGCGCATAAATCATTTTCAGAGACAAAGCCGGAAGAAAGCGAGGGGGAGGAGGAAGCGGCGAAGAAACGGTCAGAATAAAAATAAGATTTATTTAAAAGTACTTTTGTTTATGAAAAAACAAAGTTAGCGACTATAATGTGGGTCACATAATATGTTAAAAAATACAGTCAACAAACAAAAACTTTACTTTCACTTTAACTGCTAGACCCAGCCGTGTTCCAAAAATAGCGGATTGCTTAATAGAATAAAATATAAAATATAATATTCTAAACAAATAAAATATTTAACTTAAAGCATGGTTAAGGAATCATAAAGGCTAATAAGAAATGAATTATAAGAATTGGAACATCAAAAAATTGGAAGTAATGATAGAGCATAAACTATCAATATAAATTAATACAATAGCAGTTGGATGTCAATAATAGACATGTATGGGCATGTTCAAATAAGGGAATTATTAAAAACATACAGACTATACATCATTGTTTACCAATATATATATATATATATATATATATATATATATATATATATATATATATATATATATATATATATATATATATATATATATATATATATATATATATATAAATAATGGTCTAAGATTAGGGCAAACATATTGGAGTTAAAATCTCCTAGATGCGAATACAATAATCACAGCAACGATAGGTGAAACACCTTTGCTGAGGATTTGAACACTTTGAGAATTACGCTTAAATAAGCAACTAAGTAAAGCAATAAATTATCTTAGATATAGATGATTATATTTGTCAATCGCATCAGCAGAACCACAAAGTAAATACGTAAGACACAAGCCCACAGAGATAGCCTATTAGCCTAAACAGCCAGCATAGGAATAGACCAATCGTGTTTAGAGGGGTGTGGTGGAGCCAGCCAATCAGAGACACAAGATCACGTATATAGTCAAGCAGGTATGTCACACAATTATCTATGATTACGGACACCACCAAAATGCGTCAGATGTGAGGGGGTACCTGTCATATCTTGTTGTTTTAATCTATGGCTGTAGGTGCTTGGACACTTGTCAAATATTACGTTGTGCTGTTTAACGCTTTTTACTTTTAAAAAAGAGTGCAAAGAGTGAAAGGAGGAGCCGGTCTGGATGTTCCTTTTCCTTTTGATATACACACATACGCACACACATACATATCTAGGTGAAGAAGAAACGCACCTTTGGCTTTAGAGCAGTTGGCATAGCACATCTTTGGGTTAGTGCATAAGTGAAAGCCAGAACAAGCTTTGGTAGCACACTCCATAGAAGTCTATGAGGAAAGGGAGTTAGCACAGTTGTCCCACCCAACACCTAGGGGTAGATTCACTGTAGCGAATCATGTCCGCTTGACCTCTCTAAATGCTGACAGCATACGCTGTCACCATTTATCATTGCAAAAGCATGTCTAGTAAAAAATGCTTGTGCAATGCTGCCCCCTGCTCACTGGCGTTCAATCGGCCACTAGCAGGAGCCGTCAATCATCCAGATTTAGTCCGCCACCTTAAAGGTGGAGTAGAAGTTAAGGAACAGAGGTGTTACGACCGCTGAATCTTAACTTTAATTTCTGGTGGACCCGAAACGACGGGGCATACGCAGCTTAATAAATTGACCCACTAGTCTTTCGCTTGTCCACAAACATTTTAATTTCCACTTGTATTACAAGCACAAGAATAGGAACACTATAGATTTAACTTGCACGGTGTTAGCACTCATTAGAATTGATATTTTTGCACTCCACTTGTATTCTAGTCCATAGTAGGTTAAAAGCAAAATAGAAAAGCAGCATTGTACATGACTTTAATGCATGAATTTATCACAATATGATTATTTTAGTTTTTAGAATTACAGAGAGAAACAAAACTCAACACTGCTCTAAATAGCTAAGTCTATTTATATAAATAATTACAAACATTTACATTTTTCGGAAACATACAGCTTATGCTTTTCTTCTGCTCTTGTATAAAAAAAAAGACTTTCCTGCAAAAAAATAAAACAGAATGCTCTAAAGTATATGTTTATTTATCAGCACTGCTTAAGAGATGTAGGCTAAATAAAATAAAGCTTAATTTTACAATAATTTGCCATATCTACAAGATGGCAGGCAGAATTCTTAAAAACAAAAAATCTCCATTGATAACTCTGTATGAACTTTTTTTCTGTATGATATGTTGAGACAAAGGAGATAGATGATAGTGTCTGAAACAATTAATTTTATGAATTGTACACTGAAGGCTAGATAACAACTCAGTAGAGCCAGTATAAATACTGCCACATGTTTAATATATTCATTTTCAGACAAATGTTCAAACAAAGTTTAGCTATTTTTTTAAACAAATGAAATAAGAGGTCCTTTAATGAGCCAACAAATTATTGCAGGTGGCCTAGTGCACCTTTGGGTTAGCGCACAAGTGAAAATAAGAAAAGGCTTTTGTAGCACACCCCTTAGAAGTCTATTGGGAGTGTTAAGCTCGGTCACGCTATATAACCTGCAGAAGTTAGCACACCTGAGTCTTTCTCTTGTGTGCAAACATTTTACTTTCAGTATATAAGTGCAAGAATAGGTTTTCTATTGATTAAACTTGTAAAGTGTTAGCACTCAATAGCACTAATATTATTTAGGCCAGGTAGGTTAGAACAAAATAGAAAATCAGTATTGTGCATGATAATTACTCCATTGTCAACCAACAAGTATATAAGTTTCACTTTTATTTTTGGGCAAATTTGATCCTGCCGCAAAAAATTGTTAAAAGAAAAAAAACAATGTTTATTTGTGCTGCTGCTACTGGCTTATCATCACTAAAAATAGAGAAAATCCACAATACAACAGTATTCAATATTAAGAATGTGCATGGGGAGATTTGTTCTGATTTTTTCAAGAACTTTGTTTGGTTTGTCTGTATTTATTTATTTTATTAGGCATTTTATTTGCTTTGGACACAATTTATGAACAAAAATTTGTCAATGAAATTTGTTAATTTGTTAACAATTCAAAAGGTCTGCAGCCCCGCAAGTACCTTAACCCAACCAATCAACCTACTATTGAAAGTAGCAGAGCTTTAGTGAAAGTCTAGGGCACACTAACATTTGGATGTTGGATAGCAAGGGTGTGTTAATTCTCTCTGATAATAGCATTCTATGGGGCATGCTGGAAAACTCATGCTGGCTGTCATTAGAGTGTTAAGCTAAAGGTTTCCCAAGCATGATGGTGAGCTAAGCTGAAGGCCAAATAGTTGAGTTCTTCACTAATCTTTTAACAGTAATACCATACTGAAATTGTGAGCATTTGAGTTCCTGTTTGAAGTGGAAGTGCAAGACACTGTTATATTCCACATAACTATTGGCTGCAGACTCTAGTGACCTATTTATAACTGTCCCTAAATGGCCACAGCAGAGAAAGTAATCTATGTTAGAATATGACAGCTCCCATTGTTTTATAGATATTCAAATTTTACACATATTTTGTCAATTTTTAAACTAATGAAACTTTAAAAATACATCTACATATTATTCTCTGACTAATCTTTATTTTTAATATATCATTCTATCTAGCATTTATTTATGCCTAGATTACGAGTTAAACGTAAAAGTGTGCTTTCGCAAGCACAATCTAATAATAATTGACCAATAGCCCTTAAAATGATTTTTTTTGTAGGGCATTGCCCTAAAGAAATATGCTCTGTTACATTAAAAATAAACAGTAAACCCCCCATCCACCAAACCCCCAAAATAAAAAAAACATAACACTAATAAAACTAAACTACCCATTGCCCCTAAAGGGGCATTTGTATGGGCATTGCCCTTAAAAGGGCATTCAGCTCTTTTTCACTGCCCTTAAAAGGGCATTCGGCTCTCTTTAAAATTGCCTAATGAACCCTAATCTAAAAAAAACCCTGAAAATTAAAAAAAAACACACTAAACACTAAAGCCCCAAATAGGTACTAACAGTTTCAGAAGTTCAGGCAGAGAAGGTCTTCTTCTAGATGGGTCCATCATCTTCATCCACAGCGAAGGTGGTGCGGAGCAAAGGTCCGGAGCGAGCAGTCTTCCCAGATTTGATGATCCTCAGCGGTGGTCACCTGTGGCGGCGTCAGTGGTCCTCGGTGGCATGGAGGCTCCTCTTCATCCGATGTCCATTGTACACTGAATATTGAATGCAAGGTACCGCAATCAATTTGAGGTACCTTGCATTCCTATTGGCTGAATTTTTTAGAACAGCCAATAGGATTAGAGCTACTGAAATCCTATTGGCTGTTCAAATCAGCCAATAAGATTTCAGTAGCTCTCATCCTATTTCAAAATGAGCCAATAGGATGAGAGCTACTAAAATCTTATATATTGAGGGATATTTATCAAAGCGTCAACTATGTTGCATTCGCGGGTGTAAATACGATCGCCAAACATCGAGGCCACGGATCTGAATACAATCTCCTTATTTATCAAAAAAGCCACCAAAAATACGCGCTTCAAGTACGGTGCAAAGAGCATTGGACTGGTGTTAACTAACAGTCATCGATCTCGCGCCTATTCGGGTTTATCCCAACTTTATTTATACAATTTCATTACTGTCCACAAACAAGCACATTTCTCTTTAGCACATTATTGTATAATGTAAATGTATTTTTTTCTGAGCAGGACAAATTGCGAATATAGCAAGTAAAAACATATTTGGTGCAAAGTGGAGAGGGAATTATTAGAATTATGTTTAAGATTGGACATACATATTTTAGTATGTATATATACACACACACACATATATATATATATATATATATATATATATATATATATATATATATGTGTGTGTGTGTGTGTGTGTGTGTGTGTGTTATGTCAGACTTTTTTTGCAAACATATTTACATGTCCCTAAGTTCCTTTTTGGTTCTAAACAATGTCGTCTGTCATATCTCTGTGTTTATTTATACCACTATATGTATGTATGGTAAATGTATTATTATTCTGAGCAGGAATAATTGCAAATATAACATGTAATCAGAGTATCATATGTATTTATTTGCAATCTATGGATATTTTAAAGGGATAGGAAAGTAAAAATGGAAGTTGCACTACTGGGGGCTAGCTGCTAATTGGTAACTGCACACATTTGTCTCTTGTGATTGACTAGATAGATGTGTTCAGCTAGCTGCCAGTAGTGCAATGTTGTTCCTTCAGAAAAGGATAACAAGAGAATGAAGCAAATTTGATAATAGAAGTAATTTTAAAAATAGAACACACATTTTCCATAGACTTCAATGTAAAGGCACTTTTCAGTGCCTTTACATTGCAGACCCATCAAGTTTAAAACCCCAAAACTGCCCAGTGTAGTTTTTTTTTTATATGCAACATTTTTTTTTTTTATGAAAAACTACAATGCCCCCTGGCACTGAAGATACCAGAATTCTCCCCCAGTTCATTGATTATGCATGTCTTCAGCTGAGCAAATGTACAGGGCATTTTGCCTTATTTTGTGCTTCATAATGCACCACACATTCTCTATCGGAGACGGGTCAGGACTGTAGGCAGGCCATGCTAGCACCCGCAGTCTCTGCTTACGCAACCATGCCCTTGTAATATATGCAGAATGTGGTTTGGTGTTGTTCTCCTGGAAAATGCAGGGGGGATGCCCCTGGAAAAGACAACGTCTGCATGGCAGCATATGTTGCTCAAAAATGTATACATATCTTTCTGCATTAATGGTGCCCTCACAAATGTGTAAGTTATCCATGCCATGGGCACTGACACACCCCCATACCATTACAGATGCTGGCTTTTGGACCTGACCTAACAGCTTGGATGGTCCTTTTTCCTCTTTGGCACAGAGAAAACAACAGCTGTTTTTTTCCAAAAACTATTTAAAAAGTTGACTTGTCGGATCACAAAACACAATTCCACTGTGCTACTGTCTATCTCAGATGAGACTGAGCCCAGAGAAGTTGGCGCTGCTTGAGGACAGTGTTGCTGTATGGCTTCTGCTTTGCTTAGTAAAGTCTTAACTTGCATCTGTGGATGCAGCGGCAAATGGTGTTGACTGACAAAGGGTTACCAAAGTATTCCTGAGCCCATATCAGTATATCCATTACAGACTCATGATGGTTTTTGAGACAGTCTGAGGGTTTAGAGATCACGCGCATTCAGAAGTGGTTTTCGTCCTTGCCCTTTATCTACCAAGAATTAACCAGATTCCTTGAATCTTTTAATTATATTGTGCACTGTAGAAGGTGAAATACCCAAAATCCTACCGATTTGTCTTTGGGGAATGCTGTTCTCAAAGAGTTGGATTATTCGCTGATGCATCTTTTGGCAAATTGGTGAGCCTCGCCCCAGCAAGGACCCACTTTTTTTGGAGGCACCTTATATACTATGATTACACGATTGCCTCACCTGTTTTACATCACCTTCTTATTTCAACTTGTCACATCACTATTAATCCTACATTGCCCCCTGTCCCAACTTTTTTGGAATGTGTATAACATGTAATCAGAGTAACATATGTATTTATTTGCAATATATGGATATTTTAAAGGGAAAGGAAAGTAAAAATTCAAGTTGCACTACTGGGAGCTAGCTGTCAATTGGTGACTGTACACATTTGTCTCTTGTAATTGGCTAAATAGATGTGTTCAGCTAGCTGCCAGTAGTGCAATGATGTTCCTTCAGCAAAGGATAACAAGAGAATGAAGCAAATTTGATAATAGAAGTAAATTGGAAAGTTGTTGAAAATTGTATGTTCTATCCAAATCATGAAATAATATTTTGGGGTTTCCTGTTCATTTAAGAGCTGGGCCAGGTTTCTCTCTGCACCTGTCTAACCCCTCCTGATTGCAATCTATTTTTAAAAAAACACCCCTACACAGGTGTTATAAAATGGGCTGGCATATAATATGACCTTTCTTACTGAAAAAGAAATTCAAGAGAAGGAAGAAATACACTGAAAATAGCATGACAGTAAAGGGGTGATTTTAATTTCTGCTGTATCTGATTCATGATTAGGTGGGTTATCCCTTTGAGCTAACAGCTTAAGATTCTATTGAATCAAACATCAATTCTAATTTTAAAATCCTTGTCTAAAATATTACACTGTGTGTCCTAATGTCAGCATCAATGTTTATCGTTAGTACTAATTTCACATATACATACTTTCAAAGTATAATACACAATGTAACAAATGGCACTTACAAGTTCTGATGAGTAATCAATGACACAAGTATCAAGCATTTTGATTTGTTAGTTAAAGTTTATAATGTGTATTTGAATCAGATTGGCTGATGTCATAAATCATGTGACATATTCCAATCACAAATGGTGGAAAAATTCACTAGTGTGTGGGTTGTTTAGGAGCTGGCGTCATAATTGGTGCGAAAAGTGTTGCGTCATATGGCGCGAAGTGGAGAGTGGGGGGCCTTTTTAACAAAGGTCTGTCAGACCTGATCCTACAGTGCAGATCAGGTCCGACAGACCTCGTTGAATGCGGAGAGCAATAGGGTCTCCGTATTCAGCATTGCACCAGCAGCTCTTTTGTTAGCTGCTGGTGCAAAGCCGCCCCCAGAGATTTGCGGCCAATCAGCCGCTAGCAGGAGGGTGTCAATCAACCCGATTGGTTATGGAGCAGTGGTCTTTAGAGTTGGATTATTCGCTGACATAACTTTTGGCAAATTGGTGAGCCTCGACCCACCAAGGACCCACTTTTTTGGAGGCTCCTTATATACTATGATTACATGATTGCCTCACCTGTTTTACATCACCTTTTTATTTTAACTTGTCACATCGCTATTAGTCCTACATTGCCCCTGTCCCAACTTTTTTGGAATGTGTATAACATGTAATCAGAGTATCATATGTATTTATTTGCAATATATGGATATTTTAAAGCGATAGGAAAGTAAAAATTTAAGTTGCACTACTGGGAGCTAGCTGCTAATTGGTGACTGTACACATTTTTCTCTTGTGATTGGCTAAATAGATGTGTTCAGCTAGCTGCCAGTAGTGCAATGCTGTTCCTTCAGCAAAGGATAACAAGAGAATGAAGCTCCTTATATACTATGATTACACAATTGCCTCAACTGTTTTACATCACCTTCTTATTTCAATTTGTCACATCGCTATTAGTCCTACATTGCCCCTGTCCCAACTTTTTTGGAATGTGTTACAGTCATCATATTTGAAATGAGTGTATATTTTCAAAAATTACAATAAATTCACTAAGTAAAACATCAAATAATAAATTTAATTTTTTGTTTGTTTTTTTTTTTCATTGCCATACTCATTGGGGTTGTATTTGTGTCTCCCCAGTGGGGATTTTACTACAAATTTTATTCCTTTGTAGGGGTTAAAAACATTCACCTAGATTAAGAGTCTTGCATTCCGGTTTTAACATTGGCATTCCAGCCTATACCAACACAATCCATTCCGCTATCTGAGACCAGTAGTTACACAAAACTCATAGCTAAAATATTACAAAGTACACTAACAGCCATAAACTACCTATTAACCCCTATTCCGCCACCCTCCCACATCGCAAACACTAGAATAAAGTTATTAACCCCTAATCTGCCGCTCTCGACATCTCTGCCACTATTAACATTTATTAACCCCTATTCAGCCGCTCCCCAACATCGCCACCACTATAATAAAGTTATTAACCCCTATTCCCTCACATCCTGACATCTCCCACATTATAATAAAGTTATTAACTCGTATTCCGCCGCTCCCCAACATCGCCGCCACTACATAAAAATGTATACTAAAATTAAAATAAAATAAAATTAAAAGGGCATTTAGTTCTTTTACATTGCCCTGAAAAGGGCATTTAGCTCTTTTAAAATAGCCCAAACCCTAATCTAAAAATAAAACACCTAAAAAAAGTATTGGCTGATTTGAATAGCCAATAGAATTTCAGTAGCTCTCATTCTATTGGCTGATTTGAACAGCCAATAGGATTTCAGTAGCTCTCATCCTATTGGCTGATTTAAATTTCAAAAAGGAAATCAGCCAATAGGAATGCAAGGAATGCCATTTTGAAAAGGCTCCCATGCATTGAAGATTCAGTGTACAGTGGTGACCATATGAAAAAGACGCTCCATGCCGGATGTCTTGAAGGATGGACCTGCTCCGTGCCGCCGGGATGAAGATAGAAGATGCTGCCGAGATGAAGATAGAAGATGCTGCCCGGATGAAGATAGAAGACGCTGCCTGGATGGATTAAGACCTCGCCGCCTGGATGAAGACTTCTTGCTGCCTGGATGTCCGGACTTCAAAAACTGTAAGTGGATTGTCGGGGGTTAGTGTTAGTTTTTTTTTTTGTTTTTTTGGATGGGTTTTTATTTTAGATTAGGGTTTGGGCTATTTTAAAAGAGCTAAAGGGGGTCTTTGTATTTTTTTACAGGGAAAAGAGCTGATTTCTTTAGGCCAATGCCCTACAAAAGGCCCTTTTAAGGGCTATTGGTAGTTTATAGTAGGCTAGAGGTTTTTTTTCATTTTGGTGGGGCTTTTTTATTTTTATAGGGCTATTAGATTAGGTGTAATTGTTTTTATTTTGGATAATTGCGTTTGTTATTTTTTGTAATTTAGTGTTTGTTATTTTTTTAAATTTAGTATTTTTTATTTTTTGTAATTTTAGAATTCATTTTTTTATTACTGTTAGGTTTTTTTAAAATGTGTAATTTAGTTTATTTAATTGATAGTTATTTTAATTTTAATATAATAGTTTTTAGGTTAATTGTTAGTTTAAATTTAGTTTTTTTTAATTTCCCAGGTAAATATTTATTTTTTTAAGATAGGGATATTGTAATTTTAATTTCAAGTTAGGGGGTTGTTAGGTTTAGGGGTTAATAGGTTTATTTAGTGGCGGGATGTAGGAGGCCAGAGGTTTAGGGGTTAATAACTTTATTTAGTGGTGGCGATGTCAGGGAGCAGTGGAATAGGGGTTAATAACTTTATTATAGTGGCGGCGATATCAGGAGCGGCAGATTAGGGATTAATAACTTTATGTAGGTGTCAGCGATGTTGGGGGCAGCAGATTAGGTGTGTTTAGACTTGGGGTTTATGTTAGGGTGTTAGGTTTAAACATAACTTTTTTCCCCTATAGACATTAATGGGGTTGCGTTACGGCGATCGCCTTTCCATGCTTCAGGGGTTAGTTTTTTTTCTAACACACTCTCCCCATTTATGTCTATGGGGAAAGCATGCCCGAGCATGTCAAAGCAGCGCTTGGATTTTGTGTGGTATGGAGCTCATCGCCACCATATCGCACGCACAAGGCGGCTTTTTAAAAACTTGTAATGGCAGCGCTATGGAGGGTAAAATAATGCAACTTTGGTGTGTTTGTTTCACACCCTCTATAGTGAAAAACATGTAATCTAGGTGATTGTTATCTAGTGTCAGTTATGCAAAGATGATGTGAGCATGTCATTTTGCATCAAAATGTCCCTTTAGCCAAAAAAGCAATGGAAAAGAAAAGATAAATTTACACAGAATCGAGCGTGACATATTATTACTTTATTTCACTCATCTCCACAAGTTAAATATTTTTATTAACAATTGTCAGCAAAAGGTAGCTTGCTTATTTTGCTTTCATAATATTTTTTTTAGATGTATTAAAGTTAAACCTTATTTACCATTAAATAACCCATTGTTCCAGTTTTTGCAGACAGAGCAATGATATCATGCTCTGACCTAATCATCTTACAGAACTCATCTACAAAAACAGATATGTAGCTCTCATATTATACCTCTAGGCCATTTAAAAAAAAATATTCAAAATAACTAGACTCAATAATGGTCTTTGAGAGACTCCACCACTTTACTGCAAAACTTTGTTCTCTGTTTTATATCAACCAGCTGTTAAATACCAATGTTAATACAGGGTTGATTACTGTCATTTAGAAAAATAGTCAAATCAAATGATTTATCTACAAAAGATCCCATAAACTTTAAAATTGATTTTTCTTTATTAGAAAAGTCATTAAGATAAGCTTCTCTAAAAGTTTTTGATCAACTCCATTTATCAGCAATACTCTGGCTTGATGATATAAGAAGTCTTGTTGGAACTGTGAGGTCCCTAAAACAATTTTCTAAAGGCTAATTTTAGCATGGTTTCTTCAATGATGCAGTCTGTCATGTATCATTCTCTGCGACACATTAACTTTAATGCCTTTACGTCCAGTTTTTGCGCGTCGCTTAATTTTCGTTGCATCTTACTTGTGTCAACTTTGGCACCCTTTTACCTTTAAATACCTTAAAGACCTTCTGTCTGTCTCATTGCCCTAGAATTGAGTTTAACTCGTGGGTGTGCTTTATTACTTCATTGGATTTCTGGCTTGTGACTTGTATCTTCCTCAACCATTCTTCTGCCTGCTGATTCTGCTCTGTTTTTGCCCATTTGGTTTTGACCTTGGATATGCCTGACTAAGTTTTTGGACATTAATTTTGCTACCCAGTTTCCTGTCTGGTCTGACTCCTGGCTAGTCGACTTCGCTTTGACCAGTCCGGTCATTTTCTGGTATTCAGCTTTCTAGTATTAATCTTTGTGCTCAGTCATCTGTCTCCTGAGTCCTAACGCTACTGCCCCAAAGATATTTCTTTATCATTCCACTTGATGCCGGGATAACAAGACTACTGGCCAGGATTGGTTTAAAAGTGATCTATCTGAAGGGCCTAAAAAAGTGTCTTAAACATGTTCAATAGTTTACAATGTGGCACTATCAAAAGGCTTCATAAAATCTATTGATTTAATATCTAAATTCACCTTTATATGTGTTTCTATATTTCTATATACTTCTTCATGGGAACCAAGTATATTTGCTTGTCATGATCTATTTCTCATAAAATTTTTATGATTGTCACTCAAGTATTTTCTTTTCTTTTTATGTGTATACTCTTTAAAACAATCCCTTATTATCCCCTCTACTAGCTAAAATATCACCAATGTTTTACTGGTCTAAAGCTTTTCAAATGAGTTCTGGCACCCTTTTAAATCAGTTTACACAGGCCCTGTTGTACCATGCCTGAGGAGACTGAGGACCCAATTATCTAAAGGTTGCTGGGCTTGTCAAATTCTCTAAAATATGTCACCAATTTTATGTTAGAATTCTAAAAAGGCAATTTTTATTTTGAGAACAGTGTGTCTCACAACGGCATGTTCCCTACATTTTAGTATGTGAAGGAGAAGAAGACATTACAATAGGGCTGACATAAAACCACATTTAAAAATTATTAAAAAAAAAAAATATATGCATTATGCGAGATTGCATTTCTAAAAATCATTAAAAATAGTAACAAAATTGTTCTGCAAAAATCATATTTTATTGAAGAATGAAAAATTCTTATTGAAATTACACAGGAAAAAAAACATATTTAGGGCCAGATGATGGTGGTGCTCTAATGATAGCGTGCTTGATAATCAATTTTGCTTGATAGATATATATGTATGGATCTCTCTTCTAATATATATATATATATATTTTTTAAATAATCATATGTATAGTGATATACTGTATATTAAAAAACAAAAACATTGCAGCCTATGGAAGCCTACTCTTGTGAGCGCAATGCTTCTGTGCAATGTGAATGCATAGCACCTCACTTGTAATACCAGCGCACATTTGTGAGCACTGGAATTACTAAGTTGAGCACAAATATTGATTTTGCCGAAGCAATATTTTCCCGCTCAACTTGTAATCTAGCCCTTATGCTCATAAAAAGCGCACGTATAAGGAAAAAGATTCAGTTGTATGATACTATATGCTGAAAACAGGATAATAGTTTTCATTTTTAAAGGGTGCTCCCAGGGGCTGAGGGGCCCCACAAATTTGTCTTGATCAGTGTCTTGCAAATGCTTAGGGTAACCCTGTGTGTGCACCCTAAACAATTTTAATTACCTTTCTTTCTTCCTTATGTCACCTAACATGTTTGTATTAAAGGGACAGTAAACCTTAAAAATAATGTTATATAATTCTGCACATAGTGCAGAATTATATAACATTATTTAAGTGCTAGAGTTCTAAACGGCTTTTTTCCCTTTTAATATGTAACAATTATGGCGATTTTACAGACCCGCTCTCTGCTCTCTGCTGAGCGGGTCTGTAATATTTAGTCAGCGCATCGGGCCAGCTGTATAGTCACAGCCCGGCCCGACAGCGCCATAGCACTAAGTGCAGCTCGCTCCTGTGACAGGAGCGAGCTGCACTTAGTCTTATGGCGCGGTCGGGATGGGCTGTGACTATACAGCTGGCCCGATGCGCTGACTAAATATTACAGACCCGCTCAGCAGAGAGCAGAGAGCGGGTCTGTAAAAGCGCCATAATTGTTACATATTAAAAGGGAAAAAAGCCGTTTAGAACTATAGCACTTAAATAATGTTATATAATTCTGCACTATGTGCAGAATTATATAACATTATTTTTAATGTTTACTGTCCCTTTAAGTTACCACATTTTCATTTTCTTTTATGTTTATTTCCATAAAGTATGTGTTAGGATGTATTCCTAGTAATTTTCTCTATTAATGGTAAATTCCTTAGCTTATGTATTTATTTATATAAAGAATTTATTTCCCCCAACTTAACCTATTTTAAATGTATTTTGGCCAGTAGACTATGCATCCCTTTGGACACATTTAGTTAGAGATGGTATATTGTATCATTTTATGTATGTTTTAGAGCATATTTCAGTATTGAGTAGATACTATTTAAAAATAAAAAATCTCCAATATATCCTGGGGAGGGGGGTGAGAAGTGATTTTAAATATAGATTATGTGATAAGCACTATAACCATTTGAGTAATCAAGATATCTATGTTTTCTAAACTCATATACTTCCTGTATTCTGCAACTATGACTGCCACTCAGAGGGTAGAATAGGGTATTTATAATCTCATTTTTTAAATTTTGCATTTATGTTTATCAGTTCATTAAAAAAAAGTCTGTGGGCAGAATTGAAGTTAAAAGAATGGAAGGGGTGTTCCTTGTGTCTTCATTCTATGACATGCAGATTCAGCTGTTGATGAAATCATTAGCAGATGTACATATTTAAGTGGGTGGTTCATATTACCATCATAGTAATTTCCAAGAGTAGACAGTTTGGTTTTTTTGTGCAATTTCCTCATTGCTTATCATAGATAATCATGTATCTGGTGCTCTAAATTTTATCATCTTCATCAATGTACTTGTCTTGTGTCTGAACCTGGCAGGCTGCACTAATACATTCCATAGTCAAGATTTTGTTTTATTATTATCTTTTTCTATTAATATTGCCTTATTTTAAGCTAAAGATAATTTACTGAGCACATACATGCATTATTATAATGAGTAATAAAATACAATTAAAAGTTATAAAACTTTATCTCTTGAAAACTTAAAATAAAAATGAATGTTCTTGGGTATTGGATTAAAAATAATTTATATTAAGATGCATAATGCTTAACAATCCATTTAATGACAAAGGTTACATCCTGTAGAGAAAACGCGCTATAGATCAAATTATTTGTAATATCTTATCTATCAATCACTAACTCACATTAAGATGATCATAATTCCATATTCTTCTTATTTCTAAGTTCTAAGAAGCCCCATGATTTCATTAAGCTCCTCAATCTCCAGAACTAAAATCTCAGCAACTGAAGGGGGGTTAAAAGAGGTGCAAAGGTTTTTTAGGGTGCATAGGGTTCCTGTAGGAAAAAGGTCTGAGATAGAGTAAATACCCCAATCCAAAGAGCAGGATGAGAATCTCTCAAAGCCCCAAGAAGCCTGTGAAGGGAATGTGTTGGCGAAGGGTGCGGAGCTATTTGTGGATATGAATGTATTTTGTCCCAAAAGCGCAATGCATATAGTATGATGGGGTTTTGAATGTCTAGTGAGATTCTAATATATTTAGTGAGCCATATTTGGTCTTTGAGAGTAATTGCGCTAGGTAGAGATTCATTTTCTAATATCCACCATTTGCTACTGGAAGTGGGTATATTCCACGGAAGAATGTATGTCTAGCTGCTTGGACTTGGGTATCGCGAGTGGAAGGGCTCTAAATAAGTAAGTAAGTTTGAGCAATAGGAACATCTTAAAAGCAGCAACTCTGCCCAACCAGGAGATGCATGGTACATTCAATTTTACAGTGTTTTGTCGAAAAAGTGTATACTTCTGTTTTAGAATAGTTTAACTTGTAATAGCTCAATAGACCATATGAGCCTAGTAGTTTAAAGAGTGCCGGGAGGAACTTAGTGGAGTCACTAACTCTGACAGTGAGGTCATTGGCAAAAAGATCTGATTTGATCGCCTCTGCCAGAGGCTCCATAACAAGAGCAAAAATGAAGGGGGACAACGGACATACCTGGTGTGTTCTATTTGAAATGGGAAAAAGAGGGGAATTAAATCCCAGACCTCTTACTGATGCAGAGGGAAAGTAATAGAGTGCTTTAATACTAGTATAGAAGTTTTGGGCAACCCAAATTTGTTTAGGACTGCAAATAAGTAGCTCCAATTCACATGGTCGAATGCCTTTTCTGTGTCTAAGGCTATGGTTGTGCAGGGGATTCCTAGTCATTTGATTTCTAAATAAATGTTGAGAATATGTCTCGTATTGTCTGGACCCTCTCTCCCTGGGGTGAAGCCAACCTAGACCCAATCTACTAGTGATAGAAGAACAGTGTTGAGTCTAGAGGCTAATATTTTTGCGAATAATTTTACATCTAAATTGATTAGAGAGATGGGACGGAAGTTCTCACACTTGTTGGGTTCTTTTCCAGGCTTAGGAATTGCGACAATTGCAGCTTCAATGAACTCAGGGGGAAAGCTGCCGTTTGCCTGGCTGCTGAGAATACTCGTAGGAGTTTGGGTGCTATGGGTTTGCACATTTTTTTATAGAAGAGGGCTGAATATCCATCTGGTCCAGGCAATTTATGGGGCTTGAGGAAGTTAATGGCAGAAATGACTTATTTGAGGGTAAATTGTGAGTCAATATAGTTCTGTTGTTTGGTTGTCAGTGATGGGAGAGATATGGAGGCTAAACAGTTTTGAATGGCCTAAAGGGTAGGAGGAGATGTTTCAAGTGTTTTATTAAGATTGTAGAGGTCAGAGTAGTAATAAGTGAATGCCCGACCTATATCTGATGGAAGGCAAACCACCCCTTGTGTTCTAAAATGAGGGATGCGGGCTTGTGCCGGTTGTTTGGTGGAGTTTGTTAGCTAAAAGGCAGTCAGCTTTGTTGCCTTTGGCATAATATGTTTGTTTGAGCTTATTAAGTTGTGTTTGTATTAAGTTGTGTTTGTATCTTGGTATGTTCTAAATGTTGCAGTTTTAGTTAAACCTTCAATTTGGGTAAGAGTGTACTTGTAGCTATGCAAAGGACTCTCCCTGTTGTTTCTGTGTTTTGCTTTTAACTTAATAAAAAGGCCTCTAACGTAAGCTTTGAAAGATCCCCACAAGCAATAATCATCTACCTGGCCATTGTCATTAATGGTAAAGAGATGTTCTATCTCCTGTTGCAGGTAGTTAACTGTCTATATAGAGGAAAGTAGGAAATTTGGCTATTTCCAGATGGCCCTAGATAAAGTGAAGACTTGGTATTGCATTTCAAATTGGAGAGGGGAGTGGTCTGACCAGTGGCACATACCTGTAGGTATATGGATTCTTTTTATATGATCAAGGAGTGAGGGTTCACAGAATAGGTAATCAATCCTAGTATAGGTGCTATGAACTGTAGAGTAGTATGTGTATTCTCTATAGGTTTGATGGAGGGAACATCATGCGTCAAATAGATTATATTGTGCAATGAGGTTTGAGAACTGAGTAGATGCTCTACGGGTCTTGGAGTCGCAAGGTTTATTCTTAGAGGAATGCCTATCAAGGGTAGCATCAAGAATCATATTGAAGTCCCCCGCTAAGAGTAGGGTGACAATTTTGTGTTGGGAAAAGCGACAAAGGAATTTTAAGAAGGATTTGATTTGCTCAGCATTTGGGCCATAATAATTTGTGAGGGTGTAGGGGATATCATCTAATTTGCAGGTTATGATGAGAAATCTACCTTGGGGGTTAGCATCCATGGACAACCTCTCGTAAAGTATATTTTTATGGATTAATATCGCCACCCCTCTAGACTTTTGGGAAAAAAATGCTGTTTCAATAATTGAGTAGAGGTTAGTTCATAAAGGGGTCTGTGTGTCCCTGCACCAATGGGTCTCCTGGAGAAAGGCTACCTGAGATTTAGCATGTTGGAGGGGGCATCAGAGTTTGCTGCGCTTATCTGGAGTGTTGAGTCCTCTCACATAAGTGCATATTATAGACATGGTTCTAAAAGGGAAAAAAGGAGGGGCAAGGGGATTTGAATTAGGGGTGAGGGGGTATGGTGGTGTTAAGAGTTGAGAAGGTGGAACTTTGAAGATTGTAGACTAGGAGAACTATGTGTACAAAGATGCAGTATATTGCAAGATAATCCACGTAGGTAGACCTCTACAATTTAGAAGTACTTTTAAAATGTGGAGAAGAGGAAAAAAGTAGGTTGTGTTGAAACAGTAGATTGAAGGTTAAGGGGAGAGAGTTGTCAGAGCCAAAATGAGATGGCCTTGACACCTGTCTGGTGTAATTAGTGAAGTGGTGTGTGGGTGTTGCATAGTGGATAAGCTTATTGATTGAATGTTGTGGCGTTGGATATAGTAACATTGGAAATGTGATGGAGTGGTATAACAGTGGTTTCTAACATGTTTGTGTTGTTGTTTAACTGAGTGTGTTGTGTTAATATGGCAGTCTGTAAAGGCAC
This sequence comes from Bombina bombina, assembly GCF_027579735.1. NCBI lineage: Eukaryota > Metazoa > Chordata > Amphibia > Anura > Bombinatoridae > Bombina > Bombina bombina. Next base: position 1,209,100,607 of record NC_069500.1, on the reverse strand, counting down.
GGTCAGTCTGAGACTATACAGTAAGTCCCTGAGATATTAGTTTTGTGCAGAGTCTAAAGGGTAAATGTTTAAGTTAACAATCTATATAGAGAGTACTATAGCATTAGGGGGATATTAGGGTAAAACATCCAACAGTTGACTTTAACATTAGAAAGTAACGTTATAACATTCTCAAGGGTGATACTGTGCAAAATGCATACATAACATTTCAGTACATTGAACTATCAAGATGACCAGCTACCTATAAGGTGGTGTGGTGGCAGGGTTGGGGGAGTAGAGAGTAGTTGGTATCTCGTGTGAACATAGGTGCATGGCAGTACTGCTTCTTGGTGCAGCTTACTTTGTGAAATACGTAATTAGGCATGGATTGTTTGTTTAAGTTTAGAGGGTTTTGAGGATGCAAGTGTTAAGTGAGGTGAGTGTTTTAGCTAGGTGACGCCTAATTGAGTGCGTGTAGTTGAAATAGTTTGAGTGTATGATCACCAATGGATGTCATTGGTGTCGGTGTTCACCGAAGTGGTGTTTCTATGTTTTGTCTTTTTAAAGATGAGATGGGTATATAACCCTGAGTTTCTATAAGTTGTAAGGTTTGTGTCAGTGCATCATAAAATACCAGCATGGATAATATTTTGAAACACCAATTGCAACACTCGCGGATGGGCGGTGGTAAGTGGGGTTGTTCACTTAAATACTGTAGGGTTCCAAGAGCAAGTATGGCAAGTGTGCTTTTAGGATTAGATTTACATTAACCATGACTGTATGTGAACGTAAACAAGTAGGTGACTTTTAGCAAAAGTGATATCAACTATGTAGGCCTAACCTGGGCAATTGCATAACTATGGGGGATTAGGTAAACAGGTAGAATAATAAGTGCAAAGGTTCAACAAAAATTCACATTTTGATGCTTGTGTTATAATACCTGTGCAAGGTTAATAATAAGTGGGGTTAACCACAAAAAAACAAGGTATCCCTGGCACAAGTATATTAAGTGCACTGTTAAGGCTGAGTCTGCATTAATTATGCCTAAATGTAAACACAAGCAAGTAAATAAACTCAAGTTCAAGTAATGTCAATATGATAAGCTAAAACAGGAAAAAGTATCAGTGCAAAGGTTCAGCAAAAAAAAAGCTTGAACAGCCCAGATGAACCCGGGTGGTTTACCCTGGTGTCCATCCTTCCAGAAGTGAAAATCAACAATCTCTGAGTGGACAGGCTTGAGTGTCTCAGCTGGTAGTGTTGTTCAGTTGTGGCCACTCCTGAGAGGTGTTGGAGGGTGGGTTGTTGAGGTTCCAAGAGTTGAGGAGGTCTTCCCCCTGAGATGCCTTAGTTATAGTTTGTAGCTTGTTATTTCTGAAGATAAGAAGCTTTATTGGGTAACCCCAGCGATATCTAATGTTGTGTGTGCTCAGCATTTGAGTGACTTCTGAAAAGGTTTTCCATTGTTGTAGGGTTCTAAGAGATAGGTGTGGGAAGATGTGCAGATCTTTGAATTTGTCTGTAAGAAGAGGCTTTTGGAAGTGTGCTCTTTGGATTCTTTCTATGTACATGAAATAGTGAAGCCTCACAATGACTCCCCTAGGTTGACCCTCTGGTAGGCCTTTTGGTTTTAATGACCTTTGTGCGTGGTCTATGAGGTCTTCAGAGTTAGCTGATGGAGGTGCTATGGTATTGAATAACTCCCTTAAGTAAGGCTGTAGGTCAGAATATATTATCTTTTCCGGTATGCCTCTTATTCGCAAATTATTGTGCCTAGCTCTGTCTTCAATATCGGCTATTTTATCCTCCACTGTATCTACATATTCAGCTAGATGTTGAGTGTAGGTCATGATGTTGGACTGTTCAGTTGTTAAATCTTTGTATTTTCTCTCGAAATTGTTGATTCGTTCATTTGTAGAAGATATCTCTCTTTTAAGTTCAGCAGTTGATGCCTGAAGTTTTGCTGAGAATGACGCATGGTGGGAGTCTAGCAAGGATTTTAAGGAGTCCAGTACGAATGTTGGGGTAACTGAAGTGCCAGTGGATCTTTGTATTTCCTGCAACGTGGCAGAAGTGAGGTTGCTAATTTGTGACCTAGGTGATTCAGGGGCATCATCCTCAGGCTGTGTGTCAGAAGTGTTAGAATGAAAGTGTACGTTTCAGTGGCATCTGGGGATTATTATTTCTTCTTTGAGGAGTGAGACATGTTGAAGTATACTAAGGAAAACATTTGAATACTAAAGTCACTATTTTCCTTTCTGATAGTGCTTTTGATGTTTGGTATTAGCTGAGTCAGCAAAAGATAGTCATGCTGTAAAGTGTGAGCTTAAAGGGACACTGTAACCAAAAATTTTCTTTTGTGATTCAAATAGAGCATGCAATTTTAAGCAACTTTCTAATTTACTCCTATTATCAATTTTTCTTCGTTCTCTTGCTATCTTTATATGAAAAAGAAGGCATGAATTTATCCACCAATTAGCAAGGACAACCTAGGTTGTTCACCAAAAATGGGCCGGCATCTAAACATATTCTTGCATTTCAAATAAAGATACAAAGAGAATAAAGAAGATTTGATAATAGGAGTAAATTAGAAAGTTGCTTAAAATTGCATGCTCTATCTGAATCATGAAAGAATTTTTTTTGGTACAGTGTCCCTTTAAGGGTATAGTTTCAGGTTCTTATCCTCTAAGTTATAGACAGGTGAATATGACCATTTTATGGAATTATTCCATGCTGTCAAAAGTGTGGCTCTTTTATTTTTTGTGGTACAAAAGGTTTGTGGTTATACACAGTGGTGGTATTCAAGATTAGAACTTTTCTTTTTCCACTATCTGATTAGGCTGCAATAAAAAGTGGAATGGTGCTATTAAGCTTTCATTAGTGGCAGTTGCTGTGAGAGTGCTCTTATAAACAAACGGTTAAGCTCTGTCTACTCTGCTTGTGGTCTGGGGTGAGGTTATTGCAATTGGAGTAGGTACATGCAACATCTACCAGGCACAGGAGTTGCTTTGCCTTTCTGCAGTCTCAGCCGAGATTTGCAGAATCCTTCCAGCTGTATGCGAGCGGAGCGATCCTCATCAAAGATGGCAGTTTGCGCCTCTCAGATGCGGCCTAGCACTGGTGTTGCAGATAGAGCTCACAGTGTTCTCATGAGTGGCTATGGCAGGTAATCACCCGGAGATCTGGTTAGAGTGTAGGAGTTGTGGAGGCCCTAGCGTAGGGCGTAGAAATCTCCCCTAGGTCCCCATAGAGTTGCGGTAAGAAGAGCAGGCTCTGTCTATAGCGGTGGTCTGTGTAGTAGCCTTAAAACTCAGGCTGTGCTCAGTTTGGCGCTATTTGCATCATTGTAGGGTAGTTGGTAGCTTAGAAAAGTATTTTTTGCCATGGAGCTCCTAAAATGTGTGACTGACCCTGTCTCTTGCTGGCTCCACCCCCCTCTTTATTAGTTTAACATGGAGTAGGATCCAAACAGCTACAATGTTTCGGGGTTAACACCCTTTAGTCATATGGTCACATGACTAAGGGGTGTTAACTCCGAAACGTTGTAGCTGTTTGGATCCTACTCCATGGTAAACTAATAAAGAGGATTTTTTCTGCATCATTGGAGACCACTTTTCTTTTCTTATCCATATAACTAAAAAGTAAACATAATATTTTATTGTTTTTTTTTTTTTGCTAGATACAAACATAATTATAGATAAGAACCTTTGAAGAACTTCGTAGTTACACACGTCATATACAATTATTTTTTAAATATTCTACAAAACAGTTAAATACAAGCATATAATGTGCATCAAAGCAAACCACTGTAACTGATGATCTGTAGAGTCTGCCAAAGACAAGTGGCATTTATCCCATTTGTCTATTTTCCAGCAAGCGCATGTACTGTAGTTTGTACCAGATATTAGAGACTTGGAAATAAGACAATTTACATATTGAAAGTTAATGCAGTTAAATATTTCTATTCTGTCTCTTTCCATCATTACTCGTATTGATTAAAACAGATTTAAATTGATATGGCATAAATTATCAATCAGTTGCCAAGGAGGCAAAAATGAGATTTGTTGTTATATTGGTTCTGCAGTGAAAAGAGATGAATGCAAATCTTGAAATGTTTAATTTGCCAAACCTTTAGCATAAACATTATTATTATTATTATTATTATTATTAATAATAATAATAATAAATAAGTTTAAAAATCCACAATTAGTATTGTAAGGCCAATACCTATGGACATATGAAGCGACATTTGTTTTTAGGAAACAATTATCTATTTTGAGTTATAAATCATTTAAATATATGTTCTAAAATAGAATAAGTCTGAAATAAATATTTGTCAAGAGCTTTAGATTTTAACTGTACTTATATTCATTCACTACACACTAGATATGTGTGAATTGGGATGCATGTCCCTTTAAATATTGGAGTGACATTAAATGGTAACATTAATTGTTTAGATGATACTCTGTTTATGTTAAATTACTTAAAAAGTTAAAGGGACAGTCTAGTCAAAAATAAACGTTCAGGATTCAGATAGGGCATGCATTTTTAAACAACTTTCCAATTTACTTTTATCATCAAATGTGTTTTCTTCTCTTGGTATTCTTTGCTGAAAGCTAAACCTAGATAGGCTCAAACTGATATCTAAACTGTTAAAAACCGCCTCTTATCCCTTAGCAATTTGAAAGTTTTTGGCAGTTAAACAGTGCTAGCTCATGTGTGCCATATAGATATTTTTTGTGCTCAGCCCCGTGGAGGGTTTTAAGAGTCAACACTGATTATCTAAAATGCAAGTCTGTCAAAAGAACTGAAGACAAGTGGGCAGTCTGCAGAGGCTTAGATACATTGTTATCACATAGGTAAAACGTATATTAATGTAACAGTGATGGTTATGCAGAACTGGGGAATGGGTAAAAAAAGGGATTCTCTCTTTTTTAAGCAAAACACTTTCTTAACAAGACTGTCCCTTTAACTAAAAACAACAAAAGTTGAAATTGGTTGACATATAATGACTTAAGACCATTCAAATTTTCAACATTGCAAAAAAAAAAAATTGTGTCATGAAATAGCTCCAACAAAAATAAAGCAAATAAGACAAATACATAATAAATCATTTCAACAAAATGTCACATTAATAAATAGTATTCTGAAAAAAATGTGAGCCTCTCTAACTGTAGCTCACTTTGTATAAAAGTGCATCTACAACTGATTGTGCTTAAGAGCAAGGTGCTCCGCTCCTTTTACTTATGTTTGTCAAGGTAAGTGCAGTAATGTACAGTGTAGTTTTACATAATGTCTCATTGTAAGTTTTTGTAGTATTGTGCCCTTATGATTGTACCTTTGTATAATGCTGTGTAAAATGTTGGTGCTTTATAAATCAATGATAATAATAATAATAATAATATGCTGTAAATATTGTAAATGTGTAAAGTAAACAATAGTAGCTATAGAGGTAGGAAGCAAATGAATTCATGTTAGCTGCAGACTGGATGCTGGAGAGATGGGATTCTAGCGCTGCGGAATCTGTTGGCGCTCTACAAATAACCGATAATAAAATAATAATAAAAAGCTTAGGGGTCTATCTATCAAGCTCCGTATGTCGCCCCGTTTTTCTGGTGAGCCTGCAGACTCGCTAGAAAAAGCAGTTATGAAGCAGCGGTCTAAAGACCGCTACTCAATAACCTGTCCGCATGCTCTGAGAAGGGGGACAGACATCGCCACAAATCAACCCGATCAAGTATGATTGGGTTGATTGACACCCCCTGCTGGCGGCCGATTGGCTGCAAATCTGCAGGGACGGGATTGCACCAGCAGCTCAAAAGAGCTGCTGGTGCAATGCTGTATTGCTCTCCGCATTCAGCGAGGTATGTCGGACCTGATCCGCACTGTTGGATCAGGTCCGACACACCGTTGTTAAATAGGCCTAATTGTCTAAATAATGGCAAACAAGGTAGTGGGAACGAATAGTGCAAGTCTGGAGCAATCTGGTTATTTAAGCTCAGTACTTTTATTAACAGTTAAAGGGACATAATACTCATATGCTAAATCACTTGAAATTGATGCAGTATAACTGTAAAAAGCTGACAGGAAAATATCACCTGAGCATCTCTATGTAAAAAAGGAAGATATTTTACCTTACAATTTCCTCAGCTCAGCAGAGTAAGTTCTGTGTAAAAAGTTATACTCAGCTGCTCCCAGCTGCAGGTAAAAAAATTAAAAAAAATGAAGAAATGAACAGCAGCCAATCAGCATCAGCAGTGCTGAGGTCATGAACTCTTACTGTGATCTCATGAGATTTGACTTAACTCTCATGAGATTTCATAGTAAGCTTCCTTTACCTGATTGGTGAAATAATATGAGAGTGCACAATGCTAGTCCCTTCAGATGTCCCAGGACAAACACACTAAAATGCTGCTTAGAAATCCTTTACAATGGGAGGTGGCTACTGAGGAACTTTTGAGGTAAAATATCTTTCTTTTTTACATAGAGATGTTCAGGAGATATTTTCTAGTCAGCTTTTTACAGCTATGCTGCATCACTTTCAAGTGTTTAAACATTTGGGTATTATGGCCCTTTAAGGAAACAAGAGAACAGTACACAGTATATAAAAAATGCAATATAGTATTCATGCAGTAAACAAGGGCTATTAAGTTACTGGGTTCAGACAGAATGATGCGTGTATATACTGTACATGCCACAGCAGGTCAAGAGGCAACAGGGGTTCATACGCATAATTCAGCAGAAATGATAATCATACCCAGACAGGTTGACCCAGAACAGTATGAGAAAGAAACTTTTAAAGGGTAAACAATGCATGTAGTCAGTTGTATAACCACTTCAAAAGACAAACATTTGGCATTACATTTTTTGCAGTCTCAATTTTGAACCTTAAGAGCCTATAAATAATCCCAGTAAATTATTTTCTGAGACAATAGATTTTTACATGTATCCATTCATACAGACCCATAATCATTTTATTGAGGTATAAATACTATTACATGCATCAAAAGTCCCTGTAGAATTCACTGAACTCAAGCTAAGATATTGGGGCTGATTTATTAAAGTGTGCACGGACGCATATCATGTCGGCTGCACATCGATAAATGCAGACAGCATTCGCTGTCGGCCTTTATCATTGCACAAGCAGCTCTTGTGAACTGCTTGTGCAATGCCGCCCCCCTGCAGGGGGTGTAAATCAGGCAGATTGATGTCCGCAGCCATAGAGCAGGCGGACTAGTTATGGAGTAGCTGGCTTTAGACCGCTGCTTCATAACTGCTGTTTCTAGAGAGCCTGAAGGCTCGCATGGAAACAGGGGCATCAATCTCCATTCGGAGCTTGATAATTCAGCCCCATAGAGGGTCTTACACTATCCACCATTAGAAATATTACATAAGGGTACCTGATATCTAAGATAGTTTAGCACTGAAATAAAAAAAATCAACATGGAGTGCTATGCAATAAGAGCTATATTTTTAACACGTTTGAATTATAATAATTTTGAAAATTTTGCTTATAAACAAACTTTAGATTAAATATAGATTACAGCTCCTTTGAAGCCATAATATTAATAAAGCAAAATAAAATCAAAAAATCTTCCATGCAATTTCAATGCTTGTAGGCCAGAGCAATCTATGTAATTACTGCTAGGGGGTGGATTAATATCTTACGGCTAGGATACAAGTTTTGCGGTAAGAGCGGCTCGGTACTAACTTGCAAATTATTTCCACCCCTCCCCTCCCTATAGCGCCGCTATTACAGGTTTTCATAAACCCGGCGTTAGCAGGCAATATGTGAGCATTGAGCAAAATTGAGCTCCATACCGCACTCAAATACCAGCGCTGCTTTGAGCTAGTTTTACGTGCTTGTGCACGATTTCCCCATAGACATCAATGGGGAGAGCTGGCTAAAAAAAAGTGTAACACCTGCAATAAAGGAGCGTAAAGCTCAGTAACGCTGTCCCATTGATTCCTATGGGGGAAGAAAATTTATGGTTACACCTAACATCCTAACATAAACCCCGAGACTAAACACCCCTAATCTGCCGCCCCCAACATCGCCGACACCTACATTACATTTACTAACCCCTAATCTGCTGTCCCCTACACAGCCGCCACCTACCTACACTTATTAACCCCTAATCTGCCGCCCCCAATGTTGCAGCCACCTACCTACACTTATTAACCCCAATCTGCCATCGCCAATGTCGTCGGTACCTACCTACACTTATTAACCCCTAATCTGCCGCCCCCAAAGTCGCCGCCAGTATACTAAAGTTATTAACCCCTAAACCTAACCCTAAGTCTAACCCTAACACCCCTAACTTTAATATAATTAAAATAAATCTAATTACAAATTCCTATCATTAACTAAATAATTCCTATTTAAAACTAAATACTTACCTATAAAATAAACCCTAAAATAGCTACAATATAACTTCTGCCGATGAAGACTTCTGCCGGCTTCGCTGAGGACTTCCGCCGCTTCATTGAGGATAGATGTCCGGTCTTCAAAAACTGTAAGTGGATATTCGGGAGTTAGTGTTAGTTTTTTTTTTAAGGGTTTAGATTAGGGTTTGGGCAGAAAAAGAGCTAAATGCCCTTTAAAGGGCAATGCCCATCCAAATGCCCTTTTCGGGGCAATGGGGAGCTTAGGTTTTTTTAGATAGGATTTTATTTGGGGGGTTGGTTGTGTGGGTGGTGGGTTTAACTGTTGGGGGGTTGTTTGTATTTTTTTACAGGTAAAAGAGCTGATTTCTTTGGGGCAATGCCCCGCAAAAGGCCGTTTTAATGGCCATTGGTAGTTTATTGTAGGCTAGGGTTTTTTTTTTTTATTTTGAAGGGCTTTTTTATTTTGATAGTGTTATTAGATTGGGTGTAATTAGTTTAAACATTTGATCATTTATTTTTTATTTTGTGTAATTTAGTGGGTTTTTTTTTTTGTAATTTAGTTAATTGTATTAAATTAATGTAATTTATTTAATTGCAGTGTAAGGTTAGGTGTTAGTGTAAGACAGGTAGGTTTTATTTTACAGGTAAATTTGTATTTATCTTAACTAGATAGTAAATAGTTAATAACTATTTAGTAACTATTCTACCTAGTTAAAATAAATACAAACTTACCTGTGAAATAAAAATAAAACCTAAAATAGATACAATGTAAATGATAGCAATATTTATTTAGATCTAGGAGCGGCAGATTAGGGTTTAATAATTTTATTTTAGTGTTTGCGATGCTGGAGGGCCTCAGTTTAGGAGTTAATAGGTAGTTTATGGGTGTTAGTGTACTTTGTAGCACTTTAGTTATGAATTTTATGTTACGGTGTTGTAGCATAAAACCCATAACTACTGACTTTCAGTTTACGGTATGGATCTTGACGGTATAGGCTGTACTGCTCACTATTTGGACGGACAGGTAATAACGGCGCTGTGGAAGCCCCATTAAAAAAGGACTTTTTAAAAGCTGAGGTAGTTTTGTTGCGTTCCGGCCAAAAAAGTGTGCGGGACAGAGATACCTGCAAGACAAGTAGTGAAAAAGAGCCATAACAATGCTTTTTCACTCATACCGCAAAACTCATAATCTAGCTGTTAATATTTATTCAAAAATAAAAACAAGCTTCTCTTTTGTATTCAGTGCTTTTGAGAAATGTGTTATAAAAGAAAAGTTATTTTCCTTTTTTATGGTTTCTTAACTGTTGCTTGGATTTTTGTAAATATAAAATTTCAGTTAAGAATAAAAACGTATGTTCTATTTTGGGAAATAGCATTGCATATTTTTTATTCTGCACCCATAACTTTAATTAGTTCTTAAACTGGTGGCTAACAATGGCAGATGTTCAAAGTAGCTATTTTTTACTATTAACAACAAAAGAACAATTACTATAATTTTATAGATTCTAATGTATACTGTTTTAGAGCTCACATACATCTTCTAAAACAAAATAAAGAAGAAAAATGAATATAATCTTTATTATATGTCATTATAGTGTTATTTTAAAGTATAGATTGGTTGTTGCTTTGTATAATTTGATTACAACTACACTTGTTACATTAGAGATCTAAAAAGAAAATTATTTGCTTTGTGCTTATTTATACATTTTGGGCTAGCTAACGAGTGGCGTGCTAGCTGTCGCATGCCAGCAGAAAGGGGTGTTTCACGGGCTCTTTGCACGTGTCAGAAAAAGAGTGTGTATTAGAGGTTTAAAGTAAAAGCTTTCGCTCAAGCGCAATTTAATTAACACACGTTGGGATAGCGCAACTTCATAGCTCTGGTTAACTGTTATGCGAGACAAAAAAGTGGAAAAAAACATTAAAAATACATTAATAATACAGTTACAATCATAATAACGGTCTGATATATATATATTTTTTTGTGTATTTTTTTTTTATATTTCTATAAAATGTATAATGGCTCAAACATATGAGGTCTCAGGTGTAAAAAAAAATAAAAGAACTGCAAAGGGCCTTAACATAGCGATACATACATATTCATAATATGTATTTATATATATATATATATGTGTGTGTGTGTGTGTGTATGTGTGTGTACATTTGTTTTAAAGCGACCCAAAGAAGTCTTTGGGGATAAGGAATTTCAGTGATTGTGCTATACAATTTCCAGATATTAGTGCAGCTGAGTCTTTCGTTCAAGCGATGACCTTTAACTTTCAACTTGTAATAGCAGTGAAAACATATGAGCTGTTGATCTATCTTGAGCGGTGTTAGCACATAACAGTGCTAAAATATTAGTTCTACACTTGTAATCTAGCACAACGTACCTCTAGGTACATACCCTTGGGCAGTGATTTTCAACATTTTTTTGCCATGGCAGATTTTACATTAAAAAATCCTGCAGCACACCACCATCCCAAAATTTTACAAAATCACACATTGTAGCCTAATAATACAGTATATATGTATATATATATATGAACAATTTAGTAAATTTTTGTCAATTCAATTAAATTAAGCTTTATTAGCATGACAGTCACTATATCTGTATTGCCAAAGCTAGAGGCACAATAATAACAATCAAAATATCACTAAGAACAACAACCTGCATCAACAACAAAACAGCAACAACAACAAAAAAAATGAACAATGAAGAACAAATTAGTTATTACAAAAATATAGTACAGTGGTACACCAAAGTGAACAACAACAGTAGTGAGGAAACACAAACAATAAACAATTCTATTGACCTATTTCTTCTCTTGGGGCGCGATCCGATATAGATCGCAGTTTGCGGCGCAAGCGAGGGAACCGGCGTCGCCCGCAGTTTCAGCTCGCAACTCGAGCTATCCCATATAAGTCGCCGTCAGATGCTAACGTGCCGTAAGTCTGACAAACCAGCGATGTCCAGAAATCTGCGCAAGTACAAATTTCTGGCGTCGCCAGTGACTTGCGCCACGTTAGAATCTGCCTGCGCCTATAAAACCTGACTAAAGTCTAAAACACCCGCACTGTCTAACACGCCTCCTAAACATAGCCCGCACTGTCTAACACGCCTCCCTAACATAGCCCGACACGTCTAACCCTCTATCCGCTATCCCCCCTCACTATCCTAACAATAAAAAAGCTATTAACCCCTAAACCGCCGCTCCCGTACCCCGCCGCCAGCTATATTATATCTATAACCCCCTAAAGTGAGCCCCTAACACCGCCGCCATCTATATTAAAATTATTAACCCCTAATGTAAGCCCCTTACACCGCCGCCATCTCTATTAAAATGATTAACCCCTAATTTAATCTACCTACCCCGCCGCCAGCTATATTATCTATATTAACCCTAAGTATATTATAGTTAATATAGGTATTACATTATATATATTAACTATATTAACCCTAATTATATTATGGTTAATATAGTTACTATAGTATTTATATTAACTATATTAACTCTATCTAACCCTAACACCCCTAACTAAATTTATATTAAATTAATCTAATTCATTTATAAACTAAAATATTCCTATTTAAATCTAAATACTTACCTATAAAATAAACCCTAAGATAGCTACAATATAATTAATAATTACATTGTAGCTATGTTAGGGTTAATATTTATTTTACAGGTAAATTGTTAATTATTTTAACTAGGTATAATAGATATTAAATAGTTATTAACTATTTAATATCTACCTAGTTAAAATAATTACCCAATTACCTGTAAAATAAATCCTAACCTAAGTTACAAATACACCTACACTATCAATAAATTAAATAAACTACAAATATCTATCTAAAAATACAATTAAATTAACTAAACTAAATTACAAAAACAAACAAACACTAAATTACAAAAAATAAAAAAAAGATTAAAAGATTTTTAAGCTAATTACACCTATTCTAAGCCCCCTAATAAAATAATAAACCCCCAAAATAAAAAAAATTCCCTGCCCTATTCTAAATTAAACAAATTTCAAAGCTCTTTACCTTACCAGCCCTTAAAAGGGCCTTTTGTGGCGCATGCCACAAAAAATTCAGCTCTTTTGCATACAACAAATACAATCCCCCCCCCCCCATTACAACCCACCACCCACATACCCCTATTCTAAAAGCACCCAAACCCCCCTTAAAAAAGCCTAACACTACCCCCCTGAAGATCTCCCTACCTTGTCTTCACCACACCGGGCCGAACTCCTGATCCGATCCGGGCGATGTCTTCCTCCAAGCGGCAAAGAAGAATTCTTCCTCCGGCGATGTCTTCCTCCAAGCGGCAAAGAAGAATTCTGCCTCCGGCGACGTCTTCCTCCAAGCGGCAGCAAAGTCTTCATTCTTCCGGCGGCATCTTCAATCTTCTTTCTTCGCTCCGCCGCCGCGGAGCATCCATCCCGGCCGACTGCTGTACTACGAATGAGGTACCTTTAAATGACGTCATCCAAGATGGCGTCCGCCGAATTCCGATTGGCTGATAGGATTCTATCAGCCAATCGGAATTAAGTTAGAAAAATCTGATTGGCTGATTGAATCAGCCAATAAGATTCAAGTTCAATCCGATTGGCTGATCCAATCAGCCAATCAGATTGAGCTTGCATTCTATTGGCTGTTCCGATCAGCCAATAGAATGCGAGCTCAATCTGATTGGCTGTTCGGAGCGGCGGTTTAGGGGTTAATAACTTTATTAGGGATTTCGGGGGGGGGGGATCGCGGTTGACAGGTAGATAGACATTGCGCATGCGTTAGGTGTTAGGTTTTATTTAGCAGATCGCGGTTGACAGGGAGATAGACATTGCGCATGCGTTAGGTGTTTATTTTCTAGTTAGTTTAGGGAGTTACGGGGCTCCAATAGTCAGCGTAAGGCTTCTTACGGCTGCTTTTTGTGGCGAGGTGAAAATGGAGTAAGTTTTCTCCATTTTCGCCACGTAAGTCCTTACGCTGCATATTGGATACCAAACTGCGCTGGTTTGGTATACCTGCCTATGGCCCAAAAAACTACGGGCGACGGCAGAAATATACGCGCGTAACTTCTAGGTTACGCCGTATATGTGATACCAAACCCGCGCAAATATTGGCGTCGCCGGCTTTTGCCGGCGACGATTTATATCGGATAGACCCCCTGGTATCCATGAGAGCATACTGAGGTAGACTCAGAAGTGTGCATGTGTCTTGAGCACTATATAGCAGCAATATTTTCAAATGTTTGTAGCAATATGATACATATAGTGCACAATACACATGCACACTTCCGTGTACCATATTAAGAATGCAAACTAATTTTTTATAATAAATATTGATTACTGGTCAATAAAGGAAATAAAGTGCTATATCAGAAGTATTTTTTTGTGTGTGTATTTTTATACACAATTTAATATTAGCAACTATAACTTCTGTTCGGTATTGATTTTTTTATACCCAAGAAGACAATCCATCCTTAATATTGTTTAGAAAAAAATACTGTTTACTCCTAAAAGAAATTGCCCATTTGTGGTTTGTGTTATAAAGGAAATATATGATCTTATGGAAAAGTATATAGTTTTACTAAATGTAAATATGAAATATTGTAACATATACATTCACTATATGATTTTTTTTTCCTTCTTTTCTTAAAAAAGTTTCCCTCCTGAACTCTAGTTAAAAAAAAAAAACTCTGTTTTTCCTTCTTTTGAAAAACTTTTCCCTCCTGAAAATTATGTAAAAGTATGGAGGTGCTAGCTTGGTTATACTTTTTTTTTAGTGATATTTGACCTGCAGTCAACTTGCACACCCAAATTACCAAGAAAGAAGATATAAAGGTGGTAACAGTAAATTTGTGGAGTTTTGTTTTTATATTTATTGAGGGAAAATAGCATATAACAAATATAAGAACAAGTCATTTGTCAACAAGATTCATTAGACAGTGTCAGCTTGATATACTCAAAGGCTAATTACATTCCCATCTTTGTATTTATTTATTTTTGAAACAATTAACAATAAACCATGAACCATAACTTAGTTCACATATTTAAAGCTTAATGTGCAGAGACCATATATTCAAGTGGTACATCTTTTACCTCCTCTTGCTTAAAGGTTCGTGATACCCAATTTTTTTTCTTTCATGATTTAGAAAGAGCATGTCATTTTAAACACCTTTCTAATTTACTTCTATTATCTAATTTGCTTCATTCTCTTGATATCACTTGCTTAAAATCATATCTAGATATGCTCAGTAGCTGCTGATTGGTTGCTGCACATAAAGGCCTTGTGTGATTGGCTCACACATGTACATTGCTATTTCTTCAACAAAGGATATCTAAAGAATTGAGCAAATTAGATAATAGAAGTAAATTGGAAAGTTGTTTAAAATTGCATGCCCTATCTGAATCATCAAAGTTTAATTTTGACTAGACTGTCCCTTTAAGCAGAAAAATCTGACAGGTGTCCTAAATTGTAAAGGGAAAATGAGGGGGAAAAGAGGGATGACGGGAGGGGGGATACTGGGAAGGGGAAAGGAATACAGAGAAGGGAGATCAATCCATCGGATCCTGTATAGAGGCCCGGTAGATCAGGCTGAATTTATGTATTATGGGGAGTAAAGAGATTCTTCCCACAGAAATGTAATCTCCGCAAAAGAGACATTGGAGTTATACTTCAGGTGACCATGTTCCTCAAGATCCAAAAGATTTTCCACTCTATCTAGCCATGATGCGATGGAGAGTCTTACGGGGGACTTCCAGTGCCTGGCTATGAGGGATTTGGCTGCATTAAAGGGACACTTAACACCTGCTTAAGATTTTCTGAACTAACTGTTGCTGAGGAATCAAAATAAACTAATACACTGTTCTCAATGCTGTATGTTCAATTCATCTTACTATAAAACTCTTCATGAAGACTCCTCATATTTTCTATGCTTATCCTCAGCTTGTGTTTTCCTATGCAGGGTGCCATCTTGTAACGCACGTTCATTTCAGGCACTGCAGTCACATGACATGTGTGCACGGCAGCTTCTCTCACTGATGTTATAGAAGGCAGTCAAATTGTCAATGCTAATTCACTGTAATGCAAAGCATGAATTACAGTGTATGAGGACAAAGATCTATTTTATATTTGTAATACAGTAATTGCATCTTCTTTTATCAAGCATATTTTAAAAGTTTTATGTACTGAACATACCCACAGTCTGTGTGTTTCACTGTTTTATGTACTGAACATACCCACAGTCTGTGTGTTTCACTGTTCACTAAGTTCAGTTTCAAACGCCTGATGTTCAGAGGCAGAGGGGAGGGGGAGAGTCTAGAAGCCGTTTTTTTAACTCCCTGTTATTCAGTTCTCTGCAATATCTAAGGAGAATTGTCTCTCTCTCTCTGTGTTCCAGGAATTTACTTTTGTTTTCATAATCATATTATTTTAATTATCAAACAGCACAACACTTTTTATATAGCATAAAACGTGTGGTGCTGTTTGATAATTAAAATAATATGATGGTGAAAACAAAAATAAATTCCTGGAACACAAAGAGAGAAATTTCTCCTTAGATATTGTAGAGAACTGAATAACAGTGAGTTACAAAAACGGCTTCTAGATTCTCCCCCTCCCTCCTCTCCCCTCCCCTCTGCCTCTGAACATCGGGCTGGCAATTAAAACTGAACTTAGTTATAGCAGTGAACAGTGAAACACACAGACTGTAATCTGTTCAGTACATAGAATGTTTAAAATATGTTTGATAAAAGAAGATGCAATTACTGTATTACAAATATAAAATAGATCTTTGTCCTCATACACTGTAATGCATGCTTTGCATTACAGTGAATTAGCATTGACAATTTGCCTGCCTTCTATAACATCAGTGAGAGAAGCTGCCATGCGCATCACATGACTTGGGTGCACACATGTTACAAGATGGCACCCTACATAGGAAAACACAAGCTGTCTATATGCATAGAAAATATGAAGAGTTTTCATGAAGAGTTTGTAGTAAGATGAACATACAGCATTGAGAAAAGTGTATTAGTTTATTTTGATTCCTCAGAAAAAGTTTAGAAAATTTTCAGCAGGTGTTAAATGTCCCTTTAAAGCAAATTTGTATAAGGCGAGATACTAGTTTACACTTAATTTTCAGGAGATCATTAAGCAAGACAATCCTAGGGGTGAGTGTGATATCTGGTGTAAGGATTTTCTGGAGGTGTGATTCGATTGCCTTCCAGAATGGGACCAGGCCAGGACACTGCCACCATACATGTATCAGTGAGCCATGTTCCCCGCATCCGCTCCAGCAGAGGTGAGATGCCTCTGGGTAGATGGGGTGTAAGCGAGCAGGAGTCAGGTACCACCTCATAAGAACCTTATAATTAAGCTCTAGGATTTGTGGGGAGATTGAGGATTTACTTGTGTTGCAAAAGATTTTCTCCCAGCCTGCTTTGTCTATAACCAAGTGTAAGTCCTGGTGCCATTTAATTGTGTAGTTTGGCAGTGTGTGTACCTCCAAAGCCTGAAGTAGTTTATGGGACAAAGAGAGCGGGTGTTGGACTGTTTTCCCATGTAAACAAAGTTTTTCGAAAGGGGTAAAGGTTCTAAGTAAATCTAACCTATGGGGACAGGATGTAATGTAGTGAGAGAGTTGGGCATGTTTTAGCCAACTTCCAGGCCTGTTTTTGCAGCAGGATATGAATTTTTTTATATCTATCAGTTTCCCATTGTCAGTAAATTTAGCTAGTGGTAGGGTGTGATCCCATTCCTGTGTTCTTCGGAATTTATTATCTATCCCTCCCACCAGTTCCGTGTTGAGGGGTATCGGGAAGAGCGGCGAGCAGGTGTGTGTTATATTGTTTTTGGTAGAAACTATTGCGTCCCACATGTGGAAGAAATGTCGATGTATATCTAAACATGTACATTGGGATGGTCTCAAGTCTCACGGGACCCAGCAGACTGCCCCAATATTAGGAATTCTTAAGAGGTGTGAGTCTAGGGAAACCCAGGCTTTCTTGCCTAGATAACCGGTCTAGGACTCTCTGCAATATGACCGCTACATAGTAGTCTTTTATATTTGGCAAACCAAATCCGCCCGTTTCATGGTTTCTATAAAGTGTTTGTCTGTTTATGTGAGGTTTGTGTTTACCCCATACAAAAGTATTTATTGTGATTTGTAGCTGGTTCAAATACCAGTTAGGTAAGTGGATTGGAACAGCTTGTAACAGATATAAGATTTTAGGAAGGATAGTCATTTTGATAGACTGAATCCTGCCCCACCAGAATAGTGGTTTGGAAGACCAGTTTAACAAATCTTTTTGTACATTATAAAGAAGGGTTTTATAGTTCCTATCAAAGATGATTGATGAGTTTGAAGATTTAAATTTATTTAATTGATTAAAGTCGCTAGAAGACATTGATATGTTCTAAATTTTCCAACTTCTGCAGGTTAATTGCAAAATGAGAGAAACTACCGAATACTCAAAGTTCTTCTAGTAAGATTGGGACCGATTTGTTTGGTGATGTGATTGAGAAGAAGAGGTCATCCGCGAATAGGGCAATTTTAAGGTCATGAGGGCCGATTGGGATTCCCTTAATGTTCTGATTCAATCTAATATAGGAGGCCATTACTTCCATTGATAATACAAACAAGATTGGGAACAACGGGCATCCCTGGAAGGTGCCATTAGAAATGTGGAAAGTGTCTGATAGGGTGTTATTCACTTTAACTCTGGCCATTGGGATGGTATATAGACTAAAGTTTTGTGCTAACATTTTTCCCCCAAAACCAAAGGACTCTAATGTGGCTCTAAGAAAACCCCAACTTAAGAGGTCGATTGTGGAGTTTTTTTTAACGTTTACACTCTTGAAACAGTGAATCATA